>NC_079198.1:104912916-105512916 GCF_029499605.1 Hyla sarda | reverse complement strand
CCCCGGCTATGGCGCTCTTATTCATTGATCTCGATGAAGTCCCTGTCACCGCTAGGTCCCTGGTCGCACACATGTTGATGTCGACTAAACTTCTTATTTCTAGAAAATGGAAACCCCAGACTTGCCTAGCCTATCCGAAATACTGCCATATGTCAACTTTTCTTGCGCCTGAGAACGAACCTTTGCCCTTGCCAACTCTGCAGATAAAAAATTTCTTAAACAATGGGATGTGTGGATGCACAGCCCGCATTACTGCTGAATCCCTTTCTTGCTCCCCTTGATGCCTACTCCTTCTCTATCCCCTCCTGCTCATTCTTTTACCCTTATGTGTCTACCTTCCCCTCTTTCCCCCACACGACTGTGCTATCCCTTACGTAACGAAGCGAAGTGTCGTTGGTACTTATTGTACCCAGATATACTGTCAATGTATCTGTTATGTGATTACACCCTCCCTATGTAGACCACTCTACTCATCTAGTCCCATGTGGTCTGTAGTCATTTCTCTTTGGTTAATTGAGGGACATTGCTATTGTGTAATATGTCCTCTTCCCTTTGTTCTAGTTTCATTTTTGTATTATTTGTTATCCGGCGGTTGCCTCGACTTGTACTTGACCTGTTGTTACTGTTTTATGAAAACCAATAAAAAAGTTAAAATAAATTTTTTAAAAACATGCGCAGATCCTTCCTAAGCATGTCCATTACTGCCTGACAGGTATGTACTAAAATCACCTTATGGTGGATAACCCCTTTAAGTACCAGGGCGCAAGGGCATACCCATACGCCCGTGGTCCCCAACAGGTTAAGGATCAGGTTTTTAACTATGTCTTACAACAACAAAAAATGCAGAATTCAAGGATAGTGTTTATTATTTTTCATATGACTGTACATGTTGTTTTTCTTTTGAGCACAAAGTAACCTCATCTACATACAGAAAGTTATGTAGGTTATTGTATAGGATGACACACCAGAGATTATGAGCAATTTCCAGTATTTGCGATCGCTACTTAATTGTCTGAAATAGATCCATATAAGATTAAAGCATTTATTCACTTTATGGGACTTGTCACATGTGGATATTAATTGGTTACTTATAGCTGTACAGTTACTATAGTCTTGTGCTGAGAACCCACTGAACCGATATTAAATGTGTTAAATACAGTGGGGCAAAAAAATATTTAGTCAGCCACCAATTGTGCAAGTTCTCCCACTTAAAAAGAGAGAGAGAGAGGCCTGTAATTTTCATCATAGGTATACCTCAACTATGAGAGACAGAATGAGAAAAAAAAAAAAAAAAAAAACATAAAATCACCAATTCTACTTTGCAGTGACATTAGTCATTTTACCCAAAAATTTTACCCAGAAAAAAAAATCATTGTGCGACAAAATCGAAGAAAAAACGCCATTTTGTAACTTTTGTGGGCTTCCGTTTCTACGCACTGCGTATTTCGGTAAAAATGACACCTTATCATTATTCTGTAGGTCCATACGGTTAAAATGATACCCTACTTATATAGGTTTAATTTTGTCATACTTCTGGAAACAATCATAACTACATGCAGGAAAATGTATACGTTTAAAAATGTGGTATTCTGACCCCTATAACTTTTTTATTTTTCCACATGCTGGGCGGTATGAGGGGTCATTTTTTGCACCCTGATCTGAAGTTTTTATCGGTACCATTTTTAATTTGATCGGAATTTTTGATCACTTTTTATTCATTTTTTAATGTTATAAAAAGTGACCAAAAATACGCTTTTTTGGACTTTGGAATTTTTTTTACGTGTACGCCATTGACCGTGCGCTTTAATTAATGATATATTTTTATAGTTCAGACATTTACGCACGCAGCGATACCACATATGTTCATTTTTTTTTACATTGTTTTATTTTTTTTTTCATGGGAAAAGGGGGGTGATTCAAACTTTTATTAGGGAAGGGGTTAAATGACCTTTATTAACACTTTTTTTTTTACTTTTTTTTTTGCAGTGTTATAGCTCCCATAGGGACCTATAACACTGCACACACTGATCTCTCATGCTGATCACTGGCATGTATTAACACGCCTGTGATCAGTGTTATCGGCGCTTGACTGCTCCTGCCTGGATCTCAGGCACGGAGCAGTCATTCGTAAGGGCCCTCCCGGTGTCCTGTAAGCTGTTCGGGACGCCGCTGTTTCATCGCGGCGGTCCCGAACAGCCCGACTGAGCAGCCAGGATACTTTCACTTCAGACACGGCGGTCAGCTTTGATTGCCGCGTCTGAAGGGTTAATACAGGGCATCACCGTGATCGGTGATGTCCTGTATTAGCCGCGGGTCCCGGCCGTTGATAGCCGCCGGGACGACCCGATATGACGAGGGGTCACTGCGTGACCCCGCGGCATATCGCGGGAGCCGGCGGAGGACGTAAATATATGTCCTTCGTCGTTAAGGGGTTAAGAGTCTCCTCTGTCCTCCACTCGTTATCTGTATTAATGTCACCTGTTTGAACTTGTATAAAAGACACCTGTCCACAACCTCAAACAGTCACACTCCAAACTCCACTATGGCCAAGACCAAAGAGCGGTCGGAGGACACCAGAAACAAAATCGTAGACCTGCACCAGGCTAGGAAGACTGAATCTGCAATAGGCAAGCAGCTTGGTGTGAAGAAATCAACTGTGGGAGCAATTATTAGAAAATGGAAGACATACAAGACCACTGATAATCTCCCTCGATCTGGGGCTCCACACAAGATCTCACCCTGTGGTGTCAAAATGATCACAAGAACGGAGAGCGAAAATCCCAGAACCACACAGGGGGAATGACCGGCAGAGAGCTGGGACCAAAGAAACAAAGACTACCATCAGTAACACACTAATCCGCCAGGGACTCAAATCATGCAGTGTCATACGTGTCCCTCTGCTTAAGCCAGTACATGTACGGGCCCAGCTGAAGTTTGCTGTTTGGGGCTGTTTTTCTGCTAAGGACCAAGAAATCTGACCCATGTAAAGGAAGGAATGAATAAGGCCATGTATCATGAGATTCTGAGTGAAAATCTCCTTCCATCAGCAAGGGCAATGAAGATGAAACGTGGCTGGGTCTTTCAGCATGACAATGATCCCAATCACACCGCCCAGGCAACGAAGGAGTGGCTTCATGAGAAGCATTTCAAGGTCCTGGAGTGGCCTAGCCAGTCTCCAGATCTCAACCCCATTGAAAACCTTTGGGGGAGTTGAAAGTCAGTGTTGCCCAGCGACAGCCCCAAAACATCACTGCTCTAGAGGAGATCTGCATGGAGGAATGGGCCAAAATACTGTGTGTGAAAACCTTGTGAAGACTTACAGAAAACCTCTGTTTGACCTCTGTCATTGCCAAAAAAGGGTATATAGCAAAGTATTGAGATTAACTTTTGTTATTGACCAAATACTTTGCATAATTTGCAAAATAAAATTTTAAAAAACAGAAAATGTGATTTTATGGATTTTTTTCTCATTCTGTCTCTCATAGTTGAGGTATACCTATGATGAAAATTTCAGGCCTCTCTCATCTTTTTAAGTAGGAGAACTTGCACAATTGGTGGCTTACTAAATACTTTTTTTGCCCCACTGTATTAGCTGTGAGATGCCAGGACTGGTTATCAAAAACACTGGATGATATTGGATTGTACTCCTTTGTCTTTTAAACAACATAGGAGAAATACATATATAGGTAAGTGTTATGATTCGGCTGGCTGGAGGTGGATCCTCTGTGTCAGAGAGGGATTGGCGTGGACCGTACCGGTGGACCGGTTCTAAGTTGCTACTGGTATTCACCAGAGCCCGCCGCAAAGCGGGATGGTCTTGCTGCAGCGGTAGAAACCAGGTCGTATCCACCGGTAACGGCTCAACCTCTCTGACTGCTGAGATAGGCACGGTACAAAAGGACAAGGCAAGAGCAAAGTCGGACGTAGCAGAAGATCAGGGCAGGCAGCAAGGGTCGTAGTCAGGGGCAACAGCAGAAGGTCTGGAACACAGGCTTTGGACATACACTAAACGCTTTCTCTGGCACAAGGCAACAAGATCCGGCAAAGCAGTGAAGGGGAAAGTGAGGTTATATAGGGAAGTGCACAGGTGAAAGCTAATTAGACTGATTGGGCCAGGCACCAATCATTGGTGCACTGGCCCTTTAAATCTTAGAGAGCTGGCGCGTGCGCGCCCTAGAGAGCGGAGCCGCGCGCGCCAGAACGTGACAGCCGGGGACGGGACAGGTAAGTGGCTTGGGATGCGATTCGCGAGCGGGCGCGTCCCGCTATGCGAATCGCATCCCCGTCGTCAGTGTCAGAGCAGCGCTCCCGGTCAGCAGGTCTGACCGGGGCGCTGCAGAGAGGAAAATGCCGTGAGCGCTCCGGGGAGGAGCAGGGACCCGGAGTGCTCGGCTTAACAGTACCCCCCCCCCCCCCTTAGGTCTCCCCCTCTTTTTGTCTGTTTGTCCCTTCAAATGAGACGAGAACTTTGAGGGCGACTCTTGAGCTTCCTTCTGGAAAAAAAAGAAGTCCTGGGAAGCTACATCAGCGGTAGGCAATCCAGAAGGAGTGGGAATGGGGAGGGGGGGCAGAGGGTGAAGCTTGTCACGGGGCAGAGTGTTACCAGGAAGGGGGCTGTGAGGAGCAGATGTGAGGCATCGTTTGTGACAAGCAGGACCCCAATTCTTGATCTTCCCGGTGGTCCAGTCAAGGGTGGGAGAATGACGTTGGAGCCATGGCAGACCAAGGAGGACTTCAGAGGTGCAGTTGGGCAGAACAAAAAATTAAATTTTCTCGTGATGCAGTCCAATGCTCATAAGCAGGGGTTCTGTGCGGTAACGCACAGTGCAGTCCAATTTTACTCCGTTGACCGAAGAAATGTAGAGCGGCTTGACGAGACGGGTCACCGGGATGCAGAACCTATTAACCAAAGAGGCCAGAATAAAATTTCCAGCAGAACCAGAGTCCAAGAAGGCCACAGCTGAGAAGGAGGAGTTGGCAGAAGGAGCAATCCGCACGGGCACAGTGAGTCGTGGAGAAGCAGAATTCACACCAAGGGACGCCATTCCCATTTGAACAGGGTGCGTGCGTGCGTTTCCCAGACGCGGAGGACGAATAGGGCAGTCCACCAAGAAGTGTTCGGCGCAGTACAGACATAAATTTTTATCTCTGCGGCGAGTCCTCTCTTCATGGGTCAGGCGAGACCGATCCACTTGCATAGCCTCCTCGGCGGGAGGCACAGGGGTAGATTGCAAAGGATACTGGGAGAGAGGTGCCCTTTCCTTGGTGTCTTTCAGAAAAACGCTTGTCGATGCGGGTGGCCAAAAGGATAAGTTCAGACAGGTTAGCTGGAATTTCTTGTGCGGCCAGTACATCTTTGATGTTGCTGGATAAGTCTTTCTTGAAGGTCGCGCAGAGGGCTTCATTGTTCCAGGCTAGCTCTGAGGCGAGGGTACCAAACTGGATGGCGTATTCGCCTACGGAAGAAGTTCCTTGGACTAGGTTCAGCAGAGCAGTCTCGGCAGAGGAGGCCCGGGCTGGCTCCTCGAAGACACTACGGACTTCAGCGAAGAAGGACTGGACTGTGGCTGTGGCAGGATCATTGCGGTCCCAGAGCGGTGTGGCCCAAGACAAGACCTTTCCAGACAGAAGACTAACTACGAAAGCCACCTTAGACCGGTCTGTAGGAAATTGGTCCGACAACATCTCCATATGTAGGGAACATTGAGACAGGAAACCACGGCAGAGTCTAGAGTCCCCATCAAATTTGTCCGGCAGGGACAAGCGGAGGCTAGGAGCGGGCACTCACTGCAGAGGAGGTGCAGGAGCTGGCGGAGGAGATGGTTGCTGCTGTAGCAGTGGCAGAAGTTGCTGTAGCATGTTGGGCGATTTGCTGAGATTCCTGGGCGACCACCGTAGGTAGGTCAGCGAGACTTGGCAGCGGCACCTCAGCGGGATCCATGGCCGGATCTACTGTTATGATTCAGCTGGCTGGAGGTGGATCCTCTGTGTCAGAGAGGGATTGGCGTGGACCGTACCGGTGGACCGGTTCTAAGTTGCTACTGGTATTCACCAGAGCCCGCCGCAAAGCGGGATGGTCTTGCTGCGGCGGTAGCAACCAGGTCGTATCCACCGGTAATGGCTCAACCTCTCTGACTGCTGAGATAGGCGCGGTACAAAAGGACAAAAGGCATGGGATGCGATTCGCGAGCGGGCGCGTCCCGCTATGCGAATCGCATCCCCGTCGTCAGTGTCAGAGCAGCGCTCCCGGTCAGCGGGTCTGACCGGGGCGCTGCAGAGAGGAAAACGCTGCGACCGCTCCGGGGAGGAGCAGGGACCAGGAGCGCTCAGCGTAACAATAAGGAAGGAATTAAAACTCATTAAAAAGTCTTGTCTCAATCATGAACAGTCTTCTCAAAGGATATGCAAAGTTGCTGTTATGTTCTGGAGTAAATCTAGCTTCTCTGCTGCCCGAGGCAAAGTAAAGAAAACTGATATATATATATATATATATATATATATATATACACACACACAGACTTTAAAAAGGCAAATTTCCCTGGGCTGAGATCTTCACTACAGGACATAGCCATGGGGGAGGTGTTCTCAAATACTGATACAGAAGGTAAATGGGAAATTTTAAATCAACTCTAAATAACTATACAGCTAAATATATACCTAAGGGGAACAAATATAAACGATTAAAACTAAATCCTACATGGCTGACAAATGATGTTAAAGGAGCAATAAACAACAGTCCCCGCCCAGGTGACTACTTACGGCAGCAGCGGTGACTAGTTTATAACTTCATATCTTCATCATCCCTGGGGGCAGGAGCATCCCCCGGGGATGGTGAGGACAACAATTTTACCCTATATAACGCTTTACCAAGCATTATATAGGGTAAAATCTGATGATTGGTTCCCTTTAAACAGTACAAAAAACTTAATAAAATCTGTAAAAATTTAATAAAAACGGCAAAAATTCAAAATGAGAGACAAGGGGCCAAAGAAAGCAAAACTAATCCTAAATATTTATTTTTAGATATATAAATACGAAAAAACCAAGGACAGAGCATGTAGGACCCCTTAATAATGATAATGGGGAGGTTGTCACGGGCGATCAAGAGAAGGCGGAGCTACTGAATGGGATCTTTAGTTCTGTATATACTAAGGAAGAAGGAGCTGACATTGGCCAGGTCAGTGCTGGTAACACATCATGTAATGTACTGAACTATCTTAATGTAGAGATGGTACAAGGTAAGTTAAGTAAAGTAAATGTAAGCAAATCTCCAGGACCGGATGGACTACATCCAAGAGTTCTTAGAGAGGTAAGTTCAGTAATATCTGTATCCCTGTTTATGATATTTAGAGATTCTCTGGTGTCTGGTATTGTGCCAAGGGACTGGCGCAAGGCTAATGTGGTACCAATCTTCAAGAAGGGCTCTAGGTCTTCGCCGGGCAATTATAGACCGGTAAGTGTAACGTGCATTGTGGGTAAATTGTTTGAAGGACTTATAAGGGATTACATACAGGAATACATAGGGGATAATAGTATTATAAGTGATAACCAGCATGGGTTTACTAAGGATAGAAGTTGTCAAACCAATCTAATTTGCTTTTATGAAGAAGCGAGTAGAAGCCTTGACAGAGGAATGGCTGTGGATATAGTGTTTCTGGATTTTGCAAAAGCATTTGATACTGTCCCTCATAGACGTCTGACAGGTAAGTTAAGGTCTTTGGGCTTGGAAACTTTAGTTTGTAACTGGATTGAACACTGGCTCATGGATCGTACCCAGAGAGTGGTGGTCAATGATTCGTACTCTGATTGGTCCCCGGTTATTAGTGGTGTACCCCAAGGTTCAGTACTGGGCCCGCTGCTGTTTAATTTATTTATCAATGATATAGAGGATGGTATTAACAGCTCTGTTTCTATCTTTGCAGATGACACTAAGCTTTGTAGCACGGTACAGTCTATAGAGGATGTGCATAAGTTACAAGATGACTTGGATAGACTAAGTGTCTGGGCATCCACTTGGCAAATGAGATTCAATGTGGATAAATGTAAAGTTATGCATCTGGGTACTAATAACCTGCATGCGTCGTATGTCTTAGGGGGGATTAAACTGGCAGAGTCACTGGTAGAGAAGGATCTGGGTGTACTTGTAGATCACAGACTTCAGAATAGCATGCAATGTCAGGCTGCTGCTTCCAAAGCCAGCAGGATATTGTCATGTATCAAAAGAGGCATGGACTCGAGGGACAGGGACATAATACTCCCCCTTTATAAAGCATTGGTACGGCCTCACCTGGAATATGCTGTTCAGTTTTGGTCGCCTGTCCATAAAAGGGACACTGCGGAGCTGGAAAGGGTGCAGAGATGCGTGACTAAACTAATATGGGGCATGGAACATCTTAGGTATGAGGAGCGATTAAAGGAGTTACAATTGTTTAGTCTTGAGAAGAGACGTTTAAGGGGGGATATGATAAACGTATATAAGTATATTAATGGCCCATACAAAGTGTATTAATGGCCCATACAAAGGACGAGGGGGCACTCCCTCCGTCTGGAGAAGAAAAGGTTTAGTCTAAAGGGGCGACACGCCTTCTTTACCATAAGAACTGTGAATTTATGGAACAGTCTACCTCTGGAACTGGTCACAGCAGGAACAATTAACAGCTTTAAAACAGGGTTAGATACATTCCTGGAACAAAATAACATCAATGCTTATGCAGAATTATAAAACAACATCCCTTCCCCTTATTCCCTTACACCCTTCCCTTCAATTCCCTGGTTGAACTTGATGGACGTATGTCTTTTTTCAACCATACTAACTATGTAACTATGTAACTGTAAGTGGTACCACTTTTGTGTAGTTTTGACTTCTTGATAATTTTTTATTAAATTCTTTTGAAAATCCACAAGTTGAATTTCAGCTGCACAAAACTGCGGATGTATCATGGGGGTGACCCTACCCTTACTGGATATGCCCCATACTTTAGACATAGAATTTGTACATAAGATACTGAAATGAGTGTAACGCCGAGTGCTCCGGGGCCCGCTCCTCCCCTGGAGCGCTCACAGCGTTCTGCTCTTGCTTGCAGCGCCCCGGTCAGACCCGCTGACCGGGAGCGCTTCTCTGTGTCTCTCGGCGGGGATGCGATCCCCGCGGCGGGACGTGCCTGCCCGCTGGTCTATTCCCAAGTCACTCACCTGCCCCGTCCTCCTGCTCAGTCCCGGTGCGCGCGGCCCTGCTCTCTAGGGCGCGCGCATGCCGGGTCTCTCAGATTTAAAGGGCCAGTGCACCATTAATTGGTGCCTGGCCCGATCAGTTCCTATCACTCCCTACTCTATAAAAACCCGCTTCCCCTTCCTGTCCTTGCCGGATCTTGCTGCCCTAGTGCCCTGAGAAAGCGTTCTGTGTGTTCCCAAGCCTGTGTATCCAGACCCTTGCCGTTGCCCCTGACTACAAACCTTTGCCGCCTGCCTTGACCTCTTGCTACGTCCGACCTTGCCTTTGCCTTGTCCTTGTGTACTACGCCTATCTCAGCTGTTAGTGAGGTCGAGTCGCTATCGGGGGATATGACCTGGGCAGTCCATCCCGCCTTGCGGAGGGCTCTGGTGAAAACCAGTAGCTACTTAGAACCGGTCCCCTGGTACGGCCCACGCCATCGCCTCACTGACACAGAGGATCCACTACCCGCTTCCAGTCCGGTTCCTGACAATGAGATTTTCACAATAATCCTTGGGCCTAAAATTCCAGCCTATTCTTCAACACTACTGTCACTACACATCAGAAAGCTGTTGACCCATAGGTATTTCTCCTGAATCCTCTGTATTTAATTGGGTGAAGGGGAAAAATTCTGTACTTAATCCACTGACAGCAGAAATAGGGTTGCCTACATTAAAAACCAAAATGCCTTAACCCTAACCCGCTAAGCCTAAACCCTAACCCACTAACCATAAACACTAACCCACTAAACCTAACCCCGACCCTAATCCTCCAACACCCTAACTGAACCCTAACCTCTCATTATAGTCTAGAGACCATTCTACACATAAGATAGTCAGCTGGTCCTTAACAAGTCAATTTTGCTTCCTGTATTATTCTTGTTATTGATTTTGTGTCAATTCACCCCCAGGTACTCCAGGTTCTTGGTCTGTTTTTGCCATTTTATTTTATTAAGTCTTATGACTTCCCGCTGACTCCAATTTCAACCTCTCCATAGTCCTGCCACTTAGCTGTAGTCTTAACATCTTTAATCTTGAGCCTATTGACTATGTCTCTATCATGCTTATTGACATCTTGTCAACTAATCTTCACCTCGGCACACTTTAATTTCACTTCTAGGCTTGTCTCTGTTATTGTCACCCTTTGTCTATCCTCTGCTGATGTATCACCTATAATTATTAGTGAGGCGTTCCTATGTTAGGTACTTAGGCATTGAAACACAGCACCTTGCGAAAGCCTAATCCATTGGTCTCCAAACTGTGGACCTCAAGATGTGTCAAAACTACGACTTCCAACGGGCCCAGACAGCCGTTGGCTGTCCGGGCCTGCTGGAAGTTGTAGTTTTGCGACATCTAGAGGTCCTCAATTTATAGACCACTGGCCTAAGACAATCACTTATAAAACAGTTATTTCTGTTTCTAACTTCTGATTACTCATGTGGTATTTGACCCAAGTTGGGGATTGAAATTCCCACAGGCATACAGGTATGCCCTTGGTTCTTAAGTAGAGTCAACAGGATGATTCGGCACCTTTAAGAATTTTTTAAACTTAAAGAGGTTATCCAACTTAAGGTGACTTCAGTTATTTAGTGTCATACATTAAAGGACATGCTAACCAAGGATCTGTGCTTGTGTTGGTGGCAAATGGCTGTGTCCTGTGTCCCCCATCCCACTAATGGCTTGTTTTTGGGAACTGGCTACTGTGGCCTCCCTCAGACTACAATCCCCAGGATCCTTTATTTCTAAGTGGGAGGTAACTCCCTCCCACACATCGGTCGCCCCACCCATTGCAGCACAGCCACTGTCTATTTGATCACATGACTTGCCTGATATCCCCTGACAAACAAGCTGTGGGCCTGCATGATGGCAAATGCATGAACATGTGTGCCATTAATGTCAACAGGGGGCTGTCTTCACACACAACAGATAGAAGAGACAAGCTCCCTTTCAGCACCTGACTTGTGATGTATTGTCTCGGGCCGCACAACAAGCTGGGAAAGGTCCGAGACAACACTCATTTTGTAGGCCGCAGAAAATGAACTTCCTGGAAAAAGAAAGACAAAGAAATTAGATATTAAACAAAAGTAAAGTATATTAGTAACTAGACTAATGTTGCTGCCCATGTCTTACATACAATGAGCCAAAAACCCTGGAATACCCCTTTAAAGGGCAATCTCAAAGTCATCTTTTCAGCTAGAAAAAAGAAAGCATAAAAGGCATATTACCTTTTCTTTTTTTTTTTATTAATGTTGGCAAATAATGTATAATGTCAAAGAAGTGCTTTGAAGTCTTCCCTAAAGAATTATTATGAGTTTACTGTCAAAAGTCTGAAGTTCAGTGTGTGAAGGTCAATACACTTAGAGAAAAATCAATTTTTTTTCATCTACCAAGACAAATAATGCTCCGGCTTAAATACTACAGTTGGCAGATTACATTGGCTTTAATTATTTAGCATGTTCTCTACTAACAAAACCATTAGAAGTTTCTTCCCAAAAAACTGAAAGTGACCAATTTTTTTTTTAAATCTCCCTGAAAGGCCTAGTCTGCTTTTCCCAGTCCCTTTTGTGACAGAGGTCCTCTAAGATGTCTCACTGTTTGAACCTCCAGCGATCAGCTATAATCTGTCCCTGCAGTGCCACCACAGGGGAAATAGAGCATTACACCAATCCTATTGAAATAGATGGACTCTCTGTATAATTCACAGGCATGCAGAGTCCTTCAGAGCAAAGGAATCAACTCGAGCCCTGATCAGGGATTCCCTTCTATTAAAGTGTACCTGTCATATCACAGAACAAAAAAAATACTGCTTCTATATGTTACTCACTAGGTCATGCAGAGGCATGACATGTCTTTATTTTATGTGTCTAGCTTCAGAATTTGGCTCACAAATCCCTCTTTTCTACTGCTTACTCATTCTGACATCCACTGCTCAGGAAGGGGCATGTCTAAGGAAAGCATTGAGCCCGCCCTCACTCACCATGCATTCACTTCCCCCCTGAGTCTGCTGTGCTGTGCTGGGTCTTTTTATCAAATCAATGCAGGCCGCTCTTTAACCCCCTCCTCTCTGTTTTAATGCTGCAGGCTGATTGGACAGGAGTGAGAATCGGGGAGTTCTAGTCCCACTCTTACTTGCTGAACTTTGTCCCTGCCTGTGCTTTAGCTGGGATAAAAATGATGCTGCAGCTGGACAGGTTTATGTTCTGGATGGTATAGGGACTCTAGTGGTCTGTTTTATAAGCCATGATTTCTATAAAAGGAGATAAGCTTTTTGTATAAGGGATATAAGAAAGGTTAAAGGGATATACCAGGCCAAAACTTTTTTATATATATCAACTGGCTCCGGAAAGTTAAACAGATTTGTAAATTACTTCTATTGAAAAATCTTAATCCTTCCAATAGTTATTAGCTTCTGAAGTTGAGTTGGTGTTTTCTGTCTAACTGCTTTCTGATGACTCACGTGCCAGGAGCTGTGCAGTTCCTATGGGGATATTCTCCCATCATGCACAGCTCCCGGGAGGTGACATCATCATTGAGCAGTTAGACAGAAAACTTCAGAAGATAATAACTATTGGAAGGATTAAGATTTTTTAATAGTAGTAATTTACAAATCTGTTTAACTTTCAAGAGTAGTGTTGCTCACGAATATTCGCAATTCGAATATTATTCGCGAATATCGCATATTCGCGAATTCGCGAATTTCGCGAATTTAGCGCTATATATTCGTAATTACGAATATTCGTTTTTTTTTTTTAGTTTTTTTTTTTTTTTCACAGTACACATCACAGTGATCACCCCTCTCTGCTTCCAGCTTGTGTGGTGTAAAGAAGGCTCTAATACTACTGTGTGAGACTGGCGTGCGAAAATTCGTATATGCGAAAATTAGCATATGCGCATTTTCGCATATGCGAATTTTTGCATGTGCTAATTTTGTATATGCTAATATTCACATATGTTAATTTTCGCATATGCGAAAATAAAACGAGAATATAACGAATATGCGAATATTCGCGAATATATGACGAATATTCGTCCATATATTCGCGAATATTCGCGAATTCGAATATGGCCTATGCCGCTCAACACTATTCAAGAGCCAGTTGATATATAAAAAAAAAGTTTTTGCCTGGAATACCCCTTTAATTTTTTACCAATGTATACAACATATTTTTTTATTCCAACAGTGCCCATTTCGGGTACGTTCAGATGACGGGATCCACAGCGTATTTTACGTTCCGGATAAGCTGCCGAAGGACTCCTACAGGATTCCTTTAGACGTGCCTGCTCGGAGAGACACTACGCCGCTACGAGCAGACACACTGCTATGATGTTCTCCCTGAGCTAGGCCATGAACACCCGTGATGTGGAAGAATATTGCGCATGCATGTGGCGACTCGCACATCGCAGTGTATCTGCTCATTGAGCAGGCGCATCTAAAGGCACCCTGTAGCGGTCCTTCGGCGGTGAATGCGCAGCGTAAAATATGCTGTGGATCTGCTCGTCTGAACGATATGAATCCATATTAGAGACATGACCTCTAGCAGACTGCAGGTCAAATGACCAGAACCAAAAGCATCATAGTGATGTAAATAGGCCCTAACACGGTGGCCACTTACTGACACTTCTGAGGTTCCTGGCTTTGAAATAAGATGACATAGGTTTTCAGCCATATTGAGTTGCATTTCCTCAGTGAAATTAGTTTCTCATGCTGTCAACATTTACCATAAATCTTTGGCTTTGTTGAAAGAGAGGGTGGAGTCTTATCACTAGAGGTTAGCTATATTGACCAGCCTATTCAGCCTGCTGGAGTCTGGCCAGATGAGTGGGTTTGTGTCAGTTCACATTATGTGCAGTTTTGACACATTTTCATATTCAGAATGGAATCTTAAGAGAAATATTGCCATGATGAGAAAGTGATTTGACCTATAATCATGATTGGTGTATTTTGCGTGGTCACCGAAAAGGGACGTGTTCCCGAAATTTTCACAAAAACCCAACATATTTACTAAGGTTTCCACAGAAAATGTGGTGGATTTCAGCAACAGATCAGGGCATGTGTAAAAAAAAAAACAAGACGTAGGGAATGTGGAAAATGTAGGGAAATCTTAGTGAATATCTCGGAAAAAAAATTGTTGGGAATTAAAACCCACAAAGAAACTCCACTTTTAGTAAATAAGGGCAAATATGTGAATGCAGCTAAAGGGGAGGTGTATAATTGAAGTATATATTGATCCCATAGAGATTGCAGCAGCAGCAGTATACAGATAGAGCTGGGTGGGTAGCTGCTAGAAGGGATCTAATAGGTTATCAGCTGGCCCAGGACTGACTTCCTCTGACACATTAAGTAGTATGATTTTCTGTAGGTCAAGCTGGTGATTACATAACGTAGTTACAGTGAGGAAATGAATGCAGCTGTGCTGGAATGAAACAGATGGCACTGTAGTATTGTCATTGTGAGAGAGTATGATATGGGGGGGGATAGGAATAGGAATAGACTGTGATAAATCAGTCTTTGCATGAAGTGTAAGTGGTTATTCTATATTATTATTATAATTGGCGGCTTGGAAAAACAAGTCTGTGGTTGGATTAGTGTCACTGATTATACTGTGTCAGTGCTGTGGGTGTGTGATTAGTGCTGCTAATGTGGGTAATGAAATGAATAATGAGAGTGCTGAAGATGGGATTATCACTGTCTTGTATTTCTCGTCCTTTATAAATAATCTCTATGCATGATGTGCTACATGCTGCCATATATAGCTCCACTTTTGTGTATTTTTTTTCTTGCTTGTTTGTTCCTAACAAAATTCCTAGTTTTTGAAAAAATTGTTATTGTAGTCTGCAATAAAATTCTTCCCATCAAGATACAAACCAAATACACCCTTTACACCTTTACTACCAGCCACCCAAAACAACAATAAATAAAAGTGTTGCTCAGGTTACAGTGCCCCTTTTAGAGGCTGCAAACCTCTGGAATCAGACTCTAATCAGTGGTACAGGATCTCCACAGCCTCGCTTTCAGACTAACTCTCACCTAGCTCATTAACCTGTTGGGGACCACGGGCGTATGGGTATGCCCTTGCGCCCTGGTACTTAAGGACCAAGGGCGTACCTGTACGCCCATGGGAATTTCAATCCCCGCCGCTAGCCGGACGGGATCGGACCAGGATGCCTGCTGAAATCATTCAGTAAGCATCCCGTGCAAATGCAGTGATTTGCAGTGATTCCGGGCTGATCGGGTCTCTGATGACCCGATAGCCTTGAAAATCGGGATGATCAGAGCTGTCAGAGACAGCCCCAATCATCCTGAAGGATAGGAGTGAGGCGCCAAGGTGCCTCCTCCTCGTATACCCTTCGATTGGCCGGTAAGGACTGACCGGCGAATCGCAGGGCAGGGGCGGGGCTGAAAGTTAATTTCCTTGCTAATTTCCAAAATCAGTGTGAAGTGTGAATTCAGTACCAGTGCTCCCACAGACCCATAGGGACAGCTCCTGTCTATGTCCATAGGGTTTGCTAAAAAGTATATCACTAAATGCTATAATGCTGCACCCCCATAACAGTAATAATGCCCAAAAAATAAAAACGATAGTATTTACAATCAGAAATGAAAATAGAAACTGATAAGAAAGAAAAGTATATGGCTTGGGGAAAAATAATAATATATATATATATATATATATATATATATATATATATATATATATGTCAGAGTTTCCTAACATATGCATTTCCTTGTGTTGAGACGTGCATAAGAAAGCTTGGATCAACAATGAGCAGGCACAGATTTTATTTTTATGCTAGCCTGAGCCCTAAAAAAAAGTTTTCGTGGAAAAAAAATTGTTGGAAATTAAAACCCACAAAGCACTGGGCAACCTCATTAATAATAAAAAAAATTCTGCTTACAGTCGCCACTAGGGGGAGTTCACTTTCTAGACATCTATCAGTGAATAAAGGTTCTATACTGTATATACTGTACTTGTGCAACAAGTACCTACTAGTGGCAGCCGCCAGCAACTTTCACTAGGAATTTGGGAAATCCCTCCCTATTTCAGGAGACTCCCCCTCAGTACAGTTTCCCATCAGTCCTGCTGGTCTGGCTAATTCTGCCATGTGGGGGTAATGCACTGTTTCTGTTTCTAAAATAATAAAACTGGCATTACGGTTTGCGCTAATGTATTTTTCACACAGTATGCTACAGTGGAAACAACTGACCTAAACAGTCCCCTGTGTATATTGTTCTGATGTACTGCCAGTGAATGTCATTATATATTCATCTAACAAATGTGCTAATCGGAATGAAATTGCCTGATAGACCTTTTTTTTTCGGCGCACTCATGATAGTATTTATTAGTCTGGGGAGCAGCGAGCCCCACATCCAATTATAAAGAGCACAATCTCTGCCAGTGCCTGTCCATCATAAGGCTTCATCAAGGTCCCTGACAAATCCTAATTAATGGCGGTCAGTAACCTCTCGCCTCCGGCATATCAATATTTAAAGATATAAAATAACAATGAGCGGGATGCTCCAAGCCGCCCATTACTTTATTCCCTGCACCACACAGTGACTGGCTACCGGGAAAAGCTGCTAGAATTTGTCTCTATACTGTATGAAGGACTGTAAATCAGGGGACATTAATATTTTATTACTATTCATATTTTATGCTACTTTATTATCATTAAATGTCTTTCTTTAGGTGTTTAGTTCAATCCTTATTTGCAAATGATGATAATATAAATAACAGTTAAAATGAGTGTCGCATAATCCTATCTTATTAGATTCTGTAGTATTTAGTGCAATATAGCTGAGGGTCGATGTGCCCCCTACAAGCATTTTCTTTGGGAGCGCTGTCCTCGCTGTCTCCGACGTTTCTATAGAGAATGCATGAAGGGGAAATATTGCACTGAAGCTCTGTGCACAGGGATATTCAGGCACCATATTGGAGATCGTGAAATATCTAGTAAGTTTTAGATCTTACCACAGTACTTGATTTACAGCTAACACTGCTCAGCACTTCTCTATAATGTCATCTATGCTGCTGCTGCTTCTGAGATTGTGCTATAGATATGTAGGGAGAAATCAGGATTTCTTCCTTCGTGTGTGCAGAGTAGGGGAGACATGATAGCAACTAATCTCTAAATGCTAGCTCAGGAACAACTGAAAAGTTGAAATCGAGCCTGCAGAGGGAAAATATCATATACTAGTTATATAATGGCCAAAAATAGTACTGTTACTTGTGTAAACACACGACTTGACAAAATTCTACATTAATTTGCATAAACAAAATGGCGCACCTGCCTTGCACCAAATTTACTATGTGTTTTAGACACATGTTCTCTTAGAATAATTCATATATGTATGCAGCTTTGCTATTTATTTGGCACTTTAATGCAAAATGGAGACTATGGGCACAACTGGCAAGTTCTATCTACATTAGGTAGTTGCCTCAGAGCCTATTGTGCTTCCATATAACCTAAAAATGGTACTTGGGGGAACTGAACTTTTCAGACACTTATCCTCTATCCACATGATAGGGGAAAAGTGTCTGATCATTTGTGGTCTGACTGCCGGGACCCCCAGTAAACTCCTGTTTGGGCCCCGGCTGCTGACCCATCCTTAGCATTTCGGCCCCCACCTTCCTGGACAAGAGCAAGTGACGGCCTGGTCAGCCAACCATCGGCTGCAGTGATTTTTCACCTCAGCTAGTGATTAACGGTCACTTGCTCTCATTCAGAAGACTGGTAATTAGCCGAAGCCCCGTATGGAAGATCACAGAGGGTCCCAGTGGTCAGATCCCACGTGATCAGACACTTATCCCCTATCCTGTGAATAGATAATAAGTGTCACATAAAAGAAAACTATATACTTAGTTTTAGCAGTTTGGCCAACCTCAAAAGTTTCATAATAATATCTCTATACTCAATCTCTTGCAGCCCAATATTTAAGATAAGCGCTCTTGCAGACCCCGGAATCACAACCGGAAAATCTCTTTTCACCTTTTCAATTTCTTTATGCCGAAAAGTTTGTAGCTTCTTGCACTCAAGGAACATATGATCTAATCCTGCCTCATCTTACTGACACTTTGTACATCTAGTGTCTCTCCTCAAACCCATTTTACCTAGTGACAGAGATGAATAATTTATTTGATCTATGAATTATCTTTAAAAACAAGATTTTGTGATTATTATTAAAGGGGTATTCCGGGCAAAAACATCTTATCCCCTATCTATGGGAGGGGGCGTGATGTCACGTCCCCAGTCCCGGAGGTTTCTGAAACTGGTGACGCAGCCCCGCATAGAATGCGGGTGTTGCAGGGAGATTGCGGGGGGGTCCCAGCAGCGGGCCCCCCGTGATCAGACATCTTATCCCCTATCCTTTAGATAGGGGATAAGATGTTTTTTTCCCAGGAATACCCCTTTAACTGAAGCCTTTGAGATATCATTAACCACCACCTTCCAATACTCTAAAGTGATTTCCCCTTATTCCTGTGCCCATTTTCCTCTACTCCTAGGATCATTTTTAAAAATCCTACTTTCCAACAATTTCTTGTAAAATTTTCCAACTTTTATCTCCTTCCCCACGTCCCCTTCTAAAATTTCAAACACCACATGACTCCAACTCCCCCATCTTGGATTCTCTTTATCTTTGTGTCATTGCATGTATGCAAATTTCTGCTTTTCCCATAGCACACAGTTTTTCCCAACCCATAAGTTTGACATTTAATAAGTTAAGAAAAATTTTCGTCCCCCCCCCCCCATAAAGGTGTCCAATTAAAACTAGTTGTGAAGCCAACCATTTTCTCACCAATGCCAAAATTTCCCCAAAGTACCATTGAAAAGAGGATTTACCTTCATTATTGCATTTCCCGTTTCCAACCATACCAAGATATTACTTTCATGGCCCAACATTCTAGGGCATATGTCCCTCATCAGACCATCTTCTTGCCCTAACAATTCCAATGCCGATGCTACATAGAATAAGCGGAAGTTTGGAATTCCCAATCCCCCCTCGTCTACTGGTAAGCTTAGATAGCTTGGCTTCATCTGGATGTGCAAACTTCCCCAAATTAATTTGTTTATCTTATGTTCAATTTCCTTGAGAAATTTGTCTGGAATCCAGATCAGGGCTACTCTCAGTGCAATATTAGTCATAGTAAAACTCCTTTAACTAATCCAATTATATCCGCCATAGTGAGTGGTAATTTATTCACTTTCTCTTCTACCTTCCTAATCATGAGTCTAATATTCAATGTCACATAATCCTTTGCTACCGCTGTTGTTTTCACTTCAGATAGTCAATCCCTTCTCGTGATAATGCTACTATAGTAATAAAAACCTTTGAGTTTACAGCACCTCCAACAAGAGATCAATTTTTTTGTGGTTGAATCCTCTGCTACCACTATGGTGCTTCTATTGAAGCCCATTATATAACTACTACAAAAACTACAGGGTGGGCCATTTATATGGATACACCTTAATAAAATGGGAATGGTTGGTGATATTAACTTCCTGTTTGTGGCACATTAGTATATGTGAGGGAGGAAACTTTTCAAGATGGGTGGGGACCATGGCGGCCATTTTTAAGTCGGCCATTTTGAATCCAACTTTTGTTTTTTCAATAAGAAGATGGTCATGTGACACATCAAACTTATTGACAATTTAACAAAAAAAATTATGTGATTGGTTGTAACGTAACTTTATTCTTTCATGAGTTATTTACAAGTTTCTGACCACTTATAAAATGTGTTCAATGTGCTGCCCATTGTGTTGGATTGTCAATGCAACCCTCTTCTCCCACTCTTCACACACTGATAGCAACTCCGCAGGAGAAATGCTAACACAGGCTTCCAGTATCCGTAGTTTCAGGTGCTGCACATCTCGTATCTTCACAGCATAGACAATTGCCTTCAGATGACCCCAAAGATAAAAGTCTAAGGGGGTCAGATCGGGAGACCTTGGGGGCCATTCAACTGGATCCCAACGACCAATACACTTTCCAGGAAACTGTTCATCTAGGAATGCTCGGACCTGACACCCATAATGTGGTGGTGCACAATCATGCTGGAAAAACTCAGGGAACGTGCCAGCTTCAGTGCATAAAGAGGGAAACACATCATCATGTAGTAATTTCGCATATCCAGTGGCCTTGAGGTTTCCATTGATGAAGAATGGCCCCATTATCTTTGTATAACATATACCCCACCATACCATCAATTTTTGTGTTCCAACAGTCTTGGAGGGATCTATCCAATGTGGGTTAGTGTCAGACCAATAGCGGTGGTTTTGTTTGTTAACTTCACCATTCACATAAAAGTTTCCTCATCACTGAACAAAATCTTCTGCCTAAACTGAGGGTCCTGTTCCAATTTTTGTTTTGCCCATTCTGCAGCACCTGAAACTACAGATACTGGGAGCACATTATTGTTTTTCTTGTGAAATTCCCAAAAAGTTTGATGTGTCACATGACCCTCTTCCTATTGAAAAAACAAAGGTTGGATTCAAAATGGCTAACTTCAAAATGGCCACCATGGTCACCACCCATCTTGAAAATCTCCCTCACATATACTAATGTGTCACAAACAGGAAGATAAAGGGGTATTCCAGGTCAAAACTTTTTTTTATATATCAACGGGCTCTGGAAAGTTAAACAGATTTGTAAATTACTTCGATTAAAAAATCTTAATCCTTGAAATAGTTATTAGCTTCTGAAGTTGAGTGGTTTTTTTTTTCTGTCTAACTGCTCTCTGATGACTCACGTCCCGGGAGCTGTGCAGTTCCTATAGGGATATTCTCCCAGCATCCCGGGACGTGACAACATCATTGAGCAGTTAGACAGAAAACTTCAGAAGCTAATAACTATTGAAAGGATTAAGATTTTTTAATAGAAGTAATTTACAAATCTGTTTAACTTTCTGGAGCCAGTTGATATATAAAAAAAAGTTTTTGCCTGGAATACCCCTTTAATATCACCAACCATTCCCATTTTATTAAGGTGCATCCACATAAATGGTCTACCCTGTACATATAGGTGGACCACTGTTTAAAGTGTTGGTATCCACACCAGATCCATTGAGGTCAATACAGTTTTCTTGCAGGACTATGGTATAGTGCACAGGTTCTTTTCTATGAGTATACCACCTATATAGTAGTACATTAGGCATTACCAATCATTACTCAAGTGGTTGTCACTAGTACTAATGATCTGTTCACCAAGAACGTGGACATACTCTCTCATTATTGGTGCCAAACCTATGGAAATGCAGCTACATTTCTTAGTTTATTGTTTTAAAAATGTAATTTTTGCACCTTATAGTAATGGTATTTTGGCACTGTATGAGGACAGCATCAGTAGCAGACACTGCACATGATACCAAACCATTCTAAGGCTGGTGCAGAGTTAGAAGTTTTACAAGGCTCTGGTGCCTAATCAGCCAAAAGAAGACATCAAAATTATCGTTGAGAAAGGGTAATGCTATAAATTTTGCATTAGGACCCAGAGCTTTAATGGGCTCTTTCCCTGTTGGACACTCATCAACTATCTAAGGATAGGTAGTGATGAGTGTCTGATCGGTGGAGTATGACCACTGGGGCCCCTACTGTTACTTGACTATTTTCTTCAAAAACAGAAAGCTTAAAGGAGATAATTGGAGGATACAGGACTCTCGGTCTTGTGATCAGTGGAGTTTTGCTTTGCAATGTACCCTAGGTATAATAGAAAAGTTTTCTGCTGGGGAAGGCCTTCTTGAACCTTTTTGAGTTGTGTCTGGGTATGGGTACCTGTTGTCAGTGTGTGGGGCTGATGTGACATCAAATTGCTGTATCCTATCGGTATCATATGTAGTATAGTTCACAATAAGTTGTGTCTGGGTGACAGATGAGTTAGGCTTTGCTCAGTGCAGATGACAGTTCTTCACATTGCTGTACCCTGTTAGAGTTTGCATCCGGTTTTGCACTTGGTGGTTTGGAAGTTTGGCTTCACCTCTGTGGTATAAGGGTACTGAGGTCAAATCACACTTTCTTATTTCTTAGGAAATTTTGTGTTTTGGATTATCTCTCCATACATACAAACATCTGTCTTTTGAAGTAAAATAAAAAGTTTCCGTTTAACAGAAGCCAGACGTTTGCCATTAGTGTCCAATGAAATTACATCTTGTTATAGATTGTTTTCATTAGTTTGTTTATTAAAACCATTACTGGGCTCGGTGTTTGCACTAGTGGTCTTTGGTTAATTCCATAAAGCAATGCATCTATCATAACTATCATTATGATGCTTCTGTATTGTTTTTCACTAGATGGGCTTGCAGATGTAATGTGGTGAATTGTCCTTAGGAGAGTAATAAGTATGGTTAGCGCAGGAAATATAAGGCTCATGTACACAGAATCTGTTCCTGGAAACGTTGAAATGTAAAGGGTGTAATGCAGACGTGGAGCCATACATTTGCCATTTTCAAGGTCAGTCCTCACTGTCGCTGCTTAATGCCGGTGCCGTAAAGATGAGGTCAGGCGTCCTGTCAATAACACAATGGGATTTGCTCTTGGACATGTAAAAGAGTTCGCACCAAGAGGAACATTAATCTTAATTAAGTGGCCCTAATCTGTATAGACATCTCATTTCACAATTAGACATTGGTTGTAAAGGCTGGACCTGGCGGAGATTGCAAAGGGAATTATATGTTGTGTCCTTTTTTGCTGACCTAGAACAGTGGTCTCAAAACTATGGCTTTCCAGATGTTGCAAAACTACAACTCCCAGCCTACTGGGAGTTGTAGTTTTGGAACATCTGGCAGGCCATAATATGTAGAATATTGTCTAGAAGCATGAAGTGGTTTTCCATGATTATAAAAACATGGGGACATTTCTAATGTTGGCAAAAAGCTAATTTTCACAGAAATGTGCTACTTTTTGAGGTTTTATGTTGTGTTCACCAGTTTTGCAGGGGTTATACCAGTTTTGCAGGGGTTATACAGTTTAGGAACATTTATCCCCTATCCAAAAATGGAAAAAGATTACAAAAATATGATAACATATTTCAGTATCTGCCTCTTATCAGGAAAAAAATGAAGGTGACACATTCCCTTTAAGACTAAAGGCCCTCATATACATTGGACATGTGTTACCCTATCTGCTGATTTAATGTGTATGGTGGCCTCCCAACTTTCCTCCGACAGATGATATCAGAGGAGAGGAGAGCTGGCATGTTGAATTTTAACTGCCTGATACTTTTGTTCTTGTAGAAATAAGTTGCCACCAGAGAAGTGCGGCAGTAATATTACGGCAGGACCCATGAACCAAACAACAATAGACAGTACTTGTCCCATTCAGATGAATTTAAGACTCTACTGGGCATTCTTTGTGACCTTTTCAGAGGTCATTCTACAGGAAAGGGAAGGCTAAACTCTGCTGTGAATGGTAGTGGGTCCAGTGTTATCTTTATAATGATATCATGGGATAGGGGATAACTTGCTGATTGGTGTGGGTCTGACTGAAGGGACCTCTACTAATCACAAAGACAAAGGTAAGTTGTCTCATGAGTAAATAGAACATAACCAAGTTCCGCATAAAGCAATTTTCGGAGTGTACACACATCCATCCTCCTTTTTCGTAATCGGTGGGTCTCCTAGTGGTTGGCCCCATGTAGATCAGCTAGTTATCCATTATCCTGTGGATAGGGAAAAACTTTTAATCTTGGGATAGCCCTTGGTAATCTCATTAGAACCTGCTGACAGTGACATGTGTCTTGGGACTCACCTCATAGGCTCCATGTTCATGATACCTTAATTATTTGAATCATCTGTGTGCAGCAATTTTTGGTCATAGCTTGCCTGATGATTTTTCTTTTTGTTTAACTTTTTTTTTGAAATTTTTGAGATAGGGTTGATTTTTGTTATTGCACTTGTAAGGAATTGGATATCCCCTAAAGAACTGCAGATAGAGGAATGGAAGGAAGGGATATACGGTTCCCGTATACGGTTTGGAGGAGGGGGCGGGGCTTAATCGCGGCACCCGCACTCAGCCGTGTTCGGGAACCGTATTTAATGCAAGTCTATGAGCCGACTGGAGTGAACCGCAGCCTCCGGTCGGCTTCGTTTTCGGCCGTATGCGGTTTCCCGACCGCAGGCAAAAACGTGGTTCCCGAATACGGCTGAGTGCGGGCGCCGCGATTAAGCCCCGCCCCTCTCCTCCAAACCGTATACGGGAACCGTATTTAAGAAAACGTGGTGTGAACCCAGCCTAAGAAGGGTCGAAGAGAATGTAGAAAGATTTGGAATGTATGGTAGACTTAAACTTAAATTATATGTATTTCTTCTCTTTGTTTTTTTTGTTTTTGTTTTTTTCACTCCTTCCCTCTGTGCCAGAAGGTGGGAGCGGGGTGGGGGGGAGGTGGGGGGGGGGGGTGTTAATGATGATTATGTATACTTCTTAGATGTAAACAAGTATAAGTTGGCTATATGGCCTCTTTTGACTGGTGCTGTTATGTATATCTGAATTGTATACTGTAGTTTTGTAAATTTTATTATTACAATAAAAAAATTAATAATTAAAAAAAAAAAGAAATAGTGTTGCTCGCAAATATTCGCAATGCGAATTTTATTCGTGAATATCGCATATTCGCGAATTAGCGAATATTCACGAATATAGCACTATATATTCGTAATTACGAATATTCTTTTTTTTTTCACAGTACACATCACAGTGATCACCCTTCTCTGCTTCCAGCTTGTGTGGTGTAAAGAAGGCTCTAATACTACTGTGTGAGACTGGCGTGCAAATTTTTGCATATGCAAATTTTCTCGTATGCAAATTTTTGTATAAGCTTATTTTTCGCATACGCAAATTTTCGCATATGCGAAAATAAAACGCGAATATTACGAATAAGCGAATTCGAATATGGCCTATGCCGCTCAACACTAATTAGAAACCACTTTCCCTTGAGTTTGTTTTTGTCTTTTGTACTCACCGTGGAATTGTTAATCCAAATAACAGTCTTGTTTTTTTTTTTTTTTTTGTGTGTAAAAATTTGATAAGAAAACCGAGATATAAAACATGTCGTGTCTTTTCATCTAATTGTTTTTCTTGTTTCATGTTCTTCCTCCTTGGATAGACATGATTCCCCATGGAAATTAGGGGGGAGGAACGTGAATGAAAAGTTGAAATCACGAAAAGCTTTTTTCGAGAGTCCCTGTCAATTGTTATCTTTAATCACAGGAGTAACTCCCCTGCTTCTTGCTGACAGCAATCTCTACCTAACAATTACATTGTGACAGGCCGCTCACCACAACAGCTACAGCTGATGTGTGCGTCTGAGTGCGATGCTGACGGCTTCCTTTTGTTTGTCTCTCCTCGGCTTGTCAGTATGGCTGATAGACTAAATACTAACAGCAAGAACTCTTTTCATCTTTTTCTTCATCACTGTAAAATCGCTACCCCCTCTATAGAACAGGGCCCGGCTGTGTAAATTTGCATCACAATAATTTGCAGAAAGCGTAAGCTTCATGGAAGAATCATCATCACAGATGGGACGACTACGTAACCAGCAAAACCTAAAGTCAACTTTTATGGAGAGTCTGATGTTCACTTTACCAATGTTCGAATACAGTTTATTCCATGACACAGCCTTTGTTAACAGGTAGAATCAGCACCCATGTGGTCGTAAACTTTATATAGTTGGTGAAAAACCTTGCATACATATACTCCTGAAATACTGGCCCCGATTTACTAATATGTGACAAATGTACAACAATGAGCGCCAAAAAGAAAAAACAGACCAACCCACAATTTTCTCTATTTTCCACAGGTTTGCTTTTCTACTAAATGGGTGATTTAAAGAGGTATTCCAGCCAAAGACATCTTATCCCCTATCCAAAGGATCGCGGAGTGCCGTGATCTCCGTGCAGCACCCGCAAAGAATGTGGGTGCTGCACGGAGATCGTGGGGGTCCCAACCCTTCTACATTGGCTATTAATACACTCACTAAACGGAGGTCCTCCCGTTCTCCACAGGATATCCACGTCTTAGGCTGGGTTCACACCACGTTTTGTTAAATACGGTTCCCGTATACGGCCGGGAGGAGGGGGGCGGGGCTTAATCGCGGCGCCCGCACTCAGCCGTATTCGGGAACCGTATTTAATGTATGTCTATGAGCTGACCGGAGTGAACCGCAGCCTCCGGTCGGCTTAGTTTTCGGCCGTATGCGGTTTCCCGACCGTACGCAAAAACGTGGTCGGGAGCCGTATTTAACAAAACGTGGTGTGAACCCAGCCTTAGCTAGAGAGGGTATTGGTTGACTGAGCAGGAACCTTTTACCTTCTAGGACTTTCCATCCCATACATGTGTTTAATGCATTGAAATCACTTGCTCTAGCCATGTCACAAAATAACCATTAGGTGTTAGAATGATACAATAGGTACATTATACATAAGCCATGCATTAAAGAGAAAGAGATAGAAAACAGGGCTATAACATCATTCAATCACAACAAAGTGCTGTTTTGAGGCGTAACATGTCTGACAACCATGTAGTGCTTGCAATTTACCCAGTGGAACACTGCTTTTAATATGGCAACTCAGCCCCACTAGGGAACATAGACACATAGGGAGACATTCATAAAAGAGTTTATCCTTTTTTTTTCTTATATTTGTCGCTAAAAAGTCGCAGTTGCGACTACACATTTTTCTTTGCGACAATCCTTGTTCAGAGCGAGAAAAGCAAAAATAATGATTTCAGCTTTTGTAAGCAACTTTCACAAATCAGCTTACGGTAGTTAGAGATTTATAAAATGTGAATGTCGCAAAAAAAGTCGCAAAAAAAAGTAAAAGTTTGCTTACATTTACTCCAGGAAAATCCTGGCTTACTAAAATACCTCACCTACTTTTGCTTACCTGTGGCAGATTTCAAGATTTTGCTTAAGCGCGACAAATTTATTAAGGCAGTGCAACATAATAATAAATTTGTCGCACGTAAGCAAAACGGCAGTCGAAAAAAAAAAACTAAAAACAAGAGGACTAAAGCAAGGTTTTATAAATGTCCCCCATAGAGATAACATGCGCTTTTATATCGTTTTGATACAGACAAAAATGGGAAAGCAAAGAGACAATTTAGACAACAAGAGTCTGGACAACATGTTATAGGAAGAAAATTGTGGGTCCTTGTATTCTATGTAGCAAGAGCAAGAAAAGCAGAAATTGTACATAAAGTCCTGAAGAATAAGAGTGTTATTTCAATTATTTCAATTTATCAGAAATAATAATAATCCAATAATTCTATCCTAGTGGGTTCTGGGCTGTGAGTTCCTTGTTTCTTATGTACTTTTTGATTTAGCACAGCCTGAAATTTCTGCAAATAGTTTTAGTATTGATCCATAGCTATGAAGGCATTGTGTTTTATGCAGAAGCTGTGGTAGGTTAGTATGCTTGTAGAACACATGTCCTGGTACACACGGCGGGTCACTAACTATTACCTTTAGGTTTTCCTATTTCCTATAATACCTGTGGTGTTGGTCAACTAAATCTTACAATTCTATTAATCTATATATATAAAACTCAACGTGTGTGTGTATGTATGTATGTTCCATAAAAACTTCCAAACGGCTAAAGATATTAACATCAAACTTGGCACACATGTTACTTATATGTCAACAACAAACATAGGATAGGTGATTTAACCCTTACTCACCCCCATTTGCCAGGGGCGGGGTTTATGTTTAAAGTCTCATACAAGTCTATGGAAAATATATGTTACTGCATAACTTCCAAACGGCTGGAGATATTTCGATAATACTTGGTCACATGTTACTTATATGTCCACTTAAAATATAGGATAGTTAATTTAACCCTTAACTACCCACATTTGTGAGGGTCAGGGTTTTTGTTTAAAGTCCCATGCAAATCTGTATGGCTGGAGATATTTCAATACCTGGTACACATATTACAGGTCAGGATATGAGGACGGGATGGGAGGTCGAGATAGGAGGTCAAGATAGGAGGACGGGATGGTCGGGATAGGAGGTCGTGATAGGAGGACGGGATACGGGATAGGAGGACGGGATAGGAGGACGGGATATGAGGACGGGATATGAGGACGGGATATGAGGTGGAGATAGGAGGTGGAGATAGGAGGTGGAGATAGGAGGTAGAGATAGGAGGTGGAGATAGGAGGTCGAGATAGGCGGTCGGGATAGGAGGCTGGGATAGGAGGTTAGGAGGTGGAGAT
Organism: Hyla sarda; assembly: GCF_029499605.1. Lineage (NCBI taxonomy): Eukaryota > Metazoa > Chordata > Amphibia > Anura > Hylidae > Hyla > Hyla sarda. The sequence continues at coordinate 105,484,506 of NC_079198.1, read as the reverse complement.
AGGAGGACGGGATAGGGGGTTGAGATAGGAGGACGGGATAGGAGGTCAAGATAGGAGGACGGGATAGGAGGACGGGATAAGAGGTTGAGATAGGAGGATGGGATAGAAGGACGGGATAGGAGGTCGAGATAGGAGGACGGGATAGGAGGTCAGGATAGGAGGACGGGATAGGAGGTCAAGATAGGAGGTCGAGATAGGAGGCCGGGATAGGAGGATGGGATAGGAGGTGGAGATAGGAGGTGGAGATAGGAGGACGGGATAGGGGGTTAAGATAGGAGGACAGGATAGGAGGATGGGATATGAGGTCGAGATAGGAGGACGGGATAGAAGGACAGGATAGGAGGTCGAGATAGGAGGTCAAGATAGGAGGATAGGAGGTCTGGATATGAGGACGGGATAGGAGGTGGAGATAGGAGGTGGAGATAGGAGGTTGAGATGGGAGGTGGAGATAGGAGGACAGGATAGGAGGTCGAGATAGGAGGCCGGGATAGGAGGTCGAGATAGGAGGACGGGATAGGAGGTCGAGATAGGAGGACGGGATAGTAGGACGGGATATGGGGTTGGGATATGACAACAATATATGGGGATGGGATTTGAAGTCAAAAGCTTCCTCCTTTGTTGATTTTCCTCCCCAACAAGGATGAGGAAGGAAAAACCGGGCAATGCTGGGCACTCAGCTAGCAAGCTGATAAAAACGCACTAGGGTTTCTCTATATAAGATGTCATTGCCTATGAACCATAGAATCTGGACATTACAATTTTTTTCCATTTTATATTTAGCTGTATTCATGTTTTTTATATAGAGTAACATAGCATAACTTGTGTTTGGACAGAAAGTTAATACTATGTAGGGACATTCCAAACTTATTTGTTTTATATTCATATTGACTTCAAAGTCATAGACCTATATGGTTGGCATCAATGGGACCTTGCCACTGGTAATTGCTTTTTCTCAATATTTCTAAAATGACCATTCCCATCAATAAACCATGTATTCATATTGATGATATCCCTGTTCTGTCCCTGTCCGCTTCTAGTGCCCCTGTCTGCTTCTAGTGCCCCTGTCTGCTTCTAGTGTCCCTGTCTGCTTCTATTGTCCTTCCATTACAGAACCCCAAAGCTATATCTGGGTTCAAAATTTAATGAGTAATGACGGCATATCAAGGAAAATACTGGATGCTCTTCTGCATAGGGCAAACTTTCAGTTTTGTGCCATTTTCCTATGAACCCTTTAATGAATCAGGAAAATTTCATTTTTGGGTTTTCGTTTTGTTTCTAACTTTTTTTTCCATCTACAGAATCATATGAAGACATATTCTTTGCGAGACCAGTTGTACTTTGCAAAGACCCTTTTCATTTTACAATAAAATATACTGCAAAAGTTTGGATGTGAAAATGAAAAAAAAAATATATGCAAATTTGTGGGATTCTGTTTTTACGTAGTTCACCATGTGGTAAAACAGATATGTTATCTGTATTCTTCAGATCTCTATGATTACAATGATTAGTTTAACCCATTAAGGACCAAGTTTTTGCACTTTCGTTTTTTCCTCCTTAAATTTTAAAAATCATAACCCTTAAAATTTTGCACCTAAAAATCCATATGATGGCTTATTTTTTGCACCACCAATTCTAATTTGTAATGACATCAGTCATTTCACCACAAAATCTACGACGAAACGGAAAAAAAATCATTGTGTGACAGAATTGAAGAAAAAAAGCCATTTTGTAACTTTTGGGGGGCTTCCATTATTACTATCACAGAACTAGAAACTATAAGCCAAAGTGTCAAACGTAAAGGGAATCACAGGGGGACACTAAAATATAACTTTTATTGTTTTCACTACAACAACAAACTCAAAGAAAACCACCCAAAAACCTAAGGGAAAGGTGGGGGAACAGGGGATGGGACAGGGGGTGGGGGATGGGCCTAGGGGTCACTTGGCCTATGGATGTGCGGCCACTACCTAATGACCCTATAGCTTGAGGCCCTGATGCTACCCCTAACCCTAGGCAGAGTGTACGTCCTGATAAGGACGGCCCCGCACAGGAACCTACCCCAAATCGCCTACACTCACCCTAGATAAACACACAGAGGAGGCTGACTGTCTCACTGAATGTTGCTGTCTTTATAAGGGATAGGAGAAGGAAGAAATTGACCTATGGTCACAATAATTTCTTGTTGTCTGAATAAGACTCCACGATATCCTGAGTAATGACTCTTTATAGGTCTGATTCTACCTGAGAGTATTAATGCTATGTCTGACAGTTACCAATATATATCTATAGCAAATGTTGTTATCCTGATGTAATGAAATGAATCAATGACTTCAGATAGATTTACCACAATGATATAAAACCATTAAACATTCTACATGCCATGACTCAAGATCAAAAAATATATATAGATATGTAGATGGATGGCCTACAGATAGAGGACAGTTCAAAAAGCTCAACCACTGTTCATAGATGGAAAAATATTTTCTTTCTTATGTCAAAACAGGGGAGCCACCTGCTAAGATCTATGAGCGGTGATATACATATATATCAAAAAATGCAATCAGGTGAAATGATTCTTGTGAATACTCAAGGAAATATTATATAAACAGGAGTGTGGATCTTTTCAGAAGTATAGCAAGATACAAAAGTTATCAGATGTTACTTAGCTTGGACACCAAAGCCTGGCAAGTCTCTGGAGTTCAACAAAGTACCAACGCGTTTCTTGCCCCAGTGATCAGGGGACGATGGGGGGCTGCAGATGGTATCATGGTGATAAGATGGATAAGAAGGCAGCATCATATCATCAGCCATCTTATCACCATGATACCATCTGCAGCCCCCCATCGTCCCCTGATCACTGGGGCAAGAAACGCGTTGGTACTTTGTTGAACTCCAGAGACTTGCCAGGCTTTGGTGTCCAAGCTAAGTAACATCTGATAACTTTTGTATCTTGCTATACTTCTGAAAAGATCCACACTCCTGTTTATATAATATTTCCTTGAGTATTCACAAGAATCATTTCACCTGATTGCATTTTTTGATATATATGTATATCACCGCTCATAGATCTTAGCAGGTGGCTCCCCTGTTTTGACATAAGAAAGAAAATATTTTTCCATCTATGAACAGTGGTTGAGCTTTTTGAACTGTCCTCTATCTGTAGGCCATCCATCTACATATCTATATATATTTTTTGATCTTGAGTCATGGCATGTAGAATGTTTAATGGTTTTATATCATTGTGGTAAATCTATCTGACCTATAAAGAGTCATTACACAGGATATCGTGGAGTCTTATTCAGACAACAAGAAATTATTTTGACCATAGGTCAATTTTTTCCTTCTCCTATCCCTTATCAAGATAGCAACATTCAGTGAGACAGTCAGCCCCTCTGTGTTTTTATCTAGGGTGAGTGTAGGCGATTAGGGGTAGGTTCCTGTGCGGGGCCGTCCTTATCAGGACGTACACTCCGCCTAGGGTTAGGGGTAGCATCAGGGCCTCAAGCTATAGGGTCATTAGGTAGTGGTCGCACATCCATAGGCCAAGTGACCCCTAGGCCCATCCCCCCCCCCTGTCCCATCCCCTGTTCCCCCACCTTTCCCTTAGCTTTTGTATCTATATGATCCAAGACATGGCAAGTCTCCATATTGGTTGGAGCAACTCTAAGCAAGTACAAGTTACTGCTTATAATTGAGTAAATATTTTACATCACGTTTGTTATACATCATTGGTTGTGGACAAACACACGTAACTTTTTGGGTGGTTTTCTTTGAGTTTGTTGTTTTAGTGAAAACAATAAAACTAAATATTTTAGTGTCCCCCTGTGATTCCTGCTTCCATTACTACGCAGTAAATTTTTTGGTAAAAATGGCACCTTATTTTTATTCTGTAGGTCCATACGATTAAAATGATACCCTACTTATATAGGTTTGATTTTGTCGTACTTCTGAAAAAAATCATAACTACATGCACAAAAATGAATACGTTTAAAATTGTCATCTTCTGACCCCTATAACTTTTTTTCGCACGAACGGGGCAGTGTGAGGGCTCATTTTTTCACCGTGATCTGAAGTTTTTATCGATACCATTTTTGTTTTGATCGGACTTTTTGATCGCTTTTTATTAATTTGTTTATGGTTTAAAAAGTGACCAAAAATACGCTATTTTGGACTTTGGAATTTTTTGAGTGTACGCAATTGACCGTGTGGTTTAATTAATTATATATTTTTATGGATCGGACATTTAGGCACACTGCGATACCACATACGTTAGTTTTTATTTTTATTTACACTTTTTTAAGTGGAAAAAGGGGGGTGATTTCGATTTTTTATTAGGGAAGGTGTTAAATCACATTTATTAACTTTTTTTTAAACTTTTTTTATACAGTGTTATAGCCCCCTTTAGTTGCTATAAAACTGCATGCACTGATCTCTTACACTGTGCAATGCATTCCTATAGGAATGCATTCATCAGTGTTTTCTGCACTTGATTGCTCAAGCCTGGATTTCAGGCTTGGAGCAATCAAACACCGATCGGACAGCCGGGAGCAAGATAAGACACCACGGCGATCCCGAACAGCTCTGCTGAGCTAACTGGCAGTGTATTCTCCCTTTTTAGATGCCGCGATCAACTTTGATTGTGGCATCTTAAGGGTTAATACCGGACATCAGCCCGATCGGCAATGTCCGGTATTAGCCGCGGGTCCTGGTTGCTGATAGCAATCGGGACCCCGCAGATACAAAGTGCGCTCACCTTCTGAGCGCGCTTCACAGATCGGGAGCCAGCCACAGGATGTAAATATACGTTCGTGGTTGTTAAGAGGTTAAAAATGTAAAAAAATTTTAACTTAAAAAAAAAATGCCTTAAATCGCCATATTCTGACCCCTAAAACTTCTTTATGTTTCTGTCTGCATAGCAGCTTGAGAGCTCATATTTTTGGTGCCGTGATCTGTATTTTTCAACTTTTTGTTGTAGATTGGACTTTTCTGTTTCTTTTTATTCCGTTTTTTCTGCCACCAAATGCCCACAATTCTAATATTTGCTGTTTTGTCCTATTTACGCCATTCACTGTGAAGGATCATTCGGTTGCTCATAGACATCAATGATTGTATTACAATGATTTATTCAGGAGCAGATTACTGATGGCAGCCATGGAGGCCTAGTACAGGCCTTGGGCTGTCATGACAACAGATTGACTCCTGGCCATTGCTTTGCAAGGAGCTGATCCGACTTCTATACCACCACTGCCGCCAATGCTGTTTATATGCCTCTGTCAGCTTTGACAGCATAATTTAAAAGGGGTTATCATCAATAAGGTGATTTTAACATACCTGCCAGACAGTAATGGACATGCCTAGGAAGGATCTGTGCTTGTATTAAGGCTAAATGGCTATGTTGTTAGATTACCATAACGTTGGGACTATCTTTTTGTGAACTGGGTATTTCCTGTTGGAGTTGTTCTATCAAACTACACATCTCATAGTTCCTTATTTGTAAGTATGAGGTAATTTTCCTCCCTCTCACACATCAGCCACCCCCCCCCCCCCCCATTGAAACACAAATGAGTTGCATTCTATTCAAAAGACCAGTGTTTCCTAACCAGGGTGCCTCAAGCTGTTGCAAAATGATTTCTCTCCCACCCAGCGGTTGAACCGCCCATTGAAGCAGGACAGGCTCCCTTTGCACACCTGACTAGTGATGTCACGTCTCGGATGTTCTGCTACATTGGAAAACCCAAGACCTGAGTAATTTTGTATGCTATTAAAAATAAATATTAGTGCGAAAATCACAGAAGAATTGCGAGACCACCATCACACAGAGGTACAGACACTATATTACGAACTAAACTAACTTTACAGCCCCTGCAGCACAGTCAAATCCTGGAATACCCCTTTAAACAGTCAAATGGCTGGCATCAGAGATTGCTCTGTGCTTGCTATTAGTGGTGGCTGTCAACTGCTGAAAGTACACATCATGGCGCATTATGGGTAAATAATACATATAAATCCCTGTATGTTGATGTGTGTTCAGGGCCAGATCGAGCTTAGAAGGGCTCCCATCGCAACACAATGACTAGAACTAAAGATGTGTTTAGCCGACAGCTGTCTAAGGCTGGGTTCACACTACGTTTTGTCCCATACGGGAGCGCATACGGCAGGAGGGAGCTAAAAGCTCGCGCTCCCGTATGTAACCGTATGAGTGGTCAACCACGGTTTTAGGTCCGGTTGTAAAAGCGCATACGGCGCAAAAATGAGCCGACCGGACCGAACGTTTCACTCCGGTCGGCTCATTGAAGTGAATGGCATACGGGAGCGCATACGGTTACATACGGGAGCGCGAGCTTTTAGCTCCCTCCTGCCGTATGCGCTCCCGTATGGGACAAAACGTAGTGTGAACCCACCCTTATGTGTATGAGCCACATGCCTTTTCTCACCTGGATATGATCATCATAAGGGCCTATTCACACGGCAGAATTTCCGCTTGCAGAATTCTGCTTGCGGAATTCCCCCTCAAATTAAAGCCCAATAGACTTTTATTAGATTCCTCACTCCCATTCACACTTCTGAATTTCCGCATGTGGAATTTCCGCACAGATTCTGCACAAGCCAGAAACCACCCAAGGAAGCGGAAGCGGAATTGGTGCGGAAGATTCTGCTGTGTGAATAGACTCTAAGGCCATCAGTGAAGGTGTACGGTGGAGGCCACGTAAGAAACCCCCAACTTTCACTATCTTGGGGACCTGTCTGAAATCTGTGCATGTATATATGGATTTATAATTCAACAGGCAAGTCATCAACCAGACCTTCCATGGCACTGCTAGGTGGTGGCCCTGCTGTCCTCTATCATGTAAAGGGACCCTATGTTATTATTAAAACTTTACTATAAATTCTTGCTGCTCATGTATGTGCCCCTGTCCCACAACCAGCCATCTAATACTGCCATCTAAAGTGCTTCTTAAGTGTGATATCAAGAATTATACCAGAATTCATTCACTTCATCTTCTCACCAGCCTATTCTTTCATTTACAGGTATGTCCTCATTTCATCTCTTGAACAACTACCACCATCATTTGTTTTCACCACTGAAAATGTGTTTAGCTGTATTTAAATAATCAACCTGGTATGTCACTCATCCTGTGAATGTGTACTCCCATTCCCCCATCATTGCATTGTCATGTATATTTATTACTGTTATCTGGCTAGTGTTTCTATTTTGTTTGATCACAATTTATTTCCCCTGAGTGATCCCAAACTGTTTATTTTTTCTTAACTTTTTTCCCAAAATTATATTGCTCCCCACCCTTTTTCACACCTGATTGCACTCCTCTGCCAATCTTCTGGCTTAGCCTAGCACTATATACTAGAGGCTATAGGTCTTGTAGACCTTAGGTCTGGAGACATTCAAATATGCCATCTAATACTGCCATCTAAAGTGCTTCTTAAGTGTATAATCAAGAATTATACCAGAATTGAATCAGAAGGGAACAAAAGGGAACTAACTCAACATTATAACTACAAAAGTAAGTCACTCTTTTCAGAAAAAATAAAAACCAAACATGCACACACTTATTACTTACATCATTGCGATACATTTTTTCTTCTATCCCCCACCGATTTCTCCGGTGGACTCTATATACATCTATCCATGCCTCCTTCCCTCACCTATGTATTGCTCCCATGCACTGCTCACCATCATAAACCACCCAAAGTCACCTCATTCCATGGTACAGCACAGAAGTCGCTTCATCACTTCACCCAGCCATCTGCTCTCCCTTTTCTTTCTTCTGCTTTTAGCTGCTGGGGACATTGCTCCTAACCCTGGCCCACCTTTCACTAATATTTGCTCTACACTACCTGCCTCTTGCGGAACCACTACAAACTTTAACTGCGCTCTCCTAAACTCTTGATCTGTGTGCAATAAGCTCACCCAGGTTCATGACTTATTTCTCACTAATTCTCTTAATCTGCTGGCTCTCACAGAAACATGAATACAACCTTCTGACACTGCTTCTCTCGTTGCTTTATCTTATGGTGACTTTCACTTTTCCCATACCCCCAGATCTGACACCAGGCATGGTGGAGGAGTTGGGGGTGTTTCTAGCCCCACAATGCACTTTTCAAGTCATCCCCCCATTACCTTCACTCACGTTTCCCTCTTTTGAGGTCCACACCCTCAGGCTCTTCCGACCATTGTCTCTCAGAGTGGCGGTCATCTATCGTCCTCCTGGTTCTCCCCAAATGTTCCTGGATCATTTTGCCACCTGGCTCCCTCACTTTCTTTCCTCAAGAAACACCTACACTCATCATGGGTGATTTTAATATCCCCATTGATACCCCAATCTCCTCTTCTGCCTCTCGGCTTCTGTCTCTAACTTCCTCCTTTGCCCTTTCACAGCTTACTGACTCTCCCACACACAAGGATGGGAATACACTGGACTTGATCTTCTCTAGACTTTGCTCTGTCTCTAAATTCACTAATTCTCCTTTTGAGCTCTCTGACCACAACCTTCTCTCTTTATCTATCAGTAACTCCTATCCTCTTCCGGACACTCCAACCTTGTACACTTACAGAAACCTGCGTGCCATAAATACTAGTCAATTTATAGACATTCTACAATCTTCACTATCACCAATCTCTTCTCTCTCCTGCCCTAATCTAGCAGCCAAACATTACCATGACACCCTGAAGTCTACCCTGGATCAAATGGCACCCTCTAAAACATGAACCTCCCGACACAGACGGCAGCAACCCTGGCACATGCTAACAACCTGCTTTCTCAGGCGATGCTCTAGGTGTGCTGAACGTCTGTGGAGGAAAACTAAGACTTCTTCAGACTATCTGCACTATAAATTCATGCTTAAATCCTATTACTCCGCTCTTCATCTCGCCAAACAAACATATTTTACCTCCCTCATCTCCTCTCTGTCTAACAACCCAAAACGCCTTTTTGACACGTTCAACTCTCACCTTCGGCCTAAAGTACAGACCCCAATCACTGATCTCTGTGCTGAAGACCTGGCCAAATACTTCAAAACTAAAATCGATGACATTCGTGATGAAATCCTCTCCCAGTCCCCTAAAAGTTCTGATCCAATTCCCAGCCACGTCTCCTCTTCATCACTCTCAGTTTTTGAGCCTGTAACGGATGAGGTTTCCAGGCTCCTCTCCTCCGCCTGCTCCACTACCTGCTCTAGTGACCCCATGCCTTCACACCTCATCCAGTCTCTCTCTCCTGCTATCAGCTGTCACCTAACTAAAATCTTTAACCTCTCCCTCTCTTCTGGGGTCTTTCCCTCCTCTTTCAAACACTCTATCATAACCCCACAATTGAAAAAAAACATCTCTGGACCCATCCTGTGCAGCCAACTATCGACCCGTCTCAAATCTCCCCTTCATCTCCAAATTACGGGAACGCTTGGTCTACTCCCGCCTTATCTGCTATCTCTCCGAGAACACTCTCCTTGACCCCTTACAGTCTGGTTTCCGATCCCTTTACTCCACAGAAACGGCCCTAACCAAAGTCACTAACGATCTTCTGATGGCCAAATCAATTGGCAATTTATCTTTACTGATTCTCTTGGACCTCTCTGTGGCTTTTGACACTGTGGATCATCAGTAGTCTCCGCTCCATCGGTCTCAAGGACTCCGCTCTTGCCTGGTTTTCCTCCTATCTCTCTGGCCACTCCTTTAGCGTCTCGTTTTCTGGCTCTTCTTCTTCTCCTCTTCCCCTTGCTGTCGGGGTTCCCCAGGGATCGGTCCTGGGTCCTCTACTCTTTTCACTCTACACATCCTCCATTGGAAAAACAATCAGTAGATTTGGTTTCCAGTACCACCTCTATGCTGATGACACCCAACTCTATACCTCTTTCTCCAACATCACCCCTGCACTCCTACAGAATACCACTGACTGTCTCTCTGCTGTCTCAGACATCATGTCCTCTATATATCTGAAACTAAATCTTTCGAAAACAGAACTTCTTGTTTTTTCCTCCATCAACTGATACGGTACCTAACCCTGACATTTCCATCTCGGTATGTGGTACTACCATAATTCCCGGGCAGCAGGCTCGCTGTCTTGGAGTTATACTTGACTCTGATCTGTCTTTCCCTTTCACGTTCTTGTCACCTGCATCTCAAAAACATTTCGGGAATCTGGCCGTTTCTCACTACTGAAACTGCTAAAACTCTCATTATTGTTTTGATTCACTCCCGCCTCGACTACTGTAACTCTTTACTAAGAGGCCTTCCTTTCTCCAAACTCTCTCCTCTCCAGTCCATCCTTAATGCCGCAGCCAGACTCATCTTCCTCTCAAGCCGCTACACCGATGCCTCCTCCCTGAGCCAGTCACTACACTGGTTACCAATTCAGTCCAGAATACAGTACAAAATCCTCAGTCTCACACACAAAGCTCTCCACAATGCTGCACCTCCCTACATCTCCTCTCTCATCTCCGTCTACCATCCTACACGTTCTCTCCAATCTGCTAATGATCTCACACTAACATCTTCTATAATCCGAATATCTCACTCCCGTCTCCAAGACTTCACTCGTGCTGCACCGATTCTCTGGAATGCTATACCTCAATCCCTCAGACTCAACAACAACATCCATAGTTTCAAACGTGGCCTGAAAACACTTCTCTTCAGACAGGCCTATAACATTCTTTAATTGGCCTCAACATATCCTCAACATATCCCCACACCTCTTGTTTGAATAGTTATTGTGTAATATTATGTCTGATACTTGTCTTTGTTTGTACCCCATAATTGTAAGCGCTGCGGAATCTGTAGGCGCTATATAAATAAAATTATTATTATTATTATTATCTGTCGTGAAGGCCTTATGACCCCTCCCAGCTATGTCTTTATACCATGTCATTCATAACATGGCACCATATATCATATAAAAATTAAATATTGTTTATTGACATTTATTATTTGTAATAATAATTGTAATTAGTATTATACATATTTGCATATGTAGTGCATTGAAAGTGCCGCTGTTCTGATGCAGGGAAATATATGCACCTCCGAAGCCTAGGGCCCCAGTTGTCAATCTTTTATTTGAAAATCATCAAAATAGGATTTACAAACATGTTATATACTCATAATCAACTGAGAAAACAAACAAAAAACAAAACAAAGTATAATTCCTCTCCCCATCCAAAAAATGCCGATCACTCCATAGCCAACGTTATTCCAATATAAAGCCTACCATCAGACATCTCCCAGCACTGATTTCTCAGGTAATTTCTATTCTGACATCACAATTCATAAATAACCTGCCCAGCCCAAAAAACTAGCACACCCAGTGCGTCCAGTCTCAGGACCACCGTTGTCATTACCCCGCTTGCTACTCCACTGCAAAGCAGCAAGGGAGAAAAAAGTAACCTCACAATCAAAATAAAGGGGCCTCACCAGAGTGTTAAAGGGGTTATCAAGGAATAATAAAAAAAAGACCTCATTTCTTTTAAAGATTGCTCCCTTTCTGTCTCCAGGTTGGGTGTGGTATTACAGCTTGGCTCCATTCACTTCAATGGAACTGAGCTGCAGGACCACACCCAATCTAGAGACAGACAGGGAGCGGTCTTTGAAATAAATTATCCCTGTTTTTTGATTCCTGGATAACCAGGCCAATTTTATTTTTGCGTTTTTGTTTTTTCCTCCTCGCCTTCTAAAATCCATAACTCTTTCATATTTCCATTTACAGACCCATATAAGGGCTTGTTTTTTGTAATGAAACCTCCCATTTTACCATAAAATGTACAGCAAACCCCAAAAAATTTTTTAGGGGGAGGGAATTTAAATGAAAACCACAATTTTGCACATTTTGGAGGGTTTCGTTTTCACACTGTACAATTTACGGTAAAAATGACATGTGTTCTTTATTTTGTGGGTCAATGCGGTTAAAATGATACCCATGACTAGATACTTTTATATTTTTGTACCGCTTTAAAAAAATCTAAAACTTTTTGTACAAAATCAGTAATCTAAAATTGCTTTATTTTGACCACCTCTAACTTTTTCATTTTTCCGTATATAGGGCGGAATGTGGGCTAATTTTTTGCGCCATCATCTGTACTTTTTATTGATATCACATTTGCCTATATAAAACTTTGAGATCTTTTTTATTAATTTTTTTTTTTGGACTAAAATGGGACAAAAAAGCAGCATTTTTGGACTTTCTTTTATTTTTGACGTTTATGCCGTTCATCGTACGGGATAATTAATCTTATATTTTGATAGTTCAGACATTTACACACGCGGCAATAACAAATATGTTTATAAAAAAATAATTTACGCTTTTTGGGGGTAGAATGGGAAAAACTAACAATTAAAATTCTTATTGGGTGAGGGGATTTTTCCCTTTTTTTTACTTTTTATTTTTACATTTTCAACTTTTTTTTTTACACTTTTTATGTCCCCGAAGGGGACTATCTATAGCAATCATTTGATTGCTAATACTGTTCAGTGCTATGCATAGGACATAGCACTGATCAGTATTATCGGCTATCTCCTGCTCTGGTCTGCTCAATCTCAGACCAGAGCAAGAGACGCCGGGAGACGGACGGAGGCAGGTGAGGGGACCTCTGTCCACCACTACAGAGGATCAGATCGCTGTGGCAGCACTGCGGGCGATCCGATCATCCATGTTAACTTGCGCATTGCCGCAGATGCCGTGATCTGTACTGATCACTGCAACTGAGGGGTTAATGGCGGACATCCGGATGTCGGCCATTACCGGCAGGCCCCCGGCTGCTGATAGCAACCGGAACCTGCCGGGTATGACGCGAGCACCGCTCCGATGCTCGCGGTCATACACAAGACATAAATGTACAAGTACCGCCAAACCAGGACGTGCATTTACATCCGTGGTCGTTAAGGGGTTAAACAGGTGTTTAGGTTCCTGTATTCTGCCTGCATTTACTCTATTGCTATCCTTTAAAATAAATCTCACTTATTTGTTGCCTCTAGAATAGAATTTCATATACTTCCGACTTCACGCTTTCTCACTCCATCATCAAAGCATCGTCATTTCTTTTATTTTGATTTTTTCCTGTTAAATATTTTTTATAAAGTGCAGTTTCCAGCGGAGAAATCACATAGTGGATCAGAAACTGTGAACAATGGGCTCATTATACTAATTACTCCATATAACACTATGAATTCTGCAAAGAGGAACCGTAAATTTCCCAGAAGATTTGTAGCAAATAAATATGTATGTAAAGTGTTAATTATTACTATAGTTTTCTGCCTCTTTCTGATCCAGCTCCAGCCCCAATGGAGTCTACACGATTCTTCTACTTCGCGGAATATTGTAATAGACTCTTATCCGGCAATTAAGAAACTGAGATCCGTATATTCTTTGTAACAGATGGAGCCCTAAAGTCTGAGATGGGTACTGTATTATACCGTATTATACTACTATAGTCTGAACAGCAGCAGCTGCTACATAGAAAAAGATCCAGTGATTTCAGGATATCCAAAGGTTTTATAAGAGTGGAAAAGCCCAATACAGACAGTGGTAAAACCAGTGTGTTCAAATCAACGCGTTTCAATTGTTATCGCACAGTCTTAGTCATAAAATTGTTACATCCATCTTGGTGTTCTAAAATACAATAGGGGAACTGATGTAAGCCAATGAGCTAGACGTAAAAGAAAAAGAACATCTGCACTCACCGCTAAGTATCGGTAGTAGCGTCCGGGAGTCCGGGATCACAGGCGCAGCATGCCGCAGGAAGCGCTCAGAGCTGCGCCTGTGATCCCGAACGCTACTACCGATACTTAGTGGTGAGTGCAGATGTTCTTTTTCTTTTACGTCTATTACATGATTCTGCTGTAAGTTTTCTGCACCCTGCAGATCGGTCCTACCCTGGAAACCCTGACGTCCCGTAGCCGCTGCTAGTCCCACACAGCCAATACCTGGCAGGTGTGTATGTGCTAACCCTATACCTAGGTGTGCTCTCCTCCTATCTCTATCATTGTAGATGTAAGCCAATGAGCTCCACCCCTCAGAATCATAGTTACATAACAAGTACCGTATTTTTCGCCGTATAAGACGCCCTTTTTCTTCCCCAAAACTGAGGGGGAAAAGTCGGTGCGTCTTATAAGGCGATTACACACCTATTGCGGCGGTCCCTGCGACCATCAACGACCGGGACCCGCGGCTAATACAGGACATCACCGATCGCGGTGATGCCCTGTATTAACCCTTCAGATGCGGCGATCAAAGCTGACCGCCGCGTCTGAAGCAAAAGCGACACTAACCCGGCTGCTCAGTCGGGCTGTTCGGGACCGCCGTGGTGAAATCGCGGCGTCCCGAACAGCTTACAGGACACCGGGAGGGACCTTACCTGCCTCCTCGGTGTCTGCTCCGTCCCGGGATCCCCTGCATGGCGGCGCTCTCCTTCGACGTCAAAATGTCGTCGCGCACGCCGTCCCGTCATCCAATAGGAGCGGCGTGCATAGCGATATGATGACGGCGATGTGATGACGGCAACGGAGAGCGTGGATCCCGGGGAAGAAGACGTCCGGAGCGTCGGGGACACCCTGGGGACGCGGCGACAGCGATGGAGCGACATCAAGGGCAGCGGTGACGGGTCCGGAGCAGCTGGGACACGTGAGTATCACCTCCTATCCAGTGGTCTTCAACCTGCGGACCTCCAGATGTTGCAAAACTACAACTCCCAGCATGCCCGGACAGCCAATGCTGGGAGTTGTAGTTTTGCAACATCTGGAGGTCAGCAGGTTGAAGATCACTGTTGTGTTCAGAATCTTTTTTTTCTAGATTTTGCATCTTTAAAATTGGGTGCGTCTTATATCCGGGTGCGTCCTATTGGGCGAAAAATACGGTATATTTTGAGGGAAAATAAATATATACATGGTGGGGAAATGGATTGAACAAAGCCACTAGTTTAGTTCCTATATGGGACTTGATGGTACATTCATACAAATTTTACTTACTGTGGATTTCTGACAGTATGTAATTCTTTGTTGTGGTGCCTGAAATCCGCACTCATCAGATTTTACCCTATATAATGCTTGGCAAAGCGTTATATAGGGTAAAATCTTTATTTTCATCATTCCCGGGGGACGCTCCTGCCCCCAGGGATGGTGAAGATATGAAGTTATAAACTAGTCACCGCCGCCGCCGTAAGTAGTCACCTGGGCGGGGAGCTCTTCTCATCTACTCCCGTTCTTCGGCCGGGAGCGACGCCCCCGCCGCTTGATTGATGGGCCGCGTCATCGTTCCGCTCACTGAACAGACAGAGCTGAGTGATGACGCTGCCCATCAATCAAGCGGAGGGGGCGTCGCTGCTGGCCGAAGAACGGGAGTAGGTGAGAAGAGCTCCCCGCCCATTGTTAGAAGTGAAATGAGAGTCCACAACCAGTTATGATCAATTGGAGGCTTTGCTGAGTAGAAGACAGTTTTAATTATCGTCACAGCTAAGACCAGAATTCCCAGAGAGGTGGCCAGGACCCAGAGGACCTCGCAGCTTGCTGGACCAATAAACTTGTAGTTAACTTGACTTGAAAAAAGACTTGACTTGACTATGTACAGGACTTGACTAGTTTCAGTGACAGCAGACATAGACTTGACACTTACTGTAATGACTGTAGCTTTTGAGGTCTTCCAGATGCTAATCACTTGCACTGAGATCATTGGAATTTGCTGTCTCAGCAAAGACTGATGGTACAAGAGAGTGAATTGTAATGGCCACCCTTTTATATAGTGGGGGGCTGGACTAAAGCCCATTGGTCAAGCTACGGGTCATGGATTAAGCTGGTGCTTTCTGGGAGAACATGTGACAACAAATCATGTGACTGCATAACATAATATGTGACAGACTTACACAGGTCCTTGAGACCTCCCACAGGTCCTCTGTACTACCTATACATAGGGATCCTGTCTAGGCATTAAAGTGATACACACCTTTATAAAATCAACAGGGGGAGACCTTGCAGGGGAGCCCCCAGGTCACTAAGGGACTCAACATGACAGGGCCTAAGGGTAGTACAGGACCATGTGCTGTACTGGGACATCACAGATATTTCAGTACAAAATGAAATATAAAGCCAGGCACAACTAACCAACACCCAACCAACAGGCCATGCAGGGTTTCCACTAGGACACTGCACAAGGCATCCCAGCTGTCCTGAGCACTTTGTTTTCTGCTGTATGGTGACTCTGGCAATGATTCTATATTCTATGGGAGAATCTTTTTGTTACATGTCCCAATTTTTTTTTCTTTTTAAGAAAAATAAAATAAAATAATGAAGCCACTGTTACGGTATAAACATATAGCAGGCTATGGGTGCCATATTATAGGGTATAATGATAGGTGAAGTAACAATCATACCCGGGTCCTGGTATCTTTTGCCACAGATAAAGGGTACAGAATTTTAAATTGCAAAATGTTAGCTGGGGCCCTGTGGCAGATTCTACACCGAGGCCTGTGGGATTCAAGTTAGATTAATAGAACAATTCCCTACTATACAATTGAAATAATAACAGTAGCAAAGGAAGAGTGTGTTGATCTTGTGGGAGGCAGTGACCTTTTAGTGTTTCTGATCATCACTGTGCGCAATAGTTGAATAACATCTGGTTTGGCGTTGGTATATTAGGACTTACTGCAAACTACACTCTGTGTTTCTCTGATCAGATTACACTCAGATTACAAATGTTACATTGAAGAGGTGCTCAGGTGAGAAAAAAAAACCTTTTCAAATCAACGGGTGCCAGAAAATTATGCAGATTTGTAAATTACTTCTATTTAAAGATCATAATCCTTTTAGTACTTAAAGGAGATCTGTAGTGCTCTGAACTTTATCCCCTATCCAAAGGATAGGGGATAAGTTTTAGATTGTGGGGGGTCCGAGCGCTGGGGCACCCCCGGGATCTCCTGTACGGGGCCGCAGCAATGTACAGGAAAGGGGGCGTTCCATCCCTGCATGACGCGGCAGCCGGCACGCCCCTCCATGAATCCCATAGAGATACAGGGTGTGCCAGCTGCCGCATCATGCGGGAACGGAACTCCCCCTTTCCAGTACATTGCCGTGGCCCCGTACAGGAGATCATGGGGGCCCCAGTTCTCAGAACCCCTGCGATCTAAAACTTAGATCGGGGATAAAGTTCAGAGCACTACAGATCTCCTTTAAAGGGGTACTCCGGTGGGGAAATTTTTGTTTTAAATCAACTGTTGCCAGAAAGTTATACAGATTTATAAATTACTTCTATTTAAAAATCTTAATCCTTCCAGTACTTATCAGCTGCTGTACGCTGTTCATTTACTCTTGTTTTGGTATGATAACTTGTATTGCATGCACTTATGCACCTTATGTGAATACCTTTACCATTTACTAGTATTATCTGCGTTGTTGGTATAGCCTTGTTGCTTTATCCATGCTTTTTACCTCTTTGTATTACCTTGTGCTATCTGTATGTATACATTTCTTTAATAATTAGTAACTAGTACATTAGCGTATGGCACAAGCCACTTTATATACCTTTAAAATAGGTATCTGCAGCACTTGCTTGCACCTTATCCAGGAGAAGTCTCATTTATCAGTCTCCATTCCTCTTTTGTTATATATGTAATGTTTAATTGCTTTTTTTTAAACAATAAAGTGAATCTTGATTATATGGTCTGCTACAGCTTTTTCTGTTTTTGGTAGGTGTAGTTCTTTCCAGACTGACCACAGTGCTCTTTGCTGCCACCTCTGTTTGTGTCAGGAACTGTACACAGCAGGATAGGTTTGATATGGGGGTTTGCTCCTGCTCTGGACAGTTCCTGACATGAACAGAGGTGTCAGCAGAGAGCACTGTTGTCAGACTGGAAAGAACTACACAACTTCTCCTGGAGCATACAGTAGCTGATAAGTACTGGAAAGATTAAGATTTTTAAATAGAAGTCATTTACAAATCTGTATAATTTTCTGGTAACAGTTGATTTCAAAACATTTTTTCCCCACTGGAGCACCCCTTTAAGGTCCTACAAACCTTCATCTGGTTTGTGTATCATAAAAGTCACATAAGAAAAGTTCTTGCTTGTTACAAAAAGTTTTAATGAGGTCAGATTTATTGTCCTTCTAGGATGTGAAGCTGTTTAGTGACCTATATGTTTCATTCAGATGTAAAAAGACTGAGCAGTGACGTTAGTTCCAGCTGCCCGTACAGTAGGAAACCATATAAAATCACAGGGGTTGGAAATAGGAAAGAAAATAGTTTAATTTTTGGGACCCTGGCTCCAAAAGAGCAAAGTCTGGACAGAAAGAAAATGAAGAGTCTCCATAGAAATGTCATTATGTTCTTGTCACAGCAGCCAGCATTGTTATGTTGCCTTGGAGAAGCATTTGTGCGTCTTTCGATGCATTTGTGTTCTATTCACTGTAATTGGACATCTTTTAAGTGGCCCATTAAATGAAAATGGACCCCTTCTGTGAGTAAGAGCTGGTCTATGGAAATGGCCTTCAAGAAGCTCTTTATACAGGATTTTCTGGGCCAAAACAATCCTTGTAAATCCAGCAGAGTACAGTGCAGAACAGCATCGTAACAAACACATGGTGACAATGTCAAGATGGGAAAAAAGCGCATTTGGTTAATTATAGAACTAAACGTATCATGGACTCAATGTTTTCCTAATTTCTCTTTCATTTCCCTTTCCTGAAACATGTGAAAAACAGGACGGTTTTCATTACAAAGCCATAATTTGCATATTGATATTGCTGTGTATTTTGGCTGTAAGCGAGAGCTGCTCAGTTATCAGAACTAGGGTGTTAAATGCTCCGTTCTCACTCTTTTAAAATGTCGCTTTAGAATATGTTAGGTGTTTGAAGCCCAGGGGGAGAATGTGGTGGTGAAGGACAAGCGGAGTGCCTGGATGATGAAGGTGATAGTCCTTGGATATACAGTGGCTAGGGTCTTTCCATCACATCTTCTATACTCCTTGGGCTGGCATAATAATGAGGGGATTGCATAGTAATGATGATGATAGTAGTGCCCAGGGGCATTATGTAAAGTCTTTGGCTGTATTCGGGTGCCTTTGTTGGTGTAGTGCATAACATTTTCTCTACTTGACAACAGCAGAGGAAAACTTCCATGTCCAATGTAGAGTCATACAGTCTTTTAACATGGCTCCAAGCAGGTTTTGAGACTGGAGCATGTTTCCCAATTTTAAAAATTATTATTTCTCTCTCTAATCCTTGATTGTCAGGAGTCTCATGATGCAGAGCAATTATCAAGCAATTCCTTTCCAGTCAGTCTTAAACACTGAAATTCCCAACTGCAGGGTGCACAATAGCAGGCACTGCAATTTCCAGCTGCGAAGTGCAGGTTCTCAAAATAGGCAGCACTTTAGCCACTGGGTCGGTAAGCCAGGCCTGTAGCCTAGTCCAGGCTGTGATTTTCTTGGCTACATCTCTTCACAGGCTTCTCCTATATACCTCATCAGACACTTTTCTCCTCACTCCACACCACTCCGTAATATACTAACTCACTGAAGAGAAGGCTGAGCTAGGCTAAGCTTTGCCTCCCAGCTAGAAGATTCCTACACTTTTAGTGTATCACCCTTTCTCAGTGATTGCAATCCAACATTTAACAGTATAACACTTCACAATATATAAAGACACATTAGCACTAACATTAGGACTAACTAGTCGCCTAAAGGGACACTACGCTTGCAAAGAAAATAAGTCCCCAAACATAATGTTATATCACTCTTCCTCTAGTTGTTAAAGCCATTGTAGTGACAACATGCATATATTGACAGAACATAGATTACCTTAGGCTTTCCTGCAGACTTTTTGACACTGTTTGGGAACCATAGGGAGCTTAAAGGGGTACTCCACCGCTAGACATCTTATCCCCTATCCAAACGATGGGGGATAAGATGTCTGATCGCGAGGGTCTTGCTGCTGGAGACCTCCGCGATCTCGCAAACTTCGTTCCCTGCTGGATGACTGGCGATGCGGGGGAGAGTCTCGTGACGTCACAGTCACACCCCGCTCGTGACATGACGGCCACTCCCCTCAATGCAAGTTTATGGGAGGGGGCATGACGGCCGTGCATTGAGGGGGAAGAACTGTGGCTAAAGAAACTGTACAACTTCCCTCCACTTACTTGTATGAAAAACTAAGACATGACACTTGGTGATGTTTCCTGATTTACCAGTAAGGAATCGGTCCAACCTGAGGTGAAGGCCTTGTGCAATGTAACTTTGCTAAAACCCCTTGGAAGAATGCTGAAGAGTAGAATAATCCTTGCAGCCGGACTCACTGATTAATCCTTGCAGCAGAATTTACTAGGCAACATGCTTGACTTTGATTGCAGAAAGGATTAGAAGACTTTTTAGATTATTTGTTGTAGGTAAGCCTGACTTTAGCTTTACCTAGGCTCAGAGGAGTGTGACAGGAGCTTACATGCTCCCTGACTAAAAGCTAGGCCAGGGGCGTCGCTGGGGGGGGGTCTAACATGGCTATAGCTTCGGTTGTAATGCTAATAGCCCTGGTCTATCACCGGGCCGATTTTTTTTTGGGGGCCACCTAGGCCATCCCTGACACTGCTCACTGTTTTAAAGTGGCCGCAGTGCAATAGCACAGCGGCCACTTTAAGACAGTGAGCCTGCCGGATGGCCGGGTCTGTCGAGGGACGTTGAGCTAGTGACGTTCCTCTGCAGACCCGTGCAGGAGAACGCCAGTGATGTCACTCATGGGCTGCCACCGGAGAGAAGAAGCGTTGCGCAGGCCAGGTGAGTGTGTCTGTGTGTGTCTGTGTGTGTGTGTTTGTGTCGGGGGGGGGGGGGCGGGGACTGTGATACCTAATTTGGGGAAACTTTGCTACTTAAAGTGGGGAAACTATGCTGCCTAATGTGGGGAAACTATGATACTTAATATGGGGAAACTATGCAACCTAATGTGGGGAAACTATGCTGACTATCTAATGTGGGGGAACTATGCTGCCTACCTAATGTGGGGGAACTATGCTGCCTATTTAATGTGGGGGAATTATGCTGCCTATCTAGTGTGGGGGAATTATGCTGCCTACCTAATGTGGGGGAACTATGCCTCCTACCTAATGTGAGGGAACTATGCTGCCTACCTAATGTGGGGGAACAATGTTGCCTACCTAATGTAGGGGAACTATGCTGCATATCTAATGTGGGGGAACTATGCTGCCTATCTAATGTGGGGTAACTATGCTGCATATCTAATGTGGGGAAACGATACTGCCTATCTAATGTGGGGGAACTGCTGCTTACTTAATGCTGCAGATTAATGTGAGTGTGAACTAATGTGGAACTCTTGAATATGCAATGGAATGTTATAACATTTTTTTTTTCTTTTGGGAGGGGAGGGGCAGTATTTCACTCTTGGACCCAGGCAGCACAATTTCTTGCGCAGCCCGCCAGAAGACACCGGCCCGCCCTCAGTTTGGCACCAAGAAGGAGTGGAGAGCCTCGACCCCGGGCTTTTTTTTTTACATGTTTTGTACTTGCCACAGCAGTGTGCTGGCTACATTTTAGGTTTTGTTTGTTTTCGCTGTGCAATTTGGGGGGGAGTGGCTCCCTCTGTAGCCGTGCATCCCCTCCCCTATTTCACAGGAGGTGGTTTGGTTTGATACTGGATACAACATGTCACCCAGTCAGAGGCTATATGCCCAGCAGAGGTGAGTGTTATGAGTGTTAGGCTCAATATTTGTGTTAGGGTCCCATCCGCGTGGTGGATGGGGGGGACATATTTTGATCAAAAAATGCGCTAAGAGCCTCCATTTTGTTGACCAAGTATGCTGTTGCCATTTTCTTTTTTTTACATGTTTTGTACTTGCCACAGCAGCATGCACCCATGTATTGGTTATAGGTGCTGGCTACATTTTAGTTTTTTTTTGTTTTTATTGGGTATACACAACATGACATCATTTAATTGCAAAAAAAAGCCTGCGAAATTCACATAATTTGGGACTTATTTATTAAGGCATATTACGAAATACTTATGAAAGTGCATCCAAAGCTAAAAATTAAATAAAAAATATTACATATTTGAGTATTAAAATTCCGTTAAAAAAAAATCTGGCAATACAGTTCATGTATTGATGGTATTTCCTCCGACTAATTATGCTAAACAGTAGACAGTAAAAATTCTATAGCTGTCAGTACTTCTACAGGGAAAGTTGAAACAACATAGCAGGATAGACGCACTGATACCTGAATTTAACGAAACAGAACCTGAAAGGACCTGAAAGAAAAAAGAGTTTTAATAGTGTTAAAGGAACTTATTGTTAAAAAGGTGCATGTAGAAATATTTGAATATTATAAAATGTTATAAATGTGGATATATAAAACATGACCATGCGTAACATATAGCATCGGCAGACGCAGAGCAAATTGCAGTGAATGAATGGGAAACCCAATACCACAAACGTACAGCATATATAAGTGACTCTTGTGATTTTATATGGGCAAGATGTTTATCGGTCTTCTTGTAATTAGAAGTCAAGAGGAGATGGATTCAAATACACTACATAGTACATGTTCAGCTTATCCGAATCCTTGAGACTGATATTTTGGTTTGGCTAAGCATGTTGTGGTAGCTGATTAATAAATCAGCTCCATTGCCTCATTCAGACCATAAGGCTGTAAAAATTGTAGACAGTACATCCAATACCTATTTCTAACCTGTATCGGGATATGGTCTATGGGCATGATAGAGATTACGTTTTTTTCCCCTTTATGTTGGAGGGTGATGTGCCGAGAAAGACTGTGACATCAAACCTTTTTTGATGTTACATCTATGTTGGTTTAACCTCTGGTGTAGTTGTGGTGAAGTACGACCCACATATTGTTTTCCACAGCAACAATTGATTAGATATATTACAAATCGGTAGTTTGTGTGCCGGAAAAATGGGTGCTTCGGATTTTTAAAACAGAACAACATAGACATCTACGTTTTAGGCATCCGTAAGTCCCTTTCTCCCTTGAAGTTTCTATTGAACCAAATTTAATTATTGTTTGTCTTTCTAGACCAGTGGTTCTCAACCTTTTTGGCGACTGTACCCCCAAAGGCTGAAAGTATGTCCGCGGGTACCCCCTCGCACGGAACTTGCACGCGAGGGGTACCCGCGGACAAAAGGCGTGTTCTTACCTTTATACTAATGCATCCCCCCTCCATCTTTATTCCCTTGTGTTATTATTCCTCCTCCATCTTTATCCCCTTGTGTTATTATCCCCCCTCCATCTTTATCCCCTTGTGCTATTATTCCTCCTCCATCTTTATCCCCTTGTGTTATTATTCCCCCCCTCCATCTTTATCCCATTGTGTTATTATTCCTCCTCCATCTTTATCCCCTTGCGCCATTATTCCCCCTTCCTCTGATCCCCTTGTGCCATTATTATCCGATATGGCAAAAGGGGATCATAGGAAGGAGGAATGGTGCAAGGGGATTAAGATGGAAGGGGAGAGGGATAATGGTGGAGGGGGTATAGGGAGTAAAAAAGCACAAGGCATTAAGATGGAGGGGGGAGAGGGATAAAGCACCAGAAATTAAGATGGAGGGGGGAGAGGGATAAAGCACCAGGCATTAAGATGGAGGGGGAAGAGGGATAATGGCGGAGGGGGGATGAGGGAGAAATAAAGCACAAGGCATTAAAATGTAATGCCTTGTGCTTTATTACTTCCCCCACCCCCACCGCCATTATCCCTCTCCCCCTCCATCTTAATGCCTTGTGCTCCGTCCAATACACTTCCCCCCCACCTCGTCCAAAACACTTCCCCCCACCTCGTCCAAAACACTTCCCCCCCGTTCAATACACTCCCCCCCGTCCAATACACTTCCCCCCCCGTCCAATACACTTCCCCTCCCACCTCTTCCAATACACTTCCCCCCCACCTCGTCCAATACACTCCCCCCCTCCAATACACTCCCCCCCTCCAATACACTTACCCCCCCTCCAATACACTTCCCCCCCTCGTCCAATACACTTCCCCCCCTCGTCCAATACACTTCCCCCCCGTCCAATACACTTCCCCCCCCCCCCTCATCCAATACACTTCCCCCCCCGTCCAATACACTTCCCCCCTCTGGTCCACACAGTTGTTAACTTTCTTTTTTACCTGGCCTCCGGCGGGACCCTGTTCGCTGCCGCTTGATGCAGTGCGACCCGTTCGGCGGGACCGCACTGACCTATGACGTCCGCCTGCATTGTGCGGCAACTCCGCGCAACATAAGGGGAGGTCACATGTCTCCACGGCAACCAGGGAGCTCACTCACAGTAGCCGCGGCTAAAAAAAAAATGTGCGCTGTCAAATACTGGCCAATGCATGGCCGGTATTTGACAGCGCTTTCGCGTACCCCTGCTCAACCCGTGGCGTACCCCTTGGGGTACGCGTTACACGGGTTGAGAACCCAGGTTCTAGACGACTTGGCGCAATGATATTTTTCAGAGATGGCGCTCTCCTGAATGTCAACCCTGGTCTGCTTTCTCCCGAATTCTCCTGAATGCCAACCACATATATTGTATACAGATCCTGTGTACAGCTGGTATCTACCTCTATATGGTCCTGTATATAATCACTTATATGGTATACAGATCCTGTGTACAGCTGGTATTTACCTTTGTATGGTGAATGTATTTGGGAATATGGGTGGAGATTTATCAAAACCTGTGCAAAGGAAAAGTTGCCCAGTTGCCCATAGCAACCAATCAGCTTACTTCTTTCATTTTTAACAAGGCCTCTGCAAAATGAAAGAAGCGATCTGATTGGTTTCTATGGGAAACTTTTCCTCCGGACAGGTTTTGATGAATCTCCGCCATGGTCTTTTGTATAGTTTATTTTATTTAGTAACAAATATAGTGTTATTAGTCAGGGGTAATGGTGGTGGTGGTCATTGTATGGTGGTATTATTTGTTCCTACTGGTAACACACAAAACTAGCAGTGGGCACCTGTGCACGTGTTTCATTTGTTTGGAGATTTTGACAATTTTTGTTTTTTGTACTGGTATTATTGGTAATATTGGTCTTAGTTTTGGTGGTAATATGTATGGTGATAATATTTCGCCTTGTATACTGGTAAACTGTGTGCGATTGGGTGTGAATAAGGGCGTGGTTAGCGGTGTGACTTGGGTATGGTTAGGGGTGTGACTGGGGTGTGGTTACGGGTGTGGCTTGGGCTATGGGCTCTAGCCCCAGGTCTTTTGCAGACCTAGCAACGCCCCTGGGCTAGGAAAACACAAAACTATCTAAAGACATAAAGATCCACTTTTACCAAGGCTATGGAAATGGAGTTCGGACAATCTTAGCTATTCGCTATTTGCCTTGCTGTGACTAGATTTTGATTTCTGCTTTACAGTTTGCAAATGCAATGCAAGACATTTTTTTAGCAAGACGTAACCCTTTGCACGCTGGTGCCAGACCTTGTTATACTTCAGCCACCTGACTAACTTTGGCATAGCAGCTGGGACAGCTCGCGATTGGGCCACCACACGAGGTTCTAATTTTTCTTTATGGCAGTGATATCCAAAACATATCTTCCAGCTTATTGCAAAGCAACAAATCCCAGCAGGGTATGATGGGAAATGTAATTCTTTAAACAGCAAGTCTAAAGGACACTGACAGCTATAGACTGCTGCAAGGGCATATGTACCATAAACTTATGTAGTTGCTGAGGGGTCCCTAGGTAGGGGGTGGGATGTTTTGCCTTGTCAGGACTCATTCTCTTTACTATTGGTTGGTGACAACCTGTAAAAAAAGAAAATGGCAGCAGCACACTTGGTCAACAAAATGGAGGCTCTTAGCGCACTTTTTGATCAAAACGTGTCCCCCATCCACCACGCGGAGGTGGCCAGTTATCGGATGGTCCCTAAACACTCACCTACCTCAGGCTGGGTGACATGTTGGATCCACTAACGATCCAAACCACCTCCTGTGAAAATAGGGGAGGGGATGCACGGCTACAGAGGGAGCCACTCCCCCCAAATTTGCACAGCAAAGAAAAAGTCTCTGATGACAACCTGTGCAGGACTTCCCTCTACAGAGGAAATTCATTGTTAGTAAACAGTAAACAAGGTGCGCCATAATGGGTTCCACTTTGTTCTTTGACCCTTTACTCTCATTAGAGCTTGGTATCATATGACGCACAGCTCTGACCGTAAGATACAGGAATAATAGAATTAGGCTCAGATCTCCCCCCTTGTCATTTTGGGGGTCTTCCAAAACTAACTATTATTGTCATAATACCCTTTTATGTCATAGTACAACCTTTATGAAAAAAGGGTCAGTTTTCCCCTGAGCCCTATTCCATGTCCATCCACAGTTAACAATGCCTTAATGTGGTGTTGCTGTCCGGTATGTCACACCATAAAACATTTTCTTCTTTGTTATCCCAAAAGTGGAGCTGTGAACAAACGTCCTCTTTATTGCAATGGCTGAATGGACCATGTCCCCTTAGTGAATAGAAATCTATTTCAGGGTAATAACAGAGGGAGAATAAGCGCTTTAATCTGAACATGGAGCATCGTAGACTATTAATGAGCAATGTAGATTATATAACCAGGAGAATTCATCTGTCTGCAATGACTATTCAAATAGATCAATGTGTCAGTGTAGCCTCCTGCCAAAGCAAACGGGAAACCGTATATGACTTAATTTACATCTCAGTGTTTTCTTTTCTTTGACTGATCTTGACTTACGGCATTTTGTTACTTACAGGTAGAAGTAATTTTAAAATACTGTTAACCAAAGGCTTACAGTTCAGTTCCCCTCATGCAGCCCCTGAGGGTTCAGAGCATGAAGCTGGTACTGCTGGGGTGAATCAGGCGGTCTATAGATTGCACAACTGCACTATAACAAACACATGCAGAATCCTGCAGGTCACTTCTTTAAAGCCTAGTCACACTGACAGCTATAATGCTCCTGCAGGGACAGATCTACCATAGATGCAGCTCATGCAGTTGCTCTGGGGTCCTTAGCTCAGCAATGGTTGGTCCCATCTACTGTACTATTGGGTGGTGCTACTTCTAAAATCAATAAACTCTTGTTGGAGTTCAGAAAGCAGTATATATCCATCTCATCTAAAAGGTGCCCATACCTGTCGTTTCAACAAAGTTTGCATAGATTATTAGTACAAAGCTGATGGGTGGAGTACAATAACTCACTGGTGCTTTATCATACCTTCCCTGCTGCTGCCGTATAAGCTGCGTATAGAGAAATGGAAGTGCAGGATCTCCTCCTCTGTGTGTACAGTGTATAGAGAAATGGAAGTACAGGATCTCCTCCTCTGTATGTACAGTGTATAGAGACATAGAAGTGCATGATCTCCTCCTCTGTGGTGTGTACAGTGTATAGAGAGATGGAAGTGCAGGATCTCCTCCTCTGTGTGTACAGTGTATAGAGAAATGGAAGTGCAGGATCTCCTCCTCTGTGTGTACAGTGTATAGAGACATAGAAGTGCAGGATCTCCTCCTCTGTGTGTACAGTGTATAGAGACATAGAAGTGCAGGATCTCTTCCTCTGTGTGTACAGTGTATAGAGAAATGGAAGTGCAGGATCTCCTCCTCTGTGTCTACTGTGTAAAGAGACATAGAAGTGCAGGATCTCCTCCTTTGTGTGTGCAGTGTATAGAGACAAAGAAGTGCAGTATCTCCTCTTCTGTGTACAGTGTATAGAGATATAGAAGTGCAGGATCTCTTCCTCTGTGTACAGCGTATAGAGATATAGAAGTGCAGGATATCCTCCTCTGTGTGTACAGTGTATAGATATATAGAAGTGTAGGATCTCCTCCTCTGTATGTACAGTGTATGGAGACATAGAAGTGCAGGATCTCCTCCTCTGTGTGTACAGTGTATAGAGACATAGAAGTGTAGGATCTCCTCCTCTGCGTGTACAGTGTATAGAGACATAGAAGTGCAGGATCTCCTCCTCTGTGTGTACAGTTTATAGATATATAGAAGTGCAGGATCTCCTCCCTCATCTGTGTGTACAGTGAATAGAGATATAGAAGTGCAGGATCTCCTCCTCTGTGTACAGTGTATAGAGACATAGAAGTGCAGGATCTCCTCCTCTGTGTACACAGTGTATAGAGATTTAGAAGTGTAGGATCTCTTCCTCTGTGTATACAGCGTATAGAGACATAAAAGTGCAGGATCTCCTCCTCTGCGTGTACAGTGTACAGAGATATAGAAGTGCAGGATCTCCTGCTCTGTGTACAGTGCAGAGAGACATAGAAGTACAGGATCTCCTCTGTGTACAGTGTATAGAGATATAGAAGTACAGGATCTCCTCTGTGTACAGTGTATATAGACATAGAAGTGCAGGATCTCCTCCGCTGTGTACAGTGTATAGAGATATAGAACTACAAAATCTCCTCCTCTGTGTATACAGTGTATAGAGACATAGAAGTGCAGGATCTCCTCCTCTGTGTGTACAGTGTATAGATATATAGAAGTGCAGGATCTCTTCCTCTGTGTACAGTGTATAGAGATATAGAAGTGCAGGATATCCTCCTCTGTGTTTACAGTGTATAGATATATAGAAGTGTAGGATCTCCTCCTCTGTATGTACAGTGTATAGAGACATAGAAGTGCAGGATCTCCTCCTCTGTGTGTACAGTTTATAGATATATAGAAGTGCAGGATCTCCTCCTCTGTGTGTACAGTGTATAGAGACATAGAAGTGTAGGATCTCCTCCTCTGCGTGTACAGTTTATAGATATATAGAAGTGCAGGATCTCCTCCCTCATCTGTGTGTACAGTGTATAGAGATATAGAAGTGTAGGATCTCCTCCTCTGCGTGTACAGTGTATAGAGACATATAAGTGCAGGATCTCCTCCTCTGTGTACAGTGTATAGAGACATAGAAGTGCAGGATCTTCTCCTCTGTGTACACAGTGTATAGAGATTTAGAAGTGTAGGATCTCCTCCTCTGTGTATACAGCATATAGAGACATAAAAGTGCAGGATCTCCTCCTCTGCGTGTACAGTGTATAGAGATATAGAAGTGCAGGATCTCCTCCTCTGTGTACAGTGCATAGAGACATAGAAGTACAGGATCTCCTCTGTGTACAGTGTATAGAGATATAGAAGTACAGGATCTCCTCTGTGTACAGTGTATATAGACATAGAAGTGCAGGATCTCCTCCGCTGTGTACAGTGTATAGAGATATAGAACTACAAAATCTCCTCCTCTGTGTATACAGTGTATAGAGACATAGAAGTACAGGATCTCCTCCTCTGTGTACCGTGTATAGAGACATAGAACTGCAGGATCTCCTCCTCTGTGTACACGGTGTATAGAGATATAGAAGTGTAGGATCTCCTCCTCTGTGTATACAGCGTATATACATAGAAGTGCAGGATCTCCTCCTCTGTGTACAGTGTATAGAGATATAGAAGTGCAGGATCTCCTCCTCTGTGTGTACAGTGTATAGAGATATAGAAGTGCAGGATCTCCTCCTCTGTGTACAGTGTATAGAGACATAGAAGTGCAGGATCTCCTCCTCTGTGTACACGGTGTATAGAGATATAGAAGTGTAGGATCTCCTCCTCTGTGTATACAGCGTATATACATAGAAGTGCAGGATCTCCTCCTCTGTGTACAGTGTATAGAGATATAGAAGTGCAGGATCTCCTCCTCTGTGTGTACAGTGTATAGAGATATAGAAGTGCAGGATCTCCTCCTCTGTGTACAGTGTATAGAGACATAGAAGTGCAGGATCTCCTCCTCTGTGTACACAGTGTATAGAGATATAGAAGTGTAGGATCTCTTCCTCTGTGTATACAGTGTATAGAGACATAGAAGTACAGGATCTCCTCCTCTGTGTACCGTGTATAGAGACATAGAAGTGCAGGATCTCCTCCTCTGTGTACACAGTGTATAGAGATATAGAAGTGTAGGATCTCCTGCTCTGTGTATACAGTGTATATACATAGAAGTGCAGGATCTCCTCCTCTGTTTACAGTGTATAGAGATATAGAAGTGCAGGATCTCCTCCTCTGTATGTACAGTGTATAGAGACATAGAAGTACAGGATCTCCTCCTCTGTGTACAGTGTATAGAGACATAGAAGTGCAGGATCTCCTCCTCTGTGTACAATGTATAGAGACACAGAAGTGCAGGATCTCCTCATCTGTGTACACAGTGTATAGAGATATAGAAGTGTAGGATCTCCTCCTCTGTGTATTTAGTGTATAGAGATATAGAAGTGCAGGATCTCCTCCTCTGTGTGTACAGTGTATAGAGATATAGAACTTCAGGATATCCTCCTCTGTGTATGCAGTGTATAGAGACATAGAAGTGCAGGATCTCCTCCTCTGTGTACAGTGTATAGAGACATAGAAGTGTAGGATCTCCTCCTCTGTGTACACAGTGTATAGAGATATAGAAGTGTAGGATCTCCTCCTCTGTGTATACAGCGTATATACATAGAAGTGCAGGATCTCCCCCTCTGTGTACAGTGTATATAGATATAGTAGTGCAGGATCTCCTACTCTGTGTATACAGTGTATAGAGATATAGAAGTGCAGGATCTCTTCCTCTGTGTATACAGTGTATAGAGACATAGAAGTGCAGGATCTCCTCCTCTGTGTACACAGTGTATAGAGATATAGAAGTGTAGGATCTCTTCCTCTGTGTATACAGTGTATAGAGACATAGAAGTACAGGATCTCCTCCTCTGTGTACCGTGTATAGAGACATAGAAGTGCAGGATCTCCTCCTCTGTGTACACAGTGTATAGAGATATAGAAGTGTAGGATCTCCTGCTCTGTGTATACAGTGTATATACATAGAAGTGCAGGATCTCCTCCTCTGTTTACAGTGTATAGAGATATAGAAGTGCAGGATCTCCTCCTCTGTATGTACAGTGTATAGAGACATAGAAGTACAGGATCTCCTCCTCTGTGTACAGTGTATAGAGACATAGAAGTGCAGGATCTCCTCCTCTGTGTACAATGTATAGAGACACAGAAGTGCAGGATCTCCTCATCTGTGTACACAGTGTATAGAGATATAGAAGTGTAGGATCTCCTCCTCTGTGTATTTAGTGTATCGAGATATAGAAGTGCAGGATCTCCTCCTCTGTGTGTACAGTGTATAGAGATATAGAAGTGCCGGATCTCCTTCTCGGTGTGTACAGTGTATAGAGACATAGAAGTGTAGGATCTCCTCCTCTGTGTATACAGTGTATCGAGATATAGAAGTGCAGGATCTCCTCCTCTGTGTGTACAGTGTATAGAGACATAGAAGTGCAGGATCTCCTCATCTGTGTACAGTGTATAGAGACATAGAAGTGTAGGATCTCCTCCTCTGTGTACACAGTGTATAGAGATATAGAAGTGTAGGATCTCCTCCTCTGTGTATACAGCGTATATACATAGAAGTGCAGGATCTCCCCCTCTGTGTACAGTGTATATAGATATAGTAGTGCAGGATCTCCTACTCTGTGTATACAGTGTATAGAGATATAGAAGTGCAGGATCTCTTCCTCTGTGTATACAGTGTATAGAGACATAGAAGTGTAGAATCTCCTCCTCTGTGTATACAGTGTATAGAGATATAGAAGTCTAGGATCTCCTCCTCTGTCTATACAGTGTATAGAGATATAGAAGTGCAGGATCTCCTCCTCTGTGTGTACAGTGTATAGAGATATAGAAGTGCCGGATCTCCTTCTCGGTGTGTACAGTGTATAGAGACATAGAAGTGTAGGATCTCCTCCTCTGTGTATACAGTGTATCGAGATATAGAAGTGCAGGATCTCCTCCTCTGTGTGTACAGTGTATAGAGACATAGAAGTGCAGGATCTCCTCATCTGTGTGTACAGTGTATAGAGATATAGAAGTGCAGGATCTCCTCCTCTGTGTGTACAGTGTATAGAGATATATAAGTGCAGAATTTCCTCCTCTGTGTGTACAGTGTATAGAGATATAGAAGTGCAGGATCTCCTCCTTTGTGTGTACAGTGTATAGAGATATAGAAGTGCAGGATCTCCTCCTCTGTGTATACAGTGTATAGAGATATAGAAGTCTAGGATCTCCTCCTCTGTCTATACAGTGTATAGAGATATAGAAGTGCAGGATCTCCTCCTCTGTGTGTACAGTGTATAGAGATATAGAAGTGCCGGATCTCCTCCTCGGTGTGTACAGTGTATAGAGACATAGAAGTGTAGGATCTCCTCCTCTGTGTATACAGTGTATCGAGATATAGAAGTGCAGGATCTCCTCCTCTGTGTGTACAGTGTATAGAGACATAGAAGTGCAGGATCTCCTCATCTGTGTGTACAGTGTATCGAGATATAGAAGTGCAGGATCTCCTCCTCTGTGTGTACAGTGTATAGAGACATAGAAGTGCAGGATCTCCTCATCTGTGTGTACAGTGTATAGAGATATAGAAGTGCAGGATCTCCTCCTCTGTGTGTACAGTGTATAGAGATATATAAGTGCAGAATTTCCTCCTCTGTGTGTACAGTGTATAGAGATATAGAAGTGCAGGATCTCCTCCTTTGTGTGTACAGTGTATAGAGATATAGAAGTGCAGGATCTCCTCCTCTGTGTGTACAGTGTATAGAGACATAGAAGTGCAGGATCTCCTCCCCTGTGAGTACAGTGTATAGAGATATAGAAGTGCAGGATCTCCTCCTCTGTGTACAGTGTATAGAGATGTACAGTGTATAGGGTTATAGAAATGCAGGATCTCCTTCTCTGTGTGTAGTGTATAGAGACATAGAAGTACAGGATTTCCTCCTCTGTGTGTACAGTGTATAGAGGCATTGAAGTGCAGGATCTCCTCCTCTATATTGTTACGCCTAGCGCTCCGGGTCCCCGCTCCTCCCCGGAGCGCTCACGGCGTCTTTCTCCCTGCAGCGTCCCGGTCAGTCCCGCTGACCGGGAGCGCTGCACTGTCTTGGCCGTTGGGGATGCGATTCGCACAGCGGGACGCGCCCGCTCGCGAATCGCATCCCAGGTCACTTACCCGTCCCGGTCCCCTGCTGTCATGTGCTGGCGCGCGCGGCTCCGCTCTCTAGGGCGCGCGCGCGCCAGCTCTCTGAAACTTAAAGGGCCAGTGCACCAATGATTGGTGCCTGGCCCAATTAGCTTAATTGGCTTCCACCTGCTCCCTGGCTATATCTGATCTCCTCCCATGCACTCCCTTGCCGGATCTTGTTGCCATCGTGCCAGTGAAAGCGTTTCCTTGTGTGTTCCTAGCCTGTGTTCCAGACCTCCTGCCGTTGCCCCTGACTACGATCCTTGCTGCCTGCCCCGACCTTCTGCTACGTCCGACCTTGCTTCTGTCTACTCCCTTGTACCGCGCCTATCTTCAGCAGCCAGAGAGGTTGAGCCGTTGCTAGTGGATACGACCTGGTCACTACCGCCGCAGCAAGACCATCCCGCTTTGCGGCGGGCTCTGGTGAAAACCAGTAGTGACTTAGAACCGATCCACTAGCACGGTCCACGCCAATCCCTCTCTGGCACAGAGGATCCACTACCTGCCAGCCGGCATCGTGACATATATGTACAGTGTATAGAGATATAGAAGTGCAGGATCTCCTCCTCTTTGTGTGTGCAGTATTTGGAGGAAAGAAAGAGAAAAAAAAGAAGAGGGGGGGCAGAGGAGGAGGAGTGGTGGTGAGGCAGATTAAGTAGGGTAGGAGCTATATGCAGGGTGTATCATTGCAAGACTGGACACAGCGCCCTCAGGGGCGGGTGCATGGAGAAGATGTAGGGGAATGGTGAACTGTTGGGGATCCAGGGAGGGAAACAGGGTTGTCAAGCCGAGAGGGGGAGTGTGGGGAGGCCATCCAGGGTGACCACAACGGCAGAAATTTATCATGGGTCCTGTTGGAGAAACTAATCATTTCCTCAAAGCGGCAAATCTGATTGACTTTGTTCCGCCACTCCTTCAAAAAAGAAGCAACAGCTTGTCTCCAATATAGAGGGATAAGTGCTTTTGTAGCAGCAATCAGGTGAACGGCTAGATTATGTTTGGAAGGTAGTCATTGGATAGGAGATTCAGGGCAATCAGGCCCATAGATAGAGTCACCTCCCGCAACACCTCGCCTATCTGCTTCCAGAAGGGAGATATCTGATATTTGAGCATCACAACGCCAACAGTGGTTAGAAGGCACCGATTTATAAGCATAAAGCCATTCCGGGGTCCTATAACATCTAGACACCAGCTTGAGATTACTCTCCTGCAGACGGCGGCATCGAGAAAAACCATGATTGTTATGTAAAACAAGTGCAGACTCTGACTCAGAGAGGGAGAGGCCCAATTCTCTCTCGCATGGAAAAAAAATTCCAATCAACTGGTGCCAGAAAGTTGAACAGATTTGTAAATTACTTATTTAAGTAAATAAAAATCTTTATCTTACCAGTACTTATCAGCTGCATGCTCCAGAGGAAATTGTATAGTTATTTTATGTCTGACCACAGTGCTCTCTCCTGACACCTCTATCCATGTCAGGAACTGTCCAGAGCAGAAGCAAGTCCCCATAGCAAATCTCTCATGCTCCGAACAGTTCCTGACACGGACAGAGGTGTCAGCAGAGAGCACTGTGGTCAGACTGAAAATAAATATACAATTTCCTCTGGAGCATACAGCATATAAGTACTGGAAGGGTTCAGATTTTTAAATAGATGTAATTTACAAATCTGTTTAACTTTTTGGCATTAGCTGATTTGAAAAATGTGTTTTCCACTGGAGTACCCCTTTAAGCTAACATTGGTATGTCTGGCAAGTTGATGTGATGTGAATTGGATGCCAGCATTTGGAAATAAACAAATAGTGGCATGAGTACAAATACATTCTCTGCACTTGGCGCGGTGAATGTCATCTCTCATTTTTCTCCTGTGCTCAATCAACGCTTCTTATGATATCGGAGATTAAATTCTTTGAAACATTTTTTTATGAAGGCATCAATGGTAAATTTTATTAATCAGCAACCTCAGCCTGACAATAAATGTCGCAGTGGAGGATATTAGAAGGAGCCATCGTAATATATGACAGCTTTATGTATCCTTTTCACTGAAAAAGATAAAGGAACACTCTCTGCGAGACTGATATAAAGCTAAAGTCTAGATTTAGACCACATCCACTGGAATGCCCCTTAAAGGGGTACTCCTGTGGAAAACAATTTCTTTTAAATTAATTGGTGCCAGAAAGTTAGATTACTTCTATTTCAAAATCTTAATCCAGTACTTATCAGCTGCTGTATGCTTCAGAGTAAGTTGTGTAGTTCTTTTAAGTCTGACCACAATGCTCTCTGCTGACACCTCTGTCCATGTCAGGAACTGTCCAGAGCAGGACAAGTTTTCTATGGGGATTTGCTCCTGCGTAGGAAAGTTCCTGACATGGACAGTAGTGTCAGCAGAGAGCACTGTGGTAAGACTGAAAGGAACTACACAATTTCCTTTGAAGCATACAGCAGCCGATAAGTACTGGAAGGATTAAGATTTTTTAAATAGAAGTAATCAACAAATCTGTTTAACTTTCTGGTACCAGTTGATTTAAAAAAATATATATATGTTTTCCACCGGAGTGCCCCTTTAAATGCTTGGAAATGCCCTAGAAAACCTCAATTGGTTGGGAGGATTTGCATAAATTCAAACCCTTTTCAGCCCAGTTTTTGGAATTGTTTTGTAATAATTGGGTCTATTGGCCCTTATGATGCTGAAAGAGATTTATGAAATTGTCTAAATAAAGCCTGGCTTGCTAGTGCTGTTCATACCAACTATATATGGGTAGTAAGAAAGTGCTATAATTTGATGGATAAATGATCTACATTGATATAATTGCAATGACTGGATCCAAGCAGAGAACATAAGCTCGAAGGTTAGCTAGGGTTACACACCTTAATATGTCTAAGTCTTGTGGTGTCACAGTCTTTTCAAGGTAACTGATGGCTCAAGGGTCTTCACAAGATGCTCCTCTGAGCTTGCTGCATTAATGAGGGGGGCAAAATGGTATTGGTAGGGGGTATCCTGGCTGATGGTGTTAGGCTGATGTTAGTGAGGTACTGATGAAGCAAAGACACTCCAACTTGAGGAGTTATGTTTGCAAACAGGTAATTTTGCTAGACAACATAACAAGATAACATTTTATCAAGATGAAAGTACAAACACTGAAATAGTTTTGACAGACTTAAATTCTTTAAAGTGTATCTGTCATATAACAAAAACAATTCATGCTTCTATATGTTACTCGCTAGGTCATACCAAATCTTTACATGTCTTTTAAATGTGTCTAGCTTCTGTATTTGGCTCACATATTCCTCTATTCTGCTGTTAACTCATTCTGACATCCACTGCTCAGTAAGTGATGTGTCCGAGGCAAGCACTGAGCCCGCCCTCACTCACCATGCATTCACTTCCTCCCTGAGTCTGCTGTCCTGGGTCTCTTCATCCAATCACTGCAGGCTGCTCTGTAACCTCCTCCTTCCTCTCATACCGGAGTTTGATAGATAGGCCAGAAGTAAATACAGAGGAGTACTAGTCCCACCCTCACTTCCTGAACTTTGTTCTAGCCTATGTGTTAGCTTGGACAACGATGATGATGCAGCCAGACAGGATTATGTTCTGGATGGTATGAGGACCTAAGCAGACCTAAGTAACACTAGAAAACTTACTGTATTTAAAAATTACTAAAAACTAAAACTAAACACCTAATGTGTAATCAGTACATCATGTTAATCTATATATATATATATATATATATATATATATATATATATATATATAAGCAAAGTAAGGAGTCAGCATTCAAGAGTCCCAGTGCGTCTGCAAGTGTCCAACCAGCATGCCACCACCGGATAAGGCAATTTCCAATCAGAACCAAGCCACAGCAAACTGCAGCGGTGTATGGGTGAACAAA
This sequence comes from Hyla sarda, assembly GCF_029499605.1. Classification (NCBI taxonomy): domain Eukaryota; kingdom Metazoa; phylum Chordata; class Amphibia; order Anura; family Hylidae; genus Hyla; species Hyla sarda. The sequence continues at coordinate 105,447,653 of NC_079198.1, read as the reverse complement.
GTGGATAAAAGTTTATTGCACCAACAAGTACATGCAACGTTTCGGCCAAGTACATGCAACATTTGGGCCAAATGGCCTTTCTCAAGCATACTTGAGAAAGGCCATTTGGCTGAAACGTTGCATGTACTTGTTGGTGCAATAAACTTTTAGCCACTTTGTTCACCCATACACCGCTGCAGTTTGCTGTGTCTTCGTTCTGGTTGGAAATATATATATATATATATATATATATATATATATATATATACATATATCATTGTTATATATCTACAAGACCCACCCTCCTTGAAAAAAGGACACATAAAAAATGACATGGTGGGGGAACATCACAATTCATCAATATCTACATCAAAGTAAATAAGAATAAACACACTTAAAGGGGTACTTTTTTTTTTTTTTTTTTTAAATCAACTGGTGCCAGAATGTTGAACAGATATTTGTAAATTACTTCTATTAAAAAAAATCTGAATCCATCCAGTACTTATCAGCTGCTGTATGCTCCAGAGGAAGTTATTTTCTTTTTGAATTTCTTTTCTGCCTGACCACGGTACTCTCTGCTGACACCTCTGTCCATGTCAAGAACTGTCCAGAGCAGGAGCAAATCCCCATAGCAAACCTCTCCTGCTCTGGGCAGTTCCTGACATGGATAGAGGTGTCAGCAGAGAGCACTGTGGTCAGGCAGAAAAGAAATTCAAAAAGAAAAGAACTTCCTCTGTAGTATACAGCAGTTGATAAGTACTGGAAGGGTTAAGATTTTTAAATAGAAGTAATTAACAAAACTTTCTGGTAGCAGTTGATTTAAAAAAAAAAAAGTTTTTTTTTTTTTTTTTTTACCGGAGTACCCCTTTAAACCTAATGCACAATGCGCAATGAAAGAATATAGGATGGAATATTAAAACTGTAATTTACTTTTTTGTAACTAAATTGGAATACCACTTTAAATTCTATCTCAACTCCAGCTGGGAAAAGGGGGTGAACCAATGCCTGGGGAATACACCATAAGACATGCTTCTAATTATAACATAAACATATGTTCTTATCATTCCACAATTCAGGAGAACACCCTGTCTCATATGGTCCTGTATTCACAGTTTGTTTACTGAACATTCATCACAATAAACACACTGTCTACAGAATGTTACAGGAGACATTTGTCCAATGTCATACAGGCGTGGACAAAATTGTTCCCTGATATAACTTGAAACTGACAATAGTAATAAATAATAAAAATGTACTGAACATTAACTGATGAAAATCAGACATTGCTTCTGAATTGTGGTTCAACTAAATAGTTTTAAAAAACAAAGAAAGGAAACTGGTCTGGACTAAAATGATGGTAGTGTACCTGTCACCAAGGAAAATAAAAACAAGCCTAAGGACATTACTCACACTGTAATTAGGATCATGTTCTTGTCACTTTTATCTGAGGTGACTCTAGTTCTGGCCAGAGAACAGCTCCATTGTGCTGCTCAGGTCTCCTGCATTCCTCTCCCTGACAGGGGCCATGTCCCTGAGCTGTGTCAACTTTCAATTTATGTCTGTCAGTGCCTGCTGCAGGGACGCAGATGACATGCTGTGGGCACATAGCACAACTGGATACTGAACATCAAATTTATCCTGTATGGGGACATCTAGTGACTGGAAATATAACTGCAAATATAAGGTAAAAAACACAATATTTTTTAAAGAATTACAATATAGATAGTCTTAGAATTACTATATCTGTAACGTATCAATATTTAACCCCTTAACGACGCAGGACGTATATTTACGTCTTGCGCCGGCTCCCGCGATATGAAGCAGGATCGCACCGCGATCCTGCATCATATCGCGTTGGTCCCGGCGCTCATCAACGGCCGGGACCCGCGGCTAATACCACACATTGCCGATCGCGGCGATGTGTGGTATTAACCCTTTAGAATCGGCGGTCAAAGCTGACCGCCGCTTCTAAAGTGAAAGTGAAAGTGACCCGGCTGCTCAGTCGGGCTGTTCGGGACCGCCACGGTGAAATCGCGGCGTCCCGAACAGCTGACCGGACACCGGGAGGGCCCTTACCTGCCTCCTCGGTGTCCGATCGACGACTGACTGCTCCGTGCCTGAGATCCAGGCAGGAGCAGTCATGCGCCGATAACACTGATCACAGGCGTGTTAATACACGCCAGTGATCAGCATAGGAGATTAGTGTGTGCAGTGTTATAGGTCCCTATGGGACCTATAACACTGCAAAAAAAATGTAAAAAAAAGTGTTAATAAAGGTAATTTAACCCCTTCCCTAATAAAAGTTTGAATCACCCCCCTTTTCCCATAAAAAAAATAAAACAGTGTAAAAAAAAAATAATAAACGTATGTGGTATCGCCGCGTGCGTAAATGTCCGAACTATAAAAATATATCATTAATTAAACCGCACGGTCAATGGCGTACGCGCCAAAAAATTCCAAAGTCCAAAAAAGTGTATTTTGGTCACTTTTTATACCATTAAAAAATGAATAAAAAGTGATCAAAAAGTCCGCTCAAAACAAAAATCATAGCAATAAAAACTTCAGATCGCGGCGCAAAAAATGAGTCCTCATACCACCCTGTATGTGGAAAAATAAAAAAGTTATAGGGGTCAGAAGATGACATTTTTAAACGTATACATTTTCCTGCATGTAGTTATGATTTTTTCCAGAAGTGCGACAAAATCAAACCTATATAAGTAGGGTATAATTTTAACCGTATGGACCTACAGAATAATGATAAGGTGTAATTTTTACCGAAATATGCACTGCGTAGAAACGGAAGCCCCCAAAAATTACAAAATGGCGTTTTTTCTTTGATTTTGTCGCACAATGATTTTTTTTCCCGTGCATTTTTGGGTAAAATGACTAATGTCACTGCAAAGTAGAATTGGTGACGCAAAAAATAAGCCATAATATGGATTTTTAGGTGGAAAATTGAAAGGGTTATGATTTTTAAAAGGTAAGGAAAAAAAAACGAAAGTGCAAAAACGGAAAAACCCTGAGTCCTTAAGGGGTTAAGGTTGGTGCATTTTTTTATATTTTGTTTCACAACCTTTGAGGCAGTCACTACAATTCAGAGATGTCTGTAACTCTCAATAAGACTTTTGCACTTGTCTCCAGGTATCTTGACCCACTCCTCATAAGATCTGCTCCAGATGTCTCAGGGGTGAAGGTGTATTCTCTAGACTGCAGGTATCTTGGCCCACTCCTCATACAATCCTGCTCTATCTGTCTCAGGTGTGGATGTGTCTTCTCCAGACTGCAGGTATTTTGGCCCACTCCTCTTGAGATACTGCTCCAGATGTCTCAGGTGTGAAAGTGTCTTCTCCAGACTGCAGATATCTTGGCCCACTCCTCATAAGATCCTGCTCCAGCTGTCTCAGGTGTGAAGGTGTCTCCTCCAGACTGCAGGTATCTTGGCTGTTACGCCGAGCGCTCCGGGTCCCCGCTCCTCCCCGGAGCGCTCGCTTCACTCTCCCCGCGGCAGCGCTCCGGTCACGTCCTCTGACCCGGGGCGCTGCGATTCCGCTGCCAGCCGGGATGCGATTCGCGATGCGGGTAGCGCCCGCTCGCGATGCGCACCCCGGCTCCCCTACCTGACTCGCTCTCCGTCTGTTCTGTCCCGGCGCGCGCGGCCCCGCTCCCTAGGGCGCGCGAGCGCCGGGTCTCTGCGATTTAAAGGGCCACTGCGCCGCTGATTGGCGCAGTGGTTCCAATAAGTGGTTACACCTGTGCACTTCCCTATATCACCTCACTTCCCCTTCACTCCCTCGCCGGATCTTGTTGCCTTAGTGCCAGTGAAAGCGTTCCTTGTGTGTTCCTTGCCTGTGTTTCCAGACCTTCTGCCGTTGCCCCTGACTACGATCCTTGCTGCCTGCCCCGACCTTCTGCTACGTCCGACCTTGCTTTTGCCTACTCCCTTGTACCGCGCCTATCTTCAGCAGCCAGAGAGGTGAGCCGTTGCTAGTGGATACGACCTGGTCACTACCGCCGCAGCAAGACCATCCCGCTTTGCGGCGGGCTCTGGTGAAAACCAGTAGTGGCTTAGAACCGGTCCACTAGCACGGTCCACGCCAATCCCTCTCTGGCACAGAGGATCCACTACCTGCCAGCCGGCATCGTGACAGTAGATCCGGCCATGGATCCCGCTGAAGTTCCTCTGCCAGTTGTCGCTGACCTCACCACGGTGGTCGCCCAGCAGTCACAACAGATAGCGCAACAAGGCCAACAGCTGTCTCAACTGACCGTTATGCTACAACAGTTACTACCACAGCTTCAGCAGTCATCTCCTCCGCCAGCTCCTGCACCTCCTCCGCAGCGAGTGGCCGCTCCTGGGATACGCTTATCCTTGCCGGATAAATTTGATGGGGACTCTAAGTTTTGCCGTGGCTTTCTTTCCCAATGTTCCCTGCATCTGGAGATGATGTCGGACCTGTTTCCCACTGAAAGGTCTAAGGTGGCTTTCGTAGTCAGCCTTCTGTCCGGAAAAGCCCTGTCATGGGCCACACCGCTCTGGGACCGCAATGACCCCGTCACTGCCTCTGTACACTCCTTCTTCTCGGAAATCCGAAGTGTCTTTGAGGAACCTGCCCGAGCCTCTTCTGCTGAGACTGCCCTGTTGAACCTGGTCCAGGGTAATTCTTCCGTTGGCGAGTATGCCGTACAATTCCGTACTCTTGCTTCAGAATTGTCCTGGAATAATGAGGCCCTCTGCGCGACCTTCAAAAAAGGCCTATCCAGCAACATTAAAGATGTTCTGGCCGCACGAGAAATTCCTGCTAATCTACATGAACTTATTCACCTAGCCACTCGCATTGACATGCGTTTTTCCGAAAGGCGTCAGGAACTCCGCCAAGATATGGACTCTGTTCGCACGAGGCGTTTCTTCTCCTCGGCTCCTCTCTCCTCTGGTCCCCTGCAATCTGTTCCTGTGCCTCCCGCCGTGGAGGCTATGCAGGTCGACCGGTCTCGCCTGACACCTCAAGAGAGGACACGACGCCGTATGGAGAACCTCTGCCTGTACTGTGCTAGTACCGAACACTTCCTGAGAGATTGTCCTATTCGTCCTCCCCGCCTGGAAAGACGTACGCTGACTCCGCACAAAGGTGAGACAGTCCTTGATGTCTACTCAGCTTCTCCACGTCTTACTGTGCCTGTGCGGATGTCTGCCTCTGCCTTCTCCTTCTCTACAGTGGCCTTCTTGGACTCTGGATCTGCAGGAAATTTTATTTTGGCCTCTCTCGTCAACAGGTTCAACATCCCGGTGACCAGTCTCGCCAGACCCCTCTACATCAATTGTGTAAATAATGAAAGATTGGACTGTACCATACGTTTCCGCACGGAGCCCCTTCTTATGAGCATCGGATCTCATCATGAGAGGATTGAACTTTTGGTCCTCCCCAATTGCACCTCGGAAATTCTCCTTGGACTTCCCTGGCTTCAACTTCATTCCCCTACCCTGGATTGGTCCACTGGGGAGATCAAGAGTTGGGGGTCCTCTTGTTCCAAGAACTGTCTAAAACCGGTTCCCAGTAACCCTTGCCGTAACTCTGTGGTTCCTCCAGTAACCGGTCTCCCTAAGGCCTATATGGACTTCGCGGATGTTTTCTGCAAAAAACAAGCTGAGACTCTACCTCCTCACAGGCCTTATGATTGCCCTATCGACCTCCTCCCGGGCACTACTCCACCCCGGGGCAGAATTTATCCTCTCTCTGCCCCAGAGACTCTTGCCATGTCCGAATACGTCCAGGAGAATCTAAAAAAGGGCTTTATCCGTAAATCCTCCTCTCCTGCCGGAGCCGGATTTTTCTTTGTGTCCAAAAAGGATGGCTCCCTACGTCCTTGCATTGACTACCGCGGTCTTAATAAAATCACGGTTAAGAACCGCTACCCCTTACCCCTCATCTCTGAACTCTTTGATCGCCTCCAAGGTGCCCACATCTTCACTAAATTGGACTTAAGAGGCGCCTATAACCTCATCCGCATCAGAGAGGGGGACGAGTGGAAAACGGCATTTAACACCAGAGATGGACACTTTGAGTATCTGGTCATGCCCTTTGGACTGTGCAACGCCCCTGCCGTCTTCCAAGACTTTGTCAATGAAATTTTTCGTGATCTGTTATACTCCTGTGTTGTTGTATATCTGGACGATATCCTAATTTTTTCTGCCAATCTAGAAGAACACCGCCAGCATGTCCGTATGGTTCTTCAGAGACTTCGTGACAACCAACTCTATGCCAAAATTGAGAAATGTCTGTTTGAATGCCAATCTCTTCCTTTTCTAGGATATTTGGTCTCTGGCCAGGGACTACAGATGGATCCAGACAAACTCTCTGCCGTCTTAGATTGGCCACGCCCCTCCGGACTCCGTGCTATCCAACGCTTTTTGGGGTTCGCCAATTATTACAGGCAATTTATTCCACATTTTTCTACCATTGTGGCTCCTATCGTGGCTTTAACCAAAAAAAATGCTGATCCCAAGTCCTGGCCTCCTCAAGCAGAAGACGCCTTTAAACGACTCAAGTCTGCCTTTTCTTCGGCTCCCGTCCTCTCCAGACCTGACCCTTCCAAACCCTTCCTATTGGAGGTTGATGCCTCCTCAGTGGGAGCTGGAGCTGTTCTTCTACAAAAAAATTCTTCCGGGCATGCTGTCACTTGTGGTTTTTTCTCTAGGACCTTCTCTCCAGCGGAGAGGAACTACTCCATCGGGGATCGAGAGCTTCTAGCCATTAAATTAGCACTTGAGGAATGGAGGCATCTGCTGGAGGGATCAAGTTCTCCTGTTATTATCTACACCGACCACAAGAACCTCTCCTACCTCCAGTCTGCCCAACGGCTGAATCCTCGCCAGGCCCGGTGGTCTCTGTTCTTTGCCCGATTTAATTTTGAGATTCACTTTCGTCCTGCCGATAAGAACATTAGGGCCGATGCTCTCTCTCGTTCCTCGGATGCCTCAGAAGTTGAACTCTCTCCGCAACACATCATTCCACCTGACTGCCTGATCTCCACTTCTCCTGCCTCCATCAGGCAGACTCCTCCAGGAAAGACCTTTGTTTCTCCTCGCCAACGCCTCGGAATCCTCAAATGGGGTCACTCCTCCCATCTCGCAGGTCATGCGGGTATCAAGAAATCTGTGCAACTCATCTCCCGCTTCTATTGGTGGCCGACTCTGGAGACGGATGTTGTGGACTTTGTGCGAGCCTGCACTATCTGTGCCCGGGATAAGACTCCTCGCCAGAAGCCCGCTGGTTTTCTTCATCCTCTCCCTGTCCCCGAACAGCCTTGGTCTCTGATTGGTATGGATTTTATTACTGATTTACCCCCTTCCCGTGGCAACACTGTTATTTGGGTGGTCGTTGATCGATTCTCCAAAATGGCACATTTCATCCCTCTTCCTGGTCTTCCTTCTGCGCCTCAGTTGGCTAAACAATTTTTTGTACACATTTTTCGTCTTCACGGATTGCCTACGCAGATTGTCTCGGATAGAGGCGTCCAATTCGTGTCTAAATTCTGGAGGGCTCTCTGTAAACAACTCAAGATTAAATTAAATTTTTCTTCTGCATATCATCCCCAGTCCAATGGACAAGTAGAAAGGATTAACCAGATCTTGGGTGATTATTTGCGACATTTTGTTTCCTCCCGCCAGGATGACTGGGCAGATCTCCTCCCATGGGCCGAATTCTCGTATAACTTCAGGGTCTCTGAGTCTTCCTCCAAATCCCCATTTTTCGTGGTGTACGGCCGTCACCCTCTTCCCCCCCTCCCTACTCCCTTGCCCTCTGGTCTGCCCGCTGTGGATGAAATTTCTCGTGACCTTTCCATCATATGGAGAGAGACCCAAAATTCTCTCTTACAGGCTTCATCACGCATGAAGAAGTTCGCGGATAAGAAAAGAAGAGCTCCCCCCGTTTTTTCCCCTGGAGACAAGGTATGGCTCTCCGCTAAATATGTCCGCTTCCGTGTCCCTAGCTACAAGTTGGGACCACGCTATCTTGGTCCTTTCAAAATTTTGTGTCAAATTAATCCTGTCTCTTATAAACTTCTTCTTCCTCCCTCTCTTCGTATCCCTAATGCCTTTCACGTCTCTCTTCTCAAACCACTCATCCTCAACCGTTTTTCTCCCAAGTCTGTTCCTCCCACTCCTGTTTCCGGCTCCTCGGACATCTTCTCGGTCAAAGAAATTTTAGCTGCCAAAAAGGTCAGAGGGAGAAATTTTTTTTTAGTGGACTGGGAGGGTTGTGGTCCTGAAGAGAGATCCTGGGAACCTGAGGACAACATCCTAGACAAAAGTCTGCTCCTCAGGTTCTCAGGCTCTAAGAAGAGGGGGAGACCCAAGGGGGGGGGTACTGTTACGCCGAGCGCTCCGGGTCCCCGCTCCTCCCCGGAGCGCTCGCTTCACTCTCCCCGCGGCAGCGCTCCGGTCACGTCCTCTGACCCGGGGCGCTGCGATTCCGCTGCCAGCCGGGATGCGATTCGCGATGCGGGTAGCGCCCGCTCGCGATGCGCACCCCGGCTCCCCTACCTGACTCGCTCTCCGTCTGTTCTGTCCCGGCGCGCGCGGCCCCGCTCCCTAGGGCGCGCGCGCGCCGGGTCTCTGCGATTTAAAGGGCCACTGCGCCGCTGATTGGCGCAGTGGTTCCAATTAGTGGTTACACCTGTGCACTTCCCTATATCACCTCACTTCCCCTTCACTCCCTCGCCGGATCTTGTTGCCTTAGTGCCAGTGAAAGCGTTCCTTGTGTGTTCCTTGCCTGTGTTTCCAGACCTTCTGCCGTTGCCCCTGACTACGATCCTTGCTGCCTGCCCCGACCTTCTGCTACGTCCGACCTTGCTTTTGCCTACTCCCTTGTACCGCGCCTATCTTCAGCAGCCAGAGAGGTGAGCCGTTGCTAGTGGATACGACCTGGTCACTACCGCCGCAGCAAGACCATCCCGCTTTGCGGCGGGCTCTGGTGAAAACCAGTAGTGGCTTAGAACCGGTCCACTAGCACGGTCCACGCCAATCCCTCTCTGGCACAGAGGATCCACTACCTGCCAGCCGGCATCGTGACATTGGCCCACTCCTCATAAGATCCTGCTCCAGCTGTCTCGGGTGTGACGGTGTCTTCTCCAGACTGCAGGTATCTTACCCCACTCCTCATAAGATCCTGCTCCAGCTGTCTCAGGTGTGAAGGTGTCTCCTCCAGACTGCAGTTATATTGGCCCACTCCTCATAAGATCCTGCTCCAGCAGTCTCAGGTGTGAAGGTGTCTTCTCCAGACTGCAGTTATATTGGCCCACTCCTCATAAGATACTGCTCCAGCTGTCTCAGGTGTGATGGTGTCTTCTCCAGACTGCAGGTATCTTGGCCCACTCCTCATAAGATACTTCTCCAGCTGTATCAGGTGTGATGGTGTCTTCTCCAGACTGCAGGTATCTTGACCCACTCCTCATAAGATACTGCTCCATCTGTATCAGATGTGAAGGTGTCTTCTCCAGACTGCAGGTATCTTGGCCCACTCCTCATAAGATCCTGCTCCAGCTGTATCAGGTATGAAGGTGTCTTCTCCAGACTGCAGGTATTTTGGCCCACTCCTCATAAGATCCTGCTCCATCTGTATCAGATGTGAAGGTGTCTTCTCCTGACTGCAGGTATCTTGGCCCACTCCTCATAAGATACTGCTCCATCTGTATCAGATGTGAAGGTGTCTTCTCCAGACTGCAGGCATCTTACCCCACTCCTCATAAGATACTGCTCGAGATGTCTCAGGTGTGAAGATGTCTTCTCCAGACTGCAGGTATCTTGGCCCACTCCTCATAAGATACTGCTCCAGATGTCTCAGGTGTGAAGGTGTATTCTCTAGACTGCAGGTATCTTACCCCACTCCTCATAAGATCCTGCTGCAGCTGTCTCAAGTGTGAAGGTGTCTTCTCCAGACTGCAGGTATCATCTCCTTTCACAGATGTTCAATAGGATTCACATCAGGGCTCATAGAAGCCACTTCACAATAGTCCAATGTTCTGCTCTTAGCGATTCTTGGGTATTTTTAGCTATGTGTTTTGGGTCATTATCCTTTTGGTGAACCCATGATCTGTGATTGAGACCAAGCTTCCTGACACCTGGAAGCACATTTAGCTCCAGAATGCCTCCATAGTCTTGAGATTTCATTGCACCCTGTACAAATACAAGACATCCCATTCCAAATGCAGCACAGCAAGCCCAAAACATAACCAAGCCTCATGCATGATCAGAAGTAGGTGCAGTGTTCTCTTCTGTGTATACTTAATTTTTGCATCGGCGTACATAGAGCTGATGTGAGTTGCCAAAAAGCTCCAGTTTTGTCTCATCTGTCCAAAGGGCATTCTTCCAGAAGCTTTGTGGCTTGTGAACGCAATGAGATTAGCATTAGCATTGTGTATGGTAGCGGCAGTAATGTCAGGTCATGTGTATCAGGTTGTCTGCACATCATCTTCAGCCCATTTTGCTTCTTAATGTTTCTTCAATGGAAATATATGATCCTTGAAGTAATTTAATTACAGGCGCACATTTTAGGAATCTGCTGTTTGTGGTTCATTAGCTGGAAATATGAAGTATTCTAATTTCCCTTCATTTCTGCTACACTTTACTGTTTGGGAGGATAATTGAGTAAATTGAAGCCATACAAATGTTGCCGGCAGTCATTATTTCCCTTGAAGTAACTAAAGCAAAATTGTGGATTAGTACGGTGATGTATTATTAGATGGTTGGAAGTATTGGGGGTTCCAAGAAGACATTTACAGGCCCTTCTAAATAAGGCTTCTTACCCCTAAAACAGGGCTCCCCAATTGGTGACTCTCTAGATGATGCAGAGCCGCAGTTTGAGGAACACTGACTTAATTTCACTACAGATAGAGGAGGAGCTTCGGCAGGAACACCGGTTTCACGTGGCGCAGGACACAGATGCCAACAGGTAAGTAAAAGCAATAATGGTTTATTCTCCCAGAATGCAATGCGTTTCACTGCTACGGCAGCTTCATCAGCCTGATGAAGCTGCCGTAGCAGTGGAACGCAGTGCATTCTGGGAGAAAAAACCATTATTGCTTTTACTTACCTGTTGGCATCTGTGTCCTGCGCCACATGAAACCGGTGTTCCTGCGGAAACTACTCCTCTATCCATTGTATTGAGCCGGTTGGCTGCGGACACCTTTCTCTTACACGCTAACCATTGTTGTGTATGTGGGTACACAACTATATCAGGGGAGCAGCTAAATAGCAGTTCAGTTACCATACAGGTCTCTCTTTTATTACACCACGGAGTGCTGTTTTTTTTCCTTCTTTACAGTTTGATTTCACTACAGCCACCAGGAACTTGATTTGTGGTCACAGAGGCGACCCTTCCATAAGGCCACTTAGGCCGCCGCATAAGACCTTGGGCTGATGGGGGCCTCACTCTGGCTCCCACCACAGCAAGAACTTCAGCGTTCAATTAGCCAATAAGAGAAATGGCTGCAGTGTTGATGTGTTGGCTCCACCCCCGGCTGCACAACAGAGAAGAGTGCAGGAGACTCAAAGTAGAGATTGTGCATCTTCCTGTCTGCAACCAATCATGCTCTGCAGCTTCCTGATCATCATGGGCAGGTGCGTCGGCGTCTCTAGTCAGTGCCTCTGTCTCCACACTCCACTATTCTGCAGCGGCCCACATTAAGTCCATAATGTAGGTGTTACGCCTAGCGCTCCGGGTCCCCGCTCCTCCCCGGAGCGCTCACGGCGTCTTTCTTCCTGCAGCTCCCCGGTCACTCCCGCTGACCGGGAGCGCTGCTCTGTCATGGCCGTTGGGGATGCGATTCGCACAGCGGGACGCACCCGCTCGCGAATCGCATCCCAGGTCTCTTACCTGACTCGCTCTCCCTCGGTCCTGTCCCGGCGCGCGCGGCCCCGCTCCCTAGGGCGCGCGCGCGCCGGGTCTCTGCGATTTAAAGGGCCAGTGCACCAATGATGGTGCCTGGCCCAATCTTCCCAATTAGCTTAATTGGCTCCCACCTGTGCACTCCCCTATATCTAGTCACTTCCCCTGCACTCCCTTGCCGGATCTTGTTGCCTTAGTGCCTAGTGAAAGCGTTCCCTAGTCTGTTCCTAGTCCGTGTTCCTGACCTCCTGCCGTTGCCCCTGACTACGATCCTTGCCGCCTGCCCCCGACCTTCTGCTACGTCCGACCTTGCTTCTGCCTACTCCATTGTACCGCGCCTATCTTCAGCATCTTCAGCAGCCAGAGAGGTCCTTCTGCTACGTCCGACCTTGCTTCTGCCTACTCCATTGTACCGCGCCTATCTTCAGCATCTTCAGCAGCCAGAGAGGTAAGCCGTTGCTAGTGGATACGACCTGGTCACTACCGCCGCAGCAAGACCATCCCGCTTTGCGGCGGGCTCTGGTGAAAACCTGTAGTGGCTTAGAACCGGTCCACTAGCACGGTCCTCTCCATCCCTCTCTGGCACAGAGGATCCACTACCTGCCAGCCGGCATCGTGACAGTAGATCCGGCCATGGATCCCGCTGAAGTTCCTCTGTCAGTTATCGCTGACCTCACCACGGTGGCCGCCCAGCAAGCCCGACAGATCGCCCTTCTAACCCGTCAGCTGTCGGAAATGTCCACCATTTCGCACCAACTTCAGTCGCAACTTCTCCAGCAATCTTCTCCTCCGCCAGCTCCTGCACCTCCTCCGCAGCGAGTGGCCACTCCTAGCTTCTGCCTGTCCTTGCCGGACAAATTTGATGGGGACTCTAAGTATTGCCGTGGCTTTCTTTCGCAATGTTCCCAGCACTTGGAGATGATGTCGGACCAGTTTCCTACTGAGAGGTCTATGACTGAAAGGTCTAAGGTGGCTTTCGTAGTCAGCCTTCTGTCCGGAAAAGCCCTGTCATGGGCCGCACCGCTCTGGGACCGCAATGACCCCGTCACTGCCTCTGTACACTCCTTCTTCTCGGAAATTCGAAGTGTCTTTGAGGAACCTGCCCGAGCTTCTTCAGCCGAGATTGCCCTGCTGAACCTGGCCCAGGGTGTTTCTTCCGTTGGCGAGTACGCCATTCAGTTCCGTGCTCTTGCTTACGAGTTGTCCTGGAATAGTGAGGTTCTCTGCGCGACCTTTAAAAAAGGCCTATCCAGCAACATTAAAGATGTTCTGGCCGCACGAGAGACTCCTGCTGACCTACATGAACTCATTCATCTAGCCACTCGCATTGACATGCGTTCTTCCGGATGGCGTCTGGAGCTCCGCCTGGATATGGACTTTGTTCGCACGAAGCGTTTTTTCTCTCCGGCTCCTCTCTCCTCTGGTCCTCTGCAATCTGTTCCTGTGCTTCCCGCCGCGGAGGCTATGCAAGTTGACCGGTCTTGCTTGACACCTCAAGAGAGGACACGACGCCGCATGGAGAATCTTTGCCTGTACTATGCCGGTACCGAACACTTCCTGAAGGATTGTCCTATCCGTCCTCCCCGCCTGGAAAGACGTACGCTGACTCCGCACAAAGGTGACACAGTTCTTGATGTCAACTCTGCTTCTCCACGCCTTACTGTGCCTGTGCGGATATCTGCCTCTACCTTCTCCTTCTCTACTATGCTCTTCTTGGATTCTGGATCTGCAGGAAAATTTTTTTTGGCCTCTCTCTTCAACAGGTTCTACGTTCCTGTGACCAGTCTCGCCAGACCCCTCTACATCTATTGTTTTTACAATAAAAGATTGGACTGTCTCGTACGTTTCCACACAGAACCCCTCCTAATTTGCATCGGACCTCATCACGGAAAAATTGAGTTTTTTTTCCTCAGGTTCTTTGGCCCCAAGAAGAGGGGGAGACCCAAGGGGGGGGTACTGTTACGCCTAGCGCTCCGGGTCCCCGCTCCTCCCCGGAGCGCTCACGGCGTCTTTCTTCCTGCAGCTCCCCGGTCACTCCCGCTGACCGGGAGCGCTGCTCTGTCATGGCCGTTGGGGATGCGATTCGCACAGCGGGACGCACCCGCTCGCGAATCGCATCCCAGGTCTCTTACCTGACTCGCTCTCCCTCGGTCCTGTCCCGGCGCGCGCGGCCCCGCTCCCTAGGGCGCGCGCGCGCCGGGTCTCTGCGATTTAAAGGGCCAGTGCACCAATGATGGTGCCTGGCCCAATCTTCCCAATTAGCTTAATTGGCTCCCACCTGTGCACTCCCCTATATCTAGTCACTTCCCCTGCACTCCCTTGCCGGATCTTGTTGCCTTAGTGCCTAGTGAAAGCGTTCCCTAGTCTGTTCCTAGTCCGTGTTCCTGACCTCCTGCCGTTGCCCCTGACTACGATCCTTGCCGCCTGCCCCCGACCTTCTGCTACGTCCGACCTTGCTTCTGCCTACTCCATTGTACCGCGCCTATCTTCAGCATCTTCAGCAGCCAGAGAGGTCCTTCTGCTACGTCCGACCTTGCTTCTGCCTACTCCATTGTACCGCGCCTATCTTCAGCATCTTCAGCAGCCAGAGAGGTAAGCCGTTGCTAGTGGATACGACCTGGTCACTACCGCCGCAGCAAGACCATCCCGCTTTGCGGCGGGCTCTGGTGAAAACCTGTAGTGGCTTAGAACCGGTCCACTAGCACGGTCCTCTCCATCCCTCTCTGGCACAGAGGATCCACTACCTGCCAGCCGGCATCGTGACAGTAGGTCTGAGTGTAAATACCGTCTGTGCCCACTGCCCTGGTGGGCTAGCCCATGCTGCAATGCAATATATGTGCTCTACCAGAGTGCCTCCTGCTGTTGCACAACTACAACTCCCAGCATGCTGGGAGTTGTAGTTTTGCAACATCTGGAGGCAACCTGGTTTTGAAACACTGCTGTAATGGGACATTACTTTATATTAACCCTGTACTGTGACATAACCCTCTACTGTAATGTCACTGGGGGAGATTTATCGAAACCTGTGTAGAGGAAGAGTAGTGCAGTCGCCCATAACAACCAATCAGATTGCTTCTTCCATTTTTCTACGGCCTTTTTAAAAATAAAAGGGGCAATCTGATTGTTGTTATGGGCAACTGCACCACTCTTCCTCTACACAGGTTTTGATAAATTTTCCCCACTGTGATAATACACACAGTGGGGGACATATATCATTAGCTTTACACCATTTCAATGTTCTAAATGTCCCTGCAAATTTTGTGCAATTGCATTTTTTGTGCAATTTTTTGCGCAATTTTCCATAGAACATCTTTCAAAGTTGTCTACTGTTTGGTGCACCGTATACCACTTTTTGTAGTGGAGCTGTATTTATTATTTGCGCAAATTAAATTTAGAAGTGTTTTTTTTTTTGCGCAAACCTACACCACCTAATAGGATATGTACAAAAGTGTCAGATGCCAGAGCACAAAGCTTAAACCAATCTCAGCAGCTCACTGGTTTCTATAATTGAGCAAAATTAATCCAGTCCTGTGCGCCTTTTTAGTACATTTTAAGCAACAGTGCAAACAATACACCAAGCAAACAGGGGTAAAATCTGTTCTACTTTCCACCAACATTGATAAATGTCCCCCATTGACGTCACAGTACATGGTTAGGCTTAATACACACAGTGATGTCACAGTACATGGTTAATATATGCACAGTGATGACACAGTACAGTGATAATACACACACAGTGATGTCACAGTACAGGGATAATACACACACAGTGATGTCACAGTACAGGGATAATACACACACAGTGACATTACAGTATAGGGATTATACACACAAGGATGTCACAGTACATGGTTAATATATGCACAGTGATGACACAGTACAGTGATAATATACACACAGTGATGACACAGTACAGTGATAATACACACACAGTGATGACACAGTACAGTGATAATACACACACAGTGATGTCACAGTACAGGGATAATACACACACAGTGACATTACAGTATAGGGATTATACACACAAGGATGTCACAGTACAGGGATAATACACACAATGATGTCACAGTACAGGGATTATACACACAATTATGTCACAGTGCAGGGATTATACACACACAGTGACATTACAGTACATGGATTATACACACAGGGATGTCACAGTACAGGGATAATACACAGTGATGTCACAGTACAGGGATAATACACACAGTGATGTCACAGTACAGGGATTATACACACAGGGATGTCACAGTACAAGGATAATACACACAGGGATGCCACAGCACAGGGATAAATCACACAGGGATGTCACAGTACAGAGATAATACACAGTGATGTCACAGTACAGGGATAATACACACAGTATACTAACAGTCGAACAAGAGGAAGTGGATCCGGCACTGCAATCCACCTTAGATCCCGTCCAGGACTAGCCAGTCCAGCAACCAAAACCAGTGGGGCTGATCTGAGGGTACACTCCAAGATAAGCAGGGAATATCATACAGTTCAAAGAATAAAGCGGATGCACTCACCCAGGGATTCTTGCCAGATGAAATCTTTATTCAATTATCCATAAAACTGTATAGCGGGTAGACGCAGAGGAGCAGCCTCGCAGCGACAGACTGTTTCTTGCGCCCCAAGCGCACTTCCTTGGGCTGCCGATCTGCGCTGCCGCTAACAGGTGCGTATTAAATAGACAATCATGGGGGTTGCCATTGTGTAGTGTAAACAAATACAAGCAATGGTGCGGAATACAATTAAAACCAAGTTACAAAAAGGAGCTCAGGTCGTTGTGATCATTCAGGCCGGTCGGCCCTAGGGCATCCAGTCTGGGTATCCAACGTGCCTCACATTGGAGTAATATTTTGTGGTTATCGCCTCCATTCTTAGGGCATTCAAATTTTTCTAGACCTGCAAATCTTATTACAGATCGGTCACCTCCGTGGGTCTCGTTTATGTGTGTAATGAGCCTGGGAGCACCTTTTCCAGTACATATGGATCGTAGGTGCTCTCTTACTCGTATGAACAGGCTCCTAATAGTTTTTCCCACATAAACGAACCCACAGGGGCAGATTAATATGTATACAACATAATTAGTCCTGCATGTTATAAAATGCTGTACTGTGTGCATGTATCCACATACTGAAATCGTTTTTTGAGCCAGATTTTGTGCACAAAATGAACAATGCCCACAAGCAAAATTTCCTCTCAGTCTGCTACTGCTGAGCCAGCTACTACCTTTCTCCTCTTTCAGGTGTGCACCACATCTAGCATTTTTTCTTAAAATGTCACCTAGTGTAGTGCTTCTTCTGAAAGTAATGAGGGGTGGTTAGCCGATATTCGTTCAAGCAAAGGATCCCTCTGTAACATGAACCAATTACGCCTAATCGCAGCAATAATGACCGGATTTATGTTGCTATTGGAGAACGCAAAGGCAAAACGTTCAGGCTGTGACTGTGCAGGTTTTTTGATTCTAGTTTTTAGCAATGCTGATCTTTCAACTCCTTCTGCTCTCTCAAAACACTGATCTACCAGAGCCTTAGGATAGCCTCTAAAAAACAATATTTTAATTCATCAGCTTGTTTGTAATAAGTATCCACATCACTATTAATATGCTTCAGCCGAAGAAACTGGCTGTATGGAATACCTCTGCGTACATGCAGAGGGTGGGAACTATTAAAATGTAAAACTGAATTTTTTGCAGTTTGCTTCCTAAAACTGGAGGTGACTAACCTATCATCTTCTGGACAACAGATTCGGACACTAGCGCCTCTGATGATGTCAATGCAGTTAAGCTTAGTGTGCAAGATGGTGCGGTGGTCCCTTTAGGAGACGCACCCGGAGGGGTCGAGGAAAGAAGAAAAGGAGATATGGAGCCCTGGAGGAAACGCAAGGGAGTGAGTTGGAGAGACTAGATCCCCCCGTTAACGTGATTAACATCACGGATGTTGCCTTACCCCCTGATGTATTGACTCTCCTTTCCAGAGGCCCTAATTTCGGATTAAATGATACCTTTGATGCAGTGCAATTTGAGGTGGACTTATTTAAAGCTTTGAGAAAGATCAATTTGCACAAGTTTTTTTTTGTAAAGGGGGCTTTAGTACCACAGATAATCCAGAGATTAAAGAGGGAGAAGTTCCCTGTAAAATAGGGCCATTGGGGATTAATTTACTTGAAGACTTCAGCCCAGCTGAAAATGAGATGGTTGAGCTCCTTAATGGTTTAGCCAATGATTTAGATATTAGTGTGAGTACCGAAGGTGCTAAGGTTTCCCCCTTTAAAGGGGGTAACCGCTCCACCTTCTCTCCCCCTATCTTACCAGGTATCTCCCTTGATCTCTTTAATAAGGCTGTTGTAAAATAAGTAAAAGCTCTGGTGTATCCTCCCACCATCCCCAATTTATCCTCATCTGAACAGGGAGCTTTGAAATGGCTTAAAAATAGACCTGATCTCAGAATCTACAAAGCAGATAAAGGAGGAGGAATGGTAGTCTTGTCCTCAACCTACTATGAGGAAGAGGCTTTACACCTTTTGGGGGACAGTTCTGTCTATGTCCCCTTGAAATTTAAGGACCAGCTCCGTTCCTTCCTCCGTATACAAGTAGAGAAAGGTATCTTGTCAAAAAGAACAGCCGAAAAGTTACTTCCCTTGTTTCCCAAGTATCCTAAGTGGTACTTTTTACCTAAAGTCCACAAGTCACAGAGCCAACCCCCTGGCCGCCAAATTGTGGTGGGGATTGGCTCTGTGACAGAACCCCTTTCCCAGTACATTGATTGGATGTTGAGACCATTATTACATTCAGTGCCTACATACCTCAAAGACAAAAAACACCTATTACAACATCTGTCTGATTTCAGTTGGCAACCTGGTTTCCATCTTGCATCTATTGATGTTGAGAGCCTGTACACCCGCATCCCTCAGGATGCGGGTGTACAGGCTATCAGAGATTTCCTTGCACATACCGAAAATTCCTCCGATCTCAAAAATTTCATCTGTGAGTCCCTATGATTTGTCCTCAATAACAACAAATTCACCTTTAACAACACTTGGTATAAAAAGATAGGAGGAACAGCTATGGGGACTCCAGTCTCTTGTACCTACGCTAATCTTTTTCTCTCAATGTTCGAGAAATTTGTATTTTCCAGCAAAAACCCTTTCTGCAGCCATGTAAAACTTCTATTGCGCTATGTGGAAAATATTCTGGTCGTCTGGGAAGGGGGTGAAGGCATGTTCAAAGATTTTGTTATTTATTTAAATACATCTAATGATATGAACATGCTCTTTACCTCCGTCTTTGGTGACCATGAAATCGACTTCTTAGATGTAAAGATCCAGGTCCTAGATGATAAGTTAGTCACCTCCTGCTTTAGGAAGCCAACTGCAAAAAATTCAGTTTTACATTTTAATAGTTCCCACCCTCTGCATGTACGCAGAGGTATTCCATACAGCCAGTTTTTTCGGCTGACGCGTATTAATAGTGATGTGGACACTTATTACAAATAGTGTTGAGCGGCATAGGCCATATTCGAATTCGCGATATTTCGCGAATATATGGACGAATATTCGTCATATATTCGCTAAATTCGCATATTCGTAATATTCGCGTTTTATTTTCGCGCATGCGAAAATTAGCGCATGCGAAAATTAGCATAAATCAAAATTAACATAAACGAAAATTCGCAGATGCGAAAATTAGCATATGCAAATTTTCGAATGTGCGAAAATTCGCACGCCAGTCTCAAACAGTGTTGAAAGTCCGTGTTGCCCAGCGAAAGCCCCAAAATATCACTGCTCTAGAGGAGATATGCATGGAGGAAAGGGCTAAAATATCAGCAACAGGGTGTGAAAACCTTGTGAAGACTTACAGAAAATGTTTGACCTCTGTCATTGCCAACAAAGGGTAAATAACAAAGTATTGAGATGAACTTTTGTTATTGCAAATAAATTCTTTAAAAAATCAGACAATGTGAATTTATGGATTTGTTTTACTCATTATGTCTCTCATAGTTGAGGTGTACCTATGATGAAAATTATAGGCCTCTCTCATCTTTTTAAGTGGGAGAACTTGCACAATGATTTGAGTCCCTGGCGGCGTAATGTGTTACTGATGGTAGCCTTTGTTACTTTGGTCCCATCTCTTTGCAGGTTATTCACTAGGTCCCCCCGTGTGGTTCTGGGATTTTTGCTCACCGTTCTTGTGATCATTTTGACACCACGAGGTGAGATCTTGCGTGGAGCCCCAGATCGAGGGAGATTATCAGTGGTCTTGTATGTCTTCCATTTTCTAATAATTGCTCCCACAGTTGATTTCTTCACACCAAGCTGCTTGCCTATTGCAGATTCAGTCTTCCCAGCCTGATGCAGGTCTACAATTTTGTTTCTGGTGTCCTTTGACAGCTCCTTGGTCTTAGCCATAGTGGAGTTTGGAATGTGACTGTTTTAGGTTGTGGACAGGTGTCTTTTATACTGATAACAAGTTCAAACAGGTGTCATTAATACAGGAAAGGAGTGGAGGACAGAGGAGATTAAAGAAGAAGTTACAGGTCTGTGAGAGCCAGAAATCTTGCTTGTTTGTAGGTGACCAAATACTTATTTTCAATCATAATTTGCAAATAAATTATTTAACCCGATAACGACCATGGATGTCTATGCTCGCCCAATAGCCCTTAAGGGGGTATGACACGGGCTCCCGACCCGAGTCTGCATCACACCGGCTGGCCCCCAGCTGATTCCTGTAGCTGGGGGCCGGCATTAATAGCCGACATGCGGCGATCACCATGGCTGGATATTAAACCTTTAGTTGACAGCGGCGTCTAAAGGTGCCTGTATCCAGTCCCTGGTGGTCCATTGAGGTTGATCGCCCCCATAAAACACACACCCCCCCCCCCCCACGCAGCGCGATCGCGGGGTGGGGGGTGGGGTGGTTGGGATCGATCCACTACTGAGGTAGCCTGAGGGCTTACCTCTCCTGCTGTGGCGGCTCCGGGGCTCAGAATGATAAAGCCTGGCAAAACTACAACTCCCAGCATGCCTGGACAGCCTTTGGCTGGGATTTATGCTGGAAGTTGTAGTTTCACAACAGCTTGAGGCACACTGGTTGGGTAACACTGCACTAGATGGTCCAGCTTTTCCATGCATATAGTGGGACATTATTATTTTAAGGACAAACAAAGGAACAAACAGAGATCCTAGCGCCCCATAACAAAACTCAGAGGCTTTATCCCAAAGTGTGTGTGTGGAGGGGGGGGGAGGGGGGGGGACAAGGTAAAAACAAGAGTTAAATATATATTAGTCATCCATTTATATACATCCTTTTTAAATGTTACATAATGAGATTCTGATTATAGCACCATTCATGAGGAGCTATATAAATCTGTATACAGTGATCTCCCCCTAGTGGTGACTGCTGATAAATTGAATTTTACCATGATGCTCAATGACTGTGTAGGAATAAAAAAAGAGTTCATGTCAGTGTTGCAGATTTTTGGACTGGGGTATAGTCACAATGATCAAGTTGACAATGTTGTTATTCTTAAACCATATAGAAAAACTACATATATAGCGAAAAACTCATTTATAAATAGCCTTATCCTTTTAGCTATAGGTTATATGAAATGCACACTACGTACAGTAGACATGCCACTGCAGGGAGACATTCAGAGACTTCCCTGCTGGATTATACACTAACACTTTTGTGATCTGTCACGACGCTCACACACAATAAACTGTGCAAATAATTCGGCTTCTCAGCTCCTTAACACCAAACATCCGCAAAGATGATAAAATGTGAGAGAAAGAACTATTTTAAATCTGGAAGTGACCTTCATGTATTCAAATAGACAACTAGGTCTGAAAAGAGCTGCATTGTAAAGCAGCTGAGGTGTGTACTAGGATGTTCTGCAGTTGCTGAGGTCTGTATTATTATGTTCTTTAGTGGCTAAAGTGTGTATATGATGTTCTGCAGTTGCTTAGGTGTGTATATGATGTTCTGCAGCAGCTGAGGTGTGTTTTATAATCTTCCGCAGTAGCTGAGGTCACCATTATAATATTCTGCAGCAGCGGAGGGGTGCAATATGATATTCATCAGTAGCTGAGACATGTATTATGATGTTCTGCAGCAGCTGAGGTGTGTTTTATAATCTTCTGCAGTAGCTGAGGTTACCATTATAATATTCTGCTGCAGCGGAGGTAAGCAATATGATATTCTGCAGCAGCTAAGGTGTGTGTTGTGATTTTTTTGCAGCAGTTGAAATGTGTATTATAATGTTCTGCAGCAGCTGTAGTGTATAGTGGGGACATGGTAAAGTCATGTGATTCTGAAGGCGAGTACGCCATGTATGGACCCCAGTGACTTCCTGACTTCAGTATGACAATGTGTTCGGAGGAATGGATTCCTTGTGTATCAAATGGATCCACCAAGGGTGCCTGATAGAGTTGATACAAGAGATGCATGCAAGGGTTAAGGCGGGTGGGTCATAGGATCTAAGCCACTAGTGTTGAGTGAGAATATTCTAAATGCAATTTTTTACCGGAAATATTGGCACTTTGTGATTTTGCAAATGCTTAGAATATATATATTCGTAATGACGTACATTCGTTTTTTTTCCTTCACAGTACACGCCACAACAATGATGTGTACTGTGTAAAACAAAGTGATCACTCCTACCTGCTTCCAGCTTGTGGTCCAAAGGAGGCTCCAATATTATTTGCTGTGTGAGTCGGTGAATATTTCGTATATGCGAATATGTAAATATTAGCGAATATCGCCACTTCCAGAGTTCACTGATCTCTCCCTTCTTTCAGCTTGTGGACAAATTGCAACATCCCTAACAACCAACAGGAAAGTTGCCCACCCCTATATAATCGCGCATGCGCACTATATGAATTTCATTACGAATTTTGCATGGAAAAAAAAGTGAACGAACATAGCAAATATGTGAATTTCGCGAACATAGGACGAATATTCGTCCATATATTCATGAAATATCATGAATTTGAATATGGCCCCTGCCGCTCATCACTATAAGCCACATTCCTTATCCATGGATGGCACTAAAATCATAAGATAGCTGACATACACGTGAATGCCTGGCCGCTTGTTCACGTGTGTGGAATAAAGAGGAAGGGTCTATTCACATGGCAGAATTTCCGCTTGCGGAATTCCGCCTCAAATTAATGGGGTACTCTGGTGAAAAACTATTTCAAAATCAACTGGTGCCAGAACGTTAAAGTGTATCTGTTGGTTGCCAACAAAAACTTTTCATACAATGTAGGTAATACCATTATACATATATATTTTGTCCCTGCAGCTATTGCCTGTGTGTCTCTATGAGGAGTCCAAATACAGGAAGTGAGGGTGGACAAGCAGGGCTCTGTACCTGAGGACAAGCAGGGCTCTGTACACTGAGGACAAGTAGGGCTCTGTACCTGAGGACAAGCAGGGCTCTGTACACTGAGGACAAGCAGGGCTCTGTACACCGAGGACAAGCAGGGCTCTGTACACAGAGGACAAGCAGGGCTCTGTACACTGAGGACAAGCAGGGCTCTGTACACCGAGGACAAGCAGGGCTCTGTACACTGAGGACAAGCAGGGCTCTGTACACCGAGGACAAGCAGGGCTCTGTACACCGAGGACAAGCAGGGCTCTGTACACTGAGGACAAGCAGGGCTCTGTACACTGAGGACAAGCAGGGCTCTGTACACTGAGGACAAGCAGGGCTCTGTACACTGAGGACAAGCAGGGCTCTGTACACTGAGGACAAGCAGGGCTCTGTACACCGAGGACAAGCAGGGTTCTGTACACTGAGGACAAGCAGGGCTCTGTACACTGAGGACAAGCAGGGCTCTGTACCTGAGGACAAGCAGGACAAATCTGTTTACCATTCTGGCACCTGCCCTGCGACCATTTAATAATTTTGGCACACAAAAAAAAAGAACTAAAAAATGAACTACATCACACATGTCTTAGTAAATGCCCATCTGTGTGTGTTTGAAAGAAGGGGATTTGGAGCTCTATATCAGAACATTACCTTGGAGTAGTCTGAAATAATACTGTCATTGTTACGCCGAGCGCTCCGGGTCCCCGCTCCTCCCTGGAGCGCTCGCTACACTCTCGCTACTGCAGCGCTCCGGTCAGATCCACTGACCCGGGGCGCTGCGATACCACCTCCAGCCGGGATGCGATTCGCGATGCGGGTGGCGCCCGCTCGCGATGCGCACCCCGGCTCCCGTACCTGACTCGCTCTCCGTCGGTCCTGTCCCGGCGCGCGCGGCCCCGCTCCCTAGGGCGCGCGCGCGCCGGGTCTCTGCGATTTAAAGGGCCACTGCGCCGCTGATTGGCGCAGTGGTTCTAATTAGTGTGTTCACCTGTGCACTCCCTATTTATCCTCACTTCCCCTGCACTCCCTCGCCGGATCTTGTTGCCATTGTGCCAGTGAAAGCGTTTCCTTGTGTGTTCCTAGCCTGTGTTCCAGACCTCCTGCCGTTGCCCCTGACTACGATCCTTGCTGCCTGCCCCGACCTTCTGCTACGTCCGACCTTGCTTCTGTCTACTCCCTTGTACCGCGCCTATCTTCAGCAGTCAGAGAGGTTGAGCCGTTGCTAGTGGATACGACCTGGTCACTACCGCCGCAGCAAGACCATCCCGCTTTGCGGCGGGCTCTGGTGAAAACCAGTAGTGACTTAGAACCGATCTACTAGCACGGTCCACGCCAATCCCTCTCTGGCACAGAGGATCCACCTCCTGCCAGCCGGCATCGTGACAGTAGATCCGGCCATGGATCCCGCTGAAGTTCCTCTGCCAGTTGTCGCCGACCTCACCACGGTGGTCGCCCAGCAGTCACAACAGATAGCGCAACAAGGCCAACAGCTGTCTCAACTGACCGTGATGCTACAGCAGCTTCTACCACAGCTTCAGCAATCATCTCCTCCGCCAGCTCCTGCACCTCCTCCGCAGCGAGTGGCCGCTTCTGGCCTACGACTATCCTTGCCGGATAAATTTGATGGGGACTCTAAATTTTGCCGTGGCTTTCTTTCCCAATGTTCCCTGCACTTGGAGATGATGTCGGACCAGTTTCCTACTGAAAGGTCTAAGGTGGCTTTCGTAGTCAGCCTTCTGTCTGGAAAAGCTCTGTCATGGGCCACACCGCTCTGGGACCGCAATGACCCCGTCACTGCCTCTATACACTCCTTCTTCTCGGAAATTCGAAGTGTCTTTGAGGAACCTGCCCGAGCCTCTTCTGCTGAGACTGCCCTGTTGAACCTGGTCCAGGGTAATTCTTCCGTTGGCGAGTACGCCGTACAATTCCGTACTCTTGCTTCAGAACTATCCTGGAATAATGAGGCACTCTGCGCGACCTTTAAAAAAGGCCTATCCAGCAACATTAAAGATGTTCTGGCCGCACGAGAAATCCCTGCTAACCTACATGAACTCATTCATCTAGCCACTCGCATTGACATGCGTTTTTCCGAAAGGCGTCAGGAGCTCCGCCAGGATATGGACTTTGTTCGCACGAGGCGTTTTTTCTCCCCGGCTCCTCTCTCCTCTGGTCCCCTGCAATCCGTTCCTGTGCCTCCCGCCGTGGAGGCTATGCAGGTCGACCGGTCTCGCCTGACACCTCAAGAGAGGACAAGACGCCGTATGGCGAATCTTTGCCTGTACTGTGCCGGTACCGAACACTTCCTGAAGGATTGTCCTATCCGTCCTCCCCGCCTGGAAAGACGTACGCTGACTCCGCACAAAGGTGAGACAGTCCTTGATGTCAACTCTGCTTCTCCACGTCTTACTGTGCCTGTGCGGATATCTGCCTCTACCTTCTCCTTCTCTACTATGGCCTTCTTGGATTCCGGATCTGCAGGAAATTTTATTTTGGCCTCTCTCGTCAACAGGTTCAACATCCCGGTGACCAGTCTCGCCAGACCCCTCTACATCAATTGTGTTAACAATGAAAGATTGGACTGTACCATACGTGTCCGCACGGAGCCCCTTCTAATGTGCATCGGACCTCATCACGAGAAAATTGAATTTTTGGTCCTCCCCAATTGCACTTCCGAAATTCTCCTTGGACTACCCTGGCTTCAACACCATTCCCCAACCCTGGATTGGTCCACTGGGGAGATCAAGAGTTGGGGCTCCTCTTGTTTCAAGGACTGCCTTAAACCGGTTCCCAGTACCCCTTGCCGTGACTCTGTGGTTCCCCCTGTAACCGGTCTCCCTAAGGCCTATATGGACTTTGCGGATGTTTTTTGCAAAAAACAAGCTGAGACTCTACCTCCTCACAGGCCTTATGATTGTCCTATTGATCTCCTCCCGGGTACTACTCCACCCCGGGGCAGAATTTATCCCCTCTCTGCCCCAGAGACTCTTGCTATGTCGGAGTACATCCAGGAAAATTTAAAAAAGGGCTTTATCCGCAAATCCTCCTCTCCTGCCGGAGCCGGATTTTTCTTTGTGTCCAAAAAAGATGGCTCCCTACGTCCTTGCATTGACTACCGCGGTCTTAATAAAATCACGGTAAAGAACCGCTACCCCCTACCTCTCATCTCTGAACTCTTTGATCGCCTCCAAGGTGCCCACATCTTTACCAAACTGGACTTAAGAGGTGCTTATAATCTCATCCGCATCAGAGAGGGGGATGAATGGAAAACGGCATTTAACACTAGAGATGGACACTTTGAGTATCTGGTCATGCCCTTTGGCCTGTGCAACGCCCCTGCCGTCTTCCAAGACTTTGTTAATGAAATTTTTCGTGACCTCTTATACTCCTGTGTTGTTGTATATTTGGACGATATCCTGATTTTTTCTGCCAATCTAGAAGAACACCGCCAGCATGTCCGTATGGTTCTTCAGAGACTTCGTGACAATCAACTTTATGCCAAGATGGAGAAATGTCTGTTTGAATGCCAATCTCTTCCTTTCCTAGGATATTTGGTCTCTGGCCAGGGACTACAAATGGATCCAGACAAACTCTCTGCCGTCTTAGATTGGCCACGCCCCTCCGGACTCCGTGCTATCCAACGTTTTTTGGGGTTCGCCAATTATTACAGACAATTTATTCCACATTTTTCTACCATTGTGGCTCCTATCGTGGCTTTAACCAAAAAAAATGCCAATCCTAAGTCATGGCCTCCTCAAGCGGAAGACGCCTTTAAACGGCTCAAGTCTGCCTTTTCTTCGGCTCCCGTGCTCTCCAGACCTGACCCATCTAAACCCTTCCTATTGGAGGTTGATGCCTCCTCAGTAGGAGCTGGAGCGGTCCTTCTACAAAAAAATTCTTCTGGGCATGCTGTTACTTGTGGTTTTTTTTCTAGGACCTTCTCTCCGGCGGAGAGGAACTACTCCATCGGGGATCGAGAGCTTCTAGCCATTAAATTAGCACTTGAGGAATGGAGGCATCTGCTGGAGGGATCAAGATTTCCAGTTATTATTTACACCGATCACAAGAACCTCTCCTATCTCCAGTCTGCCCAACGGCTGAATCCTCGCCAGGCCAGGTGGTCTCTGTTCTTTGCCCGATTTAATTTTGAAATTCATTTTCGGCCTGCCGATAAGAACATTAGGGCCGATGCTCTCTCTCGTTCCTCGGATGCCTCGGAAGTAGAACTCTCTCCGCAACACATCATTCCTCCTGACTGCCTGATCTCCTCTTCTCCAGCCTCCATCAGGCAAACTCCTCCAGGGAAGACCTTCGTCTCTCCACGCCAACGCCTCGGAATCCTCAAATGGGGTCACTCCTCCCATCTCGCAGGTCATGCGGGCATCAAGAAATCCGTGCAACTCATCTCTCGCTTCTATTGGTGGCCGACTCTGGAGACGGATGTCGTGGACTTTGTGCGAGCCTGCACTGTCTGTGCCCGGGATAAGACTCCTCGCCAGAAGCCCGCTGGTCTTCTTCATCCTCTGCCTGTCCCCGAACAGCCTTGGTCTCTGATTGGTATGGACTTTATTACAGACCTACCCCCATCCCGTGGCAACACTGTTGTTTGGGTAGTCGTTGATCGATTCTCCAAAATGGCACATTTCATCCCTCTTCCTGGTCTCCCTTCAGCGCCTCAGTTGGCAAAACAATTTTTTGTACACATTTTTCGTCTTCACGGGTTGCCCACGCAGATCGTCTCGGATCGAGGCGTTCAATTTGTGTCAAAATTTTGGAGGGCTCTCTGTAAACAACTCAAGATTAAATTAAACTTTTCTTCTGCATATCATCCTCAATCCAATGGGCAAGTAGAAAGAATTAACCAGGTCTTAGGTGATTATTTACGACATTTTGTTTCCTCCCGCCAGGATGACTGGGCAGATCTTCTACCATGGGCCGAATTCTCGTATAACTTCAGAGTCTCTGAATCTTCCTCCAAATCCCCATTTTTCGTGGTGTACGGCCGTCACCCTCTTCCCCCCCTCCCTACCCCCTTGCCCTCTGGTTTGCCCGCTGTGGATGAAATATCTCGTGATCTTTCCACCATATGGAAAGAGACCCAAAATTCTCTCTTACAGGCTTCATCACGCATGAAGAAGTTTGCTGATAAGAAAAGAAGAGCTCCCCCCATTTTTTCTCCTGGAGACAAGGTATGGCTCTCCGCTAAATATGTCCGCTTCCGTGTCCCTAGTTACAAGTTGGGACCACGCTATCTTGGTCCTTTCAAAATTTTGTGCCAGATTAATCCTGTCTCTTACAAACTTCTTCTTCCTCCTTCTCTTCGTATTCCTAATGCCTTTCACGTTTCTCTTCTTAAACCACTCATTATCAACCGTTTCTCTCCCAAACTTGTTTCCCCCACTCCTGTTTCCGGCTCCTCGGACATCTTCTCCGTTAAAGAAATACTGGCATCCAAAAAGGTCAGGGGTAAAACTTTTTTTTTAGTTGATTGGGAGGGTTGTGGTCCAGAAGAGAGATCCTGGGAACCTGAGGAGAATATCCTAGACAAAAGTCTGCTCCTCAGGTTCTCAGGCTCTAAGAAGAGGGGGAGACCCAAGGGGGGGGGTACTGTTACGCCGAGCGCTCCGGGTCCCCGCTCCTCCCCGGAGCGCTCGCTACACTCTCGCTACTGCAGCGCTCCGGTCAGATCCACTGACCCGGGGCACTGCGATACCACCTCCAGCCGGGATGCGATTCGCGATGCGGGTGGCGCCCGCTCGCGATGCGCACCCCGGCTCCCGTACCTGACTCGCTCTCCGTCGGTCCTGTCCCGGCGCGCGCGGCCCCGCTCCCTAGGGCGCGCGCGCGCCGGGTCTCTGCGATTTAAAGGGCCACTGCGCCGCTGATTGGCGCAGTGGTTCTAATTAGTGTGTTCACCTGTGCACTCCCTATTTATCCTCACTTCCCCTGCACTCCCTCGCCGGATCTTGTTGCCATTGTGCCAGTGAAAGCGTTTCCTTGTGTGTTCCTAGCCTGTGTTCCAGACCTCCTTCCGTTGCCCCTGACTACGATCTTTGCTGCCTGCCCCGACCTTCTGCTACGTCCGACCTTGCTTCTGTCTACTCCCTTGTACCGCGCCTATCTTCAGCAGTCAGAGAGGTTGAGCCGTTGCTAGTGGATACGACCTGGTCACTACCGCCGCAGCAAGACCATCCCGCTTTGCGGCGGGCTCTGGTGAAAACCAGTAGTGACTTAGAACCGATCCACTAGCACGGTCCACGCCAATCCCTCTCTGGCACAGAGGATCCACCTCCTGCCAGCCGGCATCGTGACAGTCATACAGTGCACAAATAGAACCGTAAAAAATCCAAATAATAATCCCAGACAATGCCTAACAAAGACTGCCATACAATGCTCACAAAATACTGTCCTAGACCATCTTAGCCTGAGTTTAACCCAAAGATGATGATATCTCTGTTGACCACATAGCAGTTGTTTGTATTCTCTTGGTGGCTCATCCTTTAGCAGACAACACCTGACCTTCTCACATGACCTTCACACAAAATAAAGTTTCAATGCAAAGTTATAGCAAAGTGAAGCTCAGCACTATGCCACTTTCTTTCATGTATGAAATAAAAAATGGTGATGTTTAATGGTCCCTTACATAGATGGAGAAGGGATTGGGTTATAATAGCTGCTCATAAAAAATAATAGACTGTTATATTCTAGGAGCCGTCAATTCCCAGCATTAGGGGAAAACAAACAGGACGCTTCATCATGAGGAAAATGAGCAATTCTCCTGCACTCCTGTCCTCGGGTGATTTGCGATAATGTGAAAAGTACCATAGTTCCCTATAGACACATTAACATATAAAGAACGCTCTATAAAGAGTCCAGGAGGAGAGCTGTTTATAATGGACATTTTATCTCAATAATACTTTCAGTGTCCTTTTCAGGTAACACATTGTACAACATGGGATGCAAGAGAATTTCTTAAATGGGTATACATGTGACCCTGTATTGGAGCGTTCTCCAGCCTGTGACTCTTCCTAGCCTATGTCTATCTATTTTGCAAAAGCTGAAAAGCCAAGCGTGGATTCATTATTATATTGTATCCCAGTGGTCCCCAAACTGTGGCCCTCCAGATGTTGCAAAACTACAACTCCCAGCATGCCTGGGAATTGTCCAGGCATGCTGGGAATTGTAATTTTGCAACATCTGGAGGGCCACAGTTTGGGGACCACTGTTGTATCCTATTAGAGGAAAGAGGCATCTCCCTCATAGCAATTTTAATCAATTTCCATTTTTTTTTATAGCAATTTAAAAAAACCTGTGTGGTTATGTACAGTAACCATTTAGAGTGGTGAAAAGGGGATTTTAGTGCTCTCACTTCTGTTACTGAATCCCTGAGATAGTGCACAACTAGTTTACATTCTCTCTGTTTTAGGAGAAATGACCAGAGATTGATTGTTTGCCAGCAGTACTCTCACCTGGACTTCCTTTCCCTTATTTGGCCAATCACAGCGCAGTACCTACTCCTCCCTGATATGCCATGACATAGTACACTGAAGTGAAGAGGCTGACACTGTGCAGGAGGTTGATTTACAGTCCACTGCTCTAAATGAAATGTGGGGTGAGAAAAGGGCTATTACACTTCTTATTGTGTCACAGCAAGGCAGGGATTAGATCATATAAGCAGATGTGGTCTATCTGCTGTAGGTGATAATGATAACAAGGTAAAGGGGGAAGGAGCTGCAGCAAAGAAAGGGTTATATCACAAAAGCAGCCCTGATCTAACCAAGGAACTGCTGCTGCTGCTGTTATTGATAACAAGCTGCACAAGGGACAGCTGCCCAGAACTGGTGGTCAGAGATATGAAGCCTTGATGTTACCTTTTAGACACAGTTTAAACCCTCTAGATAAGGTAAACAGGCTGCATAGCTTGCATTCCCACATTCCAGGCTCTCCTGCGCATAGTACTAGCTCAGCCCCTCCCTCACTTCCTATATTCCTTTTTTGATGTCTCTAGACACTGAGCCTAACAACAGTCAGTGAACTGCCAATTCAGTGGAAGTGAGACACATAGTGGCTAAAACTTTTTTGTTTTTGTTTCTGTTTTGTGGTTAACCATGTATTATAAAATAGAGAAAGCAGACAGCATCAGACTGGGGTTCCTTGGGCCTCTTAGAGGACATGATTCTGAGGATCCACCCTCTATGTATACGGAACATGTATATGTATGTGTGTCTATCTATCTGTAAATATTTAAAATTCCTCTTTCTGCACTAGGAAAAGAAAAACCTTTAGTTTACTATTAAAGTAATTTAAATATTCAGTAGATGACATCAGTCCCTCAGTGTCTCAGCAGTCACCTCCCTAGTGATTGCTCCATGTCTTGTGATCACAAATTCTGAGGTGTTCTTCTATGTTGCGGCTGTATTCTAAGTATTTCTAGGCACTTTATGGCACATGGGGCCATATGTAGCAAAACAACGAACAGTAAATTTTTCTTCTCTCTCTTTTCTTCTCATTTGTAGCAATGACAGCATCTTGTTTTTCATTTTCTTATGTTTCCTCAGACTTACTGCCACTATCACCTTGGGCTTTATTTTTTTTTTAATACTCATTTTTTTAGTTTTCAGTAAAGGTTTCAAACTTGTATCCAAACTTGGCTAAAATTGGACTTATTAGTGTTGAATTGTTCCTATAACACACACACACACACACATATATACTTGTATGTTCCAGCATAACTTTCAAGTGGCTGGAAATTAGGGCTACACAATTTGGGAAAAACATCTCATATTTGGGGAAATTTCTCAAAACCTGTGCAGAGGAAAATTTGCCCAGTTGCCCATAGCAACCAATCAGATCGCTTCTTTCGTTTTTAACAAGGCCTCTGCAAAATGAAAGAAGCGAGCTGATTGGTTGCTATGGGCAACTGGGCAACTTTTACTCTGCACAGGTTTTGATAAATCTCCCCCATTTGTGATTATGGAGGAAAATATTGTTATTTCAATATATTACTTGCAATTGCTATCTAATAAACACATTTTAAAATCCCCCCAATATCCTGTTCAATCCCCTTGTTACACGTTCATCCCCCATGTCATGTTTACCTCCCCATTTCATGACCTTTCCCTCATTTCATGTCAACCCCCCATTTCATATTTATCCCCCATTTCATGTCCAATCCCCTCCAATTAATGTCCCATCCCCCATTTCATGATCATTCCCCTATTTCATCTTCATCCCCCCCCCCCATTTCATTTACAATCCCCTTCCTTTCATGTCTAAACCCCCATTCCATGACCAATCCCCCCCCCCCACACACACACACATAGTATGTTTATCCACCCTTTTCCTGTTCATCCCTCTTAATATGTTGCTGCGGCAAAGGAGAAACCTGAAAAACCTGATGCTTACCTAGCCCTGGTCCCCCATTGGTCTGTCGTAGATCACGTTCTCCCTTGAGAGTTTCTTGTGTCTTCTGTGATCCTGACAAGCAGCTGGTTGCAGGACCTTCCCAATCAGCCAATCACTGGCTGAGACCAAACACCGTTGTGGCCAGTGATTGGCTGAGCAGAAAAATCCTTCAACCAGCTGATTGTCTTGGAAGAAGGAAGACACCAGGACTGCTTGGAGAGGAACGGAATCTGTGACAGACCAACGGGGGACCGGGGCTAGGTAAGTATCCGTTTTTTTTATGTTGTAGGCTGAGAAAAGAGTGATGGAACAGAGAAGACATCAGTGCGGGGGCAGGGAGAGGGCACGGCGCTACTGCTGCAGTGAGGACGAGCAGTCTATAAAGCTGGGGCTTCAGGAATTTGGGGAAACTGATTGGGTGCTTTTCCTTTCCCACAATGTGTAGGTAGGAAGACAGGGCAACACTGCTAGTAACACAATATTAGGGTTGGATCATAATTTGGATCATCATAGCTTGACTGGCACATGTCTTTTTTCAACCATAGTAACTGTATGTTTCAGAAATGGTTCTGATAAAAACAAATCCAATACATCATGGAATATGTTTATTGATGGTGCAAAGTAAAAAATGGGAAACATATATGTCATACCTGGAAGTATAGCTTCAAGCTTCTGGGACCCACTACAAAATCTACTGAGTCCTGTAGGTCATGTATCATTTATAATCTACTCTCACAGGACAGAGGGATCAAGAGGTAAAGTCTTTTTTGCACCCTCTATAGTAGTGTTTCTCAATCAGCACGCCTCCAGCTGTTGCAAAACTAAAACTCCCAGCAGCCTTTGGCTGTCCGGGCATGCTGGGAGTTGTAGTTTTGCAACAGCTGGAGGAGCACTGGTTGAGAAATACTGCTCTATAGTTATGCCCCTAACCAAACCTTCATGTGATAGCCTGGGGGAGTAGGGTATGGGGAGTGTAGCTGTGCGGTGACTAAAGGGTGCTTGTTAACCCTTGCTATTCGTGACGCCAGGGTGAGGGCTCCTCAGTAATGCTTGTCCTACCGCCACCCTTCCCAAGAGCGATAGGGAGGTAGATAATAATGGAATGTCCACAACCGGTGAGTTTGCTGAAACAGTGGTAACTTTTACTGAAGATTTTATGCAAGCTTCATAACCGGAACAGTTGCTATATATGCAAGCTTTCTTTGGTGATTGACAAAGGTTGTGACTTTAGCAATTTAGAGTCTCTAGGTTAATATGCGCTGTTCCACTGGATTTAGGGGATTTAGTTGCGGTCCAGTAGTCACACTAGCTTTAGCGGTGAGTAGTTTAGAACTCACGGTTTAGTTCCACTGAGGCCGGTAGGTTTTCAGGCCTAGCGTGTCTTTGCAAGTTGCGCAGATCCGTCCTGCTAGTCCGGCATCCACGAGAGAAGCAACCCAAGAGAGCGATAATTGGCTACAGCTCCCTTATATGGGCAGGGGCTGGACTAGTGCTACTTGGTCCAATACTTTTGTCAATCACCATTACAAAGGATTATGGGTAACATGTGACCCAAGGACCTCCAAAGGTCCTCCAACATACCATAGAGGATATTAACATAGTCACATGACCGAAGGTCCTGCGACGCTAAACAAGGTATGTACTATACATTAAATTAAATATACATTATTACTAAATATGTACATGTATCAACATTGTAGAATTAGAGTAGAGGAGAGGCGACTAGGGGCTGTCCCACCTGGGGGAACCTACCTGAGCGTAGTTACTCTGACTTTGGGGACCACCACACTAGGTACGGTATGCAATACGGTACCGGGACACCACATTCATATGCCTAAATCTCCTATCATTGAACATTTAAGCAGGGGCGGAGATATAGGAAGGGCAAAGGTCACAGTAGTAAACAAGGCCCTCCCTTCCCTGCCATATATGAAGCCATCTTTATTAAATAGGTAAGGCCGAGTTCACATTAACATTATGCGTCATTCAGAGGAGCTCCGCTGACTAATTCCATAAAAAATGGGACTTGAGTGGAAAAAAGACAACTGATGGAAACCCAATGGAATTCACTCAAAGTCAATGGGAACCATCAGTGTTCATTGTGCTCCCATTCGTTTAGGGTCCATATGTAGCAAAAAAAAAAAGATGAGATCCCAAATGGGACAGAGCACAATGCTGATGTGAACTTAGCCTTAAATGTTTGGGTCAAAAGCTTCAAATTATGCCACTACATCTAGGCCCCATCTGTCCTATCCGGAATGCAGAACAACCGAAACACAACATTTTATGCCAATATTGTGTCTCCACTGTTTGAAGGTATACAAATTTCCTTCCTCCAAACAGCGTAAATTACCATTTTTCATCCACGGCCTAATTATGACTTGTGTAAATATTATTATTCATAATATTATTAATAATAAAAAAAAGAATACAGTAGCCATAAAGAGTATATTATAGAGGTTGTTACAGCTTATTAAGGTATTAGAGAATGAACATGGTTACTATGACAACCTTAAAAGCTGGCTTTGGAGTAGTCTAACCCCCTTGAACTCTTTAATGATCTACATTATGTTACTTCGCAGACAGGACTAACTTTCCTCTAAGCAGGGGCTGCCCAGGATCTCCAAGCAATCAGCAGGCAGCATTCAGCCATTAACACTTCAAATAAACGCTTTCCTGACGGAATCTAGAACAAGAGTCCTGAGGGCTTAAAGCAGCTGTGATAACCTTGACTTTCTCTAATCCGAGGGAAGTATCTACATAATAGTGGTGATAATAGTTCTGGAGTTATACTCGCATCAGCAAAACCAATTATGAGATAAATATAGCTTATTTTAGTGTTGGGGGTGAGAGGATGAAATGTTTCATTGACGTTATATACAAAAACTTTACATTATACATTATACTGTTCAGTGTTCTTATGCTAAAGAAATGTGGCAGTCATTGTCACCCTTAGTTCTGACCCTTTAAGCCACAGTGCCACATGACTTTGACTTGATCCAACTTAAACATCATGGGAAGCACAGGCATAGTTAGTAACTAGTGACTCCATAACAAAAGCCTTCCTGTGAAAATGTCCCTTAACTCCCTAAGTGACAGTGGGTGAATGTTTTTGTGCTGTTCTTACCTCAGCAATATTAATCAGCAAACAATAGTTACCAGGTAGCCTTGGAGCGAAAATAAGGCAAAGTCACAAGTCAGAATGTCCTCATAGACAGCTATACATTCCATGCAGAGTCCGCAGAAAGAATTAACACATTCATTTCGCGGACACAGAATTCAGAATTTCCGTGCAGGAAACATCTGGCACAGAAATTCTGCCGTGTGCACAGCACAGCAAATTCAATTAAATTCAACTGCAGGGACTCTGCTGCAGTGTTATAATATATATATATATATATATATATATATATATATATATATATATATATGAACATTTCAGGCTGATCGGGATCACCGCGGTCCCGATCAGCTTACAGGATGACGGGAGGCCCCTTACCTGCCTCCTCGCCATCTGATCTCCTCTGCGATGCTCCAGCCTGGCTCACCAGGCTGGAGCAATCGAGGGCAGATAACACTAATCAATGCTATGCTATGGCATAGCATTGAACAGTGTATGCAATCAGAAGATTTCATGTAATAATCCCCTATGGAGACGAAAAAAATGGTGTTAAAAAAAAGTTTATAATTGTGAATTAACTCCTTCCATACTAAAAGTTGAAATCACCCCCTTTTCCAAAATTCCATTAAAAAAATATGTTAACCTAATAAAAATAAACATATGTGGTATCTCCGCGTGGGTAAATGTCTGAACTATAAAAATATAATGTTAATTAAACTGCATGGTTAATTGTGTATACGTAAAAAATTGCATATATTTGGTAATAGAAAGCGATCAAAAAGTCCCATCAAAACAAATGGTACTGATAAAATCTACAGACCATGGCGCAAAAAAATTAGCTCTCATATAGCCCCATAGGCGGAAAAAAATAATTATAGGGTCGGATAATGATAATTTTAAACATACTAATTTTGGTGCATGTTTTTATAAGTCGTAAAATAAATAAAACCTACATAAATTTGGTATTCTTTTAACCGTATGGACCTACAAAATATAGATAAGATGTTATTTTTACCGAAAAGTGCACTGCGTAGAAACGGAAGCCACTAAAAATTACAAAATGGCGTTTTTATTTTATTTTTTTTCAATTTTGTCCCACAAATAATTTTTTTTAGGTTTTGCCATAGATTTTGTGCTGAAATTACTGATGTCATTACAAAGTTAAATTGGTAAAACAAGACCTCATATAGGTCTGTAGGTGGAAAACCGAAAGTGTTATAATTTTTAGAAGGTGAGGAAAAAAAGGGTTAAACACAGCCTGTTATTTCATTTATATATGGCTGATATCACATGTTACCTGTTTATGGGTGTGATACAACTATAAAAGCTAACATTGATCAGCTTGCTGCTATACAGGTAGTAAATTGCAGACCAGGAAGGATTCCAAGTCAGGTTCGGGGCAGAGAAGTGATAAGAAAAGCTGACCCTTAAACAACAACCCAGATACGTATCTAAGAAACATGGAAAACATCTACATGTTTCAAACCAATGAGGTTCATAGTCGTGGTCTTCTCATGTCATTAAAATGATTTTTGAATAAAGTTTCTAAATGTACCTGGTAAAACAACTGATCAACAAGAAGAAGAATATGGCTTCCACAAGAGATGACAGATCCCTCAATATAATGCTATATTGCGATCTGAGTGGTTGTCTTCATAATGGGCTTCATGTAATGTGGTGTCCACAAGGAGGAAAGGTGGAGAAGTACAGACCAACTGAGGGTAGTACAGCCTCTGACCGAGTGTATAGTTAACAGAAACAAGGAAGGATGTCCAGAAGCAGCGGGTAAGTTGTGGGTGCTTCTTTACTGAATACAGAGGCACGTACAGTTTCCTACGCGTTTCGGGCCTCAAGGACCCTTAAAGTAGGCTTGGACCCTGATTTGCCTTTGTCTGACCCTTGGTGCCTCAGGCAGGTGTGTTATGATCAGTTGGCTCATGTGCTACCCATACTGGAACCACCCACTGCCCACACTCTTGGGAAATGACCTGGTAGCCTCTAGCAGCTAAATCCAACTTCCACATCCAAGACTGAGATAAAGGGTAAAAGCCTAGATTCTGCTCCTGGTCCACATCCATTGATGTTACATAGTGGAGGTGGCCATATATATGCACATGGGCCTCTCTACTTAGGTATATAGGAGTTATGGAGGCAATCTCCTTAGATCCTCTGAATAGTGGAGGCCTTGGAACACGTGACCATGTGCCTTCTCATTAATCTGGCCTGTATAGAAGCTCTTTTTTACAACAGAAGACTTTCTTTAAGCCTTTTCTACAAAGTACAATATAAACAGATGTATGGGGATGGAAGCTAAATGGAATATTGCAATAGCTCTACAACTAAAATAGCTACAAGTGATAACTACAAATGATAGCTAAAACAAGGAATGTTTACTTGTCATTGTGGCACTGCCATCAGAAAATGCGGTGTAATGTCACTTTTACAATTTGTTACACAATAAGGACCCTCTGACCTCGCTGTTGATACTGATCAGACTCAGCAGTCATCGTACACGTTCCATGCACAATCTGCTCTCTGGCTCTCTTAGCACTTT
Organism: Hyla sarda; assembly: GCF_029499605.1. Classification (NCBI taxonomy): domain Eukaryota; kingdom Metazoa; phylum Chordata; class Amphibia; order Anura; family Hylidae; genus Hyla; species Hyla sarda. The sequence continues at coordinate 105,409,328 of NC_079198.1, read as the reverse complement.
CATCTTCTGGGCTTTTAGATGTAATGACAAAAATACAGCATGGAAAAAAATTACATTCCATCCTGTCAGTGAGGCCTGGTATTTGTGTCCCTCGGGTAATACAAAGCCCAGTCATCTGTAAAACTTGGGACCATTACAGGCAATTTTATGATGGAATCAAATAAAAGAAAGAGCCTCTTGTTTTCTGGGAGATGATAAACTAATTTCTGTCCTCTCATCAATGTATTAATCTACAAAGAAATATGTGTGGTGGCCCAGTATGGGAGGTGTTACTCAGTACCCTTACTGCCCTGTCAGGCAGCCTCCTGCAGTGTCCCCTGCCCCCCCCCCCCCCCTGCATCTGTAAATTGTAATTGTATATAGTCCCTATGTAAGTGTTATATCTATAAGACTGTTTACCATGTGATTTGTCATGTGATTGTTACCCAGGAGGTATCAGTGACCAGGGGACCTAGGGGTGACCAATGGGACCCCACCAGAGTCTCCCCCATAAAAGAGTCTCTTTTCTCTCTTGTTCCTGCTGAGGTCCAGTCAAGTCGAGCCTAAGTTTGTGTCCAAAGTCAAAGGAGTCCTCAAGTCCAGTCTGCAGCCACAAGCTACAAACCTACAAGTCAGCCACAGTCACAGTCTTGTTAGTGAAGTCAAAGTCATCTGTCTAGTCAACATGACCTGCACTAAATTGTCGTCCTCTACTACAAGTCCCAGCAAGCCTTTAAGGTTTCTGAAGTCACTGGTCACCTCCCTGGGCCTGGCTGAACTGTATAGACTTTTCCACCCACCTGTCTAACTTCAGTAAAGCTACCGTTGTCCGTAACTTGGCGTCGGAGTCATTATTGCCCCCATGCCTAGCCAAGGATCCAGCGATATACCTTCGGGTGGTATTGAGGATAATCCATGCCCTGGTGTCACGAATACAAGGGGTTAATACCATCTGCCCCTAGGGTAATTCCATCTGCCCTGCATCACACCCCATACCACACATGACTATGACCGGACATGTGGGTGACAGCCGGGATTCTGGACCCATCACACATTTACATTCTGATCTACATTTATGTTATCATTCCCCCTTTCCCATCTTCATCTCTTCCTCTACACATCCCTCCAATAGTATAGTTTAGATTGTTGTTACTTTATAGCTATGGACTCCACACAATGTTATAACGTTTGGGTTGTACGTCGCCGATGTAGTGCCATATTTTGTGTTTTGCCGTGGAATGTGTTACATGACTCGGCACTTTCCAGTGCTCGACTAAGACAGCTCCATAAGCTGACATGCCTAAACCCACCCCTACCATTCGATCCTGGAGGGGCTTGGGGGGGGTATCACATGACCACAAATATGCTGTTTCAAACACTGTTCCCTTCAGTGTGAGTTCGGGTACCACAGCAAGAAGAGGTCTCCTGCTGTGATAGCCAAAGCTCTGTAGCTGCAATGTTATTCGCGCTGCAGCTGTAATATAATTGATTCCATGATATGGGGACCGTGCACCCGCGGGGGATCTCAGCGTTGCGGCTGACATTACATTCATTTCATGCTATAGGGACCGTGCACGGGTGTCATAAGCTGAGCGCAGTGGCTGGCATCTCATATAGTCCCCACTATGGGGATCACGCTGCGGCTGACATGTGACACTCTCCCCGCTATGGGGACCGTGTGCCCGCGGGCGTCATAAGCTGAGCTCAGCGGCTGGCATCTCATAAAGATCCCCTGCGGGTGCATGGTCCTCATAGCGGGGAATCAATTGCATTACCGCAACACTTCAGCTATTACAGCAGGAGACATCCTCTTGCTGTGGTAGCCGAACTGACACTGAAGGGAATGGTGTTTGAGACAGCATATTTGTGGTCAGGAACCATTGGTAGGGGGCGGGTGTGCACGTGTCAGCCAATGGAGCTGTCTTAGTCCAGTACTGGAAAGTCCTGAGTCATGTAACACATTCCACAGCAAAACACAAAATATGGCAGTACACCGGCATGTGTCCAACATACCGACAAAAAGGACTACTACAAAAGACTACTCTTTTGAGTCCTAAGAAGAAAAAAGTATAAGTTCTAAAAATATTGTGATGCCCACAAGGAGGATGGTTGGCATAGTCTAGGGCAGCTGAGAGTGGTGATACCTCGGGCAGAATTGTTCGAGTAGTCACAGATGGCTTTGTGGCTTGTTGACCCTGTTGATCCCCCTGTGAGCCCTTGCAGCTTTTGTAACTGGGGTCTTCAGTGCTTGGGGGGTGTTCCTGTCATGGTGTGTACCCATCCCATCAAGTGGTTTGTTAGCAGTAGTACTGACAAGGAAAGTCTTTGGAATTTTAGTATTGGTAATGCTAAAAATTACACAGTCCAATGTAAATAATACTCACCATGAAGGGCCTACACAGGTTAGCCACCTGTGGTAAAGATACTTGAGAAATCTTGTACTCGTGATATTGTGGTTCTCTATCACAGGAATGGCTAAAGGGTTGTCCAGTGGGAAATATCTTATCCTCTATCTGCATAAGTATCTGATCTCAGGCCCCTCGCGATCTCCGGAACATGACCCTGACTCTTACAGGGAAGAGAGCACTTGCTGTAGACAGCATGCAATCTATTCATGTGTATGGGAGCGATGAAGATGCCCGAGTGCTGAAACAACAGGAAAAGGGATCCTTCAGTGGACCCTGATGTCTGCTGTGAGGAAAAGACACAATTTTTATGTGTCTTTTTTTTCTTTGGTAGCGCAAAACATTTGGTGGGGGAAGACAGGTGGGCCAGCATTGTGGTTAGGGATGACAGGTGGGCCAGCATTGTGGTTAGGGATGACAGGTGGGCCAGCATTGTGGTTAGGGATGACAGGTGGGCCAGCATTGGGGTTAGGGATGACAAGTGGGCCAGCATTGTGGTTAAGGATGACAGGTGGGCCAGCATTGTGGTTAGGGATAACAGGTGGGCCAGCATTGTGGTTAGGGATAACAGGTGGGCCAGCATTGTGGTTAGGGATGACAGGTGGGCCAGCATTGGGGGTAGGGATGGCAGGTGGGCCAGCATTGTGGTTAAGGATGACAGGTGGGCCAGCATTGTGGTTAGGGATAACAGGTGGGCCAGCATTGTGGTTAGGGATAACAGGTGGGCCAGCATTGTGGTTAGGGATGACAGGTGGGCCAGCATTGGGGTTAGGGATGACAGGTGGGCCAGCATTGGGGTTAGGGATGACAGGTGGGCCAGCATTGTGGTTAGGGATGACAGGTGGGCCAGCACTGTGGTTAGGGATAACAGGTGGGCCAGCATTGTGGTTAGGGATGACAGGTGGGCCAGCATTGTGGTTAGGGATGACAGGTGGGCCAGCACTGTGGTTAGGGATAACAGGTGGGCCAGCATTGGGGTTAGAGATGACAGGTGGGCCAGCATTGTGGTTAGGGATAACAGGTAGGCCAGCATTGGGGTTAGGGATAACAGGTGGGCCAGCATTGGGGTTAGGGATGGCAGGTGGGCCAGCATTGTGGTTAGGGATGACAGGTGGGCCAGCATTGTGGTTAGGGATAACAGGTGGGCCAGCATTGTGGTTAGAAAGTAGAAGAAAAAAACAGGGATATGCGCCCCTAGTGAAGGATGTTTATAGGTGAGATGAAAACAAGTTAAGTTGTAACACTCACCTATTTTCGTTGTGCTGAGAGCACAACATCTGTGATAGCCTTAGGTGATGTCTCAGGTCTGCAGCCACGGTCCTCTGGAGCAAAGGTGATGTCCCAGCAGTGTAAATAACAAGAAAAAGGCAAAAGTTGGGCCGTTGGTGGCGCTGGTCCTGATGAAAAGAAAGCTCTGTAGACCCTTCTCAGTGTCTAAATGTGGTTTTATTAGCACAGAAAGCAACGCGTTTCTGGTCCGAACTGGACCCTTCGTCTGGCAGTGTGCATACAACATAGTGAACAGATGCGGTTAAAATACATTCCTTACGCAACCATAAAGGTTACGTTCATTTGGCAATTCACAGACATGGTTTACGCAAGTAGCGTGGGTAAGTAGAACATCTGTAGCTGGAACTCGGTCCCGTACGAGTGCATTACTATATCTGCACTAGCCGGCCAGGGCGTCAGTAGCTTACAAGGGCAATCTGATATATGTATGTGTAGGGATTGCCTTACTGGGAAATAATATCGGCCGGAGATTGATATCCTTTTTAGTTACTGCGGCTGAGGGAGTAAGGCTGATTTGGTAAGCGTAGCTGGAGATGCTCCTGATAGGTCAGGGGGCGGAGACCTATGTCCCGTGCGTATCACTCTGACTATTGAGCTGTCAGAACCCTTAGCGATATGGAGCGGTGGCGGAGTTGAGAAGGGGCGGATCTACAAAGGTACTGTACCAGTGCGGGTGAGTCTGCTATCGCACAGCGGAGCGATATGCAGCGGTAGTGGAGTAGAAAAAGGGCGGACCTTTGTTGGAAACGGGGCGATATGCAGCGGTATTAGAAAGGGGGCGATATACATCGGGGCGATATGCGGCAGTGGCAGTGTTGAAAAGGGGCGGACCAGTGTTGGAAGAAAATGACACAGAAAAGGGGCGGACCTATTTTGGAACATATACATCGGGGCGATATGCGGCAGTGGCAGTGTTGAAAAGGGGCGGACCAGTGTTGGAAGAAAATGACACAGAAAAGGGGCGGACCTATTTCGGAACATATACATCGGGGCGATATGCGGCAGTGGCAGTGTTGAAAAGGGGCGGACCAGTGTTGGAAGAAAATGACACAGAAAAGGGGCGGACCTATTTTGGAAAAACTAACACAGATTAGGGTAGAAGGGTAGTGTGGCCGGCTTGATTAGAGGAACTATCACGGATTAGGGTAGAAGAGTAGTGTGACCGGCTAGATGTGCTGTGAGGCACCTAGCTAGGTGGACAATGGTTAGAATCTACTGGGTAGGGTATGCAGCAGCCGTATGAGGTATGTGGTATGGTAGAGATGGGGACAGTATTTTTTAGCCCCTATTGGGAAAAAATATATATGTATTGCCTGGGGTAGGGGAGGGTGGGAATGGTAGTATTCCAGGTATACTCAGGTATGCCGTATGTAGGGCTGTTAGCATATAATACAGTGTGTACAGTATACCGTGTGAGGTATGTAGGACTGTCAGTAGTTGGTGTGGCATACTGGTGATGTGTGAAAGTTGGGATTGAAGGAGCAGGCAGTATTTTAAAGTATTATTTAGGGTGTGTAATAAGGATTACACAAGGATAGTTTCAGAGACTTCGTTGAGTCCAGTAGGCTGGAGAGATCCACACTTGAAAATCCAGAAGACTTCTAATCTCTTCAGTATTTCAAATCTATTCGAACGGGATTTAGGAACATGATCAACAGGGGTAACATTGAAAGGTTTAGCAATCCCTTTGTGGGCCAAGGCACAGTGCCTGGAAAGTCCATGTAAAAGGAATCCCGTCCTTATATTAAACCTGTGCTTATTTATCCTGCTGCGTAACTTTTGAGTAGTCCGCCCAATGTACTGCAGGCCGCAGCAGCATTCAATCAGGTAGATGACAAATTCCGACTCACAGGTAAGATGGTATTTTATCTGGAGGATTTCGTCCGAGGTTTTTGAGCGGAATTCTTGACGGTTATGCATAATTTCAGCACAGCATAGACATCTGTTTTTTCCGCATCTATAACTACCTGGTTTTCCTTTTTGAGTTGGTCTTGGTTGTAGTTGTCTGAGCTGGCTTGGAGCAAGGAGGTTTTTGATGGTGGGGGCCCTACGGAACGTGACTCCTGGATGTTCAGGTAGATTATCACAGAGAAGTTTGTCGCTCTCAAGGATGTGCCAGTGTTGTTGGAGAATTTTCTTGATATGATTTGAGGTTGAACTGTAGGTGGTGATAAAGTTGAGTTCCCAACTTTATCACCACCTACAGTTCAACCTCAAATCATATCAAGAAAATTCTCCAACAACACTGGCACATCCTTGAGAGCGACAAACTTCTCTGTGATAATCTACCTGAACATCCAGGAGTCACGTTCCGTAGGGCCCCCACCATCAAAAACCTCCTTGCTCCAAGCCAGCTCAGACAACTACAACCAAGACCAACTCAAAAAGGAAAACCAGGTAGTTATAGATGCGGAAAAACCAGATGTCTATGCTGTGCTGAAATTATGCATAACCGTCAAGAATTCCGCTCAAAAACCTCGGACGAAATCCTCCAGATAAAATACCATCTTACCTGTGAGTCGGAATTTGTCATCTACCTGATTGAATGCTGCTGCGGCCTGCAGTACATTGGGCGGACTACTCAAAAGTTACGCAGCAGGATAAATAAGCACAGGTTTAATATAAGGACGGGATTCCTTTTACATGGACTTTCCAGGCACTGTGCCTTGGCCCACAAAGGGATTGCTAAACCTTTCAATGTTACCCCTGTTGATCATGTTCCTAAATCCCGTTCGAATAGATTTGAAATACTGAAGAGATTAGAAGTCTTCTGGATTTTCAAGTGTGGATCTCTCCAGCCTACTGGACTCAACGAAGTCTCTGAAACTATCCTTGTGTAATCCTTATTACACACCCTAAATAATACTTTAACCCCTTAAGGACGCAGGACGTAAATGTACGTCCTGGTGAGGTGGTACTTAACGCACCAGGACGTACATTTACGTCCTAAGCATAACCGCGGGCATCGGAGCGATGCCCGTGTCATGCGCGGCTGATCCCGGCTGCTAATCGCAGCCAGGGACCCGCCGGCAATGGCCGACGCCCGCGATCTCGCGGGCGTCCGCCATTAACCCCTCAGGTGCCGGGATCAGTACAGATCCCGGCATCTGCGGCAGTTCGCGATTTAAATGAACGATCGGATCGCCCGCAGCGCTGCTGCGGGGATCCGATCATTCATAACGCCGCACGGAGGTCCCCTCACCTTCCTCCGTGCGGCTCCCGGCATCTCCTGCTCTGGTCTGTGATCGAGCAGACCAGAGCAGGAGATGACCGATAATACTGATCTGTTCTATGTCCTATACATAGAACAGATCAGTATTAGCAATCATGGTATTGCTATGAATAGTCCCCTATGGGGACTATTGAAGTGTAAAAAAAAATGTAAAAGTAAAAGTAAAAAAAAAGTGAAAAATCCCCTCCCCCAATAAAAAAGTAAAACGTCCGTTTTTTCCTATTTTACCCCCAAAAAGCGTAAAAAACATTTTTTATAGACATATTTGGTATCGCCGCGTGCGTAAATGTCCGAACTATTAAAATAAAATGTTAATGATCCTGTACGGTGAACGGCTTGAACGAAAAAAAATAAAAAAAAGTCCAAAATTCCTACTTTTTTAATACATTTTATTAAAAAAAAATTATAAAAAATGTATTAAAAGTTTTTTTATATGCAAATGTGGTATCAAAAAAAAGTACAGATCATGGCGCAAAAAATGAGCCCCCATACCGCCACTTATACGGAAAAATAAAAAAGTTAGAGGTCATCAAAATAAAGGGATTATAAACGTACTAATTTGGTTAAAAAGTTTGTGATTTTTTTTAAGCGCAACAATAATATAAAAGTATATAATAATGGGTATCATTTTAATCGTATTGACCCTCAGAATAAAGAACACACGTCACTTTTACCATAAATTGTACGGCGTGAAAACAAAACCTTCCAAAATTAGCAAAATTGCGTTTTTCGTTTTAATTTCCCCACAAAAATAGTGTTTTTTGGTTGCGCCATACATTTTATGATATAATGAGTTATGTCATTACAAAGGACAACTGGTCGCGCAAAAAACAAGTCCTCATACTAGTCTGTGGATGAAAATATAAAAGAGTTATGATTTTTAGAAGGCGAGGAGGAAAAAATGAAAACGTAAAAATTAAATTGTCTGAGTCCTTAAGGCCAAAATGGGCTGAGTCCTTAAGGGGTTAAAATACTGCCTGCTCCTTCAATCCCAACTTTCACACATCACCAGTATGCCACACCAACTACTGACAGTCCTACATACCTCACACGGTATACTGTACACACTGTATTATATGCTAACAGCCCTACATACGGCATACCTGAGTATACCTGGGATACTACCATTCCCACCCTCCCCTACCCCAGGCAATACATATATATTTTTTCCCAATAGGGGCTAAAAAATACTGTCCCCATCTCTACCATACCACATACCTCATACGGCTGCTGCATACCCTACCCAGTAGATTCTAACCATTGTCCACCTAGCTAGGTGCCTCACAGCACATCTAGCCGGTCACACTACTCTTCTACCCTAATCCGTGATAGTTCCTCTAATCAAGCCAGCCACACTACCCTTCTACCCTAATCTGTGTTAGTTTTTCCAAAATAGGTCCGCCCCTTTTCTGTGTCATTTTCTTCCAACACTGGTCCGCCCCTTTTCAACACTGCCACTGCCGCATATCTCCCCGATGTATATGTTCCAAAATAGGTCCGCCCCTTTTCTGTGTCATTTTCTTCCAACACTGGTCCGCCCCTTTTCAACACTGCCACTGCCGCATATCGCCCCGATGTATATGTTCCAAAATAGGTCCGCCCCTTTTCTGTGTCATTTTCTTCCAACACTGGTCCGCCCCTTTTCAACACTGCCACTGCCGCATATCGCCCCGATGTATATCGCCCCCTTTCCAATACCGCTGCATATCGCCCCGTTTCCAACAAAGGTCCGCCCTTTTTCTACTCCACTGCCGCTGCATATCGCCCCGCTGTGCGATAGCAGACTCACCCGCACTGGTACAGTACCTTTGTAGATCCGCCCCTTCTCAACTCCGCCACCGCTCCATATCGCTAAGGGTTCTGACAGCTCAATAGTCAGAGTGATACGCACGGGACATAGGTCTCCGCCCCCTGACCTATCAGGAGCATCTCCAGCTACGCTTACCAAATCAGCCTTACTCCCTCAGCCGCAGTAACTAAAAAGGATATCAATCTCCGGCCGATATTATTTCCCAGTAAGGCAATCCCTACACATACATATATCAGATTGCCCTTGTAAGCTACTGACGCCCTGGCCGGCTAGTGCAGATATAGTAATGCACTCGTACGGGACCGAGTTCCAGCTACAGATGTTCTACTTACCCACGCTACTTGCATAAACCATGTCTGTGAATTGCCAAATGAACGTAACCTTTATGGTTGCGTAAGGAATGTATTTTAACCGCATCTGTTCACTATGTTGTATGCACACTGCCAGACGAAGGGTCCAGTTCGGACCAGAAACGCGTTGCTTTCTGTGCTAATAAAACCACATTTAGACACTGAGAAGGGTCTACAGAGCTTTCTTTTCATCAGGACCAGCGCCACCAACGGCCCAACTTTTGCCTTTTTCTTGTTATTTAGCATTGTGGTTAGGGATAACAGGTGGGCCAGCATTGTGGTTAGGGATGACAGGTGGGCCAGCACTGTCAGGAGCAGCACTGTCAGGAGAAGCATGATGAGAAGAATGGGCATCGATTTCTTCTGCCAGCCATAATGTCAATATTTGCCGAACACAGCGGAGATGGGTGTGTGCGTGTGTGCTTGTGGCTGTGCAGTATCCTGAACAGCTGATTTTGTGTCACCAATTATGTGAAACATCACTAGCGTCACCATGTCCAACCTTCCAACCTCCCCTTACTAACTCTCATTCCGGTGTCCAGTGAGAATAGGCCATTTCTCTGATGAGTTACTCCCATTAATTTCATCTGCCACTAAGTGCAAAGACCCTGCTTAACCCCTTAAGGACTCAGCCCATTTTGGCCTTAAGGACTCAGACAATTTAATTTTTACGTTTTCATTTTTTCCTCCTCGCCTTCTAAAAATCATAACTCTTTTATATTTTCATCCACAGACTAGTATGAGGACTTGTTTTTTGCGCGACCAGTTGTCCTTTGTAATGACATCACTCATTATATCATAAAATGTATGGCGCAACCAAAAAACACTATTTTTGTGGGGAAATTAAAACGAAAAACGCAATTTTCCTAATTTTGGAATGTTTCGTTTTCACGCCGTACAATTTATGGTAAAAATGACATGTGTTCTTTATTCTGAGGGTCAATACGATTAAAATGATACCCATTATTATATACTTTTATATTATTGTTGCGCCTAAAAAAATCACAAACTTTTTAACCAAATTAGTACGTTTATAATCCCTTTATTTTGATGACCTATAACTTTTTTATTTTTCCGTATAAGCAGCGGTATGGGGGTTCATTTTTTGCGCCATGATCTGTACTTTTTTTTGATACCACATTTGCATATAAAAAACTTTTAATACATTTTTTATAATTTTTTTTTAATAAAATGTATTAAAAAAGTAGGAATTTTGGACTTTTTTATTTTTTTTCGTTCACGTCATTAACCGTACGGGATCATTAACATTTTATTTTAATAGTTCGGAACTTTACGCACGCGGCGATACCAAATATGTCTATAAAAAAAATTTTACGCTCTGTGGGGGTAAAATAGGAAAAAACGGACGTTTTACTTTTTTATTGGGGGAGGGGATTTTTCACTTTTTTTTTACTTTTACTTTTACATTTTTTTACATTTTTTTTTACACTTGAATAGTCCCCATAGGAGACTATTCATAGCAATACCATGATTGCTAATACTGATCTGTTCTATGTATAGGACATAGAACAGATCAGTATTATCGGTCATCTCCTGCTCTGGTCTGCTCGATCACAGACCAGAGCAGGAGATGCCGGGAGCCGCACGGAGGAAGGAGAGGGGACCTCCGTGCGGCGTTATGAATGATCGGATCCCCGCAGCAGCGCTGCGGGCGATCCGATCGTTCATTTAAATCGCGAACTGCCGCAGATGCCGGGATCTGTATTGATCCCGGCACCTGAGGGGTTAATGGCGGACGCCCGCGAGATCGCGGGCGTCAGCCATTGCCGGCAGGTCCCTGGCTGCGATCAGCAGCCGGGATCAGCCGCGCATGACACGGGCATCGCTCCGATGCCCGCGGTTATGCTTAGGACGTAAATGTACGTCCTGGTGCGTTAAGTACCACCGCACCAGGACGTACATTTACGCCCTGCGTCCTTAAGGGGTTAAAGGGGTACTCCGCTGAAAACAGTTTTTTTTTTTTTTTTTTTTTTATCAGCTGGTGCCAGAAAGTTAAGCAGATTTGTAAATTACTTCTATTAAAAAATCTTAATCCTTCCAGTACTTATTAGCTTCTGAATACTACAGAGGAAATTCCTTTCTTTTTGGAACACAGAGCTCTCTGCTGACATCATGACCACAGTGCTCTCTGCTGACACCTCTGTCCATTTTAAGAACTGTCCAGAGTAGGAGAAAATCCCCATAGAAAACATATGCTGCTCTGGACAGTTCCTAAAATGGACAGAGGTGTCAGCAGAGAGCACTGTGGTCATGATGTCAGCAGAGAGTACTGTGTTTCAAAAAGAAAATAATTTCCTCTGTAGTGTTCAGCAGCTAATAAGTACTGGAAGGATTAAGATTTTTGATAGAAGTAATTTACAAATCTGTTTAACTTTCTGGCACCAGTTGTTTAAAAAATTTTTTTTTCCACCGGAGTAGCCCTTTAACTGCATAAAGCCCATACAGGAAGAAGGTGTATGCCTCCAATATGGCTTCCCAGGAAGCTTGTAGAAATAATAATGAAACTGCTACGACATGTGCATTTTGTGCTAATTCAATTACTTCTACTTTCTTGGCCATGAAGCTCCCACTGCTGCTTACATAACATTATGGATGGGCACGTTCATAACAATGGGGGACTTGTATCATTATTTGTGTATGGTAGAAGCAGTTTACCCCTTTTCCCGAATTCTAAATTATGCACAGAAGCGCTAAATTTATCAATCAAGCGCAATGAGCTACATAAATTGCGGGTAAATGTAGTAATCTCCTCAATCCAAGTCCAAGATGGCTTATATTTGCACAAAAAAACAGCTCTTGCGGCAACATTTTTGGTGTAAAGGAAAAGTACGCAGTTAATAAATGTGTACTATAGATGTTACTCCAAGGTACCCCGATTCGGCCACATCTGGAGGACATGCTCTACCAAAACGTGCGCAAAAAAATGCGCCAAAAAAAGGGCTTGTGCAAATTTTTGTGCAAAAAAATACACACAAAACAGGGGCAAAATCTTTGATACATGTCCCCCTATGTGTATAATTGACAGAAATATGACATTTCTCAGTCAGCGACAAAATTAACTTTTATATTTCATGTTCCCGATGAGATGAATGAAAAGTGAATATCGCTGTCTAGAGACACTTTACACATTCGTAGCCGCAGGGAAAATGGGAGTGTATTTAAGTTCGCATCCTGATGTTAGAGCACTGACATTATAAGACGTGACCGGCATCTTATGGCGTACAAAGATAATAAAGAGCTGGACTGATTTATTGGCTGTGAGGTTTGTTTTATTTACTTCCTCTTATTTTGTTTTCACTTAATATATTTTTTTGTTTCGTTTTTACATATTGTGCCCTCATAACATCATAAAGCAATGTTTCCCAACCAGTGTGCCTCTAGCATGCCTGGACACTGTTATTTTTTGTGACCAGTGACGGAGAGCTACAGGGAGCCAAAAGGGATCAATGTTTAAAGGGGTATTCCCACCCTAGACATCTTATCCCCTATCCAAAGGATAGGGGATAAGATGTCTGATCACGGGGGTCCCGCCGCTGGGGACCCCTGCATTATTGCATGCGGCACCCACCTGGTTTTTACCCAGAACCGCTGGAGGGTCTGAGTTGCGACTCCGGGAATGGAAGTCCGTGATGTCAGGACTCCGCCCCCGTGTGACGTCACGCCCGTCCCCTCAATGCAAGTCTATGGGAGGGGGCGTGACCCCCTCCCATAGACTTGCATTGAGGGGACGGGTGTGACGTCACACGGGGGCAGAGTCCTGACGTCATGGACTTCTGTTCCCGGAGCCGCGACTCAGATCTCACGCCCCCTCCCATAGACTTGCATTGAGGGGACGGGCGTGACGTCACACGGGGGCGGAGTCCTGACGTCACGGACTTCCGTTCCCGAAGTCGCGACTCAGACCCTCCAGCGGTTCCGGTGAAAAACCAGGTGGGTGCTGCATGCAATAATGCGGAGGTCCCCAGCGGCGGGACCCCCGCGATCAGACATCTTATCCCCTATTCTTTGGATAGGGGATAAGATTTCTAGGGTGGGAGTACCCCTTTAACTTCCTGTCACAGGGACAACAATGAACCAGATTCAATAAAATGGCGCTGCAGAACGGTATTGAAAAAACAAAAAAGGCCTTCTAAACAGGGCAATTATTGTCTGATGTATTGCCCCATGTAAAAGACCCAGTGATCAGCCAACAAACAAGCAAACGCTCATTTGTCAGCTGACACATGGAATGATGCGGCAACAATAATGTAAGTAAAGAGTCACCTGATTTATCTGGCAGCCTGTCCAGCAGTCCTGCCCACACAATATTTGGGAGACATAAAAGGCTCATTTAACCACCGCCAATCTACAGTCATGGCCGTAAATGTTGGCACTAGAGATGAGCGAACTTACAGTAAATTCGATTCGTCACGAACTTCTCGGGGCGGCAATTGATGACTTTTCCTGCATAAATTAGTCCAGCTTTCAGGTACTCCGGTGGACTGGAAAAGGTGGATACAGTCCTAGGAAAGAGGACTAAGGACTAATTTATGCAGGATAAGTCATCAACTGCCGAGCCGAGAAGTTCGGGACAAATCAAATTTACTGTAAGTTCGCTCATCTCTAGTTGGCACCCCTGAAATTTTTCAAGAAAATTAAGTATTTCTCACAGAAAAGGATTGCAGTAACACATGATTTGCTATACACATGTTTATTCCCTTTGTATGTATTGGAACTAAACCAAAAATGGGAGGAAAAAAAAGCAAATTGGACATAATGTCACCAAACTCCAAAAATGGTCTGGACAAAATTATTGGCCCCCTTTCAAAATTGTGTAAAAATAAGATTGTTTCAAGCATGTGATGCTGCTTTAAACTCCCCTGGAACGAGTAACAGGTGTGGGCAAAATTCGCTTGAATTTCAGGGAATATAATAAAATCTGCAGTTCTTGAAATATTCCATCTGCTGAGCTGTAGCAGTCAGACAATGTGGGTGTATTACAACAACAACAAGGATATATTGTCCGTATCCAGTAATGACACCATTAGAACAGATGTTTTAGTCTTTTTTTTTCCCAATTTGGTTGAAGACAAGAACAATTCCTTTGCAATTAATGTGATAATAAGTTGTCATTTGGGAACAGCGGGGAACACAGGAGAGAAGTTGGTCTGTGATAGTTCACGAGGAGATGACCTTTAAAAGGACTTACAGGCTGGGACATTAAAGTCCTCTGGGCTGTGTAATTTTTTGCACGGCTGCCCACAGAACTTGTTCCCTTATTGCCTTTCTGTAGAGGAGGGAGAGTCCTTTAATATTCATGGTCTTTATCTACTGACCTTGACAACTCTTCTCAATCAATGTTACAACTATCCATATTTAATGGAGAATACATTACGCCATCATGTGACCACAAGTTTAGTTTCGATAGTAAACAGCGCAGTGAAATACTAATGTCATTGTGGAAAGAGCAAGTCCTGGTAATGGGGGAAGCAGAAAAAGTATTCCAGACACCCTGCAGACACAAGTCAACATGGGTCTGTTGCCAAATTATTTTTTCAGTATAATTTAGATATTATCATTTAAAATAATCTTAGTTTTTTTTTATGAAACCCAGAGCTCTAAATTGACATTCCTGGGCCTTAAAGGGGTAGCCCAGTGGTGAAAAACTTATCCCCTATCCTAAGGATAAGGGATAAGTTTGAGATCGCGGGGGGTCTGACCGCTGGGGCCCCCTGCGATCTCTCTGAACAGGGGCCAGGCTCTCCGGCCAGATAGCGGGTGTCGACCTCCGCACGAAGCAGCGGCCGACACGCCCCCTCAATACATCTCTATGGCAGAGCCGGAGATTGCCAAAGGCAGCGCTTCGGCTCTGCCATAGAGTTGTATTGAGGGGGCGTGTCGGCCGCCGCTTCGTGCAGAGATCGACACGCCCCCTTCCCGCGGGCTGTCGGGGCTCCGTACAGGAGATCGCAGGGGGCCCCAGCGGTCGGACCCCCCCGCGATCTCAAACTAATCCCCTATCCTTAGGATAGGGGATAAGTTGTTCACCACTGGGTCACCACTGGACTACTCCTTTAAAGTGCACCTGTCAATTCATCTACTGTATAGTGGTTAAACTGGCAACACAGTGTAGTAAGGGTTAACAAGCATAATATGCCAGGCATACCTTTGCTTGTACTTGTGGATGATTTGTTCTAATAAAAAAAAACATGTTTTATAACGTTCCTGAGTGTCAGAGAGGCGTGGCCTGCAGTCTGCTAAGTCATTCTCTGTCTTCTGATTAAACCACATGGCCCACCAGCCCACAGCAGCCTTGTGTAGTTTGCCCACACATGCCCTGTCAATGGGTAATACTGAGCAACCCTGGTAAGTATGAGAGGTTGGGAACCACTCGCAAGCTTACCACATGTGCACCGTACACATTGACAGCCTACTTGGGGGCACATTACCCAGGGCTGGTGTGGCAGGTGGTCCCTGCGGGTCAATCACCAGGCAGAGCAGGCATGATGTCAGTGGAAATAGGCGTTGGGATATAGTGGACCACTCCTCTCTGACATTCAGGAACGCTATAAAACACATTTTCTTACTGGAGCAAAGCATCTAAAACTACAAATTAACCCCTTTACTCAACAGTCTGTTTTGACCTTAAAGGGGTACTCCGGCACTTAGACATCTCATCCCCTAGATGCCTGATCACGGGGGTCCTGCCGCTGGGGACCCCCCCGTGATCTTGCACGCCGCACCCTGTTAAAATCAGTCCCCAGAGCGTGTTCACTCCGGATCTGATTACTGTCGATCACGGGGTCGGAGGGTTGTGATATCAAGGCTCCGCCCTGTGTGACGTCACGCTCCACCCCCTCAATGCAAGCCTATGGGAGGTGGCTTGACAGCTGCCACGCCCCCTCCCATAGGCTTGCATTGAGGGGTCGGAGTGTGACGTTACACGGGGCGGAGCCTTGATATCACAACGCTCCGACCCCGTGATCGACAGTAATCAGACTGATTTTAACGGGTTGCGGCGTGCAAGATCACGTGGGTCCCTTTGGATAGGGGATAAGATGTCTAAGCGCCGGAGAACCCCTTTAATGACCAAGTTATGGTAATAACTTTGGAACGCTTTGACTTATGAAAGCGATTCTGAGAGTTTTTTCGTGAAATATTGTACTTTATATTAGTAGTAAATTTTCATTGATATATTTAGCGGTTTTTGTAAAAAGAAACAAAATTTGGCGGAAAAAAAAAAAAATTTGCATTTTTCTAGATTAGATATTTTCTGCTCGTATGACAAATAGCCATGCCGCGCCAAATGAATGATTAATTCACATTTACAATATGTCTACCTTATGTTCCCATTATTTGATAAACATTCTTTTACTTTATTAGAATGTTAGAAGCTTTATAAGTTTAGTAGCAATTTTCCAGATTTTCAAGAAAATTGCAAAATTTGATTTTTCAGGGACCAGTTCAGTTCTGAAGTGGAATTGAGGGGCCTGTATGTTAGATACCCCCATAAATCATCACATTTTATAAACTGCATCCCTTAAAGTAGTCAGGATGACATTAAAGAAGTTAATTAACCCTTTAGGCGTTTCACGGAAATAAAAGCAAAGTGGAGGCGGAATTTTAAAATTAAATTTTTTTGTAGATTTTTTTTATTTTTATCCATTTTTTCCTGTAACACAGTAGGTATTGACAAAGAAATAAATCTCAAGATTTATTCCCCAAATTCTGACTTACTTAGAAATGTCCCATATGTGCCCTTTGTGCGTTATGTGTCTCTCACACAGGCATCAGACTTGAAGAGGTGCTGTGTGGATTTTGGAGCATCCTTTTAGTTTAGGATATTTAGTTGGCATCATATAAAATTACAGGGGCCTTGGAGTGCAAAAATATTTTTGGGAGGCAAGTTGACGCTTTCATTGGTGCTAGAGATGAGGGAACTTACAGTAAATTCAATTCGTCACGAACTTTTCGGCTCGGCAGTTGATGACTTTTCCTGCATAAATTAGTTCAGCTTTCCGGTGCTCCGGTGGGCTGGAAAAGGTGGATACAGTCCTAGGAGACTCTTTCCTAGGAATGTATCCACCTTTTCCAGCCCACCGGAGCACCGGAAAGCTGAACTAATTTATGCAGGAAAAGTCAGCAACCGCCGAGCCGGGAAGTTCGTGACGAATCGAATTTACTGTAAGTTCGCTCATCTCTAATTGGTACCATTCTGGGGTACATGTGACACTCTGATCGTTTTTTATTTAATTTTTTATGAGGTGGTATGCATAAAAAAAAATCTATTCTGCAGTGGTTATTTTTTAGGTCATTGGTCATGCGGTATAAATGAAATGTTAACGTTACACTGCAGGTTGATACGATTATGGCGATACCGATTTATATACTTTTTTATATTTTAGTTTATTTATGGCATAAAAACTATTTTTTTTTTTTAAAGAATCATGTTTGTTTAAAATATCATGTTCACTGCATTCTGTGAGCTGTAACTTTTTTATTTTTTCGACGCAGTTGTGTGAGGACTCATTTTTTATGTTGATGTATTTTTGGGAGGACTATTTTTGGGGGTGTATTATACACATATATTCATTATTTATTATTTTTTATATTAAAAAAAAATGTTCTGCTATTTTTCACATTTTTTTATTTATTTTTTTCAAATTCTTTAAACTTTTTAAAAAATTTTTCCACATTTTTCACACTTTTTTTTCACACTTTTCTTTTTTTTTTTTTACTATTATCCACATAATTCAATGGAGTACACATCTGTACTCCGTTGAATTATGCCCGTGTCTGCCAGTACTGAAAAGCATAGGATAGATCAGTCCCTCCCTTAGGTAGGGACTGATCGCTCATGTTGCCATGACAACGCCAGAGACCAGTGTAAGGACCATGGCAACCATCACAATGATCAGTGACAGAGGGAGGTCACCCCATCTGTTACCCTACTAGACGCTGCGGTCTCAGTGACCGCAGCATCTACAGGGTTAACCCAGGATCGGAGTGCAGATCTGATCCTGAGTTCCCGCAGGTGGCCTTATCCCATAGGGCCCCCCTCACCACCGATCGCTTAACAGTGAAGGAAGGAGGAGACCCGCACCAGATCCCTGCTTTTGGTCTGTCTGTACTGACGGACCAATAGCAGAGATTGCCGGCTGGGGACCACTGCGATTGGTCCCTGGTCGGCTTCAGGGAGGCTCGGCTGTGCAGCATAGCCCGGCGGCGCTGTGACAGTTTATTCTCATCAGGTACATATACGTGGTGATGCGGGAAGTCATCCCTAATCACCCCGTACATGTACCTGATTTTGCAAGAAGGGGTTAAGCTATGCCTAATATATGCTTCTTACACTCTGCTTGTAAAAGTCTGCACATTAAAGCAAAGTCTGTAACAGGTCAACCTACCATGTGACAATTATTATACTATTTTCACTACTACCCCTTCATCCCAAATAGCTACACCTCTGTACACAATTGGGGAAGATTTATCAAAATCTGTCCAGAGGAAAAGTTGCCCAGTTGCCCATAGTAACCAATCAACTCGCTTCTTTCAGTTTGCAGAGGCCTTTTCAAAAATGAAAGAAGCGATCTGATTGGTTGCTATGGGCAACTGGGCAACTTTTCCTCTGGACAGGTTTTGACAAGTCTCCCTCAATGGGCGCTAACTGTGCATCCCATAGAAATGTGTTTTTGCAGCTAAAAATCAATTCCATGGGCAACATCCTAACAGGGGGGACCTGCTGTGACTTTGGGGCAAACCTGGAAGCAGAGTCAAGGTATTCTCTAGGTTTTCACCCTTTATCCCCCTTCAGGATGTAAAAGGTGGATTTTTGCTGCTATAGGATACCAGGTTGTTGCCCTAAAAGTGGCCCTGATAAGGTAACAGAATACAGCTTCAAAACTTGATAAGGTAACAGAATACAGCTTTAATGTGGAGATATAGCAGTGCTGAGGTTGTTCAAATAGCCGCTGGATAAATAGCAGGCTGGATGCAGGTAAAAGCTTAATGTCGTCAGTCTGCGTCATGCATAGGAGAGTCAGCGAGGTACACAAGGGTCCAGCAGAGGCAATGCCAGGAAAACAGGCACAAGTGGAATGGAGTCGTAGCAAAGAAGGCAGGTTGATGCCAATTGGTGCCAGGACGCACAGGACGCTTACAGACGCCATTCTCCCTATGAAGCCGTACTGTGACAGCATTTCCATTTATAGCATTTCTACTAGAGGTGATGCCTTACAGTGGCACTCAGGTGGCTTTCCATGAAAATGAGCCATAGGGTGTGTTGTCATAAAGTATCCATGTACATGGCTCTGCTGGGTGCAAGAGACACAACTCAATTTTATCAAAATATTGGCTCAACTTATTTTCCAACATATTATTAAGTAATATAAATATAAAAAATACAAAACACACCAGAAGTGATTCTGATATATGTTCAATGTAGCTCTCCACTAGAAGGAAAATTACTTGCAAGACGCACTACCCCCTTAGGGTCTATTCACATGGCAGAAATTCGGCTTGCGGAATTCCGCCTCAAATTAAAGCGCATAGGCTTCTATGGGATTTGGCCACTCCCATTCACACTTCTGAATTTTGGCTTGTGGAATTCCGCCTTAAATTAAAGCCATAGACTTCTATGGGATTCGGAACACCCATTCACACTTCTGAATTAACACTTGCGTAATTCTGCCTCAAATTAAAGCCCATAGACTTCTATGGGATTCGGCACTCCCATTCACAAGCATTTCGCAAGCGGAAATTCAATTCAGAAGTGTGAATGGGAGTGCCAAATCCCATAGAAGTCTATGGGCTTTAATTTGAGGCAGAATTCCGCAAGCGGAAATTCAGAAGTGTGAATGGGAGTGCCGAATTCCATAGAAGCCTATGGGCTTTAATTTGAGGCGGAATGCCGCAAGCAGAAATTCTGCCATGTGAATAGACCCATAGTCTGATATATATGACGCATTCCCAGTGTCTGAACTCTCTATTTTTCTCAAACTGCAACAGCACATGATAAAATGAGCCTTTGTAATGACAGCCCCATCAGATCCATTCTAAGAGACCCGAAAATATACAGTACCTGTACTAGAGTCCAGCAGGTACAGACTCCATTTTCAGTGTCATAGAGCTGGTGGTTCATAACAACTTAGCTTTCTTCTGTCATCCATAACAAGCCACTTATCAAAAGACTAGGGGGAGAGTTATCAAAACCTGTCCAGAGAAAAAGTTGCCCAGTTGCCCATACCAGTGTAAAGAGTGAAAAATTGTTTTTTTTTGAGAGCGGGCGGCCAGGAACCTTGGCCAGGACTACACAGATTTGTGACTGTGGACCTGAGGAAGGCGCGAGTGTGCGCCGAAATGCGTTGTCCTGTTTTACCTTTGACTTCTTTTTCTAATAAAAGTTAGTCCTGCGTAAGTGCAGGCTTAGACCTCTGTTTCATTTGACCCCCGTCGCAACACAGTAGTGCTCTCAAAAAAAACTAATTTTCACTCTTTACACTGGCATTGTTGTCCGTCTCCCTCGGGAATACGGAAAATTAAGGGGTGAGAGCAGCAGACTGTTGCTATCTCTATTTTGTCACCCCCCACCAGAGCCTCACCTCTGTGCACATCAACTCAAGGTCAGTACGTCACCTTTTTCTCCTCCTTTCTTCCTTCATACCAGTTGCCTATAGTAACCAATCAGATCGCTTCATTTTGCAGAGGCCTTATTAAAACTGAAAGAAGCAAGCTGATTGGTTGCTATGGGCAACTGGGCAACTTTTCCTCTGAACAGGTTTTGATAAATCTCCCCCATTATCTCTTTTATTATAGGTATAAAGATACTAAAGATAAAAACAGTCCTAGAATAACATAATGATTTTTGTATTTTTTTGTGTTTTTCCCAGGTCCTACATTCTGATGCCTCCTACTGCAGGACCCTTCTAGATGACAACAGCTCCTCTGCCCTCATCATCCTCGGCTTTGTTATGATGTCTCCTCTCATTGTACTGGCCATGGCTGTTTACTGTGGCCTTGCCCGACGTCTCCGTCTCTTCATGCTGTTCCAGCCTTACACCAGAGCTCTGTACAAGGGGGTTCGATGGAGGTGGTATGAAGAGGGTGGGATATGCAGCTGTGTGAGGGAATGGAATAATCATGTGAAGGCTTGGGTATAATGGCATTATAAAACTGTGGCTCCTTATCTGAATAATTGTCTAAAAGGATGGTCCATGGAAGCTGGAAGAGCCGAGCCTGAAGGTGCAAGGACATTGAATGAACTTTTGATCCACTGGAATCTGATACAATACATTGAAGCTAACATTGTAGTTTGCTGGATATCGAGCCTCACGCCCATTGTAACCTGAAAGTGTGATAATATCTTATTGTTGTACAGTATATAAAGTAGAACATGCTTTCTTATTTATTTTATTTATCTATACAAATACATTGTATACTTATGTATAATACATCTACACTCACTCAATTTCTCTGGATGTAGATGTATGCAATGAGGATCCTATATTATCGTGATGCCCCCAGATGCTTTAATGGTTCAATAACTTGTCGATCAGTAGAAAGGCTCAGTAATGAGCTACTGGAGAGCAAGGGTCACATAAACAGTTCTTGTACATGGGGCCCTCTGGTGTTACCCAACCACTTGCCCAAGGCATGTACCCAAAGTTATACCCTATCCTAATTTTAGCCTTTTAGCCTATTATCATATAGCAAAGGGCTTCAGCCTGTAGCTCCACAAGGTTCTCTAGCTGGCCCATGCCCTGACACTATAATGGCTCCCAAAGGTCCATCAGAAGAAAACCCTGGTGATTCTGGTGAACCTAGGGGGGGAGTTGATTTTACTATACTGACAACATACTGCATATGCAAAGATAATGCAGTGAAATATAGGCATGTTCTGTGTAGATGGAGGATGCATGAATGTGCATGAACAACATATAGACTTAAGGGGTACTCTGCTGCCCAGGCGTTCGGAACATTTAGTTCCAAACGCTGGGTGCAGGCTGCGGAGGTCGTGACGTCACGGCCACACACCCTCAATGCAAGTCTATGGGGAAGGGGCGTGGCATCCCCTAGACTTACATTGAGGGGTCGTGGCCGTGACATCACTACCCCCAGCATTCCGCACTCAGTGTTCAGAACTAAATGTTCCGAATGCTGGGGCAGCGGAGTACCCCTTTAGTCCTCTCCTACTGTGAATAGGATGGGAGCTAGGTGTTCATCATAGAGCCCTCCTTCATGTCTCCCTCACTGAAGTGCCATCTAATCCAGTCTGGTACACTGTAAAGAAGAGCTGTTAAAGGGTTACTCCGCTCCCCAGCATCCGGAACATATAGTTCCTGAACGCAGTGTGCGGGCTTCCATGTTCACGCCCACCCCCTCAATGAAAGTCTACGGGAAGGGGGCGCGACATGACGGGGTGTGACGTCATGAGGGGCCGGGCGTGAACACGGAAGCCCGCACACAGCGTTGAACACATCAATGTTCCGGGCGCTGGGGAGCGGGGTAACCCTTTAAGTTCCACCCTTGTCTGACAACATTTAGTTTTCATGGTAGGATGGGACAGACAATGACCATGGTTGAGGAGCCACAGGGACATGTCAAAACTTTCGATTAGCCAGTTGAGTGTTCAGACTCCCACCGTTCTCTAATGTAACCAGGGCAATTGTATGGTCAATAGCTTTAGTCTCCGGATCCCTCTGGTCTTTTTCTCACTGCACAGGATGAGCCCCATAGACTTATAATGGTTTTCGCTTCGTTCAGCAAGATAAAAACTGCAAGGACCTGGGGAGTAAATCTCATATCTGCACGTTCAGGGGTCCTGATTCTCCTGTCTGATGCGGTACTCACATGTGCACACTGCTACTCCACTGACTGTCTATTGGACTGCCGAAGATAGCCAAGTACAGTTCTTGTCTATCTTTTTCACTCCTGTGAACAAAGTATACAATAAAGAAGGTTGCAGCAGCACTCCTGGTCAAAAAATGGAGGCTCTTAGTGCACTTTTTGATCAAAACGTGTCCTCCACCAGCATGCGGAGGGGGCCTCACTTCAGATGGGACCCTAACACTCTCATTCCACTCACCTCTGCTGGTCATATAGGCTCTGACTGGGTGACATGCAGGATTTTGCTGTGCAAGTTGGAGGGAGTGGCACCATCTTAGCTGTGCACTTGCATGCTGTGCAGGAATGCATGGTAACTGAGTTACTGCACTTTTTCCACAGCATGAACACTGTCCCCATTAGTAGGACCAGTCCTTGGGTGGAAATCTTGGCTTGAGTTCCCCCTGCGTGTATCCCTCCCTGTTCACAGGAGGTTTTTTAAATTGGTTGGGGATCCTGCATGTCACCCAGTCAGAGACTACATGCCCAGCAGAGGTGAGGGAAATGAGTGTGTTAGGGTCCCATCCGAAGTGAGGCCCCCTCTGCGTGGTGAAATGGAGACACATTTTGATCAAAAAGTACGCTAAGAGCCTCCATTTTTTACCAAAAGTGTAGCTGTAACCTTCTTTTTTGTATACTTTGTATTAGCCCCAGCAGCGTGCACCTGTGTATAAGGTAGTGGTGCTGTTTTTTTTTGTTTTTTACTCCTGTGAACAGTCAATGAAGTGGAGCGTACATGCAGGACCAACCACTCCATTCCAACAGGAGACTCTCTTAAGATTGAGGGAAGATCCCACTGCATTTAATGGTTGGATAGAGCTTAAATAAGACCTAAAATAACAGAGCAGAAAGAGTGTGATAAATTGGAGAACATCCGAGAGAACTACAGGAGTATTGTTTCTATAGTCTCCTATAAAATGTCCTCTCCACATATCAGCAAGGGTGAGAAAGTAATCTCTATTAGTGTCAAACTTTAAAAGCCCCTATGAAGGGGTTGTCCATTCCAGTCAACTCCTCAATGATCCTCTAGTCCCTGTATATTCAGATCAACTGATGAAGTTTTGCTCGGTCATACATCTCCCCTCTAGTATTTCATGTTTTCCATTTAAATAAATGGCTTGCCATGTTATACATATACATGTACAGGTTGGGTCCACCAAGTGGTACTATGTTCTGTATCATAAAGAAGGGGTCCCAAACAAAAGACTACCCCATTTATGATGTCTTCACAGGGCATATGTTATATTAACTGTCTATGATGTACCATGAAAATTTCCATTCTTAAGACTTCTAATATTTATTTTGTATTTATTATGTAAGTAGTGGTTGTACAGTCATTTCCGGTGATAGAATCTACATTATATGAAACCATATCTCTCCTTTTTCCACTGTGTTATTAATATAAGGTATGTTATGCTGTAGCTTGCAGTAAAAGCACACAGAAGTAGCACAATTTGCAATGTAATATTTTATTAAAGTGAAATAAGCACCAAATCAATACACGGCATACCTGTTGTCATATGTCTGTATTATTCATGATCGTACATGGTTGGTTGGCTAATAGCTAAGCGTGTTCTTAAAGAAAACCATAACATCTATAGAACAAAACTTAAACACTGAAAAGAAGGAAATTCAACAATAATGTTTTTTATAAGGGCTATTGCTATTTTTTTTTAGCTAAAGAAAAAGCATGACTAGGGGATCATTTAGATCTGCTTGGCCTATTGCCTCAACCCACACCCAAGTCCCCCTTTCCCCTTTGACACACAGACACTTGGTTGTGGTACAAAGGCCTAAGCAGACCCATTTTAATTTATTTACAAACAGTAGTAATATACATATGCCAACATACATATGCCATTAAAATAAACAAATGTTAGGCCTGCAATTAAACTCTTTATCCTAAAACAGAAGTTTTTTTCCCTACTATCTGCGTTGTGCAGAATACAGTGAGGTGCATATTGTATGCTTGCTGTCCGAGAGTGGTCAGGTTCCAGTTTTTCATTGTCTCCTGCCTTAACAACTACCTTGTGCTTTTACAGTAAACACTGGCCCAGCAAGGGCTCCCAAAATGTCTCGGTCTCTCCACCAGCTCACAAGCCTGTCTGATGGCCGCTGCACTTGGGCCTACCTACCCTGCACCTAACAAACTCTCCAGGTCTCCTAGTTTCTGTGCTCAGCCCACCTGCTGCAGTGGTTACACTTAGTTCTGCTACAAGGCACAATCCCGTCAGGTCTCTTCTGCTCAACAGTGGTCACACTCAGACCTGCTACAAAGCACAATCCCGTCAGGACCCTATTGCTATGCACGCGGTCACGGACGCACTTTTTTCGGCATCAGCTCTCTCCTGCCTTCACCTCAGCGCTTTACTGAGTAGAACAAAGCTTCAGCATTGCCTTCTTAGGTTCTATGTTGGCTCTCAGTGATGCTTGGCTCTTCCTTCTTCTGCAAGCGGGCAGCCAGGAAACTATTGTTTATTATGCCTAGATACAAACCATATACCAAGGCCAACCAGCCATAAACAACAAATAACAGACGTGCAACATACAAGTGTGGGGCAACAGTGGAGAACACAGCAAACATAGTTATAAAAGGTTTAAAGAAAATCACACTTCCTGTGAGGGGGACCTCAACCAACTCCACACAAGTATGGCGCCATAGAGAATAAAATGTGACCACATGAGTATTGAGGATAACTATTATGGTTGACACTGAATGATCTGTGACATTGTATTTTCTCTCTCTAAATGGCGATAACATGAAGCTCCTAAGTCAAACGGAGTCAAATATATTTATATAAAATATATTATCATCCGATCCTGTGCCCTCAGCCTTGTGATTGAAGTGCCCACCAATGCATTACTTAAAAACATGGAAACACTTAAAGGTACCTGCTGAGCTATTTACAGCTAAAGAATGTACAGTATTTATAAGAAACTTTCAGGTATGTGCTTACTACTTCTGGGAAAGGGATGCCATAAATAGCTGCAGGTCAATGTGATAGCAGAACTAGTCATTCTTTCTCTCGGTTTATATATGGTGTATTCACACTAGGAGACAATAGCTTGAGAACAGATGACAAGGTGCCAGTTAGAGCTCTTTACAGCTTTTCACCCTTTAGAGCTTTGAACTGGAATCTAAACCTTTTTCTTGACAAGATGCAATATTACAATCTTCACTCTACATAAAAATAGATAATATAGATTTTGACATAAATGGATAAATAGCTATAAAGGAGTCATGCAGATACATTTATGCAAAGTCATCGTACAATTTGAATTTCCTTACAACGAAGATCAGAAGAAGAATAACTTAAACAATGCAAAATCGGTAAGAGGGTCCCCCACCTACTATGTATCATTTATAATACTGGGGTGTTTGTATGTGGTAGTGGGTCATCTTTAGACTCTATAGCTACCCCATGAAGGGCAGAGTTCTCTTCTAAGTGGCCTTAGAGAATGCCTACCTGTCCACCTTACCAGCAGTTTTTTTTCCAGTTGGGAGGTGAAAGGTCTTCATGTAATGGGAATTTGTTAACAATTATTGACCCTACAAATTCAGTTTAAAGCCTAGAATAGGAGCCATTTTGTGTTATTGTAGCCTATTCAACTACATTCAATTACACAATGTGGCTCAATGCTTTCATACATTGCACTAGTGATGAAAGGATGACATGGTAGGAAGTTATAGTTCAACAAACAGTGTCTATTGTTGTTAATGGTTTATATAGAAGCATTGTAGAGCACAAAACAGTTCGGAGAGCAATAAAATGGATTTAAATTCCTGTAAGAATGATGATCCAGCATCCAAGACAAATCATTAAAACGTCTAATCTTTATTGAATCTTTTTTTGTAAGTATTAAAAAGTTTTATGGCAGGTCAAAGAACTCTCATGTGTTTCGAGCTACATGTTCTTATTAGAGATGAGCAAATTTTTTGAAAAATTCTATTCGGCCGATTTGCCGAAGTTTCCGAAAAAATTCGGTTCGGACCAAATTTATTCACGACAAATCTGTATTAAAATTGGCTATTTCTGGCCCACAGAGAGCCTCAATATGGGTGTAGAACACTTTGCCTTGCTGGAACACGCATAGTGTGCTGGGTTAGTGAAATAATACCGTTATTCAGTATTACATGCAGATCAGAGGCGTCGCTATTAGAATCACTGTCGCAGAGTGGCACAATGACAGAGCCTGGAGGTGGCATCAGTATGAGGAGATCATATAGTGGCAGAATGACACAGCGTGGAGGTGGCGGCAGCATGAGAAGACCATATTGTGGCTGAATGACACAGACTGGAGTTGGCAGCAGCAAGAGAAGACCATATAGTGGCGGAATGACACAGCGTGGAGTTGGCGCCAGCATGAGGAGACCATTTAGTAGCTGAATGACAGTGTGGAGGTGGCAACAGCCTAACGAGACCATAGGGCCTCACAATTGAAAAGATTAAAGATATTTTTTATTATTTAAATTGAAGATTTAAAATAGATGAACCTAAATTGTTTTATGTGACACAGCCTGGAGGTGGTGGAAGTATGAGGAGACCATATAGTGGCTTAATGACACAGCCTGGAGGTGGCGGAAGCGTAAGGAGACCATATAGTTGCAGAATGAGACAGCCTGGAGATGGCTGGAGACTTTAACAGGAACAAAATGGTACGCCACTTAGATGTACGTATGTGGTATGCACTTAT
Organism: Hyla sarda; assembly: GCF_029499605.1. NCBI lineage: Eukaryota > Metazoa > Chordata > Amphibia > Anura > Hylidae > Hyla > Hyla sarda. The sequence goes on along the minus strand of NC_079198.1, from coordinate 105,381,686 downwards.
GATGGGAGGACAATGCGCTCCAGTACGTATAAAACAGTATTTGTCTACAACACCAGCGGGTGTGTACTTTTAACTGGCCTTTCACAGTATCTAGGCCCTTAAGACTTTAACAGGAACAAAATAGTACACCACTTAGATGTACGCATGTGGTATGCACTTATGAGGGGAGGACAATGCGCTCCAGTATGCTTAAAACAGTATTTGTCTACACACAACACCAGCAGGTGGGCTGGCCTTTCACAGTATCTAGGCCCTTAAGACTTTAAGAGGAACAAAATGGTACACCACTTAGATGTACGCACAGGTTACACTTAATAGAGGACAATGCACTTTTAGTGCTCTGCTCACCCTAACTGGCTGGCTACTATTAACTTTTCAGTTGTTGTACACACCAGTGCTGCAGCATACAGTCGCTGTGTACTACACCCAAAATTGCATTCTCTCTCTCAATCTCACTCCCTTCTCTATCAGTGCTTCTAGGCTGGATTTGGGCTTGAGGTGAATCGCTACTGTAAAAAAGCTTTTCTGTGCAACACACTGCTCTCTTTCCCTCTCTCTCTGCAATAGAACGCTGATGTGACTGGAGGGTGAATATGTGACTGGAGGGTGAATCGCTGCTGTAAAAAATGCTTTTCTTTGCAACACACACTGCTCTCTGTCCCTGTCTCTCTGTAATAGAACGCTGATGTTACTGGCTGCAAGATGGCTGCCGATTATATAAGGCTGTGACATCACAGGGGTGGCTGGCTGCTGATAGGCTGTATGCTGCATGGGATTCAGGGTCATCCCGCCAACTCTTGTTCCTGCCTTCCCAGGATTCCTTGCCCCATGTCCTCACATGTGGATCTGCCATTTTAGATGCCCGGCCCCTGGAGCCTGGACCGCACTAAATGGAGTTTAATGGAGCGATTTGCACGATCGAATCATGGTGATATTCGCATTCGTTACAAATCAAATTTTTCCTGAAATTCATAACAAATTCGGATTCGTCAGACTCGATTTGCTCATCCCTAGTTCTCATTCATAGCTAAAATGCAATATGAACAAGTGAACATTCAAAGAGTTGCTATCATTATAAAGAAAGCTTTTGACACATCATGTAGACATTTCAAAAGTTTTTATCGGTAGGGGTATACCCAGGTAAAATGCCCTTCACTGTGTCATTCCATTACTTTGGCAGGCTCCATAGACTATAATAGAGCCCTTTTCCTGCAATAGGAACTGAGCTGCCGCACACTTCACCAGGTTGTATTTAATGATCGGAGGGGGACTTAGCAAAACTTTTGACATGTGTGCATGATAAGCCAAGTTTTTGAAAGATAGTAATGGTTTAAAAGGAAGTCATTCATATCAGGACAAGAACAGTAACATAAAACAGGTCACACACAATGTAACTGCAACAGTAACAGTAACTTAAATGGGCATTGTCAGATACAAAAACTTTTGATATGTTGTAAAGCATGTATAACCAATAGGGTTTGCAATTGCTTTCATTAGAAATGTTTTCAGTATTTCTTACTGAAAAAAACAGTCAAACAACTGCCCCCAACTGTCCCCCCCCCCCCCCCCCCTGCCTGCTTGGACATACTAGTCCTGCTGTGTCCATGCGTCATCACCTACATCATGGACACACTTCCTTGATTGACAGCTGTGAGTGCAGGGCTCATAGCTGGAGGAAAAATCCTCCCACTGTCAGCTTGTGTCCCGTTACTGTCAGTGAGGACAAGCTGGGAGTTGTCGTTTTGCTAATGCTAGGGGAGATGTGAGCAGACAGCATACTGAGGGAGTGGGGGGAAAATTGCACAGTGAGGCCACGCCCCCTCCCTTTGAGAGGAATTCAGACTAGTGAGCTAAATTAAAAGTGTAATAAAATAAATAAATAAAGGTGCTAGACACATAAAAATTAGATGTACATGGTCAGGATTAGGTACTGAGTGATATATTTAAAAAAAAAAAAAATTTTGTGGCATCTGACAGGTACACTTTAACACATGACAAATGCTGTTGGCTGTCCAGTCATGCTGGGCATTCTAGTAATGCAACATCTGAGGGTCCACAGTTTGGAGACCACTGCCATATCCTACCCAAGGAACTGTACTAATTTGGATGGTATAATATTAGCATCAAGTTTAACAGAGTACAATGTATAAGCAATGTTTGCAAATTCTCGTCTTTCTATATATAATATATATCTATTAAATTTTTAAGTCAATGTGGCTCCCAACCATTCCGCAAAGTTCAATAAGGTACAAAAGTTTGGGGAACTTTCACCTATAGGGGATTCTATAGGAGAAAATGAGTAGACACAGAAGGTTTTCCATAATAATGGTTTTATTATTATTATTATTTTTTTGCTTCCCCAACAAAAAGTGTTTAAATCTTGAGGGGAAAAAAGGCTCCACATTGTATTGAAATCAGGAGGGTACAAATATTTATTTAACATTGCGTAACACTTGGCTTTAGGATTTTATTGTGGTCAAGAAATTATCTTAACAATGTGGAATTTGTTGTTCTTTTAGAACAGGTTTTTTGTTTTTTTTCTTCTTAGTTTTGGGAAAGTTTAATCACAAAAACAGCAATGGACCCACTTTAGAACTTGATCCTTAAGAAAATAAGCTCATGACAGTTTCCGGGCTTTGGAAGGTAAGAAAAATAAAAGGGTTTAGTGTTGACAGCTGTAGACCTCCCTGAATCCATTGGTATATTTATTAACTCTTTTTAAACCACGTTCCATTTTTAAAGGTATTGTCTGTCTTTTTCTCCATAGGTTGGAATTCTTCCTGATAATCCTAGACAGAAATATTATGCACCTTAACCACAAAATAAAATCGGTCCACATAGAGCTAGTGACTAGTGTTGAGCGGCATAGGCCATATTCGAATTTTCGAATATTCGCGAATATATGGACAAATATTCGTCATATATTCGCGAATATTCGCATATTCGTAATATTCTCGTTTTATTTTCGTATATGCAACAATTCACATATACGAAAATTAACGTATGCGAAAATCAACCAATAGAAAATTAATACAAGCTAATATTCGCATATGCGAAAATTACCATACACAAATTTCGTATATGCGAAAAAGTAGCATATGACAAATCTCGTAATAATCGCGTTTTATTTTCGCAAACTCGAAAATTCACGTATACGTAAATTAACGCACGCATAAATGCGCGTATGCGAAAAGTAACATATGCAAAATTCGCATATGCGTATTTTCGTATATGCGAAGTTTCGCATATGCGAATTTTTGTTTGTGTTAATTTACGTATACATGAATTTTCGCGTTTGCGAAAATAAAACGCGAATATTACGAATATGCGAATGTAGCGAATATGTGACAAATATCCGTCCATATATTCGCGAATATTCGCGAATTCAAACATGGCCTATGCCGCTCAACACTAGTAAAGAAGGCTCTAATACTACTGTGTGACACCGGTGTGCGAATTTTCGCAAATGCGAAAATTCGCATATGCGAGATTTGCCATATGCTACTTTTTCGCATATACAAAAATTTATGTATGGTAATTTTCGCATATGTGAATATTCACTTGTATTAATTTTCTATTGGTTGATTTTCGCATACGTTAATTTTCATATATGTGAATTGCTGCATATACGAAAATAAAACGAGAATATGCGAATATTCGCGAATTCGAATATGGCCTATGCCACTCAACACAAGTGTTGCTTGCGAATATTCGCAATGTGGTATAAAGAAGGTTTTAATACTACTGTGTGAGACTGGCGTACGAATTTTCGCATATGTGAATTTCCGTTTATGCTAATTTTGGCTTATGCTAATTTTTGAAATATGTGAAAATAAAACGTGAATATTACAAATATTCGAATTTAGCGAATATATGACGAATATTCATCCATATATTCGCGAAATATCGCGAATTCGAATATGGCCTATGCCGCTCAACACTACTCAACACTATTCTTTACACCACACAAGCTGGAAGCAGAGAGGGATGATCACTGTTATGTGTACTGTGAAGAAAAAACTAATATTCGTAATTACGAATATATAGTGCTATATTCTAGAATATTCGCGAGCAACACTACTAGTGACATTACTGTAGGTCTTCTCATCTGACCAACATTTTATTGATCCATAGTCCCGTATTTTTCGCCGTAAAAGACGCACTTTTTCTTCCCCAAAACTGGGGGGGGGGGAAAGTTAACTGGGGGGGGAAAGTTAACTGGGGGGGGGGGGGGGGGGGGGAAGTTGGTGCGTCTTATACGGCAAATACACATTAAAACTGGAGGTCCCTGCGGCCATCAACGGCCGGGACCCGCGGCTAATACAGGACATCATCGATCGCGGTGATGCCCTGTATTAACCCTTCAGACGTGGCAATCAAAGATGACCGCTGCGTCTGAAGGGAAAGTGACACTAACCCGGCTGCTCAGTAGTGTTGAGTGGCATAGGCCATATTCAAATTCGCGAATATTCGCGAATATATGGACGAATATTCGCGAATATATGGACGAATATTCGTCATATATTCGCGCATATTCGCATATTCGTCATATATTCGTTTTATTTTTCGCATATACGAAAATTATCATATTCAAAATTAACATACGTGAAATTTCGCATATGCGAAAATGTATATATGCTAATTTTCGTATATGCGAATGTTCGCACGCCAGTCTCACACAGTAGTATTAGAGCCTTCTTTACACCACACAAGCTGGAAGCAGAGAGGGGTGATCACTGTGATGTGTACTGTGAAGAAAAAAAACCAAAAAAAAAAAAAACGAATATTCGTAATTACGAATATATAGCGCTATATTCGCGAAATTCGCGAATTCGCGAATATGCGATATTCGCGAATAATATTCGAATTGCGAATATTCGCGAGCAACACTACTGCTCAGTGAGGCTGTTTGGGACCGCCGCGGTGAAATCGACGGGGACACCCCGGGGACACGGCGACAGCGATAAAGGGCGACATCCAGGGCAGCGGTAACGAGCGGTGACGGGTCCGGAGCGGCGGGGACACGCGAGTACTACCTCCTATACCAGTGGTCTTCAACCTGCGGACCTCCAGATGTTGCAAAACTACAACTCCCAGCATGCCCGGACAGCCAACGGCTGTCCGGGCATGCTGGGAGCTGTAGTTTTGAAACATTTGAAGGTCCGCAGGTTGAAGATCACTGTCCTATACTTTACATTGTGTTTGGTTCAGAATCTTTATTTTCTTCAGTTCGGATATTTACGCATGCAACGATACCAAATTTGTTTATTACATTTTTTTTTCACATTTTTGGGGTAAAATGGGCAAAAACGGACAATTATTTTCTAGATTTTTATGCTTTAAAATTGGGTGCGTCTTATATGACGAAAAATACGGTATTTAAAATGAAAAATGAAGCCACTTTACAGTCACAATTAAAAAATCCTACTCATTTATGTCAAGAATTCCTATTTAAACCTATACATCTCCATGGTTACAGACTACTGATACAACCTGTGTAGTCTGATCCTTCAGTTATATGGTTTAAAACAAAGTTCCTACCTTTTCTAATGTTAGACACACTGAGACAATAGAACATTTGGTTGCCAAGGTAGACATAGCCAGGTAATTTTACTGAAGTTAATCCAAGTAGTGGGGGCACATATCCAAAACAGTTCCAACAACTGTACCTGCTTTGGCAGATTGTAGGTGGCATTGAAGAAGTTAACCCATACAGATTGTAGATTTTCCAATGAGCAGTTCCTGAGGTGGTAGATTCCCTGAAAAGACTTGAAGAAACACTTGGTTCCCAGCAGTGACACACTCATATGGCTCTACCGGGGGTCCACAAAGGCACAGATAGCTAAAAACTATACTATACCTGCAGATTTGAAGATTAGAAGAGCAAGAAAAAAAAAGTCCTTCAGATCTGATCAAAGTCCATACACAGAATGCTCTGTAGAAGTCTGCATATTAGAAAGTGTTGATACACATGATCCTTGTAATCTTTGGTAACTAACTCATACACTCCAGCTTTGTATTTGAGACTCTGATACCATGAGACCTTGTGGTCAGGAAAAGTTAGATTTATATATGGAGCCCCATTATACTAGTCCCACCATTGTACTACAAAATTCTAGAAGGTTAAAGGGAGTCTTCCATCAGTTTGGGGCCATTTAAATTACAGTGGTCCCTCAACATACGATGGTAATTTGTTCCAAACGAGCCATCGTTTGTCGAATCCATCGTATGTTGAGGGATTCGTGCAATGTAAAGTATAGGAAGCTGTACTCACCAGTCCCCGCCGCTCGAGATGGTGTCCCCGGGCCTCCACTGGGCTCTCCGCTGTCTTCTCTGGTCCTCCGCTGTCTTCTCCGGTCCTCTTCTGTCTTCTCCGGTCCTCCGCTGTCTTCTCCGGTCCTCCGCTGTCTTCTCCGGTCCTCTGCTGTCTTCTCCGGTCCTCCGCTGTCTTCTCCGGTCCTCTGCTGTCTTCTCCGGTCCTCTGCTGTCTTCTCCGGTCCTCTGCTGTCTTCTCCGGTCCTCTGCTTTCTTCCGCAAGGCCTTACTGGGCCTGCGTAGCGACATCATTACGCCGGTGCGTACGCCATTCCTATTGGATGACATGTGCAGCAGCGTATTGACGTCATCGGAGAGGGCCGAGAAGACACCGGAAGACCAGTGCTGGACCCGGAGGGCACCCCGGAGCATCGTGGAGGGGTAAGTAATACTTACCGCACCACACGGGGAACATTAAGCTGCTATCCGGCAGCAGCTTAAGCATTTGGCGCTGCCGGATAGCACTTAATGCGATGGCCCCGACAGAAAAAAGCATTGTATGTTGATTTGATCATATTTCGGGGCCATCATAGGTCGGGGGGTCACTGTACTGGTATTTCTAAATTGACCAAAAAGAGTGTACAGTCGGCACTGCCTATCTTCCTCTATGGCACAATCCTGTGAATGGACTCTGACTAGCCAATACTCAATAACTGATTAATCCTCCCCGTGCTCAGTGGTGAAAGACGTAGCTCAGTGTGAAATACCTTGTATAGAAGAAGACCACGGCACTCGATCCGGGTGCAATTAAATTTCTTTATTCCCGCTTGAGGTACATTAGAACGTCAGGAGGGGTAGAAGAGACGGGACAACGTCTGTTTCGCAGCTCACGCTGCTTCCACCGCACTGCAGAAAGTGTGTGTTAATGGGATTAACTCCTTGATATACCGTATTTTTCGCCATATAAGACGCACTTTTTCTTCCCCAAAACTGGGGGGGAAAAGTTGGTGCGTTTTATACGGCAAATACACATTAAAACTGGCGGTCCCTGCGGCCATCAACGGCCGGGACCCGCAGCTAATACAGGTCATCACATGCGGCGATCAAAGCTGACCGCCGTGTCTGAAGAAAAAGTGACACTAACCCGGCTGCTTAGTCGGGCTCTTCGGGACCGCCAATCCCGAACAGCTTACAGGACACCGGGAGGGACCTTACTTGCCTCCTCGGTGTCTGCTCTGTGCCGGGATCCCCTGCATGGCCAGCGCTCTCTTTCGTCCTCATCACGTCGTCGCGCGCGCCGTCCCGTCATCCAATAGGAGCGGCGTGCGTAGCGACATGATGGCGGTGACGGAGAGCAAGAATACCGGGCAGCAGAGATGTTCCGGAGCGACGGGGACACCCCGGGGACGCGGCGACAGTGATGGAGGGCGACATCCAGGGCAGCGGTGATGAGCGGTGACGGGTCCGGAGCGGCGGGGACACGTGAGTATTACCTCCTATACCAGTGGTCTTCAACCTGCGGACCTCCAGATGTTGCAAACTACAACTCCCAGCATGCCCGGACAGCCGTTGGCTGCCCGGGCATGCTGGGAGTTGTAGTTTTGCAACATCTGAAGGTCCGCAGGTTGAAGACCACTGTCCTATACTTTACATTGTATTTGGTTCAGAATCTTTATTTTCTAGATTTTTATGCTTTAAAATTGGGTGCGTCTTATATGCCGAAGCGTCTTATATGGCGAAAAATACCGTAATCTTCCATTACATGATAATACACAAAAGTGCAAATTAACAGTGCACTATTGCATACAGTACAGTAATTGCTCAGCTGATGCAGATAGGACATGACTAGAGATGAGCGAACTTACAGTAAATTCGATTCGTCACAAACTTCTCGGCTCGGCAGTTGATGCCTTTTCCTGCATAAATTAGTTCAGCTTTCAGGTGCTCCGGTGGGCTGGAAAAGGTGGATACAGTCCTAGGAGACTCTCTCCTAGGAATGCATCCACCTTTTCCAGCCCACCGGAGCACCTGAAGGCTGAACTAATTTACCCAGGAAAAGTTATCAACTGCCGAGCCGAGAAGTTCGTGAGGAATCGAATTTACTGTAAGTTCGCTCATCTCTAGACATGACATAAAGCACTAGGCCCCATTCATATGGCTCTAGGGCTGCTCGGAAATTCATCATCTCCACAGATGACAAAGCAGGTTGTGGAATTGGAATTTCCATGGCGGATTCTGAAGTGTGCATGGTGCAGCAGAATTCCACTGAAAACAAGGGGAGTCTCCAGAAACTGAATTTTTCCATCGGATTCCGCTCTGAAATTCCGCTGTGTGAATGGGGCCTTAGTCTTCAGCTTCCAAAGGAATATAAGTGCATTTTTCAGTCTAATCCAAGGTCCTCCCCTCTTCGTACATCCCCAGAATATTAGCACAGGGTTTTTTGCACTGTTTTAGAGACGCTGTCTTAGTGGCATTAGATCAAAGCACAAAGTAAAATTCTACACAGCGTGAATAACTGTATTAGAAATATTGCTTGAAATCCCCCTGAGCTCTAAAAACCCAATCTGACAGTACTCAGGTTATATTAACACTGCCAACAAAAGGTAGTCTTCCCTGTCCCCCATAGAAACAGCCTTTATGTTTTACTCCTGAATCACTACCTTGAATTGCACAACATAACTCTTGGGTATTCAAAACACTTTATGTTGTGCAATTTCGATAATGGAAGCTGAAAGGTTTGAATACTATGTTCTTTGTTTTTCAAATGGTGAACTCCCCTGGTCATGTAATACAAAGAAATAAACCGTAAAGTGGCTGAAAGAAAAGAACATTGGAAGTCTCAATTGTCAGGACAAATATGACTCAATGGATGAGGGATTGAGTTACCCGCTGAAGTGTAAAGAACGTCTTGTAAATTACAATACTAACAGCGTGAACAAATGGCCATTTAATAGATTTGGTGCACGCACACATCACCACCACACAAATTAAAGCTGTAAAAAATGTTCACCTATACCACCCATGATAGATTCCCCCATTTAGTGACATAAAGATGTGGTAGCCCTTGGGGGGGGTGTATGGTAGTGGTGGTATGATATCGGTATAAAAAGGGTTAATGTTAACCCTATAGTTCGTGACGCCAGGCTGAGGGCTGGTATGCTGAGGCAATGCTCCGGCCTATCGCCGCCCTTCCCAGTAACAATAGGTGCATGAAATGACTGAAGGTCCACAAGGAGATTGAACTTGAACTTGAACAACTTTACTTAAGTGCTTGTGATACATTCAAGGCACAGTAACAGTCTCGTACAAACAGTCCTTATATTGCTCAGTGACTGACAGTTGTTGCGGACCTTGAGCTATTTAGAAAGTCTCTGAATTTAGGGTAGATATTAGGTCCGGTGATGCTGCAGAGTGTCTGGGGATTGATACACTCTCGATTTTGAATTACTCAGCCGTTGCCGCAAGGCTCGGGCCTAACTCACTGCGATAGTTGCTGCGCAGATCCTTCTCGTTTGACAGCCCAGGAACAAGAGAGAGAAGAGATGGTCGCCGCTCCCTTATATGGGCAGGGGGCGGGGTGAATCCGATTGGTCCGAACATCTGTCACTCACCATTACACAGAGTAGTGGGATTGCATACGTTACAGGGCCTCCAAAGGTCCTTAAGCAAAATACCATAGAGTTTACCTAGTCACGTGACCCGCAGGTCCTTCAATGCTATGGAACCGGTAATTAACCATTTATTTACATATATATTACTATATTTACATTACCCTTACATAAATTACTAGGCTATTAGTTGGAATAGAGGCGACAAGGGGTAGGCTACACAACAGGGATTCCTATGTCCTAGGGACTCTGGCTATGGGGACCCACACATACATAGGTACCGCATAAGATGCGGTACCGGGACACCACAAAGACAATGGGGGAGATTTATCAAAACCTGTCCAGAGAAAAAGTTGCCCAGTTGCCCATAGCAACCAATCAGATCGCTTCTTTAATTTTTGACAAGGCCTCTGCAAAATGAAAGAAGCAATCTGATTGGTTGCTAAGGGCAACTGGGCAACTTTTCCTCTGGACTGGTTTTGATAAATTTCCCCAAATGCCCTCATAGTAGTGTGATGCACAATGGCCACTAAATTATGAAGGTAAAAGGGTGACAACATACTTTCAACATACTATAAATGACAAAAGTACTATAAAATTCATGCTGATATTGTGAATTCCAAAAAAAACATCCACTTATATCATTAACAAAATTTATAAGATAAATTTAAATGAAAAACTGCAAGAAAAACTTTGAAAAATGCTGAATATGAAACCTATCTTTCATTACAAAGAACAATTGGTTCCGCAAACAACAAGCCCTCATATGGCTGCGTAGATGGAAAAATAAAAGTAGTTATGGCTCCTAGAAAGTAAGGAGGAAAAGATGAAAATGCAAAACAAAAATTATCTAGGGTTAAAACAAAAATCCTGGATCCCAGCTTTTGTTCCAGAACACTGATATTGAGCGCAATAAGTTACTGTTGTTTATCATCAATAATTACAGAGAATAATAATAAACACCAAGTCCTCATAGCTGATTTCTGTTGTTTTAAAGGGGTACTCCGGTGGAAAACAATTTATTTGAAATTAACTGGTGCCAGAAAGTTATACAGGTTTGTAAATGACTTCTAATAAAAAATTGTAATCCTTCCAGTACTTATCAGTTGCTGTATATTACAGAGGAAGTTCTTTTCTCTTTGTATGCCCACAGTGCTCTCTGCTGACACCACTGTCCATGTCAGGAACTCTCCAGAGAAGGAGCAAATCCCCATAGCAAACCTCTCCTGCTCTGGACAGTTCCTGACATGGACAGAGGTGTCAGCAGAGAACACTGTGGTCACACAGGAAAGAAATTCAAAAAGAAAAGAACTTCCTCTGTAGTATACAGCAGCTGATAAGCACTGGAAGGATTAAGATTTTTTTTAATAGAAGTAATTTACAAATCTGTTTACCTTTCTGGCACCAGTTGATTTAAAAGAAATAGTTTTTCACCGGACTACCCCGAGATTATCCTTCCCTTCATATGCATCGGCCCACGACAACATAACAGTTGAATTCTAGAAGAAGAAATATATGAGAAAGCTTCGGGGGATCATCTTCCCATCAGCTGCCCCTTTCTTGTTTACTCTACGGGTAGAAGAATACAACCCTATTAACTCTGAGAGCTTTTGTCTGCTGCCTCACCTGACAGTAGGAAAATACTTCTATACATTTCTTCTGATGTACAATTCCAAGAGAAGCCTCTTCAGTCTACAGATGATCTAGAGTCATATTAAAGCCCCACATCCCTGCAGGGCTCCTATACATGAAGAATATGACGCTGTATCCTAACTGGAGCTTTTGTTACTGAGAAAGTATTGAGTATCTGATTATTCCTTTCAATCCCTAAAAAGATTTTTATATTAAAGGGGTACTCCGCCCCTAGACATCTTATCCCCTATCCTTTGGATAGGGGATAAGATGTCTGATCGCGAGGGACCCGCCACTGCAGACCCCACGTTCTCCCTGCTGCACCCGGCATTCGTTTAGAATGTCGGGTACAGCACAGGAGGCTCGTGACATCACGTCCCCGCTCGTGACGCCACAGCCACGCCCCCTCAATGCAAGTCTATGGGAGGGGGCGTGATGAACATCACGCCACCTCCCATAGATTTGCATTGAGGGGGAGTGGCCATGACCGTGACGTCAAGAGCTTTCGCCCGGCTTTGCCAGTCATCCAGCACGGAGGGAAGTTCACTCCATGCACCGGATGTCTGGGGTGCCGCAGCCGAGATCGCAGAGGTCCCCATCGGCAGGACCCCCGTCATCAGACATCTTATCCCCTATCCTTTGGATAGGGGATAAGATGTCTAGGAGCAGAGTACCCCTTTAAGTGTAACTAAGATTTTGGTCTAGCGGCAGGATACCTGTTTAAATCTTCTGGCAACTTGGTAGCCTATAGACTTGCACGGGACCTCCTGTTCGCTTTAGTAGTGGACAAGTCTCCAAAGTAGCCACGAGATTAATACAGGTATCCTGTATCCAACATTGTAAAAGGCCCAGGAGGGTAACGTAGGGGCCACATGGGATGGGCTCCTCTCCCCTGCCCCCACCCCCTCTTTTTCCATAGGTGTTATCTAAAAGCTCATAAAGGTTTTACAGATTAACCGGTCAGTATAGTAAGGTTTAATGAATATTTACCCATTTACGTTGGTGCTGAGCTTCTCTTGCAGGGCTGTTGCTGGGCAGATGTTAGCTGACTGCGGATTGGCTGCGAGTCTAGAAGCGGGAATCTTGGAAGGTATATATGACCAGGCATCGCTGTTGCTCGGGTCAGTCCGGCGAACCTGCGAAGAAAGAAGATTCGAGCTCCGTTCCTGCCGTGGCCAAGTCATGTTCCAGCCCGAGGATCCAGCCCATGCCGGCGCTGTCAGCTCCGATGTAAAAGAGCTCTATTTGCGGTTGCTGGAGCGTGCGGCGGGGGCCGGAGGAGAAGAATGGCTTACCCGCTGTCTTGAAGATGCGCCCGGACCTTCGGTGGAAGAAGATCCCCGTCCTACCCGAGACGACTCCGCAACCGAGACCCAAGACCGGAGGATTCGTCGACCGGAAATGGAGGAAGAGGAGGAGACACGTCACTTCGCCGCGCGCAGACGTCATCGGGGCCGGAAGTTCCGTTACCCAGAAGATCCTCCAGAAACTCAAGTCGTTCCAAAAGAAGAAGACCGTCGCCATCGGAAGCCAGCTCCAGCCGGGCAGCGCCGAAGAGAGCTCCCGCCCCACCCGCCCAAGCATCAGGAGCAGCGTCACCCGACAGGAGGGACAGGTCCGCTTAGGCCACAGCTCCGGGGGCGTCGGGCAGTGAGTATAATACTGTTATACCCCATATTGAATCCCAGAGGGTTGCCGGGGGGGAGGGCTCCACTCCTGGGCAGGATATTTTCGCGGGGTTGGCTGCAATTTTTAACATGTTCGCCGCTATGCCCCAAAGAGAGGATGGTCCTCTGTCTCAGGCTGTTCCAGCCTGGGTCAGACAATCTACGAGCAATAGGTCGGTCTGCGGTGCTGTCCGGGAGGCGGCGGAGCCGCCTAGAATACAGGATAATCGGTTGTCCGCGGCTCGCGCTCCCCGCCCGGACAGCGCCGCCGACAAGGAACAACCATCAGGTGATAACAGTGTTAATGCAGTTTCCTCTAATGTGGTCCTTGGGATTTGTATGAAAGAAGCCCTCACATGTGAGGTTTCACCTCTTGGCTTTCACCTCCTGCCAGCGGTGAAAGAAAAGATATGGCGGGGGGAGTACATAGATATGTTCTCCCTCCTGCCATCTGCAAAAGAGCAAGTTTTTCATTCCACTGATACGAAAAATGAGGAGGATAGAAAGCGCCCGGTACCTTTTAAAACATTTCATAACTGGGTCCAAGCATTCTGCATTTTTGCTGCAGTGATGGGGGAAAAGCACTCTCATCAGTGTACCGCCTTGTTTCAACATCTGGAAATAGTTCTGGAGGCTTATAGAAATTTTGGCGGGTCTGCTTGGATTTCCTATGACGAAATGTTTAGACAGAAGTTGTCGGTACACCCTCAGGTAAGGTGGGGACAAAAAGACGTAGGCTTATGGCTCAATCTAATGCTTCCCCAGAGGAATCGCAGCTTGCCTGCCACGGTGCAAGGTAATTTTCGTAAAGGAGTGTGTTACGCATTCAATGAGGGACAGTGCAAGTGGCAGGCCAGCTGCAGATATAAGCATGAATGCTCGCATTGCGCCGGTAATCACCCGGTCAGCAAGTGTTTCAAAAAAATTAATTCATCCACCCAACACATGCCGTCCAGCAGGGAGACGCTTTCCCGTAGCATCGACTCCGGTGAAGCTAATAAGCATGCTTCCTTATCTAAACAAGTACCCAAACACTCAGATGGCTAACTTACTTATTGAGGGTTTTTCCAAGGGGTTCTTTGTCCCGGGGTTTTCTGGTCAGGGTTGTGTATGGGTGGAGAACCTAAAATCCGTTGCACAATTTTCAGAGGTAGTGAGAGAGAAAATACACAAAGAAGTCTCTGAAGGCAGAGTGGAGGGTCCTTTTGATTCCCCCCCCCCTTCAGAGACTTCAGGTTATCTCCACTAGGCTTGGTCCCCAAAAAAGAGCCAGGGTCTTTTAGATTGATTCACCATTTATCGTACCCAGACAAGGGTTTATTAAATGACGAGGTTAATGGTAAGGACTTTACAGTAGAATATGCATCTTTTGATTCTGCTTTGGCCAGGTTGAGGGAAGCGGGCAATGGAGCTTGGTTGGCTAAGGCAGATATCAAATCTGCATTTAGACTGTTACCAGTGAGGGAGTCAGGTTACAACTCATTGGGTTTTCAGTTTGAAAATCAGTTTTATTTTGATAAGTCTCTGCCCATGGGGTTTTCTCTTTCTTGCTTTTATTTTGAAGCTTTTGCTTCATTCCTGGAATGGGTAGTTAGGGAAGAATGCCCAGTAGGTCACATGGTACACTACTTGGATGATTTTTTATTTTTGGGTTCCCAGTTTAGTTCTGATGTATTTAGATTGTTTGACACATTTATTGATATTTGTGGCAAGTTTGGCATCCCTTTAGCTCACGAAAAAACAGTTTTACCAGTTAAGGAATTGGTTTTCCTAGGTATTAAGATAAATAGTTTATTAATGAATTTTAGCTTACCACAGGATAAGGTTCAGGCAATGTTATTAAGTATTAGTAAGTTGATGGTTAGGAAAAAAGTTATGCTGAGAGAGCTCCAAAAAGTTTTAGGTATGTTTGTGTTTGCACCCAGAGTAATTCCGATGGGTAGGGTTTTCTCCAAAAGACTGTATATAGCGACTAGAGGTATCAAATCCCCTAAACATTACATTAGGCTGGATAGATCACTGAAGGATGATTTGTCCCTATGGGCTGAGTTTCTGGCTGATTTTAACGGGTCATCGGTGTGGCAGGAGGATTTTAAGGACCTAGAACAGCTAGGGGTTTATACGGATGCAGCTGGAGCCTTTGGGTTTGGGGCTTATTTTCAGGGACATTGGTGTGCTGAGCCCTGGCCAGCTCAATGGGTGGCGGCAGGGCTAAACACTAATATTGTCTTGTTGGAACTGTTCCCAGTGGTAGTTGCATTAGTGATTTGGGGTACGATATTTAGAAATAGACGTATCATCATAAATACGGATAATAAAGGTGTAGCATTTGCTATCAATTGTCTTTCATCAAGGTCTGACCCGGTCATTAAGGTTCTCAGGCATTTAGTGTTACTGTGTCTTAAATTAAATGTGTGGGTTAAAGCTACTTATATAAGGGGCGAATCAAACATTATAGCTGATGCGCTGTCACGGGGTCAGTTTTGCAGGTTCCATCAGATTTGCCCAGATGCGGATATGGAGGGAGTACCCTGTCCACCACACCTTTGGAACCTGGTATGGGACTGATCCAGCATTTTGCACTAAAATCTATTTCTGCAAAAACCCATGCTGATTATAGTAAGTCATGGGACAAATGGTGTTCTTTCTGTGTTGCCAAGGGTTTATCCGTATCTCAGTCTGATGTTAATGGGTCTTTGTTATTCCTATCTGGGTTGTTATCAAAGAAGTTTTCTTATACTCATCTATGTGGCATTTTAGCAGGCATAGCTTTCTTTCAGAAATGGCTGGGGATCCGCCCTATCAATTCCTTCTATCAGGTTAAACAGGTACTGAAAGGGTACCGTTTGGCGTTTAATAGCAAGGATCAGCGGAGGCCTATTAATTTCGTCTTGCTGGAGCAGTTGGTCAATGCTTGTAGTTCGGTCTGCATGGATGAGTATGAAACATTATTGTTTCAGACAGCTTTTGTGTTGGCTTTCTTTGGTGCATTGAGGTTAAATGAAATTACAGCTAAGAACAAATGGTCAGCATCACCGCTGGATCTTTCAGACATTAGTGTTACTGCAGTCAATCTGATTATACACATTAATAGGTCCAAAACGGATATATTAGGTCGGGGTAAACAGTTATAAATCACACGTTTGCCCAATAATCACATGTGTCCAGTGGGTATGACGGAAAGGTTTTTATTGGCCCGCCCCCAAGGGTATACACCTTTTCTGATACATAGAGACGGCTCTGCCATGACCTGTTTCCAGTCCAGGTTTATTTTTAAAAAATGCTTAACACGCTTAGGGCTCCACAGGTTTAAGATATGCGCGCATTCATTTAGGATTGGCGCTGCAACCGAGGCTTCCATGGCTGGCCTTTCGGTTGACAATATTAAGTCCATCGGTAGGTGGAAATCTGATAGGTACAAGATTTACATCCGGCCGGAGCTGTTAATTAACTAATCTTTTCATTGCAGAGAAGCCTGTCAGAATAATATGGATAATGGGGCACTCCTTCATTTATTGGGCGGAAAAACGTGCAGCAGTTAGACCCTACAGCCTGAATCTGGGTTTCCCTAGTGATAAGGTTTGTGTATTCTGGGATGGTGTTAGAGGTTTAAGATGGGATGACTTATTTGACTGCTGCACCAGTAAAGCTGGCTTTTGGCCGCCCCCTGATGTAATTATAATTCATGCCGGTGGCAATGATATTGGCAAATGTAACACCTCCTTGTTGTTTCAAAAACTTAAACAGGTTAGCTTTGCAATCCACGATCTGTTCCCAGCTGCAGTGTTAGTATTTTCAGAAATAATTCCCCGGCTATCCTGGTCTACCAGGAGGGCAAAGTTTTTAGACCGCATACGGAAACGCCTGAACAGAGGTATGGAAAAGTTTTTAAAGACTGTAGGCGGTTTTTCTTACAGGCACAGGGAACTGGAAGGGTTCGTAGTGGGCCTTTTTAGGGATGATGGAGTTCATCTCTCTGAGATCGGGGTGGACATTTTTAATGTCGGTTTGCAGAACATTATAGACTTGGCCACGGCTGTGGGTGATGCACGCCTGTGATCAGGCTTGCCTGTGGGGGTCACCCAGAATGTTCTGGGTGGACAGCTGGTGGTTATTTAAAATTGGTGAGTTCATTACAGTCTATGGAGTTTATTAGTTTATATACATTTATGGTTTAATGGAATTTTATTTAATAAATTATTTAATAAATTATTTATTTATTTAATATTTATTCCATTCAATAAACGGCCGTGGCCTTTATTCCCAAATGGTTGTTGTCGTTATTTAGGGAGGGTGTTCGGTTGGGTGGAGGCGGTGTGAGGGGTCCCTATCCCATGTAAAAGGCCCAGGAGGGTAACGTAGGGGCCACATGGGATGGGCTCCTCTCCCCTGCCCCCACCCCCTCTTTTTCCATAGGTGTTATCTAAAAGCACATAAAGGTTTTACAGATTAACCGGTCAGTATAGTAAGGGTTAATGAACATTTACCCATTTACGTTGGTGCTGAGCTTCTCTTGCAGGGCTGTTGCTGGGCAGATGTTAGCTGACTGCGGATTGGCTGTGAGTCTAGAAGCGGGAATCTTGGAAGGTATATATGACCAGGCATCGCTGTTGCTCGGGTCAGTCCGGCGAACCTGCGAAGAAAGAAGATTCGAGCTCCCCCACCCCCCCTCCCCTTGTCACGGCCGTTGTTGATGGATGCCACCGGTTCAGGTGGGCAGCTGTGTTGGTTGGTTATTGAAAGGGGGTCACCCAGAATGTTCTGGGTGGACAGCTGGTGGTTATTTAAAATTGGTGAGTTCATTACTGTCTATGGAGTTTATTAGTTTATATACATTTATGGTTTAATGGAATTTTATTTAATCAATTATTTAATAAATTATTTATTTATTTAATATTTATTCCATTCAATAAACGGCCGTGGCCTTTATTCCCAAATGGTTGTTGTCGTTATTTAGGGAGGGTGTTCGGTTGGGTGGGGGCGGTGTGAGGGGTCCCTATCCCATGGAGATACCCTTTAATATTGAAGAATCACCAGCATATGGATATATGGATTGAATTGTTTTGGCACTCACCAAGCCAGAGTGAAAACCCGGAGTCTAAATTAATAGGAATCTGTCAGCTGTTTCCCGCTTCCTGAACAACAGGTAGCATAGCACAGGCAAGAGCACTTCACTATATTGTACTATGATTTTCTCTTAAATGACAGTGTTCCCGAGAGGTCACCAATTATAGGTGAGTGGAAAACTTGGTATAAAGTCACAGAGGCTGGTGCTTGACTGGCAGGTCTCACCATGTAAACACATGGATAGCAGTTCTGTGCAAGTGCTCTGCAGACCGTATCGGCAAATTAGAATTCAATGACTCACAAGTGACATCCTCTCTGATTGGAGTCATCATTTTAGGAATATTTTACCATACATCATAGCCATTTTTCCCCAGGTTATGTCCTTAATTGAAATAAATGGAAACCCTAAAATGACTCTATGACACTAAAGAGGAGTTTGTATTGAGAGCTACAGGGGTACTTGTTTCTGACCCGTTGTGTGTGCTGACATATAGGTGTGTGCTATGACATTGCCCCATTAAAGGGGTACTTCACTGGCAAGTGTTTGGAACATTTAGTTCCGCCACGCCCCCTCCTACAGACTTGCATTGAGGGGGTGTGGAGTGATGTCACGAGGGGGCGTGACCGACTCACTGCAGCGCACGCACAGCGTTCGGAACTAAATGTTCCGAACGCTGGCTAGTGGAGTACCCCTTTAACTCAAATGTTAACAAGTCAACTAGTGACTAGGTTTGGGCCTTTCCCCTTATGTATACATGTTTTTACAGAGACTTAGAAGCCCAGCAGACAATGGTAAAATGCATATATATTTGTGGGAAATGGCTGGGACATCACTAGTTGAATTTGTTCAGGTCAATAAAGTGAAGGGGCAATGCTAGTACATGCATATACATCATCCCAGCCTAAAATATACAGTATGCAGGGGGATGGGGAGGTAAGAGCATGGAAAAATCTATAGATATAAGTGACAGGATGTTCCCTAGTGTCTCTGGAGTCCCTTACCCTATTTATTTAACTATACCCGACAGGCAGATCCTGAGCCTCTGCCATTTGGAAGCTGGGGTACATATTTGCGCCACCCAGTAGAGCGTCCAAGGTAAAAATGTGGGGTTCCACTGGCTGGAAACATACTTGATACAGTGAGACTGACACAGCCTAGCTTGAACTAACTTTATATGGTAAGCAGAAAATGAACAATCAGGCATAAAATAATACATTGAGCAATAATATAACGCAAAAATGGATTTTCCTGTCCCACCCACATGCACAGCTGCAGTCCACCCTCTTATCCTATCTAACGGCCATTGGTGTCACTAGAATATAGTATTTTTAGGTAATACAGCATAAAAAAAACATAGGGGTTACACATATTTGAATGCAGCAGGGTAAACGGATGACGAACAGCATTTATGTGTAAGAAAGTAGGAAGTACGGTTCCAGAGCACAATATGATGATCTTTCAAGTAAAATCTGGGCCTTCGTGAACAGATAAGTTCTGTTATTTGGATGGGGTGTCCTATACTAATAACAGGAAATGTTTTTGGAGATATCCATTAGAGACCTTGGTTTCCCCCATCCTCCCTACCCACATGTCTTGTTTTCTGTAAAGCTTTTAAAACACCAATGTTATATTACCTCGTACTTGTTGTTTTCTGGCTCCAAGTCAATCCAAAAACCCGTGGGACCCATTTTAAATTATGAATCATGTGCTAAAAAGTTACAAGACAGAGATTTTCCACTGAGCTGAAGACTGTATAGAAAATACGAGACTCTTATGAAACTGGAAGTAATACATGACTATGACATATTTCAGGCATGCAAATATCTCCCTGCTTCTGAAGCATCGGGCACCAAATTTACATTTAATGAAGATTTCATGGAATAGGACAACATGAAAGTGAGGACCGCAATAAATGCTGCATAGTGAATTGGCGGAGATCACAGAGCAGGGAAATAATTACATGGGAGAAGATGGATGGCCGTGTTCTGGGGGGATTCATAGAAGAGCTGAGATCTGGACTCAGGACTGGGGAGCATTTTATTAAATCAAGGAAAGTTCTTTTGAGTGCAAAGTTGTTGACCTGTAAATGATTTCCAGGAGTCGCTTATAGTAGACCATGTATATACTGGGAAGTGTTTATGGGATTCTCTGCTCAGGAAATTGACAAAATAATGTCTATAGCAACCAGATTCAGAGAATTCCAGTCGAGAAAATGACATTTCCAAATGGTTGCCATTATGGATGAGTGAATCGAATCTGACGAATCCGAATTAGTTATGAATTTCAGGAAACATTCAATTCGCAACAAATGCGAATTTCGCAGCATTTCGATTGCGCAAATCGCTTCATTGAACTCCATTTAGTGCGGTCTAGGCTCCAGGGCATCTGAAATTGCGGGTCCACATGTGAGGAAATGGGACAAGGAATCCTGGGAAGGCGGGAACAAGGGTCAGCGGGATAACCCTGAGTCACATGCAGCATGCAGCCTTCTATTGTTCAGCATTCTATTGCAGAGAGAGACAGAGAGCAGTGTGTTGCACAGAAAAGCTTTTTACAGCAGCGATTCACCTCAAGCCCAAATCCAGCCTAGAAGCACTGATAAGGAAGGGAGTGACATTGAGAGAAAAAGTGTAATTTTGGGTGTAGTATGCAGCAACTGTGTGCTGCAGCACTGGTGTGTACAACAACTGAAGAACTAATAGTAGCTAGCCAGTAAGGGTGAGCAGAGCACTAAAAGCATATGATCCTCTATTAAGTGTAAGGCTGGGTTCACACTACGATTTTAACTACAGCTCCCGACCACGGTTTTGCCTGCGGTCGGGAAACCGAATACGGACGAAAAAGCAGCCGACCGGAGGCTTCGGTTCACTCCGGTCGGCTCATAGACATACATGAACTACAGTTCCCGAATACGGCTGAGTGCGGGCGCTGCGATTAAGCCCCGCCCACCCCTCCTCCCAGCCGTATACAGGAACCGTAATTACAAACCGTAGTGTGAACCCAGCCTAACCTTGTTCCTGCTAAAGTTTTAAGGGCCTGGATACTGTGAAAGGCCAGCCAAAAGTACACACCTGCTGGTGTTGTAGACAAATACTGTTTTAAGCGTACTGGAGCACATTGTCCTCCCCTCATAAGTGCATACCACATACGTACATCTAAGTGGTGTACCATTTTGTTCCTGTTAAAGTCTAAGGGCCTAGATACTGTGAAAGGCCAGCCAAAAGTACACACCTGCTGGTATTGTAGACAAATACTGTTTTAAGCGTACTGGAGTGCATTGTCCTCCCCTTATAAGTACATACCACATACGTACACCTAAGTGGTGTACTATTTTGTTCCTGTTAAAGTCTTAAGGGCCTAGATACTATGAAAGGCCAGGCAAAAGTACACACCTGCTGGTGTTGTAGACAAATACTGTTTTAAGCGTACTGGAGCGCATTGTCCTCCCCTCATTAGTGCATACCACATATGTACATCTAAGTGGTGTACCATTTTTCCCCTGTTAAAGTCTTAAGGGCCTAAATACTGGGTGTAACGCTGACCGCTCCGGTCCCTGCCCCTGGACCGGAGCGCTTGCAGCGTCTGTTCCAGCGGGGTGCCCCGGTTGGACTCTCTGACCGGGGACACTCCGTCTCTGCCCATGTCGGGGACGTGGTCCGCGCTGAGGGATGTCCCCGCGCGTGTCCCGCGTCCCAGCTTCACTCACCCGTGCCCGCTCCGGTCCTCTCCTCTGCTCCCTGCTCACATGTCTCCCGGCGTGCGCGCCCCTGCACTATAGGGCGCTCGCACCGGCAGTGTAAGATTTAAAGGGCCAGTGCACCATTAATTGGTGCCTGGCCCAATCCGTTATTAGTCACTCCTATAAATGTATCCTGCCCCTTCCTGCCCTTGTCGGATCTTTGTTGCCTCAGTGCCCTAGAGAAAGCGTTCTTGTGTATTTCCTTGCCTGTTGCCATACCTGTTGCTAACGATTACCGCCTGAAAACCCGTGCTGCCTGCCCTGACATTTGCTACATCTGACCACGCCTCTGCCTGCCCCTTCTGTACTTCGCCTGTCTCAGCTGCCAGTGAGGTTGAGCCGCTATCGGAGGACACGACCTGGTAGTTACCGCCGCAGCAAGTCCATCCCGCTTTGCTGCGGGCTCTGGTGAAAACCAGTAACTGCTTAGAACCGATCCTCCGGTACGGTCCACACCAATCCCTCTCTGGCACAGAGGATCCACCTCCAGTACCGCTTCCTGCTACTAGTCCGGATCCTGACAGTAAGATCCGGCCATGGATCCCGCTGAGATGCCTTTGCCTAGTGTCGCGGACCTTTCTACGATTGTAGCCAGCAGTCGCAGCAGATCGCCCAGCAAGGTCAACAGCTGGCACAGTTGACCGCCATGTTGCAGCAACTCCTACCAGCGCAGCAGCAGCCGCTACCTCCGCCTGCACCTGCATCACCACTGCAGCCTGTGGCCGCCTCCTCTTCTAGAGTCCGTTTGTCCATGCCGGCCAAGTACGACGGAGATCCCAAGTTGTGCTGCGGGTTCCTGTCTCAATGCTCTCTCCATCTTGAGATGTTGGTGGACCAGTTCCCCTCAGAGCGAGCCAAGGTGGCATTCGTTGTTAGCCTGCTTTCGGGGAAGGCCCTGGCCTGGGCTACACCGCTTTGGGACCACAACGATCCTGCCACTGCAAGTGTCCAAAGTTTCTTCCATGAATTCCGGAGTGTCTTTAAGGAGCCAGCTCGGGCTTCCTCAGCAGAGACTGCTTTAGTGAACTTGTCCCAGGGGAGTTCTTCTGTGGGAGACTACGCTATTCGTTTCCGTACCCTTGCTTCTGAACTCTCCTGGAATAACAAGGCACTCTGTGCTACTTTCAAGAAAGGCTTGTCCAGCGCCATAAAGGATGTCCTGGCCGCACGAGATGTGCCTACCAACCTGAGTGACCTCATCCACTTGGCCACCAGGATTGACCTGCGTTTTGCTCAGAGACGAGAGGAACTGCTACAGGAAAAGGGAAGTGCCAGACGTTTTCCTCTTCTGGCTCCTATCTTCCAGCATCTACCGCAACCCTCTACTGGGCATCCTGCTGAGGAAGCCATGCAGGTGGATCGGTCGCCTGACCACGCAAGAAAGGAACCGCCGTAGAGACGAGAATCTCTGTATCTACTGTGCCAGTACTGAGCATTTCCTAAGAGACTGCCCTCTTCGTCCACCACGTCAGGGAAACGCCCGCACCTAGTCAACGTTGGAGAGGCGTTACTAGGTGTGAATACCTCCTCTCCATGCATTACTGTATCCGTGTGGATTTCAGTACCCGCCAAGACATCCTTTGCTGCCACAGCTTTTCTGGATTCCGGTTCTGTCGGAAACTTCATTGATGCCTCGCTGGTAAACAAGTTCAACCTCCCTGTGGTTCGCTTGCAAAAGTCCTTCTTCATCTCCACAGTCAACGGAGAGAGACTTGACGGCACGGTGCAGTTCCGTACGCACCCCCTCCAGATGGACATTGGAGTTCAGCATTCCGAGCGATTGGAGTTTTTTGTGTTACCCCATTGCAGCTCTGAACTCCTCTTGGGTCTGGATTGGACCTCCGGAGAGATCCAAAGCTGGGGCTCGGCTTGTCTTGGCAGATGCCTCAAGCTGGTACAAGTCAAGTCTGCACCTCTTCCTCCTCCCGGTCTACCTGAACCTTATGTAGATTTTTCGGACGTCTTTTGCAAGAAACAAGCGGAGGTGTTGCCTCCACATAGGCCATATGACTGCCCCATTGACTTGCAACCTGGTACTTCGCCTTCTAGAGGAAGAATCTACCCTCTTTCTCCTCCAGAGACTCTAGCCATGTCGGAGTATATCCAGGAGAATCTGCCGAGAGGGTTTATCAGGAAATCTTCTTCCCCTGCCGGAGCAGGATTCTTCTTTGTTTCTAAAAAGGGCGGCACCCTCAGACCTTGCATAGACTATCGAGGACTTAACAGCATCACTATTACGAATCGTTACCCTCTTCCCCTGATTGCTGAATTCTTTGACCGCTTACAAGGCGCCAAGTACTTTACCAAGTTGGATCTCAGGGGGGCCTATAATCTCATTCGTATCCGAGAGGGTGATGAGTGGAAGACGGCTTTCAATACCAGAGACGGTCATTTTGAGTACTTAGTCATGCCCTTTGGCCTCTGTAACGCCCCAGCAGTCTTCCAGGAGTTCGTTAACGACATTTTCAGAGACCTGCTCTATACCTGTGTCGTAGTCTATTTGGACGACATACTCATCTTCTCCTCTAATTTGGATCAACACCGGGCTCATGTCCGCTTAGTGCTCTCCCGTCTCAGGAAGAACCGCCTCTATGCTAAATTTGAAAAGTGCTTGTTCGACTGCACCAGTCTTCCCTTTCTGGGCTACATTATTTCCGCCAAGGGGCTTCAAATGGATCCTACCAAGCTCTCTGCCGTCCTGGACTGGCCTCATCCTTCTGGCCTCAAGGCCATTCAGCGATTTCTCGGATTCGCTAACTATTATAGACAGTTCATCCCGCATTATTCCACCCTTGTGGCACCTATTGTGGCCTTGACCAAGAAGGGGGCTAATCCGAAATCCTGGCCTCCTCAGGCTAAGGAGGCCTTCTGCGCGCTCAAGTCTGCCTTTGCCACCGCTCCAGTTCTGTCCAGGCCGGACCCCACCAAGCCTTTCTACCTGGAGGTAGACGCCTCCTCCGTAGGTGCTGGTGCTCTGCTCATGCAAAGGACTCCGAAAGGCAAATCTATTACTTGTGGGTTTTTCTCTAAAACTTTCTCTCCCGCTGAGAGAAATTATTCCATTGAGATAGAGAATTACTCGCCATCAAGTTGGCTTTGGAGGAGTGGCGGCATTTACTTGAAGAATCAGTACATCTCGTGAACATCTACACGGATCATAAAAATCTTTTATACCTCCAGTCTGCTCAGAGACTAAACCCCCGCCAAGCTCGCTGGTCTCTATTTTTTGCCAGATTTAATTTCTTGATCCACTTTCGTCCAGCGACTAAGAACTTCAGGGCCGACGCCCTCTCTCGCTCCTCAGATGTCACAGGAGATGAGGCCAAGCCTCAGCACATTGTGCCTCCGGAATGTCTTGTCACTGTGGCACCTGTAGATTTGCGCAATCTCCCTCCGGGGAAGACCTATGTTTCTCCCCGTCTTCGTCTGAAAATTCTTAAGTGGGGGCATTCTTCTCTACTCGCAGGGCATCCTGGCGTCCGAAAAACTGTACAACTCATCTCCAGAAGATATTGGTGGCCATCCTTAGAAAAGGACATCTCTTAGTTTGTGCAGTCCTGTTCTGTGTGCGCTAGAGACAAGACCCTGCCCCAGAGACCCACCGGCTTCCTCCAGCCACTCCCTGTACCAGAGACTCCATGGTCCCATATCGCTATGGACTTCATTACAGATCTACCACCCTCTCACGGGAAAACAGTTATTTGGGTCGTCGTGGACCGCTTCTCTAAGATGGCACACTTCATCCCATTGCCTGCCTTACCATCTGCTCCACAGTTGGCCAAGCAATTCTTGCGACACATCTTCCGGTTACATGGCCTTCCTTCGCATATCGTCTCTGACAGAGGGGTCCAATTTGTGTCCAAATTCTGGAGAGCCCTTTGTGGACAGCTTAAAATTAATCTGGACTTCTCTTCTTCTTACCACCCCCAAACCAACGGTCAAGTGGAGCGGGTAAATCAAATCTTGGGCGACTACCTTCGCCACTTCGTCTCCTCCCGCCAAGATGATTGGGTCGACCTCCTCCCGTGGGCGGAGTTCTCTTATAACCATAAGGACTCATCCGCCACCAACAAGTCTCCTTTCTTCGTGGTTTACGGTCGTCATCCTCTACCTCCCCTGCCTTTATCCTCCACCTCCGGTGTACCTGCAGTGGACAACCTGGTGCATGACTTTTCCTCCATCTGGCGCGAAATGCGCCTCTCCCTAATACAGGCTTCATCCCACATGAAAACCCAAGCTGACAAGAAACGTCGGTCTCCTCCTGTCCTGGTTCCTGGGGACAGAGTTTGGCTCTCCTCCAGGTACATCCGCTTCAGGGTCCCAAGTTACAAGCTTGGTCCTCGCTACTTGGGACCCTACAGAGTCAAGAAAAGGATCAATCCTGTGTGCTATCAGCTTCATCTCCCTTCCTCTCTTAGAATTCCCAACTGTTTTCATGTCTCCCTCCTCAAGCCTGCCGTCTTTAATTGCTTTTCCCCCAAGACTCTTCCTCCCACACCTGTATCCGGTACCTCGGATGTCTTCTCCGTTCGGGAGATATTGGCCTCTAAGTTGGTCAGAGGGAGAAGATTTTTTCTGGTTGACTGGGAGGGTTGCGGTCCTGTGGAGAGATCATGGGAGCCAGAGGAGAACATCTTGGACCGCAACCTCATCCTCAGGTTTCTGGGTACCAAGAGGAGGGGGAGACCAAAGGGGGGGGGGGGGGTACTGTAACGCTGAGCGCTCCGGTCCCTGCCCCTGGACTGGAGCGCTCACAGCGTCTGTTCCAGCGGGGTGCCCCGCACGGTGATACTCTTTGACCGGGGACACTCCGTCTCTTCCCATGTCGGGGACGCGGTCCGCGCTGCGGGATGTCCCAGCGTGCGTCCCGCGTCCCAACTTCACTCACCGTGCCCGCTCCAGTCCTCTCCTCTGCTCCCTGCTCAGGTGTCTCCCGTCGCGCACGTCCCTGCACTATAGGACGCGCGCGCGCCGGCAGTATAAGATTTAAAGGGCCAGTGCACCATTAATTGGTGCATGGCCCAATCCGTTATTAGTCACTCCTATAAATGTATCCTGCCCCTTCCTGCCGTTGCCGGATCTTTGTTGCCTCAGTGCCCTAGAGAAGGCGTTCTTGTGTATTTCCTTGCCTGTTGCCATACCTGTTGCTAACGACTACCGCCTGAGAACCCGTGCTGCCTGCCCTGACCTTTGCTACGTCTGACCACACCTCTGCCTGCCCCTTCTGTACATCGCCTGTCTCAGCTGCCAGTGAGGTTGAGCCGCTATCGGAGGACACGACCTGGTAGTTACCGCCGCAACTCTTTGAGGCCGGAAGAAGCACGCATACACGTGTGAAACAGCCGGCGTAGCCTCCGAGTGCCCACTTACCTGCACCGATGCTCTAAACCAGCCTTCCGTGGACCAGACTTCTATACCGAGCTGTCTCCGTTGAGAGGTGAGTGCACGTAATTTACAAATCTGTTTAACTTTCTGGCACCAGTTGATTTAAAAAAAAAAAGTTTTTCACCGGAATACCCCTTTAATCCAGGTTATGTTTGGTATCCAACAATGGTCGAGTTAGAGTATGGAGGCCTCGTGGTGAGCACATAATTGCTGACTTTCCTCTGGAGCGACACACTGACCCAACTGTTGGTTTGATGAACTGTAGAGTCACTGCATTTGCCAGCGAAAAGGTGAAACTAATATATGAGAGAGACTCATTACATGCAAAGCAAGATAGTTCAAGCCGTGATTTGTCATAATTGTGATGATTATGGCTTACAGCTCATGAAAACCCCAAATCCCCAATATATTATGTGATTTGGGAAGCCATATCATCCACTGTGATTCATCAAAGGGGTACTCCGGTGGAAAACTTTTTTTTTTTATTGAACTGGTGCCAGAAAGTTAAACAGATTTGTAAATTATGCAATAAATGAAGAAGTAGTGAAGGGAGGCACATACCAAAAACACGTGTGTAAGTATAAGGGTGGAAGTAGCGTGAACAAATAAAAATAAGTGCCCACGTCTCAAAGGTGAAAAACAAAGCAGTTCAACCAATATAATGTATTGTAATCTAGTGGTGGTGCCAGGATCCAAGAAATAGAAACAAATGTACAATAAACAAGAGAAAAGATCCAGCAACTCACCGCCGAGATGACCGAGCAAGTGGAGGCACAGCGAGGTAGCAGGTGGACAGATGGATGAAACGAGAGGCTCAGAGGCGACTAACCGGTTTGTTTCGTACAGGTGTACTTCATCCGGCTTCATATACTTATTAGCTGCTGAATACTACAGACAAAATTATTTTCTTTTTGGAACAAAGAGCTCTCTGCTGACATCATGATCACAGTGCTCTCTGCTGACATATCTGTCCATTTTAAGAACTGTCCAGAGTAGAAGAAAATCCCCATAGCAAACATATGCTGCTCTGGTCAGTTCCTAAAATGGACAGAGATGTCAGCAGAGAGCTCTGTGTTCCAAAAAGAAAAGAGTTTCCTATGTAGTATTCAGCAGCTAATAACTACTGGAAGGATTAAGATTTTTTTAATAGAAGTAATTTACAAATCTGTTTAACTTTCTGGCACCAGTTGATTAAAAAAAAAAAAAAAAAAAAAAAGGTTTTCCACTG
Source organism: Hyla sarda (assembly GCF_029499605.1). NCBI lineage: Eukaryota > Metazoa > Chordata > Amphibia > Anura > Hylidae > Hyla > Hyla sarda. The sequence continues at coordinate 105,353,104 of NC_079198.1, read as the reverse complement.
GAGTACCCCTTTAAGTTCAGCGTCAACGCATCCGTCTACCAGGAGATTTCCTTTGCTTTTAAGTTGCATTCATGAAATCCAATAAACTTTTGCACGATATTCAAATTTTTGTTTCACCCGTAATACTGCGTTGGCCTGCCCTGTCACCAGATATCTGGCCATTTTAGCGTTTATGGAATCGGCTGGGATGCTGACTTCGGCAACCAATGAGTGCGCAGGATCTACAGGCCCAACTATAACATCTGTGGGCAAATGCACTGTAGGATGCCATACAGAACCTGTAGGCCTCCATGCCCAACTATATCTCACCTTGTATCTAGGCTACAGATGCCCAACGCTAGAGCCTTCTTTCTATTGTACAACTTTCCTCAATAACCTTACCTTGCTATAATATTGTAATCACTTCCATGTATGATTTTTACATTCACACATAAAAACCCTGGACCTCATGTACTATTGTAGTTCTGCGTAAATTAAGGTGAAAAAACACGAGGATACAAATCTCACTTTATTAATGTTTTCCCCTCTATTTTCCCAGTTTTAATAACCCTGTTCATCATTTTCAGCGAACTTTCTGAAAACTTGCCATGGTTTTATTTATTTATTTTTTCCAATACTGTGATTTTCACTTTTAACTGAGAGGTTAAAGGGGTACTCCGGTGGAAAACATTTTTTTTTAAAATCAACTGGTGCCAGAAAGTTAAACAGATTTGTAAATGACTTCTATTTAAAAAAATCTTTACTCTTCCAGTACTTTTTTTAGCAGCTGTACACTACAGAGGAAATTCTTTTCTTTTTGAATTTCTTTTTTGTCTTGTCCACAGTGCTCTCTGCTGACACCTGATGCCCGTATCAGGAACTGTCCAGAGGAGTAGAAAATCCCCACTGCAAACCTATGCTACTCTGGACAGTTCCTGTCAGCAGAGAGCACTGTGGACAAGACAAAAAAGAAATCCAAAAAGAAAAGAATTTACAAAGTACTGAAAGGGTAAAGATGTTTTAATAGAAGTCATTTACAAATCTGTTCAACTTTCTGGCACCAGTTGATTTAAAAAAAAAAAAAAGTTTTCCACCAGAGTACCCCTTTAAGTAAATGAAAACCTCCAAAGTTTCACAACATGTAGAAACACATTCACGCCTCTGCAAGAAAAATGGATAGAAATTGACTATGAAAAGAGGGATAAAAATGGGAAACATAGGGGGAGATTTATCATTGCTTTTAGAGCATTTTTTGTCTATGTTTTGGAGCAGTTCAGGCGCAAGCAGCATATTTAGCGACATTTATGCGACTCTTGATATAGACAGTTTCACTCTTTTTGCCTACCTGTAGAACTTTTTCTTTTTGACCATGCAGTGGTCACGTATTTACCATTTGCGACTTTTGTCAAAAGTCGCTATTTTGTGCGCAAAGGTACTTTTTAGGCACAAAGCTACATCACCTACCAGTAGGCGTGAGAATCACTTCTACCTTCCGCAATTCAACCTTGAAACCCTTGTGGACGACAGCGTCCCACTCCCCTTCTATCACACATGCTCAGGAGCTGAGCGCAGGTCATAGCTGGGGGGTCTTGACTAGTGTTGCTCGTGAATATTCGCAATACGAATTTTATTCGCGAATGCGCGAATATTCGCGAATATAGCACTAAAAAAATATTAGTATTTTTTTTTTTTTTCACAGTTCACATCACAGTGATCATCCCTTTCTGCTTCCAGCTTGTGTAGTGTAAAGAAGGCTCTAATACCACTGTGTAAGACTGGTATGCGAATTTCCGCGTATGCTAATTTTCGCATATGCAAATTTTTGCTTGTAGGGGTTTTTGTATACGCAAATTTTCGAATATGTTAATTTTCGCACGCACAAATATTTGCATATGCGAAAATAAAACGCGAATATTCGCGAATATATGACGAATATTCGTCCAATATATTCGCGAATATTCGCGAAGTCAATTATGGCCTATGCCGCTCAACACTAGTCTTGACGAGTATCTGCCACCAGGTCCCATCTCTAATGCCAGATAGTGTTGAGCGGCATAGGCCATATCCGAATACGCGAATATTCGCCATATATTCGCATATTCGTAATATTCTCGTTTTATTTTCACATATACGAATATTCACGTGTACGAAAATTAACATACGCGAACATTAGACAGACGCGCAAATTTGCGCATATGCGAACAATTACGCACGTGTGAAAATTTTGTTTGTGTAAATGTTCGTATATGCGCAAATTTGCCCGCCAGTCTCACCCAGTAGTATTGGAGCGAATTGTGAGAGAATTTCCGCATGTGTGAATTTTTGTATATGTTAATTTTCGCATTTGTGAATATTCGCATATGCGAAAATAAACCGGTAATATTACGAATATGCGAATATCCGCGAAAATATGACGAATATTCGTCCATATATTTGCGAATATTCGCGGATTCAAATATGGCCTATGCCGCTCAACACTAGTGATCACTGTGATGTGTACTGTGAAAAAAAAAAAAACGAATATTCGTAATTACGAATATATAGTGCTATATTCGCGAATATTCGCGAATATGCGAAATTTGCGAATAAAATTCGCTTTGCGAATATTCGCGAGCAACACTAATGCCAGACATCACCGATGGCTTTAACCCCTTAAACACCATAATCAAATTTGATTGTAAGTAAAAATATCCCGACAGCTCTGTGATAGTAAGTAAAAACACCTACCGTATTTTTCGCCGTATAAGACGCACTTTTTCTTCCTCAAAACTGGGGGGAAAAAGTCGGTGCGTCTTATACGGCGAATACACACCTATTGCGACGGTCCCTGTGGCCATCAACGGCCGGGACCCGTGGCTAATACAGGACATCACCGATCGTGGTGATGCCCTGTATTAACCCTTCAGACGCAGCGATCAAAGCTGACCGCCGCGTCTGAAGGGAAAGTGACACTAACCAGGCTGTTCAGTCGGGCTGTTCGGGACCACCGCGATTTCACCGCGGCGGTCCCGAACAGCCCGACTGAATAGCCGGGTTAGTGCTTACAGGACACTGGGAGGGACCTTACCTGCCTCCTCGGTGTCTTCTCCGTTCAGGGATCCCCTGTATGGCCGGCGCTCTCCTTCCTCGTCATCACGTAGTCGCGTACGTGCGTCGGCGTGCGTAACGACGTGATGGCAGTGACGGAGAGCGAGGATACCCGGCCGGCAGCAGAGACGTTCCAGAGCGATGGGGACACGGCGACAGCGATGGAGCGACATCCAGGGCAGCGGTGACGGGTCCGGAGCGGCGGGGACACGTGAGTACTACCTCCTATGCAGTGGTCTTCAATCTGCGGACCTCCAGATGTTGCAAAACTACAACTCCCAGCATGCCTGGACAGCCAACGGCAAAATTCATCATCCTGCTGCACCTCCTTGATGAATAAGATGGACGTTAGTCAAACCCACCACCCAAATAAACGTGAGAAAATAGCGCTACCGTAGACATTCTTTGATAAATCTGGGCCATAGTACATGAGGCCCATAAAGTTTATTTTGATTCCAACAGCTCCTTCTTAGTATGTATTTTATTTTTTATTTATTTTTTTGTCAGTGGGGGAGATTTATCAAAACCTGTCCAGAGGAAAAGTTTCTGAGTTGCCTATAGCAACCAATCAGATTGCTTCTTTCATTTTTGAAAAGACCTCTGGAAAATGAAAAAAGCGATCTGATTGGTTGCTATGGGCAACTCAGCAACTTTACCTTTCCACATGTTTTGATAAATCTTCTCCTGAGTGTATATGATCAATGGTGGTTTGACTATAAGGACCACCCGCCCATCATGAAAATGGGGGTCTCTGTTCCCCTCTGTGTAAATGGAGCATTGGTTAAGCATGTGTATTACTCTTCAATTTCTGCAGTCCCACAGTCCCACTTGGTCGAGGGGCATGCGGTTGTGCAGTATGTGATCTGCTGGGGATTTGTAGCGTAATGGTGGGGGGTCAAAAAACTGAGAACATTATATCCATGATAAAGAGTCTCATAGTCGTTGTAACATGATACCCAAATACCCTAGACCAGTGGTCTTCAACCTGCGGACCACCAGATGTTGCAAAACTACAACTCCCAGCATGCCCAGACAGTCAACGTGCTGGGAATTGTAGTTTTGCAACATCTGGAGGGCCGCAAGTTGGAGACTACTGCCCTGGACCAATGTTTTCCCAACCAGGGTGCCTCCAGCTGTTGCAAAACTATATCTCCCAGCATGCCCGGACAGCCGTTGGCTGTCCGGGCATGCTGGGAGTTGTAGTTTTGCAACAGCTGGAGGCACCCTGGTTGGGAAACAGTGTCCTAGACTAGAGATGAGCGAACTTAGAGTAAATTCGATTCGTCACGAACTTCTCAGCTCGGCGGTTGCTGACTTTTCCTGCATAAATTAGTTCAGCTTTCCGGTGCTCCGGTGGGCTGGAAAAGGTGGATACAGTCCTAGGAAAGAGTCTCCTAGGACTGTATCCACCTTTTCCAGCCCACGGGAGCACCGGAAAGCTGAACTAATTTATACAGGAAAAGGCATCAACTGCCGAGCCGAGAAGTTTGTGACGAATCGAATTTACCGTAAGTTCGCTCATCTCTATCCTAGACTGTCAGCTGATATGACATTTAGGAGTTTGGAGAAGTTGTTGACATCAATGCAATGTTCGTAAAAAAAATTTATTTTATTTTACTGGGTTCTGCAATTTAATGCAAATGTTTTTTTCTTTAAGTTTATCAGCACAAACATGGACCAAGGGGCACTGTAAACCTGAGCACTGTAACTATCTCTTGGTAGCTGTTTCACTCACTTGTAATGAAAGATTTGTAATGGATCAGCTGGGATGTGTCTGGGAGATTTATCTACTTGAGCTGAACATATAGCGGAGCAAGAAGAGCAGAGGATGTGGATAGAATAGATGTGGAGTTTAGGAAGCCAGGGGCTGGATGTAGCAGAAGGCAATGTGGTGGGCTGGAGATTTAAGACTTGTACACACTTGCTAAATATGATTAGTGTTGAGTAGTGATGAGCTGCAGGGGCCATATTCGAATTTGCGATTTTTCGTGAATATATTCGTCAATTATTCGTCCCATGTTCGCAAAATTCGCATATTCGCTATGTTCATTCACAAAAACAGACTCACGTGATAGACCCATGTGATCGACCCCTATTCGAATGGAAAATTTGCATGAAAATTTGCTTGTGAAAAAAAATATATATATTCGTCATTACGAATATATAGCATTATATTCCAAATATTCGCGAAATCGCGAAGTGCCGATATTCGCAATAAAAATTTGCATTACGAATATTCGTGCTCAACACTAGTGTTGAACGCGAATATTCGAAATGCAAATTTTTACCGCGAATATCGACATTTCACGAACATTTAGAATATAGTGATATATGTTCGCAATGGCGAATATTCCTTTTTTTATTTTTATTTTTTGCGAATATGCAAATATTCACAAATATCAGCACTTCCAGTCAGAGGACACTGTTCCCTCCCTTCTTTAAGTGAAAGATATATTTTCGAATGAAAATAAAAAAAGAGAACGAACATAGCGAATATGCGAATTTCAGGAACATAGGACGAATATTCAGAGCAGAGGATGCGGATAGAATAGATGTGGAGTTTAGGAAGCCAGGGTCTGGCTATAGCAGAAGGCAATGTGGTGGGCTGGAGATTTAAGACTCGTACACACTCACTAAATATGATTAGCATTGAGCGCGAATATTCGAAATGCTAATTTTTACCGTGAATATCGGCACTTCACGATTTTGCGAATATTTAGAATATAGTGATATATATTCGCAATGGCGAATATTATTGTTTTTTTTTTCTTTCTTTTTTTTGCAAAATATCAAATATATGCGAATATCGGCACTTCCAGTCAGAGCACACGGATCCCTCCCTTCTTTTAGGTGCAAGATATATTTTTGCACCGAAAAAAAAGAGAACGAACATAGCGAATATGCAAATTCCGCAAACACAGGACGAATATTCGTCCATATATTCGCGAAATATCGCGAATTTTAATATGGCCCCTACCGCTCATCACTAAATATGATACGGCTAGCATCGATGTGATGGAATGAATTACTGCTTTAATCTTCAGCCTGAGCTTTGCTGATAAAAGGAATGGCATAAATATACCTGCTAACAGTGGAGTATACAGAGACTCCATACAAATAGCCTCATTTTACACTGTCGAGATAACTGTAGCAAACCATCCATTCTAGAAAACTTTTTGCTGAGATTTTACTAAAATGTCCCATTATCCGAGTCAGCGGTAGATAACCTGTCAACCGGCGAGGTGTAGCGGCCATTTCCAGGCAGCCCTCATATAATTTACTGTACAGTGGTTGTTCGGCTTAAATTTCTGTTCCCTCATCTGCCATAGAATTTAATACAGAGCTGTGAACATACACTCAATCTCCACCAGAATCACCTCTGCATTCAATCTCCACCAGAATGCTGCAGCAGATGGTCTCCGTATTGGGGAATAGTGATGAGCGGCATAGGCCATATTTGAATTTGCAATATTTAGCGAATATATGGACGAATATTCATCCTATATTCGTGATTTTCGCATATTCGTTCACTTTTTTTCATGTGAAATACGAAATGAAATTCGCAAAATGCACATATGCGATTACCGTATTTTTCCCCCTATAGGACGCACCGGCGTATAAGACGCACCCTATTTTTAGGTGCAAAATCTAAAAAAATTAAGATTTTTAACCCAATAGTGGTCTTCAACCTGCGGACCTCCAGATGTTGCAAAACTACAACTCCCAGCATGCCCGGACAGCCGTTGGCTGTCCGGGCATGCTGGGAGTTGTAGTTTTGCAACATCTGGAGGTCCGCAGATTGAAGACCACTGCATAGGAGGTAGTACTCACGTGTCCCCGCCGCTCCGGACCCGTCACCGCTGCCCTGGATGTCGCTCCATCGCTGTCGCTGTGTCCCCGTCGCTCCGGAACGTATCTGCTGCCGGCCGGGTATCCTCGCTCTCCGTTGCCGCCATCACGTCGTTACGCACGCCGACGCACGTACGCGACGGCGTGATAACGAGGAAATAGAGCGCCGGCCATACAGGGGATCCCTGAACGGAGAAGACACTGAGGAGGCAGGTAAGGTCCCTCCCGGTGTCCTGTAAGCACTAACCCGGCTGTTCAGTTGGGCTGTTCGGGACCGCCGCGGTGAAATCGCGGCGGTCCCGAACAGCCCGACTGAACAGCCAGGTTAGTGTCACTTTCCCTTCAGACGCGGCGGTCAGCTTTGATCGCCGCGTCTGAAGGGTTAATACAGGGCATCACCGCGATCGGTGATGTCCTGTATTAGCCGCGGGTCACGGCCGTTGATGGCCGCAGGGACCGCCGCAATAGGGTTGTATTCGCCGCATAAGACGCACCGACTTTCCCCCCCCCAGTTTTGGGGAAGAAAAAGTGCGTCTTATACGGCGAAAAATACGGTATATCTTTCAACTAACTACTTTCCTATTGGTTGCTAGGGATGTTGCTAACCTCTGACAACTGTAGTTACATCTTTCTCATTGGCCCACAAGCTAAAAGAAGGGAGGGATCAGTGTCCTCTGGAAGTGCCGATATTCGTGAATTTTTGCATATTCGCCTTCTTTGGACCACAAGCTGGAAGCAGGGAGGGATGATCACTTTTTATTTACACAGTAATGTGTACTGTGGAAATAATAAAGAAAGAAGACAACTGCACTCACCATCCAGTGATGAAGGTATCATTTACTGTCCGTTGGGCATACATAGTACAACAGTAACAGGCAAGTATAGAGCGGAGGCAGAGGTAATTACGGGACAGATCTGTTTCGCACGATAGACGTGCTTCCACTAGCCGACACCTGACGTGCTTCCACTAGCCTACACCTCAGGTGTTGGCTAGTGGAAGCACGTCTATCGTGCGAAACAGATCTGTCCCGTAATTACCTCTGCCTCCGCTCTATACTTGCCTGTTACTGTTGTACTATGTATGCCCAACGGACTTCAGTAAACGATACCTTCATCACTGGATGGTGAGTGCAGGGCCGGCCTTAGGTGTTCAGGCGTCCTGTGCGAGCTAACCTTGTGGCGCCCCCCCCCCCCCCCTGTTACCCCATAAACATACACAAAGAGGAAAAAAATCTTTGTAACAAATATTTTTTTTTTATATTTAATCATTCCCCTGCCCCCTTAATCAGTCCCATGTCCCCCTTAATCAGATGCAGTATAGTTCCCCCACATTAGGTGCAGTATAGTTCCCCACATTAGGTGCAGTATAGCCCCACATTAGGAAGAAGCAGGTTCCCCACATTAGGTGCAGTATAGCTCCCCACATTAGGTGCAGTATAGCCCCACATTAGGAAGAAGCAGTTTCCCCACATTAGGTAGTAGCAGGTTCCCCAAATTCGGTAGCATTGTCGTACTGTGGCTATGTGGCTGGTCGAATAGACAAGAAGAAATGTTGATGGATTTTACATTGAGAAGTTTATGGGCTGCTGGGATGAGGTGCGCCCTCCTGACTACTGCAAAAAGACAGGAGCGGGGACAGTTGGACAGAAAAATTAGATTCCAGTCCTAAGGGGAAACCTCATGAAGGGCCCATATATTCTCCAATATGGTACTTGCAGAGCAATGGAAAAGAACCTCTATTAAACATGTAAAGTGACAGTAGAAATATTATTACAGAAGAAAAGAAGGTTTGTGGTGGCCCAGTACAGGAGTTGTCATCCTGTACACCTGTCCGTCCTGTGTTGTGGCCACCCTTTCAGTGTTCCCCTGGGTATACATCCCTCTTCAGGACTTCAGGTTAAATGTCTTAAGTTACATGCTGGTTAATCTTCTGGGGTCACTTGTTGGTGACCTATGGGATTCCTCCAAATTGCTCCCTTATATATCTGGGAGGAAATAGCCTAGTCAAGTTGAGTTGAGTTGAGTTCTCTGCTGAGGTGCAGTCAAGTGAAGACCTGAGAGTTGTCTGGTGTTCCTGAGGGAGACCAAGGCCTAATCACGCAGCCACGCAGCTACTAACAGTAACCCCTGCAGGTGAAAGTCAAAACATGGCGGTAAGCACAAATGCAGGGGAGAAGTCTTGTCAAGATAATCAAGTCAGTCAAGTTACTAAAGTCAGCGTGGGTTGCATAATTCAGTACAAGTCCACTACAAGTCCCAGCGAACTAACACGCTCCATAAAGTTCACTGAGCATCTTCTTGAGCCTAAACTAAGCTGTAAAGACTTTGACATCCTGTCTGCCTCAGTAAAGTGCTGTTGTTCCGTAACCTTGCATTGGAGTGATTATTTACACCGCCACCTCGTGTGGTGTAGAGGATAATCACGCCCTGGAATCATGAACACAAAAGGTTAATGCCCTCTCTGCCCTAAGGGTTAACAACATCTGCCCTTCCAACACCCTCACCATAACTTCTGGCGTGCTACGTACAGGATACGAGTGTGCGCCTTATGCGAAAATACCCCCCCCCCCCCCAGTCTGAACTGTGTCTATATTGCCGAAAATTTGCACATCCGTACGACAGAAATTGCACCCAAAATTGTACGGGACTTTGTTTATGAAGCTCTTATGCTGGAAGGTGCTTGTGAAATAGAGGGGGAGGTGAAGAAAAGTTTATTGTCTGGTGAAGGAGGTGAAGAAAAGTATTGAAGTTGTGCCCGCCATGTGTAAAATCCGTACAGAAGATATGCTTTATTGCAATGTGTTTACCATACCTGAAGGGGTTAATCTGGTCCAGTGATTCCCACGGACGTGAGCGGTCGTAGCTCCACCCATGTCAGTCCCCAGCGGTGACGCCTCTTGAGCCCAGGAACAGGAAGTGCCCTGGGTGCCGCGGCTCCGAGAGTTTCCGGTTGGCGAAAACATAGTTTGCGCTGCACCGCAACTCCTATAAGTCTTACCGATCATCCATTGCAGTGTATACAGAGTCTCCAGCACCCTGCTCTGCCACTTTCTTCCTGGTATTGCCCGCAGGTGTGGTTATCAAGTCTCCTGTTACTGGGTGCCTGCAAAATAGAGGGGGAGTGTCTGCTGTTGTTACCCCTATCATCAAAACCGAAGCCACTGCAGCACCTCACCAGCTCTCTTAAAGGGGAACGCACCTCATCTTCCTTAAAGTGACAGTGCACTCAAAAATCTACAAGATGTCTGAACCAAGCACCACAGATCAACTGGGCACCAGAGCACCGCCATCTCCCGCAGTGAGCCCGCCACCTGGTCCAGCAGCTAGTCTCCTATCTCTTGCAAGCATCCACAACCCTGGTGTTCCAGCGACCGGACCAGAATTCATGGGGAATCCTGTCCTCCCTACCTACATTGGAGACCCCTTCACCCAGAGGGATTTCAAAGGGAGGATCCAGAGCTTGTTTGTCTTTTACTCTTTCCCTCCTAACCAACAGGTGCAACTACTAACTGGACAACTCCAGGGACCAGAAGAAGTTTTAGAAGAAGTTTTCACCTAGCCAGCATCCGAGAAGGCGACTGTGGAGCAGATTTTTGAAGGACTGTGCCAGGTATCTGAGTGAAGTTCTCCATCAGAGGTACGTCTCTGGCTGTATGAAAGGTTACAGAAGCCAGGTGAGACCTTGAGTGCATATGCTGTAGCCCTTCAGAATGCCCTAGAGACTGTCCAGAAGTTAGATGGTATAACTACCAAGCAGGGCAACAAGGTGTTAATGGACAGATTTATTGATGGGGCTCATAATAAGTGAGACAAAGCCCAACTGAGAATGTAAGCAGTCCAAAACCCCAACATGTCATTTCCTGCTTTTAAGAGACTGGCTATACAAGTAATTGAGTCCGAGACTGAGTTTGAAGATGTTTGTACCCCCCTTGCATCTGCTCAGGAACCACTAGGGACGACGGCCAGGCCGGTTCCATCACCGTCCCCGCCCAGTGCAACCTACCCTTCCAGTCACCACAGTCTCAGATCTAAAGAATGTTAGGCAAGACATTGAATAACTGACTAAAGCTGTTAAGAAACTTGCCACCTGGTCTGCTCCACCTGCCCGGAAAGCATCCATACCTAGAAAACCCCTCCTGCTCCTGATTCCTGCAATCTCATTTACTGTAATCATCCACCCAATAGGTATTCTGGGACTCAGAGACCCTTTTGCACTAACTGTAACAAGCCCAGCCATTGGAAAATGCAGTGTTCAGATTTAAACGGATTTACCATGAGGTTGAGGACCGGCCCTCAGTAAAACAGTAAAACGGGCGAAAAAGGTACCAACCGTCTAAGCCAGGCCCATTGTGATTATGAGCTGAAGCGTTTGTGGCCACAGAGGAAGCAACTGTTTGCGCACAAAGGACTGTTGTACCGCAATTCTTTGGATCCAGTCTCCGGTGATCGACTTCATCGGATTCTGGTTCCCCGAAGAGAAACGGCGATAGTCCTCAATGCTTATCATGACTAGTGATGAGCGGCATTGCCCATATTCGAATTTGCGATATTTTGCGAATATATAGACGAATATTTGTCCTATATTCGTGAATTTTGCGTATTCATTAAATTCGCATATGTGAATACTTGCATGTTTGCATATGTGAATATTTGCATATTTGTCTATTCGAGGAAGAAAACAGTGAGGGGGTGGACAACTTTACTATTGGTTGCTAGGGATGTTGTTGATAACCTCTGACAAGTGTATTTGCATAATTTTATTTGGCCCACAAGTGAAAAGAAGGAATATGCAAATATTCACATATGCGATTATGCGCATATACAAATATTCACATATGCGAACATGCGCACATGCGGGGAAAAAAGTGAATATTTGCAATTTCAAATATATAGCAAATATATTCGCAATATTCGCAAATTCGCAAATGCGGAGTGACATCGAGAAATGGTACAATGAATGTTCTGTCTGTAACATCACCAAGAATGTATGCAATGACTCCTCCACTCCACTTCACTCCATCCAGAGTGACAGAACCAATAAGCCAGACCATGTGAAGTTGTCTCCTACCTGGTCTGGGTAAACCTATGCTCTTACCATGGTGGACCACTTCTCCAAGTGGGTTATTGTCGTCCCCGTCAAAGATCTCGCCGCCAAGACGGCGGCCCAAGTGGGTGCAAACCCTTGGATGCCCCGAGTCTGTCTTCACTGACCGTGGACTGGCGTTCGAGGCCCAATTCTTGCACTTATGAGAGGAGAAAAATGCGCTACAGTACGCTTAAAAAAGTATTTGTGCACAACACCAGCAGTACACACCAGTGCTGCAGCACATAGTCGCTGTGTACTACACCCAAAATTGCACTTTCTCTCTCAATCTCACTCCCTTTCCTATCAGTGCTTCTAGCTGAATCACTGCTGTTCTGTGCAACACACTGCTCTCTGTCCCTCTCTGCAATAGAACGATGTAGACAGTGACTGGGAAGTGAATCGCTGGAGTAAGAATGCTTTTCGGTGCAACACATACTGCTCTCTGTCCCTCTCTCTGCGCAACAGAATGCTTACTTGACTAGGAGGTGAATTGCTGCTGGAAAAAAGCTTTTCTGTGCAACACACAGCACTGTCTGTTCCTAACTATCTCTCTGCAGTGAAAGGCTGAAGTGACTGGCCGCAATATGGCTGCCGATTATATAAGGCTGTGACATCACAGAGGTGACTGGCTGCTGAGAGGCTGCATGCTGCATGTGATTCAGGGTCATCCCGCCTACCCTTGTTCCCGCCTTCCCAGGATCCCATGCCCCATGTCCTCACATGTGGATCAGCCATTTTAGATGCCCTGGAGCCTGGACCGCACTAAATGGAGTTTAATGAAGTGATTTGCGTGATAGAATCGCGACGATATTCGTATTCATTGAGAATGCATTTTTTCCTGAAATTCTTAACGAATTTGGAGGGGGCCTGTTTACCAATGTCTGTGATGTGTCCTCTGAACTGGCTCGCCAATACTATATACTGTATGTTATATACGTAGTGTATGGGCCAGACAGGGCAGAGGACACAGCACAGACATTGGTATACAGTGACATAATACTGCGGGGCTATATACGTCAGCTGTGTGATTTTTGGTCACTTCCTATACTAGAAACAAATTGAATAAAACATGATAAAAAGGTGCCATCAAAACAAACATAGTCCAGATAAAAACTACAGATCAAGGCGCACAAAATGCCTCCCTGTTATAGTGGTGAAAAGAGGACACTTTTAAGCATACAAATTTTTGTACAAAAAGCTAGAATTTAAAGTAGTAAAATAAAAATAACCTATATTAATTGGGTTACATTTTAACAGTGTATAGTGCATATGCGTGCATTTGAGTGCATATGCTGTAGCCCTTCAGAATGCCCTAGAGACTGTCCAGAAGTTAGATGGTATAACTACCAAGCAGGGCAACAAGGTGTTAATGGACAGATTTATTGATGGGGCTCATAATAAGTGAGACAAAGCCCAACTGAGAATGTAAGCAGTCCAAAACCCCAACATGTCATTTCCTGCTTTTAAGAGACTGGCTATACAAGTAATTGAGTCCGAGACTGAGTTTGAAGATGTTTGTACCCCCCTTGCATCTGCTCAGGAACCACTAGGGACGACGGCCAGGCCGGTTCCATCACCGTCCCCGCCCAGTGCAACCTACCCTTCCAGTCACCACAGTCTCAGATCTAAAGAATGTTAGGCAAGACATTGAATAACTGACTAAAGCTGTTAAGAAACTTGCCACCTGGTCTGCTCCACCTGCCCGGAAAGCATCCATACCTAGAAAACCCCTCCTGCTCCTGATTCCTGCAATCTCATTTACTGTAATCATCCACCCAATAGGTATTCTGGGACTCAGAGACCCTTTTGCACTAACTGTAACAAGCCCAGCCATTGGAAAATGCAGTGTTCAGATTTAAACGGATTTACCATGAGGTTGAGGACCGGCCCTCAGTAAAACAGTAAAACGGGCGAAAAAGGTACCAACCGTCTAAGCCAGGCCCATTGTGATTATGAGCTGAAGCGTTTGTGGCCACAGAGGAAGCAACTGTTTGCGCACAAAGGACTGTTGTACCGCAATTCTTTGGATCCAGTCTCCGGTGATCGACTTCATCGGATTCTGGTTCCCCGAAGAGAAACGGCGATAGTCCTCAATGCTTATCATGACTAGTGATGAGCGGCATTGCCCATATTCGAATTTGCGATATTTTGCGAATATATAGACGAATATTTGTCCTATATTCGTGAATTTTGCGTATTCATTAAATTCGCATATGTGAATACTTGCATGTTTGCATATGTGAATATTTGCATATTTGTCTATTCGAGGAAGAAAACAGTGAGGGGGTGGACAACTTTACTATTGGTTGCTAGGGATGTTGTTGATAACCTCTGACAAGTGTATTTGCATAATTTTATTTGGCCCACAAGTGAAAAGAAGGAATATGCAAATATTCACATATGCGATTATGCGCATATACAAATATTCACATATGCGAACATGCGCACATGCGGGGAAAAAAGTGAATATTTGCAATTTCAAATATATAGCAAATATATTCGCAATATTCGCAAATTCGCAAATGCGGAGTGACATCGAGAAATGGTACAATGAATGTTCTGTCTGTAACATCACCAAGAATGTATGCAATGACTCCTCCACTCCACTTCACTCCATCCAGAGTGACAGAACCAATAAGCCAGACCATGTGAAGTTGTCTCCTACCTGGTCTGGGTAAACCTATGCTCTTACCATGGTGGACCACTTCTCCAAGTGGGTTATTGTCGTCCCCGTCAAAGATCTCGCCGCCAAGACGGCGGCCCAAGTGGGTGCAAACCCTTGGATGCCCCGAGTCTGTCTTCACTGACCGTGGACTGGCGTTCGAGGCCCAATTCTTGCACTTATGAGAGGAGAAAAATGCGCTACAGTACGCTTAAAAAAGTATTTGTGCACAACACCAGCAGTACACACCAGTGCTGCAGCACATAGTCGCTGTGTACTACACCCAAAATTGCACTTTCTCTCTCAATCTCACTCCCTTCCCTATCAGTGCTTCTAGCTGAATCACTGCTGTTCTGTGCAACACACTGCTCTCTGTCCCTCTCTGCAATAGAACGATGTAGACAGTGACTGGGAAGTGAATCGCTGGAGTAAGAATGCTTTTCGGTGCAACACATACTGCTCTCTGTCCCTCTCTCTGCGCAACAGAATGCTTACTTGACTAGGAGGTGAATTGCTGCTGGAAAAAAGCTTTTCTGTGCAACACACAGCACTGTCTGTTCCTAACTATCTCTCTGCAGTGAAAGGCTGAAGTGACTGGCCGCAATATGGCTGCCGATTATATAAGGCTGTGACATCACAGAGGTGACTGGCTGCTGAGAGGCTGCATGCTGCATGTGATTCAGGGTCATCCCGCCTACCCTTGTTCCCGCCTTCCCAGGATCCCATGCCCCATGTCCTCACATGTGGATCAGCCATTTTAGATGCCCTGGAGCCTGGACCGCACTAAATGGAGTTTAATGAAGTGATTTGCGTGATAGAATCGCGACGATATTCGTATTCATTGAGAATGCATTTTTTCCTGAAATTCTTAACGAATTTGGAGGGGGCCTGTTTACCAATGTCTGTGATGTGTCCTCTGAACTGGCTCGCCAATACTATATACTGTATGTTATATACGTAGTGTATGGGCCAGACAGGGCAGAGGACACAGCACAGACATTGGTATACAGTGACATAATACTGCGGGGCTATATACGTCAGCTGTGTGATTTTTGGTCACTTCCTATACTAGAAACAAATTGAATAAAACATGATAAAAAGGTGCCATCAAAACAAACATAGTCCAGATAAAAACTACAGATCAAGGCGCACAAAATGCCTCCCTGTTATAGTGGTGAAAAGAGGACACTTTTAAGCATACAAATTTTTGTACAAAAAGCTAGAATTTAAAGTAGTAAAATAAAAATAACCTATATTAATTGGGTTACATTTTAACAGTATGAACCTACAGAATAAAGCAAAGGTGTCACTTATACCGAAAAGTTCACTGCGTAGAAACGGAAGCCCTCAAAATTTGCAAAATGGTGCTTTGTCTTTTTTTTTTTATTTTGCCCATCAAATAATTTTGTTTGTATCACTGTGAATTTATAGGTAAAATTAGTGATGTCATTATAAAGTACAATTGATGATGCAAAAAGCAAGCCCTCATGTAGGTTGGTAGATGGAACAATAAAAGAATTATGTCTATTAGAAGGCAAGGAGGAAAAAACTAAACCTAAAAAAAAGCTCAGTCCTGAAAGGGTTAATATGAACAGTAACTTCACAGTAAAGGGTAATTATACACAGTAACGTCACAGTACAGGGATAATATGCCTAGTATGTTAGTACAGGAATAATAAACAGTGATGTCACAGCACAGGGATAATACACACAGTGATGTCACAGCACAGGGATCACAGTGATGTCACAGTAAAGGGATAATACACACAGTTATGTTACAGTACAGGGATAATACACACAGTGATGTGTCAGTACAGGGATAATACACACAGTGATGTCACAGTACAGGGATAATACACACAGTGATGTCACAACACAGGGATAATACACACAGTGATGTCACAGTACAGGGATAATACATGCAGTGATGTCACAGCACAGGGATCACAGTGATGTCACAGTACAGAGATAATACACACAGTGATGTCACAGTACAGGGATAATACACACAGTGATGCCACAATACAGAGATAATACACAGTGATGTCACAATGCAGGGATAATATACACATTGATGTCACAGTACAGAGATAATACACAGTGATGTCACAGTACAGGGATAATACACACAGTGATGCTACAGTACAGAGATAATACACACAGTGATGTCACAGCACAGGGATCACAGTGATGTCACAGTACAGAGATAATACACACAGTGATGTCACAGTACAGGGATAATACACACAGTGATGTCACAGTACAAAGATAATACACAGTGATGTCACAGTACAGGGATAATATACACAGTGATGTCACAGTACAGGGATAATACACACAGTGATGTCACAGTACAGGGATTATACACACAGTGATGTCACAGTACAGGGATAACACACAGTGATGTCACAGTACAGGGATAATACACACAGTGATGCCACAGTACAGAGATAATACACACAGTGATGTCACAGTACAGGGATAATACACACAGTGATGTCACAGTACAAAGATAATACACAGTGATGTCACAGTACAGGGATAATATACACAGTGATGTCACAGTACAGGGATAATACACACAGTGATGTCACAGTACAGGGATTATACACACAGTGATGTCACAGTACAGGGATAACACACAGTGATGTCACAGTACAGGGATAATACACACAGTGATGTCACAGTACAGAGATAATACACAGTGATGTCACATTACAGAGATAATACACACAGTGATGTCACAGTACAGGGATAATACACACAGTGATGTCACAGTACAGGGATAATACATCCAGTGATGTCACAGTACAGGGATAACACACACAGTGATGTCACAGTACAGGGATAACACACACAGTGATGTCACAGTACAGGGATAATACACACAGTGATGTCACAGTATAGAGATAATACACACAGTGATGTCCTAGTACAGGGATAATATACACAGTGATGTCACAGTACAGGGATAATACACACAGTGATGTCACAGTACAGGGGTAATACACACAGTGATGTCATAGTACAGGGATAATATACACAGTGATGTCACAGTACAGGGATAATACACACAGTGATGTCACAGTACAGGAATAATACACACAGTGATGTCACAGTACAGGGATAATACACACAGTGATGTCACAGTACAGGGATAATATTCAGTGATGTCATAGTACACATATATACACAGTGATGTCACAGTACAGGGATAATACACAGTGATGTCACAGAACAGGGATAATATACACAGTGATGTCATAGTACAGGGATACTATACACAGTGATGTCACAGTACAGGGATAATATACACAGTGATGTCACAGTACAGGGATAATATTCAGTGATGTCATAGTACACATATATACACAGTGATGTAACAGTACAGGGATAATACACAGTGATGTCACAGTACACAGATATACACAGGGATGTCTCAGTACAAGGATAAAGAAAGCCCTGGAACTTAAAGTATTGGAGTGGAGGGGCACATGACAAGGGGAGACTAGTGGCCAGGAAGGGGTTAAGGTCACCAAGAGGTCAGTGATCTGGGCTGATCAAAGCGGAGGAGTTAAGCGGGGTATAAATAGGCGCTTCAGGGTGGTGGAGGGTCAGTTGGCGCATGGCCACAGGAGCAGACGTTCCTCTCACCCACCCTAAGTTTTCCGATGTCTTTGTCACAGCAGAGGTAGCAGGATGAGGACTTGGAGGCATGTATGGTTATTGTGGCAGCTGGAAAGGGGGTTTGAGTTAAGGCTGGGGATGGTACCCAGGCTGGTGGATAATTCCCTGCGGGCATGAGGGCCCCCAGGGTAGTGATGAGCGTCATAGGCCATATTCGAATTCGCGATATTTCGCGAATATATGGACGAATAGTCGTCATATATTCGCGAAATTCGCATATTCATTATATTCTTTTTTTGCATATGCGAAAATATATTCGCATATTCGTGAATATTGAGCCCTCGCTTCTTTAATGGTATAGGGAACTGTGACTAGTGCATTAACTCTGTGATTTTTCACCTATTGAAACCAATAGGCCCAGTTTGGTCTATGGGGATCTCATGGCATTTAAAACAGTAAGCTAAGCAGGACCGTCTCTTCAGCACAGTGGATGAGAGACCACCATGGGATCGGGTCCCGGGGTGGGACAGAGTTTTACAGTGTAGTGGTTTAACTTTACTTTCCTGGAAAAGTAGCCCATAGCAACCAATCAGATCGCTTCTTTCATTTTTCACAAGGCCTCTGCAAAATGAAGGAAGCGATCTGATTGGTTGCTATGGGCAACTCAGAAACTTTTCCTCTGAACAGGTTTTGATTAATCTCCCTCTATGGGGGAGATTCATCAAAACCAGTGTAGAGGAAGAGTTGTGCAGTTGCCCATAGCAACCAATCAGATTGCTTCCTTCATTTTTGAAAAGGCCTCTGAAAAATGAAGGAAGCAATCTGGTTGCTATGGGCAACTCAGCAGCTTTTCCAGGAAAGTAAAGTTAAACCACAACACTGTAAAACTCTGTCCCACCCCGGGACCCAATCCCATGGTGGTCTCTCATCCACTGTGCTGAAGAGACGGTCCTGCTTAGCTTACTGTTTTACTTGCTGTGAGATCCCCATAGACCACAATGGGCAAAAAAAATCACAGAGTTAATGCACTAGTCACAGTTCCCTATACCATTAAAGGGGTACTCCGGTGCTTAGACATCTTATCCCCTATCAAAATGATAGGGGATAAGATGCCTGATCGCGGGAGTCCCGCCGCTGGGGACCCCCGGGTTCATGCATGCGGCACCCCGTTAGTAATCAGTCCCCGGAGCGTGTTCGCTCTGGGACTGATTACTGGCGACTACAGGGCGGGCGGCGTGTGATGTCACGCTCCGCCCCTCAATGCAAGCCTACGGGAGGGGGCGTGATAGCTGTCCTTTGGATAGTGGATAAGATGTCTAAGCACCGGAGTACCCCTTTAAATAAGGGAGAACTGAATATTCGCAAATATGCACATATATTTTCGCATATACGCATACAATTTTGCATATGCGAAAAAACGAATATTATTAATTACGAATATATAGTGCTATATTCGCAATATTCGCAAATATGCAATATTCGCTAATAAAATTTGAATTGCGAATATTCGCGAGCAACACTACCCCAGGGAGGGTTGTGGGTCTCCGAAAATTGGTTCCCCGGGACTTGGTGATTAGTGTTGAGCGGCATAGGCCATATTCGAATTCGCGAATATTCGCGAATATATGGACGAATATTCGTCATATATTCGCAAATATTCGCATATTCGTAATAATCTCGTTTTATTTTCGCATATGCGAAAATTCGCGTATGCGAAAATTAACATATACGAAAATTAGTATATACAAAAATTAACATAAGCGAAAATTCGCATATGCAAAAATTAGCATATGCAAAGTTTCGCATATGCGAAAATTTGCACACCGGTCTCACACAGTGGTATTAGAGCCTTCTTTACACCACACAAGCTGGAAGCAGAAAGGGGTGATCACTGTGATGTGTACTGTGAAAAAGAAAAGAAAAAAAAACGAATATTCGTAATTACGAATATATAGTGCTATATTCGCGAATATTCGCGAATATGCGGTATTCGCAAATATAATTTGCATTGCCAATGTTCGCGAGCAACACTACTCATTACCCCCCCTGCACCTCTCATCACCTCTTAACACACTCATAACCCCATCTCCCCCCCCCCCCCACGCAAGTTCACCTACCTTGCCGGGGATCATTGAAATAATGTGAGGCCTCTGCTGCTCCTGGTTCTGGACGGGGATGATGAAGGAGATCGCGCAGGGACGTGGACAGGTCAGGTGGTTGGAGTGGACGTGTGTGCCTACGCGGGGCACGTGATGTCTCTACTCCAATCAGCTCTTGGCCTGTCCGGCCCTACCTAGAAATAGGTAATTTATTAGAAATGTGCGGGCCCCCCGGGCCCGGTCAGAATACTTGCGGGCACCCAGCGGTCAGTGAGTGACAGTTGCAGTCACTCACTGACAAGCAGGGCCGCCATCAGGGGGGTACAGGTGACAAGCCGGAAAAAAAAAAAAAGGTCCAGGGATGTCCGGGCCTCCTGAAGCTTCGGGCCCCATACAAGTGTATGGGTTGTACCCCCCTGATGGCGGCCCTGGTCATTTGTAGGCAAAAGGGGAGGATAATACTAATATGTTTGTGTTGCAGGTTCCATGATGTCCTGTGCCAGATGGAGCAAAAAGAGTTAGCTACAGCTCTGTCTGTAATGTGGATGTAACAATTACTTATCTGATGGCCTTGTAGTTTGCAGACTTCATTTTACCCCTTAAGGACAAGCCCATTTTAACCTTAAGGACTAGGCCAATTTTATTTTTGCGTTATCATTTTTTCTTATTTCTTTCTTTTCTTATTTCTTCTAAAATTCATAACTCCTTTATATTTCCACCTACAGACCCATATAAGGGCTTGTTTTTTGCGTGACCAATTGTACTTTGTAATGAAACCTCTCATTTTACCATAAAATGTAGGACGAACCCCCAAAAAAATGGAAATTTAAATGAAAACCACAATTTTGCACATTTTGGAGGGTTTTATTTTCACACTATACACTTTACTAGTGTTGCTCGCGAATATTCGCAATGCGAATTTAATTCGCGAATATCGCATATTCGCGAATATTCGCGAATATAGCACTATATATTCGTAATTACGAATATTCATAAATTTTTATGTTTTTTTTTCACAGTACACATCACAGTGATCACCCCTCTCTGCTTCCAGCTCTAATACTACTGTGCGAGACAGGTGAGTGAATGTTCGCATATGCGAATATTTATATATACAAATTTTCGCACATGCAAATTTCCGTTTATGTTAATTTTCGCATGTGACAATTTTCGCATGCACGATTTTTTACATATGCGAAAATAAAACGAGAATATGCGATTATTTGCGAATATATGACGAATATTCGTCCATATATTTGCGAATATTCGCGAATTCGAATATGGCCTATGCCGCTCAACACTATTGGTGATTAGTAGTGTTGAGCGGTATAGGCCATATTCGAATTCGCGAATATTCGCAAATATATATATATATATATATATATATATATATATATATAGACGAATATTCGCCATATATTCGCGAATATTCGTATATTCATATTGTTTTATTTTCGCATATGAGAATATTGACATATAAAAAAAAAACTTTACTTTCTGGCACCAGTTGATTGAAAAAAAAAAATTCCACTGGAGTACCCCTTTAAAGGCACCCCACTGTCCCATCAGGGCAAACACTCATACTATAGACCAGTGGTCTTCAACCTGCGGACCGTTGGCTGTCCGGGCATGCTGGGAGTTGTAGTTTTGCAACATCTGGAGGTCCGCAGGTTGAAGACCACTGCTATAGACATTAGACACCCCCCGTCATTGCACCAGCCCTTGGAGCATGAGACCACCTTGTGGAAGCCCTCCGTATGGCATTGTTATGAGGCTGAATTGTGTAAATATTTTCACCATTCTCCTCACCAAACCCCTTTTCCAGCCTTTATTTTAGGTATGATGGTAATGACAGAATAAAAAAAAAAAGCATTTTGCAAAGCATATGTATTTTAGTGTTCTTACTAGAGATGAGCGAACTTACAGAAAATTCGATTCGTCATGAACTTCTCAGCTCGGCAGTTGATGATTTTCCTGCATAAATTAGTTCAGCTTTTAGGTGCTCCCGTGGGCTGGAAAAGGTAGATACAGTCCTAGGAAAGAGTCTCCTAGGACTGTATCCACCTTTTCCAGCCCACCGGAGCACCGGAAAGCTGAACTAATTTATGCAGGAAAAGTAGTCAACTGCCGAGCCGAGAAGTTCGTGACGAATCGAATTTACTGTAAGTTCGCTCATCTCTAGTTCTTACAATGAACTTTGGAATGTCTGTTATACCCCCCTGATGTTAATATTACCAGTGCCTGGAGTTACACTTTAATACAAATCTGCGGAATTTTCCACATAGTCCTTTATTCTCACATAATGTGTCTGATTTCATCATCTGACCAGAGCGTGAAATACCCGGTAGATACTTCTGTGATACAATGTAGGACATAACAAACATCAAGACAAAAACAACAGCTGCGAGGAAAAGTCCAATTGTTCCTCTGAGAGAAGCACATGTTGTTCGTGTTCACATTCACGGCAGCGCAAAACAAATATTTCATTTTTAGTTATTACAGACAGAAGGGAACAAGGATGATCTATGGGCCATTAAGAGTTAAATGAGATAGCCTGAGGACAAGGCAGGGGGGGGGGGGGGGGGTCTGGCCCATTGACTGTCTATGCTTGATGCATTTAAATGGCGCAAGGGCCATGTAAAACTCAATAGGCTGCAAGCACACGCCATTACCTCACGACTTCGCGGGAAATGTGCCACGAGTCCTGAACGCTATAGCGACGGGATATAGACTCAAATAAACTGCATAAAGACTGATAAAATAAATTCCGTTAAGACGAATAGAGAAATCCTATGTCTTTCTACAATTTGTTCAAAATGCTTTGTAGAACCGAATACTTATTTAAAATGACATATCTTACTGAATACTTTTCTTTTTTTAAATTATAGTAGAAATTTGCATTGCTAGGTCCTATGTGCATTTAGGCTATTGAGCTATTATGTGGACTGTGTGCCTCAGCATAGAACTGTCCTTTCTTTGTGCGCTTATTCAAGTACCGTATTTATTAGGGATCGACCGATCATCAGTTTGGCCGATATTCACAATATATTCACGATTTTGGACGTTATCGGTATCGGCAATTACCACCCCCACCGCACTGCCCCGCCCACCACCACACTGCGCCGCACCCCCACCACCGCGCCGCACCCCAACCGCACCCCAACCGCACCGCCCCGGGCAGAGACCACCGCCGCTGCTGCCCCATTGCCTCCCCCATCCCCGGTCTATAATTACTGTGCGGTGGGGGGGGGGGGGGGGCGTTTTGGTGGTGATAGGACTCAGGAGAACCCCAGGACAGGCAGGGGGAGAGAAGCGGGTGGCAGCGACGGTCTCTGGCACCGCAAAAGCCGCTGCAGTTCATTGATTTAAAGCGCCCGCTTTAAATCAATGATCTGCAGCGGTGTCACGGGGGGGATATATAGCAGATAACTTATACCGGAATATCGGTATAAGTTATCGGCTATTGCCCCTAACCTCAACAGAGTATCGGTATGGGCCCTAAAAAAAACGATATCGGTTGATCCCTAGTATTTATCGGCGTATAACACGCACTTTTAAATCTAAAATAAAATCTAAAAAAACCCTACCTGCTGTCCATTTTAGGAACTGTCCAGAGCAGCATATGTTTGATATGGGGATTTTCTCCTGCTCTGGACAGTTCCTAAAATGGACAGCTGAGGTCAGCAGAGAGCACTGTGGTCATGACATCAGAGGAAATGCATTTCTTTTTTTAAATTTCTCTTTAGTATACAGCCCCTAAAAAGTACTGAAGGGATTAAGATTTTTTAATAGAAGTGATTTACAAATCTGTTTATCTTTCTGGCCCTAGTTGATTTAGAAAAAAAAAAAAAGTTTTCCACGGGAGTACTCCTTTAAGTATAAAGTCCATGGTTTGGGTGGGATAGGTAACTACTAGAGATGAGCGAACTTACAGTAAATTCGATTTGTCACGAACTTCTCGGCTCGGCAGTTGATGACTTATCCTGCGTAAATTAGTTCAGCCTTCAGGTGCTCCCGTGGGCTGGAAAAGGTGGATATATTCCAAGGAAAGAGTCTCCTAGGAATGTATCCACCCTTTCCAGCCCACCGGAGCACCTGAAAGCTGAACTAATTTATGCAGGATAAGTCATCAACTGCCGAGCCGAGAAGTTTGTGACGAATTGAATTTACTGTAAGTTCGCTCATCTCTAGTAACTACAGACAGTTCCCCAAAAGTAACATGTACGTTGCTTGCTTATGGTTAATTTGCAACAGAAAGATACTTGTGATTAAGTTTAAAGGGGTACTCCGCCCCTACACATCTTATCCCCTATCCAAGGGATAGGGGATAAGATGTCAGATCGCCGCGGTCCCACTGCTGGGGACCCCCGGGATTGCCACTGCGGCACTGCTCTATCATTGCTGCACAGAGCGAGTTCGCTCTGCATGTAATGATGGGCAATACAATGGCCGGAGCATCGTTATGTCTTGGCTCCGCCCATCGTGACGTCACGGCCCGCCCCCCTCAGTACATGTCTATGGGAGGGGCGTGACGGTTGTCACGCCCCCTGCCATAGACTTGCATTAAGGGGACGGGCCGTGATGTCCAAGGGGCGGAGCCATGATGTCACACTGCTCCGTCCCCTGTATTGCCCATCATTACGCACAGAGCGAACTCGCTCTGTGCAGCAATGATAGCGCAGTGCCGCAGCGGCGATCCCCGGGGTCCCCAGCAGCGGGACCGCAGAGACCTGACATCTTATCCCCTATCTAGAGGCAGAGTACCCCTTTAATAGGTACTTAAAAGAGGCCTAACATAAAGCTTCTGGGCCCCAATGCAAAATCTGTAACAGGTGCCCATCCTAACATGTCATTTACAATACTTGTGTCTTTTTATGAAGCAGAGGGATATTGGATGGTCCCTCTAAGGCATTTCTTATAACTAGGCCTTTGACTCATCTGGAGACAGGAAGATATCTGGTCCCTGTTGTTAGATCTCCTACTTGCCTAGAATAATACATTATGCTGAACACGAGCCTCCCTCCTGTGAGAACAAGGCTCTATAGAATGAGTTATCACTGTACTCATGGAGTCATTTTGGCTGGCAATTCCTGAGAAGATTCATGGCTGCTCTAAGTCATACGCATCTGGAGATAATGGCTTTCATCAAGGTTTAATGGGGTCCTGAAGCCTTAGGAATAGCGGTATGTCCCTCTATACACTCAACAATAACCACTTTTCTCATTTCTGGAATTCCTTTGGATGGTTGCATTGGGGGAAAAAGAAATGTACCAAATAAAAAAAAGTGTATGATATTGCTGCAAAGATTGGGCTAATATTTAGAAAGATTTAAGGGGGTAGTTACCTATTTATAACTGGTAAATGTTGGGTAGCGGATGCGTACTGTCACTTTAATATATATTATAGATGTATTTTCTCCCCAGTCCAGTTATGCTGTTCGGCATTTCAGTGGTTACAACACACCATACAGCACCACAAACATTCGCATACAATGCTGCAGAGCCACACATCGTCACGTCACAGCACTGTTTATGGGGCGCGGGAGATATACCAGCACTGTACCCATGTATCTCTGGGATATCCATAGACAGTGCATAGAGGACATACCGACCCCACCGCTCCATGCACAGAGAGTGCCGGAACCTCATTCTAGAGATCAAACTGCTAAGATCTCCCTACGGAATCAGACACTTAACCCCTAAGGGAATACGTTTTTAAAGGGGTTCTCCGCCCCTAGACATCTTATCCCGTATCCAAAGGATATCCCCTATCCAAAAGATAAGGGATACGATGTCTGATCGTGGGGATCCCGCCGCTGGGGACTGCCGCGATCTCCCTGCTGCACACTGCGTTTGTTTAGAGCGTTAGGCGCAGCGCTGGAGGCTCGTGATGTCACGGTCACCCTCCACTCGTGAGATCGTGGCCACGACCCCTCAAACTTGCATTGAGGGGTCGTGGCCGTCATGTCACGAGGGGGGCGTGGCTGTGATGTCACGAGCCTCCACTCCATGCAACGAATGTCTGGGGTGCCGTAGCCGAGACATCTTATCCTTTGGATAGGGGATAAGATATCTAGGGGGGGAGTACCCCTTTAAAGTACTGGAGTTCCCCTTTTAAAGTATTTACTAAAACAGACATAAGTAATGTATATAGCTGTATTCACTTGTCAGTTAAAGGAGCTGTCCAAGGACATAATAATTTTTTTTATATGACTGGGGTAGTAAAGATAAAAAATAAGTCCCCCACTGGTCTGACATCATCTGATCCCCACTCAACAACGCTGCTCCCTGTTTCTGAGACGAGTAGTCTGATCACTGACGATTGGCTGAGTGGGCAGTTCCTGCTGACACGACCCATCTCGGAAACAGGGAGTAGCGTTGTTAAGGAGGGATCGGATGACGTCAGAGGGGAAACGGTGGGGGTCCGAAGAAGGTGAGTGTTTGTACAACTCAAAAAAGTGTAACAGTCCTATTAGTTTGCAGACATCAGGCCATCTCCTGTCTTTAGTTCTTGTCACTTGTAGAGTCACCTACAGTAATCTGAGCTGGTTATCGTATAATTCTCTAAGAGCAAAATGACAATTTTCTATATAAAATCATGAAACACAAATTTCCACATCCGCCCAGAATAGCAATTACTGCCGATCTTGTCTCCGCTCATGTAATTAGAAGGTAATTGGCTGTCACCACTTACTGTATAGCACTTTCTGGTAGGAATTCATCAGCAAGTTACAGCAGAGCATTGCTATGAAAATCCAAATGTACGGGATGCAAATAGGCTGATGGTGTTGATGAGATATTGGGGGACATTTATCATTGGCTTTACACCACTTCAATGTTCTAAAAGTCTCTGCAATTTTTGTGCGGTTGTCGACTGTTTGGTGCACCATACCCCACTTTATGGAGTGGAGCTGTATTTATTATTTGCACAAATTAAATTTAGAAGTGTGTTTTTTGCGCAAAGCCTACTTTTTTGGCGCAAATCTACACCATTTAATAGGACACGTACAAAAGTGTCTATGCTAGAGCACAAAGCTTAAACCAATCTCTGCATATCACTGGTTGGTATAGTTGAGCAAAATTTATCAAGTCCTGTGCAGCTTTTTAGTAAATTTTGAGCAACTGTGTATACAATACACCAAGCAAACAGGGGTAAAATCTATTCTACCTTACACCAACATTGATGTCCCCCATGGAGTCAATAATCCAGTTTCTGGGACTCTTTTGGTGGAATCAGAGCTGCAGCTAGAGTTTCTTTCGCCTGGGTCCTATGAAACAGATTTGACCCACTGAGGGATGAATTCTACATAACCTCTGAACGTGTCCTGTGGTGTCTGGCACCAAGATGTTCCCAACAGATCCCTTGAAGGGAAACTGTCATCATGTGATGTTTGAAAGTGTCCCCCGCTGGCCCCGTAAGTAGGGGAGTTATATACTCTATATCCCTGCTAAGTTGCTAACTTTCTGGGACTTTGGTAAGTCCTGTTATCAGGCCTGGATTTTTATGGGATCAAAAACAGATTGGTAGTGGGGTCTTTCAACCACTTCTAGGCCACTCCAGGATTTCAGACTAGCTCAGATCAGCACAGGTGCTGAAGACAGCTCCTCACTGGGCTTTAAAGCGTGGTGAGAGTTCTACATGGACGTTTTTAATGTAAAGTTAGTGCTGGACAAGCAGGATTTATTTGGTGTTTATGCCTGATTGTATGGCTGGGGTCACTCAATGTAAAGCGTACTTTATTTTACACAATCTTTGAGGGGGAAAATGTGGATATAATCAGTGGAAATGTATCTCACTGGTCTGAATCTCCAGATACGAAGCTATATCCACAGGAGAAGGATATTACAAACTACAGTGGAGTATTAAGAAATTAATTAACCCTTTCTACTTACCGTATTTTTCGCCCTATAGGACGCACCGGTGTATAAGACGCACCCTATTTTTAAAAAATTAAAGATTTTGAACCCAATAGTGGTCTTCAACCTGCGGACCTCCAGATGTTGCAAAACTATAACTCCCAGCATGCCCGGACAGCCATTGGCTGTCCGGGCATGCTGGGAGTTGTAGTTTTGCAACATCTGGAGGTCCGCAGATTGAAGACCACTGCATAGGATTTAATACTCACGTGTCCCCGCCGCTCCGGACCCGTCACCGCTGCCCTGGATGTCGCTCCATCGCTGTCGCCGTGTCCCCGTCGCTCCAGAACTTCTCTGCTGCCGCCCGGGTATCCTCGCTCTCCGTCGCCGCCATCACGTTGTTATGCACGCCGACGCACGCACGCGACGACGTGATGATGAGGAAGGAGAGCGCCGGCCATACAGGGGATCCCTGAACGGAGAAGACACCAAGGAGGCAGGTAAGGTCCCTCCCGGTGTCCTGTAAGCACTAACCCGGTTATTCAGTCGGGCTGTTCGGGACCGCCGCGGCGCTCCCGAACAGCCCAACTGAACAGCCGGGTTAGTGTCACTTTCCCTTCAGACGCGGCGGTCAGCTTTGATTGCCGCGTCTGAAGGGTTAATACAGGGCATCACCGCGATCGGTGATGTCCTGTATTAGCCTCGGGTCCCGGCCGTTGTTGGCCGCAGGGACCGCCGCGATAGGGGTGTATTCGCCGTATAAGACGCACCGACTTTTTCCCCCCAGTTTTAGGGAAGAAAAAGTGCGTTTTATACGGCGAAAAATACGGTACATCCAATGAGGTGAATTAAACTTGGAAGTTAAAAACATTTATATCTCAATATACATTTTAGCAATATCTGTCAGCTTGGATTTGCTCATTGACAGTATATCACACTATAATGTTATAAAATGTCACTGTGCACTTATACGATATAAACACAAGGTCATCAGAATGGTTAAGAAGCTTTTAGCAGAACATTTTACTCATCCTCTCCTACTCCGCATAGCGGTGAAAAATAACACCTATGATACAGCTGTCAGCTACAAGGAAATATTAACTAAGATATCAGACGGAAAGAGGTTACTTTATAGCAACCTCCAGCAGAAATCATTTCCAGTAGACTGGCTTTACAGGTTAAGAGCTTTCTCCTCTGACCTGTCTCAATCTAAAACTCAGGTTTCTGCTATCGAAAAATATAAATAAGTGTAGGAATGTGTGAGATGAACTGGACTGTACGGGGCAAGAAGATGTAAACTCATCAGCCGGGAAAGTCTCATATTATTGTGGTAATGGCAGGGTGTGAGGTACAGGGCAGTGTTGTTACCCTAGGGGAAGATGGTATTAAAGGGGTATTCCAGGCAAAAACTTTTTTTTATATATATATCAACTGGCTCCAGAAAGTTAAACAGATTTGTAAATTACTTCTATTAAAAAATCTTAATCCTTCCAATAGTTATTAGCTTCTGAAGTTGAGTTGCTGTTTTCTGTCTAACTGCTTTCTGATGACTCACGTCCCGGGAGCTGTCCAGCTCCTCTAGGGATATTCTCCCATCATGCAAGGGATATTTTCCCATCATGCACAGCTCCCGTGACGTGACATCATCATTGAGCAGTTAGACAGAAAACTTCAGAAGCTAATAACTATTGGAAGGATTAAGATATTTTAATAGAAGTAATTTACAAATCTGTTTAACTTTCCGGAGCCAGTTGATATATAAAAAAAAGTTTTTGCCTGGAATACCTCTTTAACCCCTTGTGTTTGTGATGCCAGGGCTTGGTTTAGCCTTAACCACCCGAAGGTATACCGCTGGATCCTGGGCTAGGCATGGGGGCAATGAAGACACTGACGCCAAGTTACGGACAACGGTAGCTTTACAGAGGGTAGACAGTTGTTATCATCTATGCAGTACAGCCAGGGCCCAAGGAGGTGACCAGTGACACAGAGACCTCGCAGGTTTGCTGGGACTTGTAGTAGACAGGAGAATTTAGTGCAGGCCACGCTGGATAGACAACAGACTTGACTTGACTGACAGGGCTGTGACTTTAACTTACTGTGCACTTGACTTGAGGCTGCAGGACTTGACTTAATGCCTCCACTACTCTGGAAACACACACTCCGATGACTTGACTGCACTGGACCTCAGGAACAAGAGCAGAGCTCAAAGAGAGAGGCTAGCTCCATCCAGGGTTTATATGGGGGAGACTAGCAGGGAGCCCATAGGTCACCTTTGGGGTCAGCTGGTCACTCATACCTCCTGGGTAACAATCACATGGTACATTTATTCAAGTTACAACACACAATAAAATGCATAACATATTTACATGGGGGAAAACAACTGCATGGGACCCCGGGGACACTAAGGGACACTGCCTGATAGGGCAGGAGAGTATGGGGAAACACCTATCTATATGCTAGAAATGCAGAGGTGTTGAGCTGAGGGTCAGCTAGGACTTGTAGTTCCACATAGTGAGACTTCTGGCCGGGGAACAGGGTGGGGAGGATGCTTCATAGTAGGTTTACAAGATGCATTCTCTGGTTCACTGTAGGTAGTGCTTGTGAGGAGGGACCCCCTTAGTAGTTCACTGGCAGAGGGGGGGGGGGGGCTATCAATAAAGTTCACTTTGCTAAGGAAATCTTTACTGGTTTGCTCCAGGTTCATGACTTCAGGAAAGTTAATGTACTCATAGGTGACAAATTGCATTGTCCTATGGCAGGACGCAGATCTTGCACAGATGTGATGTGTTCGCCACAAAGCTCTGGTCCCTGGCTGGAGGCCTATGCTGGGTACCAGACAAGTAAAGGGGGTTCTTGTGAAAGCTTCTCCTCTCTGACTAGAGTCATTCCATTTCATAGGTGTAAGACGTAGGTGCCTACTTCTCAGTGGTGGACAAATAGATCCCACCTTTTCTGTGGCAGACAAGTAGATCCCTCCTTATTTGTGGTGGACAAGTACATCCCACTTTCTCTGTTCTGGACAAGTAGATCCCTCCTTTGTGGTGCACAAGTAGATCCTTCCATCTTTGTGGTGGACAAGTAGATCCTACCTTCTCTGTGGCAGACAAGTAGATCCCTCCTTCTTTGTGGTGGACAAGTAGATCCCTCATTCTCTGTGATAGACAAGCAGATCCCTCCTTCTCTGTGGTGAACAAGCAGATCACTCCTTCTCTGTGATGAACAAGTAGATTCCTCCTTCTCTGTGGTAAACAAGTAGATCCCTCTTTCTCTGTGGTGAACAAGTAGATCACTCCTCCACTGTGGTGGACAAGTAGATCACTCTTGGAGTCCATGATGTCTCCATGATCTCCCAGGGAGGGTAACAAAGAACACATTGGACCAATAGAGATCTGAACAAGGCGGGTGTGCACAGCAGAGGACGGCACCTACACTGGGCACATAGCATTGACTATGCTGCATCTCTGTAGCACGAGGTGCGGGTAGGCTCTCAGTACATTAGACCAGATGCCTGCCCTCTGCTAAGAGACTCCACTGACAGGTTTTAATAAGTTCTACCATTAGAGTGAATTGGCTAATTCTTATGAGACCTGTCTCACAAGCCCTTTATGGTCTCACTATTAGATGGTAGCAAGGCAGAGAAACACATTGTACAGTGTATACAAACGTAAAAAGGTTCAGTAAGCATTAGACAACTCACAGTACAGAGAGTTTATACTACATTGTGACAGATCTGCAACTATCCGACAACTTTATACTTTAAAAGGGGAAAGTTTTGTGTCAGAATATTGCATATCTATCTATCTATCGACCCATCTCATATGTATCTTATATCTATCTATCTATCTATCTATCTATCTATCTATCTACCTGTGGTAGCCCAGTATGGGAGGTGTTACCCCGTACCCCCCTGTCCGGCAGCCTCCCTTCAGTGTCTCCTGGGCCCCTTGTACTTGTTTCCCCCCTGTATATATGTTTTGCTATGTATTATAATATATAATATGTTGTCTTTAAGAAATGTACCATGTGATTATTACCCAGGAGGTATCAGTGACCAGGTGATCCCAGGGGTGACCTATGGGCTCCCTTATAGTCACCCCCATACAAGCCCTGGGAGGAGCTCGCTCACTCTCTTGGAGCTTAGAGTGCTTGTTGCTGAGGTCCAGTGCAGTGAAGTTGAGTCCTAGTGTGGGTGTCCAGAGTCATTGGAGGCCTCAGGTCCAGTCTGCAGCCACAGTCAATTGCAAGTGAGCTACAGTCATAGCTTTGTCAGTCAAGTCAGTCCCTGTCAGCAACTGTCAAGTCTGAGTGGCCTGCATTAAATTGTCCAGTCCTACTACAAGTCCCAGCCAGCCCTTAACCCCTTCCCTCTTTGGCTATTTTTCATTTTTGCACTTTTGTTTTTTCCTCCTCACCTTCTAAAAATCATAACACTTTCAATTTTCCACCTAAAAATCCATATGCTTGTTTTTTGCACCAACAATTTAACTTTCTAATACTATTAATATATTCACCACATGATCTAAAAATTATTTGTTAGGCAAAATTGTGAGGCAATTTTGTAATTTTTAGCGGCTTCCATTTCTACGCAGTGCAGTTTCCAGTAAAAATTGCACCTTATATTTATTCTATAGTTCCATACGGTTGCAAGGATACCCAATTTATATAGGTTTGATTTTATTTTACTACTAAAAACAAAATCATAACTACATGTACCATAATGAATAAGTTGAAAAATGTCCTCTTCTGACCCCTATAACTTTTTTATTTTTCCGTATAAGGGGCGATATGAGGGCTCATCTTTTGTGCCATGATCTGAAGTTTTTATTGGTACCATTTTTGTTTTGATAGGACTATTTGATTACTTTTCATAAATTTTTGATAAAAGACACCAAAAATACGCTATTTTGGACTTTGGAAATTTTTTTTTAACGTGTATGCCATTGACTGTGTGGTTTTATTAACAATATATATTTTTAAAGTTTGGACATTTACGCACGGGGCAATACCGCATATGTTTATTTTTATTTATACAGTTTTCTTTCTTGAAATGGGAACAGGGGGGTGATTGTGACTTTTATTAAGTCAGGGGTTAAATCCCATTTAACTTTTTTTTTTACACTTTTGTTTGCAATGTTATAGTCCCCGTAGGGGGCTATAACATTGTATACACTGATCTCTTACACTGTTCACTGCCATGCAATAGCATGGCATTGATCAGTGTTATCGCCGCTCGACTGCTCCTGCCTGGATCTCAGGCACGGAGCAGTCCTTTGGCGATCGGACAGCGAGGAGGCAGGTAGGGACCCTCCAAGCTGTTCGGGATGCCGCGATTTCACCCGAACAGCACCACTGAGCTAATCGGCAATTTTTACTTTCGTTTTAGATGTGGCAATCAAGTTTGATCGGTGTCTAAAGGGTTAATGCCGGACATCAGCCCGATCGGCAATGTCCGGCATTAGCCGTGGGTCCCGGCAGCATAAGCTGCTGAGCGCACGTCATACCTCGGGAGCCGCAAATGGACAGGAATGTACTTTACCATCTGTCTACCTTCAGTAAAGCTACTGTTATCCGTAACTTGGCGTCAGAGTCATTATTGCCCCCATTGTTGGCTAGTGCCTAGCCCAGGATACAGCGGTATACCTTAGGATGGTATCGAGGATAAACCACACCCTGGCATCACGAATTCAATGGGTTCATTCCATCTGCCCCTAGGGCAACAACATCTGCCCTCATCACACCCCGTTACCACATATCTATTGGTCTATCTATCTATCTTTCTATCTACAGTGCATTCGAAAAGTCTTGAGACCCTTTCATTTTTTCACACTTTGTTATGTTGCTGCCTTGTGCTAACAAAAAGTTTCCCTCATTATTCTGCGTCAATAACTCAATTTTCTCAGGACTTAGTTGAAGTCCCTTTGGCAGCTTGCAGTCTTCTTGGTGATGAGGCCACAAGGTTTACACACGTGGATTTGGGGATTTTTTGCAATTATTCTCTGCAGACCATCTCAAGGTCTCTCAGGTTAAATGGGGAACATTGATGGAAGCCATTTTCAGGCCTTTCTAGAGATATTCCATTGGGTTTAACTCTTCCCCCTTGGAGCCAGAAGCATACAAATTACACACTATTTGTGCTCTTTTGTCTGTTGTACACACTGACGGCATTAGCCACTTTCATCAACTTTTCCCTATACTATTTGTGAGATCCACCCCCCATAAAAGACCACTTTTTTGTGCCAATTTGTTTGGTCATTTCACTGTTTCCAATTGCCATAGAAATATATAAAAGTGCAGTGTTCTTCTCTACAGGCTGCTGTGGATTATAGGTTGTAGTGTGGCTGTAGATTGTCTCTTGTGAGTTTAATCTTGAATATCATGAGTTAAACATGTCTAATGTATTATTGTACTTATGACTTTACTATACTAGTTTGGTGTCCTAGCACCAAAGGCTGTCCTGTGGACTAAAGATTGCCTCGGGCATCCATGCTGTCTATATGTTGGGCCCATTGCTCCATTGTCTGACTTGTTATAATGTGATATATTGATGTGTTATGTATTAATTTATACACTGTATCTTTAAGGGATTGTGACAGAGGGACCAGGTGACTCTGTCGAATAAGGGGGAGGAGAGTTCTGTTGGAGTTTAGTTCTGCTCAGTGCCAGAGTGAGGGCGAGTGTGTTCTACCTAGTAAGCTGAGGTACCCTGAGGAGAAGCTCAAAGGGGTACTCAGCTGGAAATGTTATTCATTTTTTTAAATCAACTGGTGCCAGAAAGTTAAACTGATTTGTAAATAATTTCTCTTTAAAAATCGTAATCCTTCCAGTACTTATCAGTTGCTGGATACTACAGAGGAAGTTCTTTTCTTTTCTAATTGCATTTCTGTCTGACCACAGTGCTCTCTGCTGACACCTCTGTCCATTTTAGGAACTGTCCAGAGTAAAAGCAAATCCCCATAGCAAACCTCTCCTGCTCTGGACAGTTCCTGACATGGACAGAGGTGTCAGCAGAGAACAATGTGGTCAGACAGAAAAGGAAATTCAAAAAGAAAAGAACTTCCTGTGGAGCATACAGCAGCTGATAAGTACTGGAAGGATAGAAGTACTTTACAAATATGTTTAACTTCATGGCACCAGTTGATTAAAAATAAAAATGTTTTCCAGTGGAGTATGCCTTTAAGGAGAAGAAAACTACAAAATCAAAACCACAGCCACGCCAATCTCAGGAAAAACCCCGGCCCACAAGTGAATGTCTTAGTTTGGCGGTAAGCAAAGCTCTTAGGGAAAAGTAATAAGTTTAGTAAGTTGTGCAAGGGTTAAGCTTCCCTATTCTGCCACCACTGGTAGATATTGTAAGTTCTGGTCCACACTGCTGAATCTCTACTCAGAGATCCTCCGGGTGAAGGTTCTGTCTGGAGTGGGCACTGCTAAAATCATCGGCGGTAAGACCGAGCGTATGTGCGCTATCTCCATAGACGGCAATACAGTCTGCCATAATTCTGCCCAACGAATGAACATGTCCTGGTAAAACTCCTTCAGGCTTATGTTTTGTTAACTTTTAAACTATTTTTTTATTTTTTTTTATGGTAGTTTTTTTTCTTCTTTTTGTTTTTTGAGTCAAAGCCAAGAGTGAATTCAAGGGTACGGGGTATATAAAGAAAGGACTTATACAGTAGTGTTGCTCGTGAATATTCGCAATTCGAATTTTATTCGCGAATATCGCATATTCGCGAATTCGCGAATATTCGCGAATATAGCGCTATATATTCGTAATTACGAATATTCGTTTTTTTGTTTGTTTGTTTGTTTTTTCACAGCACACATCACAGTGATCATCCCTCTCTGCTTCCAGCTTATGTGGTGTAAGAAGGCTCTAATACTACTGTGTGAGACTGGCGTGCGAATTTTCGCATATACGAAACTTTGCATATGCGAAACTTTGCATATGCGAATGTTCGCATATGCGAATTTTCGCATATGTTAATTTTTCGCATATGTTAATTTTGTATTTACAAATTTTCGCATATGCTAATTTTCGAATTCGCGAATATTCGCATATGCGATAATAAAACGAAACTATTACGAATATGCGAATATTCGCGAATATGACGAATATTCGTCCATATATTCGCGAATATTCGCGAATTCGAATATGGCCTATGCCGCTCAACACTATTATACAGTACTCCGTCAATTCAGAGAAAAAAAACAGACATGGTCGCACATCCACAACATGCACCTTGATCTAAGGCTTCTCAGCAACATTTATTAAACTATCAGGTCATTAGTGTACTTTATGATCATTATGTGCAAGCCCGCTATCCACGTCATGGCCACCTGTAATAGCGGGTCCCTAACATCCCTAGCATAAAATGCTGCTGCACTGAGCGGTGACCACCAGGGGGAATGGCCCACTGGCAGAGCAGCCCCAATGTCGCCCGAACCAGACACAGCACCTCAGGTATAAAAGTTCACTTACCATGTGCTCCCAGTCAAAGACTGGGAGGCTGCCAGAAAGAACGGGGCCCTATGCAGCTTCCTGACAATATATATAGGCCTGGACTGAGGGGGAGGGGCAGTGTGCTGACCATATAAAAACAAAAAAAGAGGGGGATAGAAAACACAATGTGAATTCCCCCCCCCCCCCCCCCTCCCATAGACATGAATGGAGGGGGCATGGCATGATGTCACGTCTCCAGTCACGGAAACAAAGAGGTTTCCGATACTGGACATGCAGCCCTGTATAGAGCTGCATTGAGATAGTGGGGGTCCCCAGCGGAGGGCTCCCCCGCGATCAGACATCTTATCTTAGGGGATAAGATGTATTATGCCGGAATACCCCTTTAATCTACAAACAGTGGCTGGCCATAGTTGTTGCATCTACAGTATATTCCCAGTCAACAGCTCCTTATCGCTCATTTGTTTTGGGTAAAGGACGGCGTGTTCGGCATATTAAATTTACAAGCATTTTACAGGATTTGAGTTAATATTTTAGCGAACAGCAGCCAAGCAGATTTGTTCAGTGACATCTGTTTCCACTCAGTAAAGGATAAAGCTGAAGTTAATGATCATCGCAGCTGAATATTCCACAAGCACAGACCACGTGGAGCTGAGAAAGAGAACATTCTCCAATCGAGTAGTCAGACCGATCATTGGCGATTATTATTACTTATCACCTTGTACCAATCCTGTCTATAATGAATAACATGCATATAAAAGGAAAAGCGCTTCATGTGCAGGATTATAAGCTCATGGTGCAATATGGTGGATGCTGAGGATTTTGCGCTCCCCTATAATAGTCGTGCAGAAAACAACACTTCGCTGTGCTTTTGATTTTTTGACAATGCTGCTATTGGTCTTGGCTAGTTAGTGGTCATTGCAACAGAAGAGTTCCCAAAAGTTTCATTTTAATGTAAAATGTGATACTTGGAATCTATTGCAAGCAATCCTATGTGAATATTTGATGCTGGCGTTAGCAAATCATATAGGGGAGTCATTTACCATGTGCAACGTTTAGGTTCGCCACCCATTTTCAGTACCATAGATTTACTAAAAGTCGCACACCTCTTAGCAAATCAAGCGGATCTGTAGCTGCCATTGCTCCCAGTGCAGAAATCTACATGGCTGCGATTTTTGATGTGGCAAACTGGCCGCCCTAAAGTTTTATGTCAGGAGGGAACACCCTTGGCATACCCCCTCCATGCCAAGCCAAGCCTCCTTCCAGACTCCTTTACTCCCACTTGGCACATAAGCTAAAAAGTCTGACAAAATTCGCATTTTTTTTTTTGCACAAATTCTGTTACTGTTCCTTTGTAAATGACCCCCATTATTCCTGAAAGAGTAGGTGGTTGAACACATTTCAAGTTCTTTGCAATTCCTGTAATGGATGTAATTTTTATTTTTAACACAGGAGATTTTTTTTTTATAATTCTGAAAATAATGAAAAAAAAATTTTTTTTCAATTATTTTTGTAGTCTTCTCTAGAGGGCATTACTAAGCAATTGCTTGTGCAGTTCACAGCAATACATATATATTGCAATGAACTGTCAGATCGCTCACCTAATAGTTCTGACATTGCAGCCACCAAGACCTTCAGAAGGTGTCGGGCTGCCATGATGGCTTCCTGCAAATGTTAACCGGAGTGTTACATATAAGTCATGAAGTGTTAAAGGGGTACTCCACTGGCCAGCGTTCGGAACTAAATGTTCTGAACACTGTTTTCGCGCTGGGGGGGTCGGCCATGCCCCATCGTGATGTCATGACCCAGCCCCCTCAATGCAAGTCTATGGGACGATGTCACGCCCCCTCCCATAGACTTGCATTGAGGGGGCAGGCCTGTGATGTCACTAGGGGCGTGGCAGTCCCCCGCAGCGGAAAAACAGTGTTCAGAACATTTAGTTCTGAACGCTGGCCAGTGAAGTACCCCTTTAAAGGGGTTAAAGATGGGCAAATCCTCTGATTTCAGCAGGTTCAGAAAAACATTTAAAATATATTGGAGCCCACTAACTCTCCTCCAATTGCAGATGTCAGGCAAATAACAATAGGGTAGTTGGATTTTAGCATGTCCAATCCTTATGTTCTTTGTAAGACAGGTCACTGCCAGAGAAGTCTGGCAGCAGCTTTCTCCCTTCTCTCCATTCAGAATACAAGTACACATGTACAGTGTATTGAAAACAGGAAAGATACTGTAGCTGTCGACCCAATGAGCACTGAAATATACTCTGCCTGCTTATGTTTGTTGGTTCATCCTTGTTTTCTCATGACATTCACTGTGTTCACCAAGCGGAGGCACTGTTCATAATTGAGGACGTCATTTACACTATGGGGATGAAGAGGTTAATAAAGAACATGTGATTTGTCCCATTTCATGTCACTGTAAACAATTCCATGAATCAGGAAACCAGGAGGAGACAGAATGTCAAACACTTCATGGCATAAATATTAGCACGGAAAACAAATAATAGGAAGCGCAGAACATAAATAAATCACAGCGGGAGCAACGGATCCGTGCCTGCTCCCTATTCCGCCGCTATGTGCTGCACATCCTGTTGTGATACAGTATGGCCATTTATAGTATACTTCCTAGTAGGGCCTCATATATACCCCAAATAAATGGTCACCCCACCAGCTGTTAAAAGGAAACTTCACCTAACGGGCCGCCACCGACCACTAGGAAGTGACTCCGGATCCTCGGCTAAATTTGTCTGAATTGTATCCGGTTGATCTTAAGACAATATTGCACAAAAAGATACAAATGTTTATTTTTGTTTAGAGGTGAGAGATGGGAATCCTACAATCTATCAGAATGGAAATAGTCCCGTTGTTTAGTGCAGTTTACACCCATCACTTTTCTATTTCCCAACTCTGTAATAAGTTGGTCCACACATTACCAGCTTTATTATTTATTTGACTGGCACCATTGTTTTTCATGACTTTGTGCAAGATGGTACCAGACAGGAATTATAGCTCCGGTATTTTCTCCTCAATACTCAGAACCCAAAGTTCTACTGAATGGAACATTGATGCCTATAGAACTCTATGGTGGTCCGGGTTACATTTAGTAGAACCAGCAGTAAATTTAGACCAATGTTTTTTTGTCAAGAAAACCACCAATACTTAAAATTGTTTCTATAAAGCTTGTTTTATTAAACATTATCTTTCTGTTTTTCAATAAGTATAACAAACATGTTGGTCCAATGTCTGTCTGCCCCTCTAAAGCTCGATAACAATTATTTTAGGGGAGGGGAATTGTAAGAAGAAGCACAGGTACAGGTGCA
Source organism: Hyla sarda (assembly GCF_029499605.1). Lineage (NCBI taxonomy): Eukaryota > Metazoa > Chordata > Amphibia > Anura > Hylidae > Hyla > Hyla sarda. The sequence continues at coordinate 105,313,085 of NC_079198.1, read as the reverse complement.
AAACTCTAAAGCAAACAATGACCAATGGTTAGTGCGATTGTCCATACTACCTTAAAAAAATTCTAAATAATGTAACATTGTACACCAGGGCTTGACAAATCCTGGACACCAGAATTTCATGGCAGTGCCTCCTGTTCTGCCTGCGGTCGACATTTTAGCGTTACAGGAGCAGCAGATGTCAGGTGACTGCCACAGCCAATCAGTACCTTTAGTGGTGATGCTCCTTACTCAGGAGTATGGTTGGCTACAGCAGTCATGTGACACCGGAACATCGATGGAAGACATCTGCTGCTGCACACTTTTTTTTTTTTTTTAAGATGAGAGAACACTGTGACACATAGGGGGAGATGAGGGCACACAAGTGACTTTGATCCTAAGTTGAAGACAAGTGGACACTAATGAATGTGACTACATAGGGGGGGGGGGTTGAGAGGACACTGTGAAACAAGGGGGGAGATGAGGGGACACTAATAGTGTTGCTCGCGAATATTCGCAATACAAATTTTATTCGCGAATATCGCATATTCGCGAATTCGCGAATATTCGCGAATATTCGCGAATATAGCTGTCACGATGCCGGCTGGCAGGTAGTGGACCCTCTGTGCCAGAGAGGGATTGGCGTGGACCGTGCTAGTGGACCGGTTCTAAGCCACTACTGGTTTTCACCAGAGCCCGCCGCAAAGCGGGATGGTCTTGCTGCGGCGGTAGTGACCAGGTCGTATCCACTAGCAACGGCTCACCTCTCTGGCTGCTGAAGATAGGCGCGGTACAAGGGAGTAGGCAGAAGCAAGGTCGGACGTAGCAGAAGGTCGGGGCAGGCAGCAAGGATCGTAGTCAGGGGCAACGGCAGAAGGTCTGGAAACACAGGCAAGGAACACACAAGGAACGCTTTCACTGGCACTAAGGCAACAAGATCCGGCAAGGGAGTGCAAGGGAAGTGAGGTAATATAGGGAAGTGCACAGGTGATTACCCTAATTGGAACCACTGCGCCAATCAGCGGCGCAGTGGCCCTTTAAATCGCAGAGACCCGGCGCGCGCGCGCCCTAGGGAGCGGGGCCGCGCGCGCCGGGACAGAACAGACGGGGAGCGCATCGCGAGCGGGCGCTACCCGCATCGCGAATCGCATCCCGGCTGGCAGCGGGATCGCAGCGCCCCGGGTCAGAGGACGTGACCGGAGCGCTGCAGCGGAGAGAGTGAAGCGAGCGCTCCGGGGAGGAGCGGGGACCCGGAGCGCTCGGCGTAACAGTACCCCCCCCTTGGGTCTCCCCCTCTTCTTGGAGCCTGAGAACCTGAGGAGCAGACTTTTGTCAAGGATGTTGTCCTCAGGTTCCCAGGATCTCTCTTCAGGACCACAACCCTCCCAGTCTACTAAAAAAAAATTTTTCCCTCTGACCTTTTTGGCAGCCAAAATTTCCTTGACCGAGAAGACGTCCGAGGAGCCGGAAACAGGAGTGGGAGGAACAGATTTGGGAGAAAAACGGTTGAGGATGAGTGGTTTGAGAAGAGAGACGTGAAAGGCATTAGGGATACGAAGAGAAGGAGGAAGAAGAAGTTTATAAGAGACAGGATTAATTTGACACAAAATTTTGAAAGGACCAAGATAGCGTGGTCCCAACTTGTAGCTAGGGACCCGGAAGCGGACATATTTAGCGGAGAGCCATACCTTGTCTCCAGGGGAAAAAACGGGGGGAGCTCTTCTTTTCTTATCCGCGAACCTCTTCATGCGTGAAGAAGCCTGTAAGAGAGAATTTTGGGTCTCTCTCCATATAATGGAAAGGTCACGAGAAATTTCATCCACAGCGGGCAGACCAGAGGGCAAGGGGGTAGGGAGGGGGGGAAGAGGGTGACGGCCGTACACCACGAAAAATGGGGATTTGGAGGAAGACTCAGAGACCCTGAAGTTATACGAGAATTCGGCCCATGGAAGGAGATCTGCCCAGTCATCCTGGCGGGAGGAAACAAAATGTCGCAAATAATCACCCAAGATCTGGTTAATTCTTTCTACTTGTCCATTGGACTGGGGATGATATGCAGAGGAAAAATTTAATTTAATCTTGAGTTGTTTACAGAGAGCCCTCCAGAATTTAGACACGAATTGGACACCTCTATCCGAGACAATCTGCGTAGGCAACCCGTGAAGACGAAAAATGTGTACAAAAAATTGTTTAGCCAACTGAGGCGCAGAAGGAAGACCAGGAAGAGGAATGAAATGTGCCATTTTGGAGAATCGATCAACGACCACCCAAATAACAGTGTTGCCACGGGAAGGGGGTAAATCAGTAATAAAATCCATACCAATCAGAGACCAAGGCTGTTCGGGGACAGGCAGAGGATGAAGAAAACCAGCGGGCTTCTGGCGAGGAGTCTTATCGAGAGCTTCTAGCCAAGTGCTAATTTAATGGCTAGAAGCTCTCGATCCCCGATGGAGTAGTTCCTCTCCGCTGGAGAGAAGGTCCTAGAGAAAAAACCACAAGTGACAGCATGCCCGGAAGAATTTTTTTGTAGAAGAACAGCTCCAGCTCCCACTGAGGAGGCATCAACCTCCAATAGGAAGGGTTTGGAAGGGTCAGGTCTGGAGAGCACGGGAGCCGAAGAAAAGGCAGACTTGAGTCGTTTAAAGGCGTCTTCTGCTTGAGGAGGCCAGGACTTGGGATCAGCATTTTTTTTGGTTAAAGCCACGATAGGAGCCACAATGGTAGAAAAATGTGGAATAAATTGCCTGTAATAATTGGCGAACCCCAAAAAGCGTTGGATAGCACGGAGTCCGGAGGGGCGTGGCCAATCTAAGACGGCACAGAGTTTGTCTGGATCCATCTGTAGTCCCTGGCCAGAGACCAAATATCCTAGAAAAGGAAGAGATTGGCATTCAAACAGACATTTCTCAATTTTGGCATAGAGTTGGTTGTCACGAAGTCTCTGAAGAACCATACGGACATGCTGGCGGTGTTCTTCTAGATTGGCAGAAAAAATTAGGATATCGTCCAGATATACAACAACACAGGAGTATAACAGATCACGAAAAATTTCATTGACAAAGTCTTGGAAGACGGCAGGGGCATTGCACAGTCCAAAGGGCATGACCAGATACTCAAAGTGTCCATCTCTGGTGTTAAATGCCGTTTTCCACTCGTCCCCCTCTCTGATGCGGATGAGGTTATAGGCGCCTCTTAAGTCCAATTTAGTGAAGATGTGGGCACCTTGGAGGCGATCAAAGAGTTCAGAGATGAGGGGTAAGGGGTAGCGGTTCTTAACCGTGATTTTATTAAGACCGCGGTAGTCAATGCAAGGACGTAGGGAGCCATCCTTTTTGGACACAAAGAAAAATCCGGCTCCGGCAGGAGAGGAGGATTTACGGATAAAGCCCTTTTTTAGATTCTCCTGGACGTATTCGGACATGGCAAGAGTCTCTGGGGCAGAGAGAGGATAAATTCTGCCCCGGGGTGGAGTAGTGCCCGGGAGGAGGTCGATAGGGCAATCATAAGGCCTGTGAGGAGGTAGAGTCTCAGCTTGTTTTTTGCAGAAAACATCCGCGAAGTCCATATAGGCCTTAGGGAGACCGGTTACTGGAGGAACCACAGAGTTACGGCAAGGGTTACTGGGAACCGGTTTTAGACAGTTCTTGGAACAAGAGGACCCCCAACTCTTGATCTCCCCAGTGGACCAATCCAGGGTTGGGGAATGAAGTTGAAGCCAGGGAAGTCCAAGGAGAATTTCTGAGGTGCAATTGGGGAGGACCAAAAGTTCAATCCTCTCATGATGAGATCCGATGCTCATAAGAAGGGGCTCCGTGCAGAAACGTATGGTACAGTCCAATCTTTCATTATTTACACAATTGATGTAGAGGGGTCTGGCGAGACTGGTCACCGGGATGTTGAACCTGTAGACGAGAGAGGCCAAAATAAAATTTCCTGCAGATCCAGAGTCCAAGAAGGCCACCGTAGAGAAGGAGAAGGCAGAGGCAGACATCCGCACAGGTACAGTAAGACGTGGAGAAGCAGAGAAGACATCAAGGACTGTCTCACCTTTGTGCGGAGTCAGCGTACGTCTTTCCAGGCGGGGAGGACGGATAGGACAATCCCTCAGGAAGTGTTCGGTACTAGCACAGTACAGGCAGAGGTTCTCCATACGGCGTCGTGTCCTCTCTTGAGGTGTCAGGCGAGACCGGTCGACCTGCATAGCCTCCACGGCGGGAGGCACAGGAACAGATTGCAGGGGACCAGAGGAGAGAGGAGCCGAGGAGACGAAACGCCTCGTGCGAACAGAGTCCATATCTTGGCGGAGTTCCTGACGCCTTTCAGAAAAACGCATGTCAATGCGAGTGGCTAGGTGAATAAGTTCATGTAGATTAGCAGGAATTTCTCGTGCGGCCAGAACATCTTTAATGTTGCTGGATAGGCCTTTTTTGAAGGTCGCGCAGAGGGCCTCATTATTCCAGGACAATTCTGAAGCAAGTGTACGGAACTGTACGGCATACTCGCCAACGGAAGAATTACCCTGGACCAGGTTCAACAGGGCAGTCTCAGCAGAAGAGGCTCGGGCAGGTTCCTCAAAGACACTTCGGATTTCCGAGAAGAAGGAGTGTACAGAGGCAGTGACGGGGTCATTGCGGTCCCAGAGCGGTGTGGCCCATGACAGGGCTTTTCCGGACAGAAGACTGACTACGAAAGCCACCTTAGACCTTTCAGTGGGAAACAGGTCCGACATCATCTCCAGATGCAGGGAACATTGGGAAAGAAAGCCACGGCAAAACTTAGAGTCCCCATCAAATTTATCCGGCAAGGATAAGCGTATCCCAGGAGCGGCCACTCGCTGCGGAGGAGGTGCAGGAGCTGGCGGAGGAGATGACTGCTGAAGCTGTGGTAGTAACTGTTGTAGCATAACGGTCAGTTGAGACAGCTGTTGGCCTTGTTGCGCTATCTGTTGTGACTGCTGGGCGACCACCGTGGTGAGGTCAGCGACAACTGGCAGAGGAACTTCAGCGGGATCCATGGCCGGATCTACTGTCACGATGCCGGCTGGCAGGTAGTGGACCCTCTGTGCCAGAGAGGGATTGGCGTGGACCGTGCTAGTGGACCGGTTCTAAGCCACTACTGGTTTTCACCAGAGCCCGCCGCAAAGCGGGATGGTCTTGCTGCGGCGGTAGTGACCAGGTCGTATCCACTAGCAACGGCTCACCTCTCTGGCTGCTGAAGATAGGCGCGGTACAAGGGAGTAGGCAGAAGCAAGGTCGGACGTAGCAGAAGGTCGGGGCAGGCAGCAAGGATCGTAGTCAGGGGCAACGGCAGAAGGTCTGGAAACACAGGCAAGGAACACACAAGGAACGCTTTCACTGGCACTAAGGCAACAAGATCCGGCAAGGGAGTGCAAGGGAAGTGAGGTAATATAGGGAAGTGCACAGGTGATTACCCTAATTGGAACCACTGCGCCAATCAGCGGCGCAGTGGCCCTTTAAATCGCAGAGACCCGGCGCGCGCGCGCCCTAGGGAGCGGGGCCGCGCGCGCCGGGACAGAACAGACGGGGAGCGAGTCAGGTAGGGGAGCCGGGGTGCGCATCGCGAGCGGGCGCTACCCGCATCGCGAATCGCATCCCGGCTGGCAGCGGGATCGCAGCGCCCCGGGTCAGAGGACGTGACCGGAGCGCTGCAGCGGAGAGAGTGAAGCGAGCGCTCCGGGGAGGAGCGGGGACCCGGAGCGCTCGGCGTAACAATAGCACTATATATTCGTAATTACGAATATTCGTTTTTTTTTTTCACAGTACACATCACAGTGATCATCCCTCTCTGCTTCCAGCTTGTGTGGTGTAAAGAAGGCTCTAATACTACTGTGTGAGACTGGTGTGCGAATTTCGCATATGCGAAAATTTACATATGCTATTTTTCGCATATGCGATTTTTTGCTTGCATAGGTTTTTGTGTACACTAATTTTCGTATATGTTAATTTTTGCATACGCGAATATTTGCATATGCGAAAATAAACGCGAATATTCGCGAATATATGACGAATATTCGTCCATATATTCGCGAATATTCGGGAATTCGAATATGGCCTATGCCGCTCAACACTAGACACTAATAACTGTGACTGTTACGCCTAGCGCTCCGGGTCCCCGCTCCTCCCCGGAGCGCTCACGGCGCCTTTCTCCCTGCAGCTCCCCGGTCAGCGCTGACCGGGAGCGCTGCCCTGTCATGGCCGTTGGGGATGCGATTCGCACAGCGGGACGCGCCCGCTCGCGAATCGCATCCCAGGTCACTTACCCGTTCCCGTCTCCTGCGGTCATGTGCTGGCGCGCGCGGCTCCGCTCTCTAGGGCGCGCGCGCGCCAGCTCCCTGAGACTTAAAGGGCCAGTGCACCAATGATTGGTGCCTGGCCCAATTAGCTTAATTGGTTCCCATCTGTTTCCTGGCTATATCTAGTCTCCTCCCTTGCACTTCCTTGCCGGATCTTGTTGCCCTAGAGCCTAGTGAAAGCGTTTTTGTGTGTTTATACCCTGTGTACCAGAACTTTGCTATCTCCCCTGACTACGAACCTTGCCGCCTGCCCCCGACCTTCTGCTACGTCCGACTTTGCTTCTGCCTACTCCCTTGTACCTCGCCTATCTTCAGCAGCCAGAGAGGTGAGCCGTTGCTAGTGGATACGACCTGGTCACTACCGCCGCAGCAAGACCATCCCGCTTTGCGGCGGGCTCTGGTGAAAACCTGTAGTGTCTTAGAACCGGTCCACTAGCACGGTCCTCGCTATCCCTCTCTGGCACAGAGGATCCACCTCCTGCCAGCCGGCATCGTGACAGTAGATCCGGCCATGGATCCCGCTGAAGTTCCTCTGCCTGTTGTCGCCGACCTCCCCACACTGGTCGCCCAGCAAGCCCGACAGATTGCCCAACAAGATCACCAGCTGTCGTACTTGACCACCATGACTCAGCAACTCCAGTCGCAGCTACAGCAGATTCAGTCTCAGCTACAGCAGCAGCAACCATCTCCTCCGCCAGCTCCTGCACCTCTTCCGCAGCGAGTGGCCACTCCTAGCCTCCGCCTGTCTTTGCCGGACAAATTTAATGGGGACTCTAAGTTTTGCCGTGGCTTTCTTTCCCAATGTTCCCTGCATCTGGAGATGATGTCGGATCAGTTTCCTACTGAAAGGTCTAAGGTGGCTTTCGTAGTCAGCCTTCTGTCTGGAAAAGCCCTGTCATGGGCCACACCGCTCTGGGACCGTGATGACCCCGTCACTGCCTCTGTACACTCCTTCTTCTCGGAAATTCGAAGTGTCTTTGAGGAACCTGCCCGAGCCTCTTCTGCTGAGACTGCCCTGCTGAACCTGGTCCAGGGTAATTCCTCCGTTGGCGAGTACGCCATACAATTCCGTACTCTTGCTTCTGAACTTTCCTGGAATAATGAGGCTCTCTGCGCGACCTTTAAAAAAGGCCTATCCAGCAACATTAAAGATGTTCTGGCCGCACGAGAGACTCCTGCTAGCCTGCATGAACTCATTCATCTAGCCACTCGCATTGACATGCGTTTTTCTGAGAGGCATCAAGAGCTCCGCCAGGAAAAAGACTTAGATCTCTGGCCACCTCTCCCACAGTCTCCACTGCAATCTGCGCCTAGGCCTCCCGCCGAGGAGGCCATGCAAGTGGATCGGTCTCGCCTGACCCTGGAAGAGAGGAATCGCCGTAAGGAAGAGAATCTTTGTTTGTACTGTGCCAGTACTGAACATTTTCTGGTGGATTGCCCAATCCGTCCTCCACGTTTGGGAAACGCACGCTCACACTCAGCTCTCGTGGGTGTGGCGTCTCTTGATGCCAAGTCGGCTTCTCCACGTCTCAAGGTACCTGTTCGGATTTCCACTTCAGCCAGCTCTCCCCTCTCAGCCGTGGCCTGTCTGGACTCTGGAGCTTCTGGGAATTTTATTCGGGAGTCCTTTGTGAATAAATTCCATATTCCGGTGACCCGTCTTGTCAAGCCACTCCGCATCTCCGCGGTCAACGGAGCCAGGTTGGACTGTACCATACGTTTCCGCACGGAGTCCCTTCTTATGAGCATCGGATCTCATCACGAGAGGATTGAACTTTTGGTCCTCCCCAATTGCACCTCGGAAATTCTCCTTGGACTTCCCTGGCTTCAACTTCATTCCCCAACCCTGGATTGGTCCACTGGGGAGATCAAGAGTTGGGGGTCCTCTTGTGCCAAGAACTGTCTAAAACCGGTTCCCAGTAACCCTTGCCGTAACTCTGTGGTTCCTCCTGTATCCGGTCCCCCTAAGGTCATTAAGGACTCTGCCTGCCACAGGAAATGCCCCTCCCCCCCTCCCAGGCAAGCTTCTGTGTCCCCTCATGGCCCTCGTCCTGGTGTCACACTGCCCCGTGCCAGGTCTCGCCCTCTGCCCTCTCTCCCCATTCCTACTCCTGCGGTTCTGCCTGCCGTTGAGGAATCCCTCCTTCCTTTCCCGGTGTCCTCATCCCAGGGGAGGCAGTTACCCGATAAAGAGAAGGGGAGACCTAAGGGGGGGGGTACTGTTACGCCTAGCGCTCCGGGTCCCCGCTCCTCCCCGGAGCGCTCACGGCGCCTTTCTCCCTGCAGCTCCCCGGTCAGCGCTGACCGGGAGCGCTGCCCTGTCATGGCCGTTGGGGATGCGATTCGCACAGCGGGACGCGCCCGCTCGCGAATCGCATCCCAGGTCACTTACCCGTTCCCGTCTCCTGCGGTCATGTGCTGGCGCGCGCGGCTCCGCTCTCTAGGGCGCGCGCGCGCCAGCTCCCTGAGACTTAAAGGGCCAGTGCACCAATGATTGGTGCCTGGCCCAATTAGCTTAATTGGTTCCCATCTGTTTCCTGGCTATATCTAGTCTCCTCCCTTGCACTTCCTTGCCGGATCTTGTTGCCCTAGAGCCTAGTGAAAGCGTTTTTGTGTGTTTATACCCTGTGTACCAGAACTTTGCTATCTCCCCTGACTACGAACCTTGCCGCCTGCCCCCGACCTTCTGCTACGTCCGACTTTGCTTCTGCCTACTCCCTTGTACCTCGCCTATCTTCAGCAGCCAGAGAGGTGAGCCGTTGCTAGTGGATACGACCTGGTCACTACCGCCGCAGCAAGACCATCCCGCTTTGCGGCGGGCTCTGGTGAAAACCTGTAGTGTCTTAGAACCGGTCCACTAGCACGGTCCTCGCTATCCCTCTCTGGCACAGAGGATCCACCTCCTGCCAGCCGGCATCGTGACAGTGACACACGGGGGTGAGAGGACACTGTGACACAAGGGGGGAGATAAGGGGACACTAATGACTGTGACATGGGGGGGGGGTGAGAGGACACTGTGACACAAAGGCTGGGGAGAAGAGGACACTAATGACTGCTATAACTTGAAACAGATTATTCCTAAGGCATTAGTGGGCTATGAGTGATGGACATGCACCCAGCCATCCTTATGATATAAAAGAAAATATCATTCATCAGAGCAGATTACCGTCTTCCACTGTCCCATGGTCCAGTTCTGATGCCTACATGCCCATTATATACATTTTCTGTGGTGGACACTTTACCAGTTTGCAGTTACTCAGCCACATACATAGGCTGCATTTCACTGTGTGACCTGACACTTTTCTACCATAGACAGAGGGAACTTTTTCAGCAATTTGTGCTACAGTAGCCCTTCTGGGGGATGGGAGCAGACAGGCTAGCCTTCACACCCCAAACATATCAATAGATCTTGGACATTCATGCCATCTTGTCTTTTCATGGAGCACATCTAGTAGGTACTTACCACAACATACCAGGAACGTCCCACAAGAACTGCCATTTTGGAGATGAATTGACCTGGAAGTCAAGCCAACACAATCTGGATCTTGTCAAAGTTGCTCAAACACACATGTCTATCTTTCTTGCCTCCATTAAACCAACTTTTGGAACTAACTGTTCACTTGTTGCCTAATATGTCCCACCCAACAGCAGAAAAGAACACCGATCACCTGGGCATCTGGATAGCTCAGTATAGACCTAGTCCTAATAGACCCAGTTTACTTTTAGCCCAGGCGATCGGTGTTCTTCTCCACTTTGGATCAGAGATGTTGAGCTCTTAGCCCGACATCACCAGGCAAATGTATCTTTTTTTTCTACTACCTGTAACCATTAAAGGACATCTGAAGTGCAATATAACTTACCCTCTATCCGAAGGATAGGGGATAAGTTATAGATTGCAGGAGGTCCAAGTGAAGGGACGCCCCGCGATCTCCTGTACAGGGCCGCGTCAGTATGCTGGAAATGGGGCACTCCAACCCCGCATGAAGTGGCAGCCGACATGCCCCTCCATGTACCCCATAGATATACATTGGGGGGGGGGGGCGTGTCTGCAGCGGCTTTCTTCTGAGGATGACACTGCGCTTCCAGCAGACTGCTGTGGCCCCATCCAGGAGATCGCGGAGGGCACCCAGCGCTCAGACCCTCGCGATCTATAACTTAATTGTCCTTTAATTTGTGTAACAGAACTTTTTGTTTGTTTTTTCTCTCCTTCATTATTCATTATATACAACCCAACGGCAGGTGATTTTGTCACAAAATGTTATTCAGTTCACTTGTTTTAATCTTGTGGTTGGTGTATATATATATATATATACAGCCCTTTGGGTGTAATAAGCCGTGAAGTTAGATTATGATAGTTTCTAAGACATTCTACGACACGGAAAAATACCAGTTTTTTGTTCCACAATTTGAGCAGGAGGGAAGGAATGTCATCTAGAGTCTTCCATTTCAACATTGATAAGTGTTCTTACAATTTTAACATAGTGACCCGGCAAGAATTCCTAAGGGAAGAGCTTATATAAGTAAGAACATGGAGCAAACATTGTTGTCAATAAATATTTAACTGTGTCCATTGAAATGTTATGTCTGCGGCAATGAGCCGAACGACTCTTTATAATCCTCAGACTCTTTAATCATTCATCCGGTCTGGACAAGGAGACGCTCAGACACCACACTGGATCTGATCAAGTGGTAGCAACTCTTAAAGGGACATTAAATATTTCTGTTTATGATGTCATTGATATTATCATCTTTCAATATGGCATTTTGTAGGCACTTTGCGTTGGAAGACAATTATTCCTAGAAGGACTCAATTTGTTCTAGTTACAATAATAATGCTGCAACACCTGCTTTTTAGGCATAGAAAAGTCACACATTTTTGTGCAAGCAATCTTTAACATCACCCACGCATGTTTATAAAAGTGGGAGTGGCCTGGTGTAAAAGGGTCATGGTCTGACCCCACATTTAATTTAATACAATGTACACCAATGAGCTAAAATCTTCACCAGGTCTGAGCATTTAATGAATCGACCAAATGTTTTGGCTGCTTGGGCTTTACTAAAGACTGGAGTGTAAAACCAACTATATGATATAGTAATTAGTGTTGCTCGCGAATATTCGCAATTCGAATATTATTCGCGCATATCGCATATTCGCGAATTCGCGAATTTCGCGAATATAGCGCTATATATTCGTAATTACGAATATTCGTTTTTTTTTTTTTTTCCTTCACATCACAGTGATCACCCCTCTCTGCTTCCAGCTTGTGTGGTGTAAAGAAAGCTGCAATACTACTGTGTGAGACTGGTGCGCGAAAGTTCGCATATGCGAATATTCGCGCATGCTAATTTTTATATGCTAATATTCACATATGTTAATTTTCGCATATGCGAATGTTCGCATATGCGAAAATAAAACGAGAATATAACGAATATTCGCGAATATATGACGAATATTCGTTCATATATTCGCGAATATTCGCGAATTCAAATATGGCCTATGCCGCTCAACACTAATAGTAATGGCAAGAAAAACAAGTGCTGATCTGTAGAGGTGTTTGCACGTGGAGAACACCAGACTTGGGGGCCGCAAGAACAACCTCTGGATTGGTTTTGTGGCCCTTTGCAATCATCTGTTGGCCGCACATGCCCTATTACAATGGGGTAAAAACAAACTGATCAGTCACTGAACAAGCATTGCCCGTTCAATGGCTCATAGTTGGCCCTGTTACACAGGGCAATATTGGCCTCTTTAGCTGATAATCACCCAATGTTATAGGGCCCTTAGTCTACTCTTAAAGGGGTATTCCAGGAAAAAACTATTTTTTATATATCAACTGGCTCCAGAAAGTTAAACAGATTTGTAAATTACTTCTATTAAAAAATCTTAATCCTTTCAGTACTTCTGAGCTTCTGAAATTAAGGTTGTTCTTTTCTGTCTAAGTGGTCTCTGATGACATGTGTCTTGGGAACCGCCCAGTTTAGAAGCCAATCCCCATAGCAAACCTCTTCTAAACTGGGCGGTTCCCGAGATACATGTCATCAGAGAGCACTTAGACAGAAAAGAACAACCTTAACTTCAGAAGCTCATGAGTACTGAGAGGATTAAGATTTTTTAATATAAGTAATTTACAAATCTGTTTAACTTTCTGGAGCCAGTTGATATATATAAAAAAAAGTTTTTTCCTGGATAATAGTGTTGCTCGCGAATATTCACAATGCGAATTTTATTAGCGAATATCGCAAATTCGCGAATTCGCGAATATAGCACTATATATTCGTAATTACGAATATTCGTTTTTTTTATTTTATTTTTTTCACAGTACACATCACAGTGATCATCCCTCTCTGCTTACAGCTTGTGTGGTGTAAAGAAGGCTCTAATACTACTGTGTGAGACTGGCGCGCATATTTTCGCATATACGAAAATTTACATATGCTAATTTCCGCATATGCAAATTTTCCCTGGTGCTAATTTTGTATATGCTAATTTTTTCATATATTAATTTTCACAATCGCGAATTTTCCCATATGCGAAAATAAAACGAAAATAAGCGAATATTCGCGAATATATGACGAATATTCGTCCATATATTCGCGAATATTCGCGAATTCGAATATGGCCTATGCTGCTCAACACTACTGGATAACCCCTTTAAGAGTCCTGTGAACAAAACTGAAAAAAGAAGAAAAAGACTGGCAACCACAAAAAATGCACACCACCATATGTACAAATAAATATAAATATTACTTTATTAGAAAAACCACAAAGGTTTCCCCCCCCCCTTCCCCTTTTTTATTTTTTATTTTTTTTCCTTCCCACGTTTTCTGGGTGTATGTGGTATGGTTTGTGGTTCACATTTATAATTCTAATTTTTTATTGATTTTCACATATTATTGTTTATTTATTTAATTTTTTACCTCATATTCATTTTTTATTATCATAATTTTTTTTTTTTTTTTTTTTATTTTATTTTATAATGCTATTGTTTTATGCTCCATCAGAACTCCACCTTCAATTCATGCTGAGATTATAGTGTTTGCCTGGATATTTGGGGAGGAGTATTTGAATAAAATGTGCAACTGCATGACGACCGGGCTCTACTAAGAAGCCGCTCCACATAATAAGGAGAATTGGAGAGATCTACAATGAGATATGCGGGACTTTGACCTTGATTGGAGGGACAAGCCATCGACATCCACCTGGAATAGGGGACGCCATTGGGACCTATTTGGACCATGGGATTCTTTTGACACTTACCTGGTCTATGGATCATCTTTATATTTGGGGCTTGTATTCTACCCGTTTAGGGTTGGATGCTAGTCCCCTGGACCGTGAGGGCTAACTCTCATAAAGGTCCCCTATATATCAACATAAATAATTGGGTAATATTATTAAATATGGTTCATGTTATAGGTGCGACTTATTGACGCACCTGGGGGATGCATCCTCTTTCGCATTATTATTATTATTATTTGGTAAATACATTTTGTTTGTGCTGTGGAGTGGGTGGTTTTGTTCTCTCCCTAAAACATACGGGCTACTGTTCGGCTATTTTTCTGTGCTCTGACTGTTGTCCTCCTATGTGTCATTCATCTGACTTGAACTCGTGACCCGCTGGGCACCTAGCATTGAGGCATGGTGCTGAGACCTGGCACACACACAGGGAATGAGATAGCTTTTCTCTCTTGCAGTCTACGTCCGTGCGGTCTACTGACTGCGCCGGCGCAGACATTAGGCATGATGCGGCCACGTTTGATGCGCTCTGCTTTATTCTTTGCACATGCGCAGTAGGCTATTTTTTGCGCAGACGTGACGTGACTATGACTGAGGTCTGCCACACTTCCGGCAGCTCTCACTCTCTTTGATCTGCCCCACTTCCGGCGGAAGACCGGTATACGATGTGGGGAGGAACAAACACACACCATGTGGGGTATGTACATTTAACTTGAGTATAATTATAGGTGATACTTAATTGAGATTGGATATAAAAAGCATTGAGGTGATTACTCCTGAGGAAGCCACCGTAGTGGGTGGCGGAACGCGTGGAGCAAGCTGTCCCCCTTCTCGTGGTGGAAACTGTCCTATGTCTGTGCACCCTTATATTTTTCCTATGGGTCCAAGTCTCTGAGTATATTTTTCTCATTTAATACCACATAATTCCTTTTTTTTGGTTAGGAGTATAGGCTTGTTACACACATATATATTTTGGTGCCTTCTGCACTTTGGTGTTGTATTGTCAAGTATATAGTGGCACTGTATTAATTATTGTCTAGGATTATCATCTATATATTATTTATACATATACTTCCCTTGTGTCACATTTTTGGTATTTCTCTGTGTGAGGGCATTGCTTACATTATATCGATTTTCTATGCACATTGCTGCATTTATTCTTTGTGGACTTGGTAGGGTTTATCTGTATTGATTTTGTGGACAGTTTTCCACCGATACGCTATTTAGCGTCAGCTAGGGGGTTGAGGTAGGGTTACATCCCTTCTCTCTGTACATCAATATTTCATGTTTTTAAGTGTTTTTAAGATGGTCTCTCCCTTTGTGGTTTTTCTAATAAAGTAATATTTATATTTATTTGTACATATGGTGGTGTGCATTTTTTGTGGTTGCCAGTCTTTTTCTTCTTTTTTCAATTGTGTCACGTTTAGGCAACCTCTTTGCACCCACGTTTATTATCTCAGCGGTGCCCATCGCTTTCCTTAGTGTAGTCTGTGAACAAAACAGCTCCAGCTCCCATCCCCACCCCATCCACCTGCTCTGCACGGATGAGGAGGTAAATATATATGTTTTTTGTTTTTATTATATTTGCTACTGGGGGAGGGGCAGGGGGGATTAGCTACCATCTCCTGCTTAAAACAACCCAGGTGGATTAGGTACAAAACCAAGTGCAAACAACAAAATGGCGGCAGACACTCCCCACATTTCTCAAGGCATTTTAGAAGGAATACGGTATGTCTCCTTTGACTTCCATGTTACTTATTAACATGCAATTGTTCTTAAAGGAAACCCCAAAATTGCAGTAAAGTACTGAAATTCAACAGGTACTCTCACTGCTTCAGTGGGTTAACAAAAGGGATGACAACATTTAGAACTAAAAATGTATTCCACAAAGGATCTACCAAATACTAATCCAGCTACCATTTCGTAGATATCCCTGGAAGGCTTTAGGGATGAGGCACGACTCCCCATGACCTATGTAATAGACTTTCTATGAATAGAATTAATCCCATGGTGACTGTTCATTAACTGATAATATTGAACATGTACATTCATGTCCACGGGTGAGAAAAAAGCCAATATACTGATCCAGAGGGCCTATAGAGAACTTTAAGATAGTCGCCCTGAGAGCCCAGAGGTGGGAATGATGTGAATAAATTAGACCCAGGACTGCAGGCTGGTTCTATAGATATGTGTTAGATTTAATACCACACAACTAAGAAATATATCTACTGAAGTATGGCTGGAAAAAGTTTTTATCATGCCATATACACAGTCTATCATTCAGGAGTTAGTGTGTTATTTACAGTAGAACGACACCATCCCATTGCTCTCAATGCTTCACATTAAAGGGGTACTCCACTTGGACAACCCTATATCTGACAATAAGCAGATCCCAAAGTGCCTCACTGCTGGGACCCCCAGTGATCCGCTGTTCTGTAGGGAAACCCGACAGTAAAACCACATGGAATGGATAGAATCGATTTATCATTCAGATTGGATGGAAAAAACAAATCTGCACAAAATGATTTGGATTTGTTACACATTTGCCCAAATGGACTTTGACGTAGAGTCTGAATAGAAAAGAAAGAAAAGTCAAAGAATTAAAAATTCCCAATTGCAGATTAATAGGCAAAATAGTGTGTGTAAAAATACATAATGTTGTATATTTTTAGTTGTGGAAAAAATGAACTGCTTGCAGAGCTATGTATCATAAATAACCCTAGCAAAACTATTATATCAACAGACGGGACCATCATTTCCCAGCATCTGTAACCTTTTACAATCCTCCCATGGTCCCAGCTCCTCTACATCATGTGCAGAGACAGATACTTTTAGTATTGCTGGATTTTGAGTTTTGTTCAAATGATAGATTAATTAATTTTTTTCAATACCATAAATCCAATGATATTTCACAGTAAAAATGACACAAGGGCCACAGTGGCTTGGGAATTTTTTGTTTTGGTGACATCAATGTTTATGCTCCAACAGTGCCCCCACTTACTAATAATGCCCCCACTGTGATCCCATGCACAAATAATGCCTCACCAGTACCCCCATTGATTATTAAAGGAAATCTGTCACCAGTGTCACCTGCACTAACCTGTCGGTACCGACAGATAGTGTTGGTGACACAAAACGGTACTCACCTTGTCCCGTGCCGTGGCGGGGATCCTCAGTAATCTCCTCCGTTAGCTCCGCTACGGGCACCCGGCTTGGGGCACGGGCGGAGCTTATTGACGTCACTTATTGTGCTGTTCTTTGACAGCGGGACCCCGCAGGGAGCAGCAGCGGTGACATCACTAAGCTCCGCCCATGCCCAGAGCTGCTGCTGCTCTCTGCAGGGTCTCACAGCAGCAGTGATGTCATTAAGCTCCTCCTGTGCCCCAAGCCGGCTGTCAGGACTGGAGCTAACGGAGGAAATTGTCACGATGCCGGCTGGCAGGAGGTGGATCCTCTGTGCCAGAGAGGGATTGGCGTGGACCGTGCTAGTGGACCGGTTCTAAGTCACTACTGGTATTCACCAGAGCCCGCCGCAAAGCGGGATGGTCTTGCTGCGGCGGTAGTGACCAGGTCGTATCCACTAGCAACGGCTCAACCTCTCTGACTGCTGAAGATAGGCGCGGTACAAGGGAGTAGACAGAAGCAAGGTCGGACGTAGCAGAAGGTCGGGGCAGGCAGCAAGGATCGTAGTCAGGGGCAACGGCAGGAGGTCTGGAACACAGGCTAGGAACACACAAGGGAACGCTTTCACTGGCACAATGGCAACAAGATCCGGCGAGGGAGTGCAGGGTAAGTGAGGTATACATAGGGAGTGCACAGGTGAACACACTGATTAGAACCACTGCGCCAATCAGCGGCGCAGTGGCCCTTTAAATCGCAGAGACCCGGCGCGCGCGCGCCCTAGGGAGCGGGGCCGCGCGCGCCGGGACAGGACCGACGGAGAGCGAGTCAGGTACGAGAGCCGGGGTGCACATCGCGAGCGGGCGCCACCCGCATCGCGAATCGCATCCCGGCTGGAGGCGGTATCGCAGCGCACCCGGTCAGTGGCGCTGCGGGAGCGAGAGTGTAGCGAGCGCTCCGGGGAGGAGCGGGAACCCGGAGCGCTCGGCGTAACAGTACCCCCCCCCTTGGGTCTCCCCCTCTTCTTGGAGCCTGAGAACCTGAGGACCAGATTTTTATCTAGGATATTGTCCTCAGGTTCCCAGGATCTCTCTTCAGGACCACAGCCCTCCCAGTCAACCAAAAAGAAGGTTTTTCCTCTGACCTTTTTGGAGGCCAGTATCTCCTTTACGGGAAAGATGTCAGAAGAACCGGAGACAGGAGTGGGAGAGATAAGTTTAGGAGAGAAACGGTTGATGATGAGTGGTTTAAGAAGAGAAACGTGAAAGGCATTAGGAATACGAAGAGAAGGAGGGAGAAGAAGTTTATAAGAGACAGGATTAATCTGGCACAAAATTTTGAAAGGACCAAGATAGCGTGGTCCCAATTTGTAGCTGGGAACACGGAAGCGGACATATTTAGCGGAGAGCCATACCTTGTCTCCGGGAGAAAAAATGGGGGGAGCTCTTCTTTTCTTATCAGCAAACTTCTTCATGCGTGATGAAGCCTGTAAGAGAGAATTTTGGGTCTCTTTCCATATGGTGGAAAGATCACGAGATATTTCATCCACAGCGGGTACACCAGAGGGCAAGGGAGTAGGGAGGGGGGGAAGAGGGTGACGGCCGTACACCACGAAAAATGGGGATTTGGAAGAAGATTCAGAAACTCTGAAGTTATACGAGAATTCGGCCCATGGTAGAAGATCTGCCCAGTCATCCTGGCGGGAGGAAACAAAATGCCGTAAATAATCACCCAGGACCTGGTTAATTCTTTCTACTTGCCCATTGGATTGAGGATGATAAGCAGAAGAAAAGTTTAATTTAATCTTGAGTTGTTTACAGAGAGCCCTCCAGAATTTAGACACGAATTGGAGGCCTCTATCCGAGACGATCTGCGTGGGCAACCCGTGAAGACGAAAAATGTGTACAAAAAATTGTTTTGCCAACTGAGGCGCAGAAGGAAGACCAGGAAGAGGGATGAAATGTGCCATCTTGGAGAATCGATCAACGACCACCCAAACAACAGTGTTGCCACGGGATGAGGGTAAGTCTGTAATAAAGTCCATACCAATCAGAGACCAAGGCTGTTCGGGAACAGGCAGAGGATGAAGAAGACCAGCGGGCTTCTGGCGAGGAGTCTTATCCCGGGCACAGACAGTGCAGGCTCGCACAAAATCCACAACATCCGTCTCCAGAGTCGGCCACCAATAGAAACGAGAGATGAGTTGCACGGATTTCTTGATGCCCGCATGACCTGCGAGATGGGAGGAGTGACCCCATTTGAGGATTCCGAGGCGTTGGCGTGGGGAGACGAAGGTCTTCCCTGGAGGAGTTTGCCTGATGGAGGCTGGAGAAGTGGAGATCAGGCAGTCAGGAGGAATGATGTGTTGCGGAGAGAGCTCTACTTCCGAGGCATCCGAGGAACGAGAGAGAGCATCGGCCCTAATGTTCTTATCGGCAGGCCGAAAGTGAATTTCAAAATTAAATCGGGCAAAGAACAGAGACCACCTGGCCTGGCGAGGATTCAGCCGTTGGGCAGACTGGAGATAGGAGAGGTTCTTGTGATCGGTGTAAATAATAACTGGAAATCTTGATCCCTCCAGCAGATGCCTCCATTCCTCAAGTGCTAATTTAATGGCTAGTAGCTCTCGATCCCCGATGGAGTAGTTCCTCTCCGCCGGAGAGAAGGTCTTAGAAAAAAAACCACAAGTAACAGCATGCCCGGAAGAATTTTTTTGTAGAAGGACCGCTCCAGCTCCTACTGAGGAGGCATCAACCTCCAATAGGAAGGGTTTAGATGGGTCAGGTCTGGAGAGCACGGGAGCTGAAGAAAAGGCAGACTTGAGCTGTTTAAAGGCGTCTTCCGCTTGAGGAGGCCATGACTTAGGATTGGCATTCTTTTTGGTTAAAGCCACGATAGGAGCCACAATGGTGGAAAAATGTGGAATAAATTGTCTGTAATAATTGGCGAACCCCAAAAAACGTTGGATAGCACGGAGTCCGGAGGGGCGTGGCCAATCTAAGACGGCAGAGAGTTTGTCTGGATCCATTTGTAGTCCCTGGCCAGAGACCAAGTATCCTAGGAAAGGAAGAGATTGACATTCAAACAGACATTTCTCCATTTTGGCATAAAGTTGATTGTCACGAAGTCTCTGAAGAACCATGCGGACATGCTGGCGGTGTTCTTCTAGGTTGGCAGAAAAAATCAGGATATCGTCCAGATACACAACAACACAGGAATATAAGAGATCACGAAAAATTCCATTAACAAAGTCTTGGAAGACGGCAGGGGCGTTGCACAGGCCAAAGGGCATGACCAGATACTCAAAGTGTCCATCTCTAGTGTTAAATGCCGTTTTCCATTCATCCCCCTCTCTGATGCGGATGAGATTATAAGCACCTCTTAAGTCCAGTTTGGTAAAGATGTGGGCACCTTGGAGGCGATCAAAGAGTTCAGAGATGAGAGGTAGAGGGTAGCGGTTCTTTACCGTGATTTTATTAAGACCGCGGTAGTCAATGCAAGGACGTAGGGAGCCATCTTTTTTGGACACAAAGAAAAATCCGGCTCCGGCAGGAGAGGAGGATTTGCGGATAAAGCCCTTTTTTAAATTTTCCTGGATGTACTCAGACATAGCAAGAGTCTCTGGGGCAGAAAGAGGATAAATTCTGCCCCGGGGTGGAGTAGTGCCCGGGAGGAGGTCAATAGGACAGTCATAAGGCCTGTGAGGAGGTAGAGTCTCAGCTTGTTTTTTGCAAAAAAACATCCGCAAAGTCCATATAGGCCTTAGGGAGACCGGTTACAGGGGGAACCACAGGGTCACGGCAAGGAGTACTGGTAACCGGTTTAAGGCAGTCCTTGAAACAAGAGGGACCCCAACTCTTGATCTCCCCTGTGGACCAATCCAGGGTTGGGGAATGGTGTTGAAGCCAGGGTAGTCCAAGGAGAATTTCGGAAGTGCAATTGGAGAGGACCAAAAACTCAATTTTTTCGTGGTGAGGTCCGATGCACATTAGGAGGGGTTCCGTGCGGTAACGCACGGCACAGTCCAATCTTTCATTGTTAACACAATTGATGTAGAGAGGTCTGGCGAGACTGGTCACTGGGATGTTGAACCTGTTGATGAGAGAGGCCAAAATAAAGTTTCCTGCAGATCCGGAGTCCAAGAAGGCCTTAGTGGAGAAGGAGAAGGTAGAGGCAGATATCAGCACAGGCACAGTAAGACGTGGAGAAGCAGAGTTGACATCAAGGACTGTTTCACCTTTGTGCGGAGTCAGCGTACGTCTTTCCAGGCGGGGAGGACGGATAGGACAATCCTTCAGGAAGTGTTCGGTACCGGCACAGTACAGGCAGAGATTCTCCATGCGGCGTCGTGTCCTCTCTTGAGGTGTCAGGCGAGACCGGTCAACTTGCATAGCCTCCACGGCGGAAGGCACAGGAACGGATTGCAGAGGACCAGAGGAGAGAGGAGCCGGGGAGAAAAAACGCCTCGTGCGAACAAAGTCCATATCCTGGCGGAGCTCCTGACGCCTTTCGGAAAAACGCATGTCAATGCGAGTGGCTAGATGAATGAGTTCATGTAGGTTAGCAGGAATTTCTCGTGCGGCCAGAACATCTTTAATGTTGCTGGATAGGCCTTTTTTAAAGGTCGCGCAGAGGGCCTCATTATTCCAGGAAAGTTCTGAAGCAAGAGTACGGAATTGCACGGCGTACTCGCCAACGGAAGAATTACCCTGGACCAGGTTCAGCAGGGCAGTCTCAGCAGAAGAGGCTCGGGCAGGTTCCTCAAAGACACTTCGAATTTCCGAGAAGAGGGAGTGTACAGAGGCAGTGACGGGGTCATTGCGGTCCCAGAGCGGTGTGGCCCATGACAGAGCTTTTCCAGATAGAAGGCTGACTACGAAAGCCACCTTAGACCTTTCAGTAGGAAACTGGTCCGACATCATCTCCAAGTGCAGGGAACATTGCGAAAGAAAGCCACGGCAAAACTTAGAGTCCCCATCAAATGTATCCGGCAAGGATAGTCGTAGGCCTGAGGCGGCCACTCGCTGCGGAGGAGGTGCAGGAGCTGGCGGAGGAGATGATTGCTGAAGCTGTGGTAGTAGCTGCTGTAGCATCACGGTCAGTTGAGACAGCTGGTGGCCTTGTTGCGCTATCTGTTGTGACTGCTGGGCGACCACCGTGGTGAGGTCGGCGACAACTGGCAGAGGAACTTCAGCGGGATCCATGGCCGGATCTACTGTCACAATGCCGGCTGGCAGGAGGTGGATCCTCTGTGCCAGAGAGGGATTGGCGTGGACCGTGCTAGTGGACCGGTTCTAAGTCACTACTGGTATTCACCAGAGCCCGCCGCAAAGCGGGATGGTCTTGCTGCGGCGGTAGTGACCAGGTCGTATCCACTAGCAACGGCTCAACCTCTCTGACTGCTGAAGATAGGCGCGGTACAAGGGAGTAGACAGAAGCAAGGTCGGACGTAGCAGAAGGTCGGGGCAGGCAGCAAGGATCGTAGTCAGGGGCAACGGCAGGAGGTCTGGAACACAGGCTAGGAACACACAAGGGAACGCTTTCACTGGCACAATGGCAACAAGATCCGGCGAGGGAGTGCAGGGGAAGTGAGGTATACATAGGGAGTGCACAGGTGAACACACTGATTAGAACCACTGCGCCAATCAGCGGCGCAGTGGCCCTTTAAATCGCAGAGACCCGGCGCGCGCGCGCCCTAGGGAGCGGGGCCGCGCGCGCCGGGACAGGACCGACGAAGAGCGAGTCAGGTACGGGAGCCGGGGTGCGCATCGCGAGCGGGCGCCACCCGCATCGCGAATCGCATCCCGGCTGGTGGCGGTATCGCAGCGCACCCGGTCAGTGGATCTGACCGGGGCGCTGCGGGAGCGAGAGTGTAGCGAGCGCTCCGGGGAGGAGCGGGAACCCGGAGCGCTCGGCGTAACAGAAATTACCGAAGATCCCTGTCACGGAACGGGACAAGGGGAGTACCATTGTCATCAGTGTCACCTGCACTGTCTGACAGTACCGACAGGTTAGTGCAGGTGACACTGGTGACAGATTTCCTTTAAAGGATAAGTATCATGTTAAAAAATGTATCCCCAATCCAAAGAATAGGGGATAGCTTTTAGATTGTGGGGGGATCCGAGTGCTGGGGTCCCCCACAATCTCCTGTTTAAAGCCTGAAGCAGGGACCTCCACGCCCCCTCCACATAATTCTATGGGAGAGGCGTTCAGCAATCTATGGCTCTCCCATAGAACTATATAGAGGGGGCGTGGTGGCCCCCGCTTCGGGCGAGGGTCGTGATGCGCCACTGTACAGGAGAGCTGGGGCTCTAAACAGGAGATTGTGCGGGGTCTGATAGGGGTGAATACCTCCACTGTGCCCTCACGCAGTATTAATACCTCCTCAAGCAACTGTGACAGGAGCTACATCAACAGTGACAGGTCTACTTGTCCCAGAAATCCCAGTGGTGTCTTCCCCTGCTGTGACACTATGCTTCCTTTGACCTGCCACAGTGGCATCAGGAGCAGAACTAGGGTTGTTGAGGTTCCAGAACCACCTGACCTTTATTGCATTCACATACAGTACAGGAAAGGTGGCAGCACAAGACCCTTTCCATTAAAGCCTTTGGTAGTTATGGAGACCCCTGGTTGGTAAATGTCTAGGTCACACGCTCTCTTTATTATCTTAAACTTCTCTAAATATAATGATTTTGTGATCATGTCTTCATGTACAGATGTGGTGTTCACAAGTAGGATGGGAGGGAAGTATTTTAGGGCAGCTGAGAATAGTAGTCCAATTATAAAAAAAAAATTCTACTAAAGAAGGCCAACACAGATTGGCTGACTCTAGTAAAGATATACTTTAGAAGACTTGTCCTAACGTTTTCAGGTATTACAATTCCCTACTGCAGGGTGTAAGATACAGACATCATAACATGTAAGCCATGCATCACTTACTCTGACTTGAACACACAAAAAGGTAGGTGCTTGCAGGAGAGTCCTTGCTCAGCTATTTCCTGTTCTGGCTAGATGATTGTCCCTCTTGGAGTCTTGGGTATACCTGCTGAAATGCCAGACAGTGCCGTGATCACCGTGGTGGACCCAGAGCTAACTAAAGTTAGCATGTAGCAATTTTAATTGGATATGGATCCCCTGGCAGAGCCAGGGCTTGGTTAACTAGCTTCACAGCAGGCTTTTGCCAGTTATGATACTAAGCCTAAACCTTCTCTCTTCACATGGGCCTAGAAGGACACAGTCTAATTAAATGTTCACACATCTCTAGCTAGGGCCACACTAACTAGCTTTCTCTGGTTCCAGCTCTCTGAAGGGAGAGGATTGGCCTTAATTGATTCCTTCTTTAGAACCTTCTAGCAGCTTCTTCATAGAAACTAGTCTGAGGGAATGTCAAGTGGTCAAAGTTCTATGCATCCTTTACATATGTAATCCAGCAGTGGTGGCTGTAGAGCAATATATGAACCCATGCACTTCCTAAATACCACATTGTATGCAGAGATTTCAGTGTAATAGAAAAAAAAGGACAAGTTATACATATGAGACTCATGATAACCCGATTTAAGATTTCGACATCCTTAGACTACAGCAGCTGGGATATGGTATCGGGGCACTGCAGAGACGCTACTACAAATATGCCAGCCAATAATACTGCACCGCCTGTTGTCAAAATCATATATATTGGTGCTGCAATAAAACAGAAAAATGCCAATATCTCAGTAAATAAATGAAATATTATTATGTTCTGGCTGAAGCTCCAGCTTATGAGATATTGAAAAGGACCTTATAAAATTTTGGGTTTTCAGTCTGACAGATACATTTACGATGGCATTTCATCTTGGGTTTTCCCAGGCCCCTGGGACACATGTAAATTATGTAATATGCTGATATAAGACTTTGTGACAATAATCTGAGCGGAGTTTGCTCAGCGATAATATACTGGCATAGAGACGCTCAGCCACTTTGTGATGTATTGATTCTCGTGTCAATAAACAACAGACAGTAGAAAGTGGATTGCTACCAAAATTAATTATTAAGAATTGATTAAATCAATCTATACAAGCTAAAGAGTGTGTATGAACCCCGCCTGGGGCAATGACCAGGAAATATTTACTTAAATATGTAAAAATGTTAATACTTACTTATTCTAATACGTCAAAGAGTGGTGAATTGTTATAGTGGGGTGATATACTGTGGTCCAGTCCAGTATTGGTCTTAACACTTATTTTATTTAGTATTACTGTCATATTGTTAATATGATTGATGACACAACCTGGGAGAACTGATCCAGCATTGTGATATAAATAAAATGAGAAAATCCTTAAAAATGTAGACTTAGGCTTAAAGGGGTACTCCGGTGGAAAACAATTTTGTTAAATCAACTGGTGCCAGAAAGTTAAACAGATTTCTAAATTACTTCTATTTAAAAATCTTAATCCTTCCAGTACTTATCAGCTGCTGTATGCTACAGAGGAAGTTATTTTCTTTTTTTCTGTCTGACCACAGTGCTCTCTGGTGACACCTCTGTCCATGTCAGGAACAGTTCCTGACATGGACAGAGGTGTCAGCAGAGAGCACTGTGGTCAGACAGAAAAGATTCAAAAAGTAAAGAACTTTCTCTGGAGCAAACAGCAGCTAATAAGTACTGGAAGGGTTAAGTACTTTAAATAGTAGTAATTTACGAATCTATTTAACTTCCTGGCACCAGTTGATTTAAAAAAAAAATGTTTTCTACTGGAGTACCCCTTTAGAGATAGCCCTACTCATAGCATATCCTGGGAAAACTGTTCACAGATAGATGCAGTGGAATAGTAGCAGGGAAGGGTGGATGGGGGGGGGGGGGGGGGGGGCTTGCTGTGACACAGGGACGGTTGCCCTGGGTTCAAAATTCTTGGCAAATCCAAGTATTTCACCCTTTAACATGGCCCAGCAAATGTAAAGTGAGTGGTGATCTCAAATTGAGAATGAAACCACAGATGTAGCAGCCAACATGATTGGCAGCGCTCTACTCTGTTTCCTGAACAACACACTATTGGCATAGTGTGCCATGGAATGTATGTACAAGAGCCGGCACTTGGCCCAGCAAATATTAATGAGTGGCTATTAGAGATGAGCGAACTTACAGTAAATTTGATTCGTCACGAACTTCTCGGCTCGGCAGTTGATGCCTTATCCTGCATAAATTAGTTCAGCTTTCAGGTGCTCCGGTGGGCTGGAAAAGGTGGATACAGTCCTAGGAAAGAGTCTCTTAGGACTGTAT
The DNA here is from genome assembly GCF_029499605.1 of Hyla sarda. NCBI lineage: Eukaryota > Metazoa > Chordata > Amphibia > Anura > Hylidae > Hyla > Hyla sarda. The sequence continues at coordinate 105,287,189 of NC_079198.1, read as the reverse complement.
CCACTTTTTCCAGCCCACGGGAGCACCTGAAAGCTGAACTAATTTATGCCGGAAAAGTCATCAACTGCCGAGCCGAGAAGTTCGTGATGAATCGAATTTACTGTAAGTTCGCTCATCTCTAGTGGCTATGTATATGTGGTAAGCAGTAGTGATTAGCAGCATATTCAAATTTCGAATTTGTGATATTTCGCGAATATATAGACGAATATCAGTCTTATATTCGCGAATTTTGCGTATTCCTTATACTCGCATATGCGAATATTCGCATATTTGCGTATTCAAGGACAAAAACAGTGAGGGGGTGGGCAACTTTACAGTGTAGATAATTTGTCAAGTTTGTGGTATGAGTCTAGGAGAGTGGTACATGTCCTCCGTAGTCACTGTCAGTGTAGTTGGCACTAATATGTGAAAGTGGGATGTCTACCTTAAAGCTAAAGTGTCTACTAATCATAAGAAAGTCAAAAAATCTCATAGAAGAACACGGACAGCGGTCCTCAGTCTAGTCTCTTAATGTGATCTATAAATAAATGATGTGATTACAAGGTTGAATGTATAATGTAGCGGTAGCATGTGCTGTTTACATGGACAGATTATATAGGGCGACTTTGCTATATCATTACTGATTGGTCAAGGACACAGTTTTGTTCTGGGAATTTAAAGAGACCAGAGAATATAAGAAAGGGTAATGTACTGTAGGTGCTTCAATTGTCAGATGGCTATTTATATTTGGTCAGATTTCCTAAAAGACAAGCTGGAACGTATAGCTATAAATAAAAAAAAATATTCCTTGTAGTCAACTAAATTGTAGTCAACTAAAGTATCCTGACTGCAAAGAGCCTCTTCTGTAGTTAGGTTCTAGCAGTAGATGGTACATCCTTAAAGGGGTACTCCGTCCCCTAGACATCTTATCCCCTATCCAAAGAATAGGGGATAAGATGTCAGATCGCCGCGGTGCCGCTGCTGGGGAGCCCCTGGGATCCCCGCTGCGGCACCGCGCTCTCATTACAGCACAGAGCGAGTTCGCTCTGTGCGTAATGACGGGCGATACAGGGGACGGAGCCGCGTGACGTCATGGCTCCGCCCATCGTGACATCACGGCCTGTTCCCTTAATGCAAGTCTATGGCAGGGGGCGTGACGACCGCCGTGCCCCCTCCCATAGGCTTGTATTGAAAGGGGCGGGCCGTGACATCACGAGTAGAGGAGCCGTGAAGTAACGATGCTCTGGCCCCTGTACAGCGCGTCATTGCGTGCCGCAGCGGGAATCCCAGGGGTCCCCAGCAGCGGCACCGTGGCGATCTGACATCTTATCCCCTATCCTTTGGATAGGGGATAAGATGTCTAGGGGCGGAGTACCTCTTTAAAGAGGTAGTCTGCAGCTCCCTGCAACAAGCTGCGTTCATAAATTATGAATGCAGCCTGTTGCAGGGAGCAGCAGAGTACCCCTTTAAATTACCCATTTCATGGGTTTTCCTCTCTAATTACAACGATTATGCTGCTATTAATGAAGAGGGAATAGCAGAATAATCTGTACTTTAGGTACTATGTACTATAATATAATATAATATAATACATATTACTGTACTATGGCAGTGTTTGAACCAATTAATACAATTTTAGGGGCACAGATGCAAAAAAAATAAATAGGAAATAGTATTATCATTGGGCAGACTAGATGGTCTGAATCGTTCTTATCTGCCAACACATTCTATGTTTCTATGTATCTGTAGAAAATGCAACATATGTGGCTCCAAACAGATTTCTGAGGTTTTCATGATACTATGGCCTGCAAGTCTGGAACCACAATCAGGGAATTGGCAGTGAGAGGGCTGCTACCAGGGAAAGGGTTTAGGTGCCATAATGGGAGACTTTGTAATTGCCATTGGGCCCTTAAAAAAAATGGGGCCCCATCCATGATGGTAGCAAGGCAATGTGTCGTCCGCTCTCACACTGATGGACCTCTCGTACACACCTGTACTGCGGACCCACCGGTCCCGCCCCGGCTTCACTACACGAAATCCAAAAGGAAAAATGTCCAGCACTTGGTGTATATAAACTCGCATGCTTTATTTATGCCTTGGCAAGGAGTCACATCACAGAGCAGGAACGTCTGACGCATTTCGCACCGTTAGGTGCTTAGTCATGGACTTGTTGGACCAGTTCCTTTTCCTATTGGCAGAACTCCTCAGGAACGGCATTGTAAGCATTTTACTGGAGTAGGCTATTGACTAATGGAAGTGGAAATAACTACCAGAGCTTTCTGTCTTGGGGGCAAAATTAGATGCCCTAAAAGAAGGCCCATTTTGACATTTGTTATGTGGCCCCCTATCTTCTGTGAACACCACTGTACCAGGCCCTGTGCCCCAGGTGATGGGTGCCAGACGTGGTGCTTTGTCCCGGGTATTGGGATACAGAGCTTGGAAAAGGAACAGAACATTTGCTCAGATGAAAGTCAGTTTGGTTACAGGTATCACCCATTCAGAATAGTTCTAGAATAAAAGATGGCACTTACAGCAGGGTACCTTATTTATAGGGCACAATGCTATCTTATCATGTCTTATCATCGGTGTATGTAAGAGGCAGATAAACTGAATACTCAGAGTATACTAAGTATATAGGGGGAGTTTTATCAAAACCTGTCCAGAGGAAAAGTTGTTGAGTTGCCCATAGCAACCAATCAGATCGCTTCTTTCCTTTTTAACAAGGCCTCTGCAAAATGAAAGAAGCGATCTGATTGGTTGCTATGGGCAACTGGGCAACTTTACCTCTGGACAGGTTTTGATAAATCTCCCCCATAGTATTTAAATAGAGTCAAGTGTAGATGATATATCAGACTTTTACCCATATTAAAGGGGTACTCCGGTGGAATTTCTTTTTAAATCAACTGGTGCCAGAAAGTTAAACAGATTTGTAAATGACTTCTAAATTCTTAATCCTTCCAGTGCTTAACAGCTGCTGTATGCTCCACAGGAAGTTCTTTTCTTTTTGAATTTCCTTTCTGTCTCACCACAGTGCTCTCTGCTGACACCTCTCTCCATGTCAGGAACTGTCCAGAGAAGTAAATCCCCATAGCAAACCTATCCTGCTCCGGACAATTCCTGATACAGACAGAGGTGTCAGAAGAGAGCACTGTTGTTAGACAGAAAAGAACTCCAGAAAGAAATACAACTTCCTCTTTAGTGTACAACAGCTGATAAGTACTGGAAGGATTAAGATTTTTAAACAGAAGTAATTTACAAATCTGTATACGGTAACTTTAACATTGTCTAGAATCCTCTCAGTCCCTTGGGCGAGCCTTAATTATTAATCAGGGAAGCATGGAGGTTAATTTCTCTTGTGTCACTTCGCCCAACTTTCCCTGTGTCAGGGGACAATTTATTGATTTATAGTCAGGTCTGTATTTACTGTCTTCATTCCTGGCCTGAAGATTAATTCATCTGAACCTATAATGTGGAATTAGGATTCAGGAGAGCTGCCTGTTTGCTAATAGTGCACTTAGGAATTTCAATAAATGTGACTCCTGGGACGGTTTATTATCTGAAGATAAGTACTTGGTATTGAGGACCGAAACTCAGCAAAGGTTTAAAGTAAAACTAGGGCATAAAAAGTGCAAAACTTTATACAAACCTCAACATTACAACCACTGACAGGTGAAGGGAATAACATTGATTATATTGTGAATATTGATAAGTAAATTAATTCAGAACAAATAAAAAAATGAAAATTTAATGTAAGATTTTAAATGGTAACTCTCATTAAAACTAATTTTTGCTATTGCACTCCTTATGGTAAATCAAAAATATTTCTAATATACTTTGTTTAAAAAAAAATGAAGTTTTTTATGTTTTATTTGTGCTTAAAAAAAGCTCAAGAGCACATTTTCCCCCCATCTCATACACAGACTTTGGACCGAAGTCCAAACACAGGAAGTGCAGGCTGGAGTGCTGAGGGGAGGGGGTGTGTCCAACAAACAGCATATGGCAGTTAATTGGGAGAGGAGCTATGATTGAATGAGGCTGGACACGCCCACCTCAGCACTCCAGGTTGCACATTCTGTGTTTGGACTTCGGTCCTAAGTCTGTGTATAAGATGGGGGGAAATGTGTTCTTGAGCTTTTTTAAGCACAAATAAAACATAAAAAAACATCATTAAACAAAGTATATTAAAAATATTTTTTATTTACCATAAGGAGTGCAATAGCAAAAATGAGTTTTTAATGAGAGTTACCTTTTAAACAAATTAGATTTTCTATTGGTATTAGGGTTGCCACCTGGCCGGTATTTTACCGGCACAGCCAGTATTTTGGCCACCCTGCCGATATTTTATTTAAAAAAATGGCCGGTATTTATCCAACCAATCCTCCAACTCCCGAAATGTTGCACCATAACCTATACCAGTGTTTCCCAACCAAAGAGCCTCCAGCTGTTACAAAACTATAACTCCCAGCATGCCCAGACAGCCGTTGGCTGTCTGGGCATGCTGTGAGTTGTTGTTTTGCAACAGCTGGAGGAACCCCTAGTTGGGAAACACTGACCTATACTATATACTACTATGTACTGTAGTCCAACTGGGAGTTGTAGATTTTGTTTGGGGCAGCTGCTGAGCCCCAGGCTGTATCAGGCCATGCTGGGAGTTGTAGTTAGTAACGAACTGCAACTCCCAACTGCTAAAAAAAAAAAAAAAGTGATCAAAAAGTCATATAAAAAAATGGTACTGTTAAAAACAAAAGATCGAGGCGCAAAAAAATTAGCCTTATACATCCCTGTATGAGGAGAAATGAAAAAGTTCTAGGGGTCAGAATAGTTTTATAGCATGAACTAGCCATTTCAACTCGCAACAAAACCCCGTCAGAACATCCATCACATGACTTTCATACATCTGACGGGTTCAATAACCCTAATCCTCCAATGGGTTCCCGAGTCTTTTCTTCATCCAGTAATGGGTCCCATACTCTTCCCTTATTATTAATGTTAATATTAATATACCAATGGACAGTATAATCTGCACAGGCCCCAGTCTGCGTCTCACCGTGAGACGCGCACATGACCCGCGCGCCATCCCGTAAGTGTGCCGACACCCCCAGGCATGTTGCACTTCTGGTACACGGCCTTTTAAGCGCTCCATCACACACACTCTCCGCACAGACTGCAGACAGTGCCCTTGATATTGACGCTTCTACCTAACTGTAAGTACAGGGTGGGCCATTTATATGGACACACCTTAATAAAATGGGAATGGTTGGTGATATTAACTTCCTGTTTGTGACACATTAGTATATGTGAGGGGGGAAACTTTTCAAGATGGGTGGTGACCATGGCGGCCATTTTGAAGTCGGCCATTTTGAATCCAACTTTTGTTTTTTCAATAGGAAGAGGGTCATGTGACACATCAAAATTATTGGGAATTTCACAAGAAAAACAATGATGTGCTTGGTTTTAGCGTAACTTTATTCTTTCATGATCTGACCACTTATAAAATATGTGCTGCCCATTGTGTTGGATTGTCAATGTAACCCTCTTCTCCCACTCTTCACACACTGATAGCAACATCGCAGGAGAAATGCTAGCACAGGCTTCCAGTATCCGTATACACTGCTATATACTACTATATACACCGCAGGAGAAATGCTAGCACAGGCTTCCAGTATCTGTATACACTGCTATATACTACTATATACACCGCAGGAGAAATGCTAGCACAGGATTCCAGTATCTGTAGTTTCAGGTGCTGCACATCTCCTATCTTCACAGCATAGACAATTGCCTTCAGATGACCCCAAAAATAAAAGTCTAAGGGGGTCAGATCGGGAGACCTTGGGGGCCATTCAACTGGCCCACGACGACCAATCCACTTTCCAGGAAACTGTTCATCCAGGAATGCTCGGACCTGACACCTATAATGTGGTGGTGCACCATCTTGCTGGAAAGACTCAGGGAACGTGCCAGCTTCAGTGCATAAAGAGGGAAACACATCATCATGTAGCAATTTCACATATCCAGTGGCCTTGAGGTTTCCATTGATGAAGAATGGCCCCACTATCTTTGTACCCCATATACCACACCATACTATCAATTTTTGTATTCCAACAGTCTTGGAGGGATCTATTCAATGTGGGTTAGTGTCAGACCAATAGCGGTGGTTTTGTTTGTTAACTTCACCATTCACATAAAAGTTTGCCTCATCACTGAACAAAATCTTTAGCGTAAACTGAGGGTCCTGTTCCAATTTTTGCTTTGCCCATTCTGCAGCACCTGAAACTACGGATACTGGAAGCCTGTGCTAGCATTTCTCCTGCGGTGTATATAGTAGTATATAGCAGTGTATACAGATACTGGAAGCCTGTGCTAGCATTTCTCCTGCGATGTTGCTATCAGTGTGTGAAGAGTGGGAGAAGAGGGTTGCATTGACAATCCAACACAATGGGCAGCACATTGAACACATTTTATAAGTGGTCAGAACTTGTAAATAACTCATGAAAGAATAAAGTTACGTTAAAACCAAGCAGATCATTGTTTTTCTTGTGAAATTCCCAATAAGTTTGATGAGTCACATGACCCTCTTCCTATTGAAAAAACAAAAGTTGGATTCAAAATGGCCACCATGGTCACCACCCATCTTGAAAAGTCCCCCCCCCCCCCCTCACATATACTAATGTGCCACAAACAGGAAGTTAATATCACCAACTATTCCCATTTTATTAAGGTGTATCCATATAAATGGCCCACCCTGTACACTGAACCACCATTGTATTCTATCCTCCCCTATACCCCCCTTATACTACTATGTATTTAATGAGTTGTTACCTGTGCCCTCACACTGCACCACCAATATAGTATGGCCCGTTCTGTGACACCTGTAGCTAATCTTGGTCCTAAGTATAAGTTTGTACTCTACATGTGTGGTGAGGGTGTGATGAGGGCAGATGGAATTACCATAGGAGCAGATGGCATTAACCCCTTGTGTTCGTGACGCCAGGGCATGGTTTTACCTCTACACCACCCAAAAGTATATTGCTGGATCCTGGGCTAGGCACGGGAGCAAATAAATCTGACACCAAGTTATGGAACAATGGCAGCTTTACTGAGTCAGACAGGTGTAACAGTCTATACAGCTTGGCCAAGCCCACAGAGGTGACCAGTGACTTCAGAGACCACAGGGCTTGCTGGAACTTATAGTGGACTTGGACAATTTGATGCAGGACCACGCTGATTTGAAACAGATTGACTTGGACTGACTTGACTGAGACTGACTATGACAGACTTCACCCCATTTGTAGCTTAGCAGGTTTTGACTTGGACCGGGGGGGTAGTGGACTTGTGGATCTGTGGCTGCGTGGTAGACTTTAGGCCTCTTTAGGACACCAGACACTCTCTCCAGACTAGTGTTGAGCGGCATAGGCCATATTCGAATTCACGAATATTCGCGAATATATGGACGAATATTCGTCATATTCGCGAATATTCGCATATTCGTAATATTCTCATTTTATTTTCGCATATGCGAATATTCGCGTGTGCGAAAATTAACATATGCGAAAATTTACATATACAAACATTTGCATACGCGAAAATTCGCATTCGCATTCGTAACAAAGACTCCTGTTCAGGATATATACAATACATAAAAAAAAAAATCAGACCCTTTAATTTTTTTCACATTTTGTAACTGCCCTAAAATAAATATTTAATTCAAGTTTTCTCCCATTATTTTGCTCTCAATACCCCATAATGAGAATGTAAAATAGAATTTTTCAAAAGTTTTGCTAATTTATTAAAAAAAAAAAAAAAAAGGAAAAACTAAAATTTTACATGGACTTAAAGGGGTACTCCACTGGAAAACATTATTTTTTTTTAAATCAACTGGTGCCAGAAAGTTAAACAGATTTGCCTACTGAGGAAGGGGTCGATTTCAGCACCCTGAAACGCGTCTAGGCATCCAGTCTGAACAGAGCGATAATTGAAACGCATTGCCTGAATTTGAGCCGATATTCTACAAATCCATTGAGCCGCTCACTGCATTTGCAGCAACAAATCCATCCTACCAACCGGGGGTAAGATTAGAACCACTGCACAACTCCACTTGTGCCTTGGTCTTGCAACAAAGAGAAAGGTCCGACACGAGAACAGGTGTAAATTGCTATTGCGGACCGCTCACCTGGAAGTCTCTTGCCGGAGTTCCATTCGCAACAGGCACGGGAGGATCATACTGCCCGCTCACCGTTACACAGCACCTTACGGAATATACCATCTTCGTCCCGCTGCAATACGGGACCAGCTGTTACGGTGAGGTAGCGCATAACTTTTCATCTATAGTTTGTGGACAGTACAGTCTAGATCCAATGCGAGACTGATTATTCATCTTAGTTTTCATTCACACAACATCTGCCGGATTAACAGTTTATTCCGAACTATCGGCATTCAATATTGCTAGCACTTTAAACATCAGGCGATTGCTGCAAGGGATATAATTTATTCTGCCATTAGGGCCCAATGGCAGATCAATGTAACATCTAATATTGCTCTGATAAATATTTTATGTTTGTATCAATATTTTTTATTGTATTTTAATAAATTTGTCATTTTGTTTCAAATTTGCTGTTCCCGATGATATTCATTGTGTACCCAGTTGGGTGATGCTCTTGAGGTGTGGTTAAAATATTTTTATTAGATTTGTAAATTACTTCTATTAAAAAAATCTTAATCCTTCCAGAACTTATCAGCTGCTGTTATGATCCACAGGAAATTGAATTTCCTTTCTGCCTGGTCACAGTGCTCTCTGCTAACACCTCTGTCCATCTTAGGAACTGTCCAGAGCAGGATAGGTTTTCTATGGGGATTTGCTCCTACTCTGGACAGTTCCTAAAATAGTATCAGCAGAGAGCACTGTGGTCAGGCAGAAAGGAAATTAAAAAAGAAAATAACTTCCTGTGGAGCATACAGCAGCTAATAAGTACTGGAAGGAATAAGATTTTTTTTAATAGAAGTAATTTACAAATCTGTTTAACTTTCTGGCACCAGTTGAAAAAATATGTTTTCCAGTGGAGTAACCCAAGGGAACCTGTAGCCAGCTCCCAAAAATGTAGATTTTATTGTCACGGGTCAGGTGATGTTGATCAGGTGATGGGTGGAATTATTCAGTCAGGGGGTGTGAATGTTGTACATTAAGGGGTGTCTATGCCTAATACACACCCCCTGACTGTATAATTCCACCCAATACCAAAAAATAGGTTCAGGCCCATCTAACTGATTCCCTGAAGTGTCAGACAAATTATAAACTCACATATCTCTGGAACGGAAGGGAATAAGAAGAAATTGTAAAAGGTAAATTTATATAAGATAAGATATAAGATATTTAACAAAAACGAAAGCTCATTTTTTGGAGGGTTGGCCACAGGTCATCTTTGAAGAGGTATTCCGGCTTTATACATCTTATCCCCAACCAAAGGATATGGGATAAGATGTATGATCGCAGGGATCCCGCCACTCTGTGCAGCCCCCGGCATTCTGATGTCCCCAGGGGGCATGGCCATGATGTCACGGTCTTATCTCAGAGGCAGAGCCCGGCACAGAATGCCGGGGACTGCACCGAGACCGCAGGGGTCCCCTGTGGCAAGACCCCTGAGATCATACATCTTATCCACTATCCTTTGGACGGGGATAAGATGTATAAAGACGGAATACCCCTTTAAGTATTCAGACCCTTTGCTATGACACATCTGTCCCTAAACTCTCTTTCATTCTTTGCTGATGGTACTTAAATAAGCAAGTTGACGCCCTATCCTACTGTTAGTTCCTGCGATGTCTAGACTAGGGGAATTTGACCTCCCTCTGCTTGTGTCATAGCCATTGGGGAAAGTGGGTGAGCATAGTCACACAAAACATGGTACAGAAAAACATGAAACCCATATAATAGAAACACAATTTTACTAAAATCCCATATTACTAAAATCGCAAATAAGACATGTTTTATATATATATATATATATATATATATATATATATATATATATATATATAGCTATAGATAGATATATCTTAGATACATTACTTCTGCTGCAGACCCAGGTTACCCTACAGGACTAGCCCATGTGTTCTGAACACAGGTACATTCCTGCTCTTCCAGTTTTGCCTTGCATTAATAAATGCATAGAAATACCCAGTTTGAGAAATGTTGATGGTCTTTGTAGTAAATCATTGGATTGACCTTTCCTTCTAGGTTGCAGGCTGCATATATAACACATTTCTTCATTACATTGATAATTTACACACAGGGCATGCACGCATTTCTATTAATCTAGACGCAATTTCTTTTTATTGAAGACAAGGAATAATTTCATGCAAATTAGACCATATACTTGATTTCCAGTATTATCCTTAGTGTATACAACAGATGAGTAGGTGGGATCAAGCTAGATGAAGATCATAATGAGAAGCAGCGTCTTTACTATGCTGTTCTGTATGAATTACGTCAATGGTGACTACTGTTCTCTCAACCATACAATGATCTGAATTATAATACTTCCAAATGCATGCATGCTTTTAATATGACAATGACAACTTATGCAGCCGTCCATAATTCAAGCATGATGAATTTTAATGTCCATTAAAGCTTCGGCTTTGTTAATCATCATATTAATAACAGGCCGACACATTGGTTTGAGCCGTTGGCTTGGAAATAATTGAAATATACTGTAGCTATTCCATTACAAGATCTTCCATTAGGATGAAGTTGTGTCGTTTACTATAGGATGCAGAGAACCATGTTGCAGCAATATAAAAAGGAGATGATTTACTGTACGTTGGTGAAGGCTAGAAGTGGGAATGAGACTGTGACTGGGAGATTAAATGAGAAATCTGATTGATGTTTTACCCCTGAGTAGCTTGAGAAGACGGGGGTAGTGAGGTGCTCTCAACACACGTTGTTATTGTAGATGTGGGTGCAAATTAAGTTGTAGGAAACCTAACAGCTACTGAAATATCTGCTTTAAATTGGAGGAATTAGGAAAAGCTAAAAGTGGAAAATGGTGATAAGGTAGAAGGTCTCCTCAAAAGAGAATCAAGAGATACATTTGGGGAAGTTTAAGAAATGAGAACTCAAGCTTGTAAAACATATGCTCTATCCAAGTGTCTGATTGTGGGGGTCTGACCACTGAGACTCCCTGCAATCTCTAGATTGGGGCCCCTCCCTGAACACTCCAGCCCCCAAATCAGAGACAAACTCTTGGGAGTGACCACATGCTCAGTCAATCACTGGCTGAGGCAGGGCATCGCTGACCTGTGATTGGCTGAGCAGATCATCGCTCCCGAGACCAGTTCATCTCGGAAAATGGGGGACAGAGCACTCAGTGTGGTGAGTCAGGACCTGTTCTGAAGATTGCAGGGGTCCCTGTGGTCAGATACCCACACGCAACCCACCCCCCACCCCCACAAGTTCAGACACTGAATAGGGGATACGTTTTGAAGGGGATTGATGGCCTCTCTGGACATGCCTGTTTTATTAAATCATTTGTATTTCCCAACAGGTGTCCTATTTAAGCACATATGATTAATTCTCTCCAAAAGACCACCCATGTACTCAATAGATTTCCTGTGACAGATTTTCAGTCCTATCATGTACTCAGAGGACTTCCCCTCTAGAATATGATTTTTCAAGGAAATTTTGGGTCATCGTCTCAAAGAGGCTTCACTGCAACTGATAACTGTAATAGTGTTGCTCGCGAATATTCGCAATGCGAATTTTATTCGCGAATATCGCATATTCGCGAATTTGCGAATATTCGTGAATATAGCACTATATATTCGTAATTACGAATATTATTATTATTTTTTTTTTCACAGTACACATCACAGTGATCATCCCTCTCTGCTTCCAGCTTGTGTGGTGTAAAGAAGGCTGTGTGAGACTGGTGTGCAAATTATCGCACATGCGAAAATTTGCATTTGCTAATTTTCGCATATGTGAATTTTCGCTTATGTTAATTTTGTATACGCTAATTTTCGCATGTGTTAATTTCCGCATACGCGGATTTTTCGCATATGCGAAAATAAAACGAGAATATTGCGACTATGCGAATATTCGCGAATATATGACGAATATTCGTCCATATATTCGCGAATATTTGCGAATTCGAATATGGCCTATGCCGCTCAACACTAAACTGTAAACCAGAAGAACACTTAAGTTGATCTTAGGTGAAGATGGAAAAGAAACATGGAGAAACTGCAACCTATACAGAGTAAGGAGAAAAGATTGTGTGGAAATTGAAGACAATAAAAATATCCAAATTCAGAAAACAGATGGAGAGGAATATGAATAGAGTAGTGGCCTTTAAAAAGGTATTTTCCTAGGCCACAAGGCCAGATGGGGCTCAATGCCCTTAGTGAGTAACACCTACCTATTACTTTTCTGCATTGCAGCGCAGCTAATGGGGCGAATCTCACATAACATCCATATTACGATCATATTGTGGTTAAAGCAGCAGGTTTCTAATGACTGGATGTGTCTATGTGCTATGCAACTGGATGTGTCTATGTGCTAAACTATTATACTGACCTCAACCATTCTCCAGAAACTGCTCCTGCTATCAGCTGCAGCCCTGCGGACCCTGGCCTGGCCGCCCTTCCTCTGATTCGGTCTGAAAAGTTGAGGCTTGAGTAATACTTTATTTCTTCCCCAAAGACACCAGAGCATTTGAAATAACACAGAATGAGCATTCTTTGATTTTAACCCATTGTCCAATCTGTTTTTGTGCCCAATTTGGTTGTCTTCAGTTTTATATCATACATGAATATTATCGGGGTTATCCAGAACAAGAAAAACATTGCTGCTTTTAGTGTCACACCTGTCCTCAGGTTTTGTGTGGTTTTCACATAGGGCTGGGATAAGTGCAGCCTTGGCTTACCCATAGCAACTTCCCCTGCTTAAGTATCCACCCTAAGTGATGCATCTTCAACTGGGCAGCAGCCCCTATCCTGGAATGCAAGTCAGGATACACAAGGCTAACAGGCAAAGCACAAGGTACAACACAAAAGTAATAAACAGACAAACAGAGAAAGCATAGTCACACAAGCCGAATCAAAACCAAGAGAGCTCACAGTACAAGAACGGATTATGAAGGGATAGTCAGAGCACAAAGCCAAGAGCCAAAAGGATTATGGTAGGATCAGGTAAGGATTAATGCAGAAGTTTGTGCAGAAAGACTAAACAGGCAACTGTTCGTTTGCACCTGAGAAGAGCATAGACTCGAATGGGGAGATTTATCAAAACCTGTGCAGAGGAAGAGTGGTGCAGTTGCCCGTAGCAACCAATCAGATTGCTTCTTTCATTTTCCACAGGCCTCTAAAGAGGCCTGTGGAAAATGAAAGAAGCAATCTGATTGGTTTCTATGGGCAACTGCACCACTCTTCCTCTGCACAGGTTTTGATAAATCTCCCCCTAAGACCGGATGCAATTGGCTCTATGTCCAAGGCCTCTAATAGACCTGGCCAGTGTCACAGAAATGCAGGATGATCGACTCTAGGACCAGATCGACTCATTACAGTGGTATTACAACTTCAGTTCCATTCACTTTCCTTCAATTGAACTGAGCTGCAATACCACATACAACCTGAGGATAAGAGTGGCGCAGTCTCTGAAACAAATCAGCTACTGTATGTTTTTCTAATCCTGGATAACTTCTTCAAGCGTCTCTGCAATGGGATATAGATTCTCATTAGTGTTGAGCGGCATAGGCCATATTCGAATTCGCGAATATTCGCGAATATATGGACGAATATTCGTCATATATTCGCGAATATTCGCGAATTCGTAATATCCTCAGTTTATTTTCGCATATGCGAATATTCGCGTACGCAAAAAAAAAAATAGCATACGAGAATATTCGCATATGTGAAAATTAGCATGAGTAAATTTTCGTATATGCGAAAATTCGCGACCCAGTCTCACATAGTAGTATTAGAGCCTTCTTTACACCACATAAGTTGGAAGCAGAGAGGGATGATCACTGTGATGTGTACTGTGGGGAAAACAAAAAAACAAAAACAAAAACAAAAAACAATATTCGTAATTACGAATATATAGTGCTATATTCGCGAATATGCGATATTCGCGAATAAAATTCGCATTGCGAATATTCGTGAGCAACACTAATTCTCATGTGTAAAATCCATCTTTTCCACAATAACCCAACGGTTGTCATTGTTAGTCTATGCCTCTTATACCATTATTGACATTCTAATTTGTTAGATTATTCCTGCGGTTTTCATACTAAGGAAGATAAGCAATGTTTCTTTTCTATGTACATAGAAATAATCAGAGATTATAGCACCATTCATCAGAATATCAATGACAAGGAATAACCACTACATAGATGCTCACAGAAAGGTGTTGGGTTAAAAAAATCTATTTCATGTTAATTCAAACCCTGATGAATTACAAACAAAACCGGATTTCAGGAATTATAATTGAAAATATTTTTAGTAAGACTTTATGGATTGTCTGAACTGCATATAAAATACAATAAAATAATAACAGAAATAAAATAAAATATTTGTAAATACATAACTTTAATAATGATAACAAAAAAAATTATTAGTAAATATTCTTATACTAAGAAATCAAGCGTATTCTAGCAATAAAATATATATCTACATGTTTCGCAGTTCTGGGAAAAAGGGTCTAGATGAGCGTTGCTACATTTTCGAACATTGAGTCTTCACCACATGTATGAGCTAATACATGACAGATACACGTGTCAGCCTGCTAGAACGCCTGATGGTGTTTTATGATGCACCTGAGGAAGCCACATGTTGGTGCCGAAACATGTTTACATACCAATAAAATCGTAAAGTCTTGAGCAACTATCGTAATGTAGACCCTATGTACAAAAATACAGCAGTGCTCATCTAGACATTGTTTTTCCCGCACTGTGATTGCCTACTTATCCGCACCTTCAGGGTTGCCTGATCGGGCATCCTGAGCAGCATACTTCTTTACCTATATGCCTTTTATAGAGTTGTGCCTATCCACTTGCACAACCATACAAGGTTAATAAACACCATCAGTGTGCTGGTGGGCTCATACTACTCAAGCTACTTCACATGGTAGTGCCCCCCTGGTTTTTGTTTTTTTCACCATCTACATTATATTTAATTAGGCAAAAGTAAAAAAAAAATACAGAAACAAAGCAATTATGAAAAATATTTTAATGCATAATATAAATAATAAGAAAAGTAAAATAACAGTAAATACAAAAAATATTTTAAAATGTTTCATTTTATTTCAAGTAAGTAAGAAATATTTTATGTAATACTGTACCAACATTTCTATACACTTCATTAAAATATACAATACACATTATAAAAGTATTTTATTAGATACCCCCTTTACTTATTTTGCTGTTAATATAGCATAAAGAAAACGTATTCTGAGGCGCTGTCCAGGTCCTTGTCATTCAAATAAGTCACAATGTAATTTTTCTCTTTAATGGACTTGATGAAGGGTGTCGTATTGCCCTCAAAACGTGTCATCCTACTTGTCTTAAAACAAAAAGCTTTGTTATTTTGACTACATCTGCCAACCAATCGGTTATTATTACTTGCTGCACTAGCGCAATGGAAGCTACTGGATCCTGCTTGTGGATCTTCCTTACATTGTCGTGGATTTTGCACTTATTCCTTTATTATCTTATACCACTGTGTCACTTTCTATGATTACACAACAACAACTGCAATGCTGCATAAATGTTTCACATAACTTATTGCCATTTAGGCTAAGTTTCCACTTGGTTTTTTCTCTGGCAGTTTTTGGAAAACTGTCACTGCAGTTTTTGAGCCAAAGCCAGAAGTGTATTCAAAAGGAATAGGACATATAAAGGAAGGACTTACACTTCTCTTCACTTATGGATCCACTTCTGACTTTGGCTCAAAAACTGCAGTGGCAGTTTTCCAAAAACTGCCAGAGAAAAAAACAAGTGGAAACTTAGCCTTAAAGAGTACCTGTCACCAAATAAAACTTTTAAAATAGTGTTCCTTGTGTAATTAGCCACAGTTCGTAGATAGCCAGCAACGGCACTGCTTCCCTTTCTGAGTATAGAACAATGATGAAATGGCAGAGTTGGACTAACAATGCTGGAGGTGGTGCTCTGATTAACAATAGTGCAAGAAGACGTTTCAAAAGAGCAGGAAAAAATCGGCAACTCACCGCAACTAGCTGAATAAAATCTTCTTTTATTTGGTACTCACAAATATGTTACATGGGAAGAGGGTAGTGGGGGGACAAAGGATGGCGACCAAGCTCCGTTTCGCACGGTGATCGTGCTTCCTCCGGCCATGGCCGGAGGAAGCACGATCACCGTGCGAAACGGAGCTTGGTCGCCATCCTGTATCCCCCCACTACCCTCTTCCCATGTAACATTTCATTCAGCTGGTTGCGGTGAGTTGCCGATTTTTTCCTGCTCTTTTGAAACATCTTGTGTAATTAGCAGAGACTTTACCATTGACTTGCTTTTAAAATTATCAACATAAAAATTTTAAAATTTTATAGAACAAACGGCCACTGGGTGGCTCTGTTCTGTTCCCTGCCTCAATAAATACAGTGAGTTTGGTCTCCTCCCGACCTGGCAGGAGACCAAACTCAGGAAGTGTTTCTCTGCACTGAGCTTGATTGACAGCTGCACAGAGCCTCACTGAAAGCTTCAAAGAGCAAGAAGAAAGGTATGATAGAAAGCTTTTTAAAGCTCTGAATTTTTTTTAAGGGTGGGAGGAGTGTTATGAGTAGTTAGGGAATATAGGCTGAGGTCGTTTAGAAAAGTTTATTTGGTGACAGGTACTTTTTAACATTACATCTCTGGGTTCATCTACCACCCAAGCACTCAGAGCAAATGCAACTTCTGTTTTGCCCATAATACAGTATATTAGTCTGTCTTTAACCCCTTAAGGACATAGGGCGTATCCATACGCCCCCGTTTCCAAGTCCTTAAGGACCGAGGGCGTATGGATACGCCCTGAGCATTTCCGGCCCCCACCGCTAGCCGGAGGGGAGCCGGAGCCGGATGCCTGCTGAAATCGTTCAGCAGGCATCCCGGCATATCGCCCAGGGGGGTCATTATGTCCCCCCATGTCGGCGATTGCCGCAGATCGCTGGACAATTCAGTCCAGCGATCTGCGGCAGATTCCGGGTCAATCGGGTCTCCAGTGACCCGATGACCCGGAATTACTGGCTGATCGGGGCCGTCAGAGACGGCCCCGAACAGCCAGAGGCAGCAGGGGTGAGGTGGCACTGGTGCCACCTCACGATCGCCCTGATTCGTCGGCCGGATTACCGGCCGACCAATCAGGGCGCCTGCTGCGGGTGTCACTCCCGCAACCCGCTCCGCCCCTCTTCCGGAGGACGTGAGCGGGTGCGGGAAGACGACCCCCGGTGCTGGGGACCCCGATCCCCGGCGTCCCTGTTGGGATCGGGGCCCCAGGAGCAGCAGCGGCGGCGGCAACGACGAGGGACTGACCTGTGCTGCTGGATCGTTGGAGGTGAGTGACAGCCTCCTGCTGTTGCTTAGCAACAGCTCCCAGCATGCAACAAGGGCATGCTGGGAGCTGTAGTTATGCAACAGCAGGAGGCAGACCACCACAACTCCCAGCATGCCCTTATGGGCATGCTGGGACTTATAGTTTTGCAACAGCTGAAGGCACATTCTTTCTATGTAAAAGTGTACCTTCAGCTGTTGTGTAACTACAACTCCCAGCTTGCACAATCAGCTAAAGTGCATGCTGGGAGTTGTAGTGGTGCATCTGGTGGTTGCATAACTACAACTCCCAGCATGCCCGTTGGCTGTCGGTGACTGCTGAGAGTTGTAGTTTTGCAACAGCTGAAGGCACACTGAGTTAAGTAGTAAACCAGTGTGTCTCCAGCTGTTGCATAACTACAATCCCCAGCATCCCCAGCCAATGTAGTATGCCTCCGGCTGTTGCATAACTACAAGACCCAGCATGCCCTTCCGCTGTCCGTACATGCTGGGGGTTGTAGCTTTTGCAACAGCTGAAGGCACACTGGTTGCAAAACACTGAGTTTGTTACCAAACTCGGTGTTTCACAACCTGTGTGTCTCCAGCTGTTGCAAAACTACAACTCCCAGCATGCACTGATAGACCGTACATGCTGGGAGTTGTAGTTTTGCAACAGCTGGATGTTCCCCCCCCAATGTGAACGTACAGGGTACACTCACATGGGCGGAGGATTACAGTAAGTATCCGGCTGCAAGTTTGAGCTGCGGCAAATTTTCTGTCGCAGCTCAAACTGCCAGCGAGAAACTACTGTGAACCCCCCGCCCATGCGACTGTACCCTAAAAACACTACACTACACTAACACACAATAAAATAAAAAGTAAAAAACACTACATATACACATACCCCTACACAGCCCCCCTCCCCTCCCCAATAAAAATGAAAAACGTCTGGTACATCACTGTTTCCAAAACGGAGCATCCAGCGGTTGCAAAACTACAACTCCCAGCATGCACTGATAGACCGTCCATGCTGGGAGTTGTAGTTTTGCAACAGCTGGATGTTCCCCCCTCCAATGTGAACGTACAGGGTACACTCACATGGGCGGAGGATTACAGTAAGTATCCGGCTGCAAGTTTGAGCTGCGTTAAATTTTCTGCCGCAGCTCAAACTGCCAGCGAGAAACTACTGTGAACCCCCCGCCCATGCGACTGTACCCTAAAAACACTACACTACACTACCACACAATAAAATAAAAAGTAAAAAACACTACATATACACATATCCCTACACAGCCCCCCTCCCCTCCCCTCCCCAATAAAAATGAAAAACGTCTGGTACGCCACTGTTTCCAGAACGGAGCCTCCAGCTGTTGCAAAACAACTACTCCCAGTATTGCCAGATAGCCACTGACTGTCCAGGCATGCTGGGAGTTTTACAACAGCTGGAGGCCCCCTGTTTGGGAATCACTGGCGTAGAATACCCCTATGTCCACCCCTATGCAATCCCTAATTTAGGCCTCAAATGCGCATGGCGCTCTCACTTTGGAGCCCTGTCGTATTTCCAGGCAACAGTTTAGGGCCACATATGGGGTATCGCCGTACTCGGGAGAAATTGGGCTTCAAATTTTCTGGGGTATTTTTTGCTATTACCCTTTTTAAAAATGTAAAATTTTTGGGAAAACAAGCATTTTAGGTAAAAAAAAAAATTTTTTTTTTACGTATACAAAAGTCATAAAACACCTGTGGGGTATAAAGGTTCACTTAACCCCTTGTTACGTTCCCCGAGGGGTCTAGTTTCCAAAATGGTATGCCATGTGTTTTTTTTTTTTTGCTGTCCTGGCACCATAGGGGCTTCCTAAATGCGGCATGCCCCCAGAGCAAAATTTGCTTTCAAAAAGCCAAATGTGACTCCTTCTCTTCTGAGACCTGTAGTGCGCCAGCAGAGCACTTTTCACCCCCATATGGGGTGTTTTCTGAATCGGGAGAAATTGGGCTTCAAATTTTGGGGGGTGTTTTCTGCTATTACCCTTTTTAAAAATGCAAAAATTTTGGGAAACCAAGCATTTTAGGTAAAAAAAAATAAAAAATGTTCACATATGCAAAAGTCGTGAAACACCTGTAGGGTATTAAGGTTCACATTACCCCTTGTTACGTTCCCCGAGGGGTCTAGTTTCCAAAATGGTATGCCATGTGTTTTTTTTTTTTGCTGTTCTGGCACCATAGGGGCTTCCTAAATGCGGCATGCCCCCAGAGCAAAATTTGCTTTCAAAAAGCCAAATGTGACTCCTTCTCTTCTGGGACCTGTAGTGCGCCAGCAGAGCACTTTTCACCCCCATATGGGGTGTTTTCTGAATCGGGAGAAATTGGGCTTCAAATTTTGGGGGGTGTTTTCTGCTATTACCCTTTTTAAAAATGTAAAAATTTTGGGAAACCAAGCATTTTAGGTAAAAAAAAATAAAAAATGTTCACATATGCAAAAGTCGAGAAACACCTGTAGGGTATTAAGGTTCACATTACCCCTTGTTACGTTCCCCGAGGGGTCTAGTTTCCAAAATGGTATGCCATGTGTTTTTTTTTTGCTGTTCTGGCACCATAGGGGCTTCCTAAATGCGACATGCCCCCAGAGCAAAATTTGCTTCAAAAAGCCAAATGTGACTCCTGCTCTTCTGAGACCTGTAGTGCGCCAGCAGAGCAATTTTCACCCCCATATGGGGTGTTTTCTGAATCGGGAGAAATTGGGTTTCAAATTTTGGGGGGTATTTTCTGCTATTACACTTTTTAAAAATGTAAAATTTTTGGGAAACCAAGCATTTTAGGTAAAAAATATATAATTTTTTTTACATATGCTAAAGTCGTGAAACACCTGTGGGGTATTAAGGTTCACTTTACCCCTTGTTACGTTCCCTGAGGAGTCTAGTTT
Source organism: Hyla sarda (assembly GCF_029499605.1). Lineage (NCBI taxonomy): Eukaryota > Metazoa > Chordata > Amphibia > Anura > Hylidae > Hyla > Hyla sarda. The sequence continues at coordinate 105,266,771 of NC_079198.1, read as the reverse complement.
CCAAAATGGTATGCCATGTGTGTTTTTTTGCTGTTCTGGCACCATAGGGGCTTCCTAAAGGTGACATGCCCCCCAAAAACCATTTGACGCTCCTTCCCTTCTGAGCCCTCTACTGCGCCCGCAGAACAATTAACATAGACATATGAGGTATGTGCTTACTCGAGAGAAATTGGGTTTCAAATACAAGTAAAAATTTTCTCCTTTTTACCCCTTTCAAAAATTCAAAAATTGGGTCTACAAGAAAATGCGAGTGTAAAAAATGAAGATTTTGAATTTTCTCCTTCACTTTGCTGCTATTCCTGTGAAACACCTAAAGGGTTAATACACTTATTGAATGTCATTTTGAATACTTTGGGGGGTGTAGTTTTTATAATGGGGTCTTTTATGGGGCATTTCTAATATGAAGGCCCTTCAAATCCACTTCAAACGTGAACTGGTCCATGAAAAATAGCGAGTTTGAAAATTTTGTGAAAAATGTCAAAATTGCTGCTGAACTTTGAAGCCCTCTGGTGTCTTCCAAAAGTAAAAACTCATAAATTTTATGATGCAGACATAAAGTAGACATATTGTATATGTGAACCCCAAAAAAATATATTTTGAATATCCATTTTCCTTAAAAGCAGAGAGCTTCAAAGTTAGAAAAATGCAAAATTTTCATTTTTTTCATCAAATTTGGTGATTTTTCACCAAGAAAGGATGCAAGTTACCATAAAATTTTACCACTAAGTTAAAGTAGAATATGTCACGAAAAAACAATCTCGGAATCAGAATGATAAGTAAAAGCGTCTTAGAGTTATTAATGCTTAAAGTGACAGTGGTCAGAATTGCAAAAAACGCTCCGGTCCTTAAGGTGAAAAAGGGCTCGGTCCTTAAGGGGTTAAGGCCACGTTCTTCAGGCGCTGCTATATCCGTTAATCGTGGTGAACAAAGCAAACTGGAGTCAATTGGCGTATAAAGCAAGCTTATTGAAGCATTAAGACGGAGCAAGAAAACAGACCGCAGAATAACCATGGTACTGTAGGGTATAGAGAGAAGTTTTACGCTCCAAAGGTATCTAATTATACATTAAATACAGATACAAGAAGCAGGAATATATAGTTCATGCCGCATCACAAAAACAGGTGAATTAGTTAGTTTTTAGGAAGAATGGTGATGAATAGAACATAGAACTCTCTGAAATATAATTAATAGCAAGGGATTCACTGGGTAAAATAAAACAAAAAGTATATTTTATCTCCTAAAGCGGTGTTTCCCAACCAGTGTGCCTCCAGCTGTTGAAAAACTATAACTCCCAGCATGCCCGAACAGCCAAACCTTGAAAACACTGTCCTAGATTGTATTAATAGCTTGCATTAATCTCTCCATCCTAAAAATCTCTTCTTTCTGAGAATAATCATCTTCCTAAAAAAGTTGGACTTTCCTACAATGTGTCCATGACAGCATTTGATCGAGCTTATGTAAGGTTGGTGTAGATTTGGGTAAAGTTATCACCAGATTAGGCCTCCGACACCAATAGCCCCCCCCCCTTTCCATAAAGTTAAATTAAGTGACTCACAATTGATGTCTTCTCTAATCGGCGGCATCCTCTTTCTTTTTCCATCCGGCTCTGTCCACCACTCATCTTATCAGCATCTGTAGAACAAACATCTTAGACTCTGCATTTTTTGTATATCTTCCCCTCTTCTACACAATCTTGCCATCTACAGCCCCAGAACTGTAATTATGTCCCCACCCCCCACCCCCTTGGTGTTCTGCACATATGGAAGCCTAATAGGATCCCCATTAAATAGGTATATTCTCCACAGTAGGCAGGTATCTCCTCTCATAGTAGTTAGATAGTTCCTTCATTAGTAGTCCCCCCCCCCCCCCATAGACAGGTATGCCCTCAGGTAGGTAGTCCCCCTCCTAATAGGTAGATCGATTCCTCCCTCTGTAGGAAAATATGACGGTACGTAAGTAGCCAGGTAGCTAGGTAAGTAGATTGCCAGGTAGGTAGCTAGCTTTGTAGGTAATGAGTAGGTAGGTATGCAGCCAAATAGGTAGCGAGCTATGTAGGTAGATAGGTAGCCAAATAGGTAGCTTGGTAGTTAGGTAAGGCGTTAGGTAGGTATCCAGGTATCTAGCTGTTTAGGTAGGTAGCTGGTAGCTAGCTATGCAGGTAGGTAGCTGGTAGCTAGCTATGTAGATAGGTTTGTAGACAAATAGCTAGGTAGGTTAGTAGCCAGATAGCTATCTATGTAGGTAGTCAGCCAGCCAAGTAGGTCATTTGGTAGGTAGGGAAGTAAGTAGCTAGGTACGTATCCAGGTATCGAGCTTTATAGGTAAGTTAGTAAGCCAGATAGCTATGTATGTAGCTATATAGACAGGTAGGTATCTAAGTAGGTAGGCAGTCAGGTAGCTAGTTTAGTAGCAAGATAGGAAGGTAGCCAGGTAACCAGATAGGTAAACAGCCCCCCCCCCCCCCCCAAGATGCCAGGAAGAAGAAAAAAAATAACAGCAACTCATGGTTACGTCATGACCCATGCAGAAGTCTCTGCATCAGTAAAGCCAGCCCACGACTTTCTTCCTCCACAGTGCAGGTGCCAAGAAGTGACATAATAGGCTTCTACAATGCATGGGGGGCAGAGGTCACTGGTCTCCTCTCAGTGTAGGCCGCGTGTTCTGCAGCTTATACTGAGAGGCAGCTTTCACCTGTGTATGCGTGTTAGCATACAGCTGAAGTAGCGATCGTTTGCCTTAGGATCGGGGCAAGAGTCCTGAATTCCCTATTAGCGAGGAAACGCCTGTGATGGATGGGCCCCTGTGCGGTACCTATGCTTTGGTGACCTGCCCTCTCCCCCCCTCCCCCAGGTGTGCCCTAGGTTCGCCAAAGCATAGGTATGTCAAGAGTATATACTTTGTGGGGGCTAAATATATATATACTGTGTGTGGGGGATTGCAGATTTGCAGTAAAGAGAATTTCACTTACCTTTTTATCACCTTTGCCCTGTGTCCAGTCATAACCAAAGAAGGCACTGATAGAGTGCAGCATGACCATCAAGGAAACTAATCGCTGATCTGACTATACAATATCTTGACAATAAAAGTGCATCAACATTTCATTCAATGTATAATTGTACCAAAAACTAGACTGGGGCCAAATGATAAACCAGACAACCCAGTAAAATGATAGGACAGATGGGCACATGACCAGTTCTGTTGGCACCTGGGCTGCCTTGGTCTCCATAGTATGGAATCTTAGGACCTCCATGGATCTCTGCACAGGCTCCGTTCCAGTTTGATGTAGAGAAGTGATTTATACTACATTGAAGGAGCTTTTTTTTCCCCCAGATACGAAATTATTTTTTTCCGCATTCTACATGGAAGGTCAAAAGAAGTTGACCTCAGCGACGTGCTCTGAATAAATGACTAGATGCCGTTTCCACTTCCATTCGAGTGCGCAGCGTAGAATAAGCCCATGTATATTAACAAAGAGCGGCCATACATACTGGATATGTGTTTATAAGTCATCTATTACGGGGAGATGACAAGATTGTTACTGGAATATTATTTCACTTGTTGAGGCGTTCTGAGCCAGGAATGTTCTTATCATACAGAGATTCATTCTGCTGTTCAATGAATAAAACATGGGGGGATGTATTGTACGACTGATGTATTGTACAACGAAATGTACTGCTTATTCCCTCTACCTCAGTGGTCGCCAGACTGCGGAGTTTGAAGACCACTTCTCTACCTTATGTATACACATAAACAGTTAAAAAACGACAAACACCAAACTGATTAAAAAAAATGTTTTGAAAATCTATTGACACGCTAGTCACGTTCAGATAAATTATTTAACCCCTTAAAGGGGTACTCCCGTGGAAAACTTTTTCATTTAAATCAACCGGTGCCAGAAAGTTAAACAGATTTGTAAATCACTTCTATTAAAAAAAAAAAATCTTCATCCTTCCAGTACTTTTTAGGTGCTGTATACTAAAGAGAAATCCAAAAAAGAAATGCATTTCCTCTGATGTCATGACCACAGTGCTCTCTGCTGACCTCTGCTGTCCATTTTAGGAACTGTCCAGAGCAGCATATGTTTGCTATGGGGATTTTCTCCTGCTCTGGACAGTTCCTGAAATGGAAAGCAGAGGTCAGCAGAGAGCACTGTGGTCATGACATCAGAGGAAATGCATTTCTTTTTTGGATTTCTCTTTAGTATACAGCCCCTAAAAAGTACTGGAAGGATTAAGATTTTTTTAATAGAAGTAATATACAAATCTGTTTAACTTTCTGGCACCAGTTGATTAAAAAAAAAAAGTTTGCCATGGGAGTACCCCTTTAAAGGGGTACTCCGCTGCTCTAAACAGGCTAATTTTAAACTGTTCTGAACGCAGGAGCTGGAAGCTTGTGACGTCATAGTCCTGCCCCCTCATGAAGTCATGGCCCGCCCCCTCAATGCAAGTCTATGGGAGGGGGCGTGACAGCCGTCACGCCCCCTCCCATAGACTTGCATTGAGGGGGCGGGGTGTGATGTCATGAGGGGACGGGGCTATGATGTCACGAGCTCCATCGTTCAGAACAGTTTGTTCCAAACGCTGAGCAGTGAAGTGCCCCTTTAAGGACCAAGCCCGTTTTGGCCCAAAGGACCAGGCCAATTTTATTTTTGCATTTTCCTTTTTTCCTCCTCACCTTCTAAATATCATAACCATTACTCTTTTATATTTTGAAGAGAAAGGCAATGGCCAGCGCTTGACTCAGGAACAATTCTTTATTAATTAAGCGCTGTCTATAAAGTGACGCATTTCGGCTTGCACCAGAAAGCCTTAGTTATCCCAATGGGTAGCCTGCAATGGGGTGAGCTGTCAAGCATCTTGCTCTCTTTTATTGTTTCATCCACAGACCCATATGAGGGCTTGTTTTTTGCGTGACAAATTTTATTTTGTAATGACATCACTCATTTTAACAAAAATGTACGGCGCAACCAGAAAAATATTATTTATGTGGGGAAATTGAAAAGAAAACCACAATTTAGCAATTTTTGGAAGGTTTTGTTTTTACGCTGTACATTTTACGGTACAAATGATGTTTTCTTTATTCTGTGGGTCAATACGATTAAAATGTAGCCATGAGTACAAACTTTTCTATTACTGTACCGCTTTAAAAAAAATCTCAAACTATTTTAACAAATTAAGTACATTTCAAATTGCCCTATTTTGACCACCTATTACTTTCTAATTTTTTCGTATACGGGGCGGTATCAGGGATAATTTTTTTCCATAGTTTTTATCTGTACCACTTTAGCTTATAATTTACTTTTTTTTATCACTTTTTATTATAATTTTTTTAATAAAATGTGACAAAACAGCAATTTTGGCCTTTTTTTTTTTTTTTTTTTTTTTATGTTTACACCGTTCACCATACTGGATAATTTTACATTATATTTTGATAGTTTGGACATTTACTAGTGTTGAGTGCGAATATTGGAACTGCAAATTTTTACTTTTTTTTATTGAATTTTTTTTTTACTTTTTTTTCTTCTTCACAATAGACATCACAACAATAATGTGTACTGTGTAAAAAAAATATAAAAAGTGATCATCCCTCCCTGCTTCCAGCTTGCAGTCCAAAGAAGGCTCCAATATTATTTACTGTGTGAGTGGGTGTGGAGCGTGAATATTTTGTATATGCGAATATGTAAATATTTGCGCATATCGGCACTTCCAGAAGGCACAGTTCCCTCCCATCTTTTAGATTTAGATAGGGTAGGTTAGTTTAGCAGATAGGTTCTAGTGTAGAGTATAGTGTTAGTTAGTTTAAAGATATAATCGCGCATGCGCACTATACAAATTTCATCACGATTTTTGCATGGAAAAAAAGTGAAGTGAATATCCGTCCATATATTCGTGAAATATCACATATTCGAATATGGCCCCTCCCACTCATCAATATTTACCACCAACACAAGCACAGATTCTTGGTAAGCATGACTGGAGGGACGTTAGACCCGCCCCCTTCCACCTTTTCCCAACCATCACCCTTTCCACCACCCACCGACCTTCCCACAGAAGACCCGACACATGTTGTAATGAAAATGGGCCGGTCAGGCCCGTTTATTAACAATATTAACATATGTAACAATTTACATCGACCAAACATTTTGTCCCTACATTTTCCTTACCAACGTAGGCACTAACTATTTTACCCCTGGCCGCATTCACCTGACCCAGGGTCACCAAGAAGCATTAGTGTCTGTTCCCAACAACTCCTGGGGCCCCGATACACCACCAGGATGCCCATTCAACTGTGTCCCCAACAGCTGTCAACACCATTCGTCTAAACCAACACTGGACTTGTCCTCAATTACTCCCAACAACATTCCCTTTTTCCTGCAACCCAAAATTGCCACACTATCCCCATAATCAATAGGGCAGGTGGGCGGGACCTCTTCTTCTGGTTATACATGCCAGAGTGAGCTCTCCTCACCTCCGGCACTGTCTAAAGCTCTATGCCCCTCCCCCTTGAACTCTTCCTGACCCCCATAGCCCTCTGTCCTCACATACACCTCCCCCTTAAAGGGCCAGCGCACCTTTAATTAACTAACCCTGTTAACCCCCCAAAATTGAGTGAAGGGGTCTCTAACTCGGGTGCCCCTCCGCTCCGTTTTGCTCCCATGTCCATTACTGCATGACAAGTAATTTCTAAAGTCACCTTGTGTTAGATAACCCCTTTAAAGTCAGGTCATCATTTTTTATCAAGGCCAGTTTTAATATTTTATTTGTCTTTAACGGAAGGGTGCCAACAATTTTGTCCCCATGTGTATATTGTATTAGTCTCTGGCCTCATCTGTTCCTGGTGCAGGCTGATCATTACCTTTTTTATTGGTAAATCAATGGCTGAATCATTATAATAAAACCCACAATCCCCATTATTTGTGGTAAATGGGATAAGACAAGCGAGTGTGCCGGGCCCATTCCGGTTCATCTCATCTGTAACAGGTGCCTATTACACCGGTCCCATTTGCCCTCTGTCATACATTTAATGCTATTACTGCAGTCGACGAGAAGGAATTTGGCTTAAAACAAGGTTGAAATAAAGCGTTATTAAGAGATGTGGATTACAAGTGACATCGTCTGTCACCTACGGGGGGGCCCGAGCCTCTAAGGGAATAGGGTGAAATATCATTGGTGCTAAATAACATTATCTTTCCTAATGCGTCCTGACAATCCGGTAATCACTGCAATTTATTCCGAGCCGTGCGGCCTAATTGGCAACATTGCCCCCGTTCCTCCGAGCACCGGAGCGCCAATACGTATGTGCTTCACCCAGGCCGTAAACATGTCACTCGATGTACCCTGGCTTACAGTATAATAAAGGAACCGAGTGCACAGGCAGAAATAATGCTGCACTCATATTAGGACTCATTTACGGTCTAATCTATTGCTTGAAAAAAGATTTGCATTTTATGTTGTTACTGCTCAGGGTTCTTCAGCTGGAGCAGAAATCTGTCATTTGTGCATATTAATAAGGGTTCCAAACTGTAGCCCTCTAACGTTAGCAAAACTACGACTCCCAGCATGCCCGGACAGCCAACGGCTGTCCGGGCATGCTGGGAGTTGTAGTTTTGCCACAGCTGGAGAGCCACAGTTTGGAGACCACTGGTCTTGAGCAATATTTCTGTCTGGCCCAGCAGTGAATCCTATCCTACCGTTTATTATACTGTTTAAAGGGGTCCTCCAATGAAAACATCTTATCCCCTATCCAAAGGATAGGCGATAAGCTGTCTAATCGCTGGGGACCCCAGCGGCACGGGGCCAGCAGCAGCAGCGTCCAGAACATGGAAGCTTGGAGCTTCTGTGTTCGTGACGTCACGCCACCCCCTTCCATTCATGTCTATGGGAGTACGTAGACGTCATGCCTCCTCCCATAAACATGAATGGAAGGGGCATGGAAGCAGTGTTCACCAGTGTTACGCCGAGCGCTCCGGGTCCCCGCTCCTCCCCGGAGCGCTCGCTACACTCCTCTCACTGCAGCGCTCCGGTCGGTTCCACGGACCCGGGGCGCTGCGATACCGCCTCTGGCCGGGATGCGATTCGCGATGCGGGTAGCGCCCGCTCGCGATGCGCACCCCGGCTCCCGTACCTGACTCGCTCTCCGTCAGTTCTGTCCCGGCGCGCGCGGCCCCGCTCCCTAGGGCGCGCGCGCGCCGGGTCTTTGCGATTTAAAGGGCCACTGCGCCGCTGATTGGCGCAGTGGTTCCAATTAGTGTTTACACCTGTGCACTTCCCTATATCACCTCACTTCCCCTTCACTCCCTCGCCGGATCTTGTTGCCTTAGTGCCAGTGAAAGCGTTTCCTTGTGTGTTCCTAGCCTGTGTTCCAGACCTCCTGCCGTTGCCCCTGACTACGATCCTTGCTGCCTGCCCCGACCTTCTGCTACGTCCGACCTTGCTTCTGTCTACTCCCTTGTACCGCGCCTATCTTCAGCAGCCAGAGAGGTTGAGCCGTTGCTAGGGGATACGACCTGGTCACTACCGCCGCAGCAAGACCATCCCGCTTTGCGGCGGGCTCTGGTGAAAACCAGTAGTGACTTAGAACCGATCCTCTAGCACGGTCCACGCCAATCCCTCTCTGGCACAGAGGATCCACTACCTGCCAGCCGGCATCGTGACAGTAGATCCGGCCATGGATCCCGCTGAAGTTCCTCTGCCAGTTGTCGCTGACCTCACCACGGTGGTCGCCCAGCAGTCACAACAGATTGCGCAACAAGGCCAACAGCTGTCTCAACTGACTGTTATGCTACAACAGTTACTACCACAGCTCCAGCAACCATCTCCTCCGCCAGCTCCTGTACCTCCTCCGCAGCGAGTGGCCGCTTCTGGACTACGACTATCCTTGCCGGATAAATTTGATGGGGACTCTAAGCTTTGCCGTGGCTTCCTTTCCCAATGTTCATTACACTTGGAGATGATGTCGGACCAGTTCCCCACTGAAAGGTCTAAGGTGGCTTTCGTAGTCAGCCTGCTGTCTGGAAAAGCCCTGGCTTGGGCCACACCGCTCTGGGACCGCAATGACCTCGTCACTGCCTCTGTACACTCCTTCTTCTCGGAAATTCGAAGTGTCTTTGAGGAACCTGCCCGAGCCTCTTCTGCTGAGACTGCCCTGTTGAACCTGGTCCAGGGTAATTCTTCCGTTGGCGAGTATGCCGTACAATTCCGTACTCTTGCTTCTGAATTATCCTGGAACAATGAGGCCCTCTGCGCGACCTTTAAAAAAGGCCTATCCAGCAACATTAAAGATGTTCTGGCCGCACGAGAAATGCCTGCTAATCTTCATGAACTTATTCACCTAGCCACTCGCATTGACATGCGTTTTTCCGAAAGGCGTCAGGAGCTCCGCCAAGATATGGACTCTGTTCGCACGAGGCGTTTCTTCTCCTCGGCTCCTCTCTCCTCTGGTTCCCTGCAATCTGTTCCTGTGCCTCCCGCCGTGGAGGCTATGCAGGTCGACCGGTCTCGCCTGACATCTCAAGAGAGGACACGACGCCGCATGGAGAACCTCTGCCTGTACTGTGCTAGTACCGAACACTTCCTGAGGGATTGTCCTATCCGCCCTCCCCGCCTGGAAAGACGTACCCTGACTCCGCACAAAGGTGAGACAATCCTTGATGTCCACTCTGCTTCTCCACGTCTTACTGTGCCTGTGCGGATGTCTGCCTCTGCCTTCTCCTTCTCTTCTGTGGCCTTCTTAGACTCTGGATCTGCAGGAAATTTTATTTTGGCCTCTCTCGTCAACAGGTTCAACATCCCAGTGACCAGTCTCACCAGACCCCTTTACATCAATTGTATAAACAATGAAAGATTGGACTGTTCCATACGTTTCCGCACGGAGCCCCTTCTAATGAGCATCGGATCTCATCACGAGAGGATTGAACTTTTGGTCCTCCCCAATTGCACCTCGGAAATTCTCCTTGGACTTCCCTGGCTTCAATTTCATTCCCCAACCCTGGATTGGTCCACTGGGGAGATCAAGAGTTGGGGGCCCTCTTGTTCCAAGGACTGTCTAAAACCGGTTCCCAGTAACCCTTGCCGTAACTCTGTGCTTCCTCCAGTAACCGGTCTCCCTAAGGCCTATATGGACTTCGCGGATGTTTTCTGCAAAAAACAAGCGGAGACTCTACCTCCTCACAGGCCTTATGATTGTCCTATCGACCTCCTCCCGGGCACTACTCCACCCCGGGGCAGAATTTATCCTCTCTCTGCCCCAGAGACTCTTGCCATGTCTGAATACGTCCAGGAGAATCTAAAAAAGGGCTTTATCCGTAAATCCTCCTCTCCTGCCGGAGCCGGATTTTTCTTTGTGTCCAAAAAAGATGGCTCTCTACGTCCTTGCATTGACTACCGCGGACTTAATAAAATCACGGTTAAGAACCGCTACCCCTTACCCCTCATCTCTGAACTCTTTGATCGCCTCCAAGGTGCCCACATCTTTACTAAATTGGACTTAAGAGGCGCCTATAACCTCATCCGCATCAGAGAGGGGGATGAGTGGAAAACAGCATTTAACACCAGAGATGGACACTTTGAGTATCTGGTCATGCCCTTTGGCCTGTGCAACGCCCCTGCTGTCTTCCAAGACTTTGTTAATGAAATTTTTTGTGATCTGTTATACTCCTGTGTTGTTGTATATCTTGATGATATCCTAATTTTTTCGGCCAATCTAGAAGAACACCGCCAGCATGTCCGTATGGTTCTTCAGAGACTTCGTGACAATCAACTCTATGCTAAAATTGAGAAATGTCTGTTTGAATGCCAATCTCTTCCTTTTCTAGGATACTTGGTCTCTGGCCAGGGACTACAAATGGATCCAGATAAACTCTCTGCCGTCTTAGATTGGCCACGCCCCTCCGGACTCCGTGCCATCCAACGTTTTTTGGGGTTCGCCAATTATTACAGGCAATTTATTCCACATTTTTCTACCATTGTGGCTCCTATTGTGGCTTTAACCCAAAAAAATGCCGATCCCAAGTCTTGGCCTCCTCAAGCGGAAGACGCCTTTAAACGACTCAAGTCCGCCTTCTCTTCGGCTCCCGTGCTCTCCAGACCTGACCCATCTAAACCCTTCCTATTGGAGGTTGATGCCTCCTCAGTGGGAGCTGGAGCTGTCCTTCTACAAAAAAACTCTTCCGGGCATGCTGTTACTTGTGGGTTTTTTTCTAGGACCTTCTCTCCGGCGGAGAGGAACTACTCCATCGGGGATCGAGAGCTTCTAGCCATTAAATTAGCACTTGAGGAATGGAGGCATCTGCTGGAGGGATCAAGATTTCCAGTTATTATTTACACCGATCACAAGAACCTCTCATACCTCGAGTCTGCCCAACGGCTGAATCCTCGTCAGGCCAGGTGGTCTCTGTTCTTTGCCCGATTTAATTTTGAAATTCACTTTCGGCCTGCTGATAAGAACATTAGGGCCGATGCTCTCTCTCGTTCCTCAGATGCTTCTGAAATTGAACTCTCTCCTCAACACATCATTCCTCCTGACTGCCTGATTTCCACTTCTCCAGCCTCCATCAGGCAAACTCCACCAGGAAAGACCTTTGTTTCTCCACGCCAACGCCTCGGAATCCTCAAATGGGGTCACTCCTCCCATCTCGCAGGTCATGCGGGCATCAAGAAATCTGTGCAACTCATCTCTCGCTTCTATTGGTGGCCGACTCTAGAGACTGATGTGGTGGACTTTGTGCGAGCCTGCACTATCTGTGCCCGGGATAAGACTCCTCGCCAGAAGCCCGCTGGTTTTCTTCTTCCTCTGCCTGTTCCCGAACAACCTTGGTCTCTGATTGGTATGGATTTTATTACTGACTTACCCCCATCCCATGGCAACACTGTTATTTGGGTGGTCGTTGATCGATTCTCCAAAATGGCACATTTCATCCCTCTTCCTGGTCTTCCTTCAGCGCCTCAGTTGGCTAAACAATTTTTTGTACACATTTTTCGTCTTCACGGGTTGCCTACGCAGATCGTCTCGGATAGAGGCGTCCAATTTGTGTCTAAATTCTGGAGGGCTCTCTGTAAACAACTCAAGATTAAATTAAATTTTTCTTCTGCATACCATCCTCAATCCAATGGACAAGTAGAAAGAATTAACCAGATCTTGGGTGACTATTTACGACATTTTGTTTCCTCCCGCCAGGATGACTGGGCAGATCTTCTACCTTGGGCCGAATTCTCGTATAATTTCAGAATCTCTGAATCTTCCTCCAAATCCCCGTTTTTCGTGGTGTACGGCCGTCACCCTCTTCCCCCCCTCCCTACCCCCTTGCCCTCTGGTCTGCCCGCTGTGGATGAAATTTCTCGTGATCTCTCCATCATATGGAGAGAGACCCAAAATTCTCTCTTACAGGCTTCTTCACGCATGAAGAGATTCGCGGATAAGAAAAGAAGAGCTCCTCCCATTTTTTCCCCTGGAGACAAGGTATGGCTCTCCGCCAAATATGTCCGCTTCCGTGTCCCTAGCTATAAGTTGGGACCACGCTATCTTGGTCCTTTCAAGATTTTGCGCCAGATTAATCCTGTCTCTTACAAACTTCTTCTTCCTCCTTCTCTTCGTATTCCTAATGCCTTTCATGTTTCTCTTCTTAAACCACTTATCATTAACCGTTTCTCTCCCAAATCTGTTCGCCCCACTCCTGTCTCCGGCTCCTCGGACATCTTCTCCGTCAAAGAAATTTTAGCATCTAAAAAGGTCAGAGGGAAAACCTTCTTTTTAGTGGATTGGGAGGGTTGTGGTCCAGAAGAGAGGTCCTGGGAACCTGAGGACAATATCCTGGACAAAAGTCTGGTCCTCAGGTTCTCAGGCTCCAAGAAGAAGGGGAGACCCAAGGGGGGGGGTACTGTTACGCCGAGCGCTCCGGGTCCCCGCTCCTCCCCGGAGCGCTCGCTACACTCCTCTCACTGCAGCGCTCCGGTCGGTTCCACGGACCCGGGGCGCTGCGATACCGCCTCTGGCCGGGATGCGATTCGCGATGCGGGTAGCGCCCGCTCGCGATGCGCACCCCGGCTCCCGTACCTGACTCGCTCTCCGTCAGTTCTGTCCCGGCGCGCGCGGCCCCGCTCCCTAGGGCGCGCGCGCGCCGGGTCTTTGCGATTTAAAGGGCCACTGCGCCGCTGATTGGCGCAGTGGTTCCAATTAGTGTTTACACCTGTGCACTTCCCTATATCACCTCACTTCCCCTTCACTCCCTCGCCGGATCTTGTTGCCTTAGTGCCAGTGAAAGCGTTTCCTTGTGTGTTCCTAGCCTGTGTTCCAGACCTCCTGCCGTTGCCCCTGACTACGATCCTTGCTGCCTGCCCCGACCTTCTGCTACGTCCGACCTTGCTTCTGTCTACTCCCTTGTACCGCGCCTATCTTCAGCAGCCAGAGAGGTTGAGCCGTTGCTAGGGGATACGACCTGGTCACTACCGCCGCAGCAAGACCATCCCGCTTTGCGGCGGGCTCTGGTGAAAACCAGTAGTGACTTAGAACCGATCCTCTAGCACGGTCCACGCCAATCCCTCTCTGGCACAGAGGATCCACTACCTGCCAGCCGGCATCGTGACAACCAGTCATTGAGCACGGAGCCCCGAAGCAGAGTTCACTCCGTACACTGAATGACAGGGGTGCCGCTGGGGACCCCATGATTAGACATCTTATCCCCTATCCTTTGGAACTCACATTTGTGAAAATGAATCAGAAGTGGATCAATGAGAAATTTAAAACTCCTGTGCCAGATGCCACTGATAAGACAATTTTGTCACAACCCCTGCTGTCTGCTGGAAACTTCAACTCCCACCAGTCCACCACTGCTTGTTTTACTGTCTACTGAATACAACTCCCACCAGTCCACCACTGTTGCTGTCTACTGGCTACTACAACTCCCACCAGTCCACCACTGCCTGCTGTCCACTGGCTACTACAACTCCCACCAGTCCACCACTGCCTGCTGTCCACTGGCTACTACAACTCCCACCAATACACCACTGCCTGCTGTGTTGTGTACTGACTTCTACAGCTCGCACCAGTCTACCACTGCCTGCTGTCCAGTCTGCTGGCTACAACTACCACCAATCCATCACCCTTGCTGCTGCTACTACCAGCCAGACCTACACATACACAACCCAGGATTCTCATAAAAGGAATGTTTTTGGTTGTTCATACAAAGGGATATTTCTTTTTCTCTATTTTGGGAAACCATTCCTGTTGCAAATAACAAATTAGATAATTTTTTGGAATGATTAAAAAACCATTGCGACTTCTGATACCTCTGTGCACATTTTAAAACTGTTAGGCATCTGGCAACAACCAGGGATACTTTATCCACCTTTATATTAACCTTTTAAGGACGCCGGGCGTATGCATACGCCCTACATCCCGAGTCCTTAAAGGGTAGCTCCCACCATCCAATTTTCTTTTCTTGCTAGCCCGTCCCCCCCCCCGCTACGGCACTAGCCCGTTCCCTCCCGCCCCGCATACCCCGTTCCCTCATTACACTTGCAGTTACTGCAGAGTCCGGCAGCGGGCGTGCAGGGACAATGGCGGGAACGAGGCGGCGGTGCCGATGTGCGGGAGGAGTGGCCTCCCAGCCAGTGGCCAGGGAGCCAATGCGCTCGCTCCTGCCTGTCTGATTGAAAGGCAGGGAGGAAGTGCAGCCTAACTGAAAAAGGACTGATTGCCACTCCAAAATCAGTCCTTTTTCAGTAGCCGGTTTTTAAATGTGAATTAAACCTTTTTAATGAAAAAAAAATAGTAAAAGTATATTAGAGAGATGTTGTAGTACATAAGTACTACAACATATCAAAAAATAAAGTTGGTGACAGTGCCCATTTAACCCCTTAAGGACCGGAGGTTTTTCCGTTTTTGCATTTTCGTTTTTTGCTCCTTGCCTTTAAAAAATCATAACTCTTTCAAATTTACACCTAAAAATCCATATGATGGCTTATTTTTTGCGCCACCAATTCTACTTTGTAATGACGTCAGTCATTTTGCCCAAAAATCTATGGTGAAGCGGGAAAAAAAATCATTGTGCGACAAAATTGAAAAAAAAACGCTGTTTTGTAACTTTTGGGGGCTTCTGTTTCTACGTAGTACATTTTTCGGTAAAAATGACACCTGATATGTATTATGTAGGTCCATACGATTAAAATTATACCCTACTTATATAGGTTTGATTTTGTCGGACTTTTGGAAAAAATCATAACTACATGCAGGAAAATTAATACGTTTAAAATTGTCATCTTCTGACCCCTATAACTTTTTTATTTTTCCGTGTATGGGGCGGTATGAGGGCTCATTTTTTGCGCCGTGATCTGAAGTTTTTAACGGTACCATTTTTGCATTGATAGGACTTATTAATCACTTTTTATTCATTTTTAAATGATATAAAAAGTGACCAAAAATGCACTATTTTGGACTTTGGAATTTTTTTGCGCGCACGCCATTGACCGAGTGGTTTAATTAATGATATATTTTTATAATTCGGACATTTCCGCACGCGGTGATACCACATATGTTTATTTTTATTTTTATTTACACTGTGTTTTTTTTTTTATTGGAAAAGGGGGGTGATTCAAACTTTTAATAGGGGAGGAGTTAAATGATCTTTATTCACTTTTTTTTTTCACTTTTTTTTTGCAGTGTTATAGCTCCCATAGGGACCTATAACACTGCACACACTGATCTTCTATGTTGATCACTGGTTTCTCATAAGAAACCAGTGATCAACGATTCTGCCGCATGACTGCTCATGCCTGGATCTCAGGCACTGAGCAGTCATTCGGCGATCGGACAGCGAGGAGGCAGGAAGGGGCCCTCCCGCTGTCCTGTCAGCTGTTCGGGATGCCGCGATTAGCCGCGGCTATCCCGAACAGCCCGACTGAGCTAGCCGGGAACTTTCACTTTTAGCCGCGCGGCTCAGCTTTGAGCGCGCGGCTAAAGGGTTAATAGCGCGCGGCGCCGCGACCGGCGCTGCGCGCTATTAGAGGCGGGTCCCGGCTTCACTATGACGCCGGGCCCGCCATGATATGACGCGGGGTTACTGTGTAACCCCGCGTTATATCAGAAGAGCAGGACCAATGACGTACCGGTACGTCCTTGGTCCTTAAGGGGTTAAGGACGTGGGGCGTATGCATACGCCCGTGGAAATTCCGGTCCCCGCCGCTAGCCGGTTGGGGACCGGACCGGGATGCCTGCTGAAATGTCGGCGATCGCAGAAAATCGCATGTCAATTCAGACATACGATTTTCTGCTATTCCGGGCTGATTGGGTCTCTGGTGACCCGATCACCCGGAAAATAGGGATGATCGGAGCTGTCAGTGACAGCCCTGATCATCCTGAGGGATAGGAGCGAGGTCGCAGTACTGCGATCTCCTCCCATCCCCTGCCATTGGTCAGAACTGATTCTGACCAATGGCAGGACAGTGGGTTGCCATGGCAACCCCCCATTCTGCCCACCCCTGGATGTCGAGGGGAACATGAGGAGAAGATGGAGGCCGGTACCTGGAGGAGAAGATGCCTGGGGACCCCCGATCGTCGCTGGAGACAGCTGGATCCTGGCTCAAGTAGGGAAACTACGGTGGGGGGGAATGAAAGTGAAAGTAAAGTGATCTTTACTGTGGCAACCACTAGCAAGGCCAAAATGCAACTCCCAGCATGCCCAGACAGCCAAAGGCTGTCTGGGCATGCAGGGAGTTGTAGTTTTGCAACATCTGGAGGGTCACAGTTTGGAGACCACTGTTACAGTGGTGCCCAAACTGTAGCCCTCCAGATGCTGCCAAACTACAACTCTCAACATGCCTAGACTGTCCAGGCATGCTGGGAGTTGTAGTTCTGTAACATCTGTCCCTTCAGATTTTGCAATTTTCATGAAATTTTTGAAAATTACTGCTCTACTTTGAAGCCCTCTAATTCTTTCAAAAAGCAAAAATATGACCATTTTATGATGCCAACATAAAGTGGGCATATTGTATTTGTGAATAAAAATAAAGTTTATTGGGAATATCCATTTTCCTTACAAGTAGAGAGCTTCAAAGTTAGAAAAATGCTAAATTTTCTAAATTTTCATGAAATATTGTGATTTTTCACAAAAAAAAGGATGCAAGTAACGCCAAAAATTTACCACCAAAATAAAGTAGAATATGTCACGAAAAAACTATCTCAGAATCAGAATATTCGGTAAAAGCGTTTTCAAGTTATTAATTCGTAAAGTGACGGTGGTCAGAATTGCGAAAAAGGGCTCAGTCCTTAAGGTGAAAAAGGGCTGCGTCCTTAAGGGGTTAATGGTAATAAGCATATAAAATCTACTAGCGCAGTATGTTTTTAAATAAGCTCTTAGTTACCATAGGTTACAGCATGTCGCTGTAACTTCAACATTAACTTAACCATAAAACCACTATAAAACTACTTGAATACATTCCTTTGTGACCCTAACAGTGTTATATGGGGCTTTAGAGATCTTAGATAGTGTTATACACCTGTTTTGAGGCTTATTTTAATTTCCTAAATATTCAGCAGACCCCCCCCCCCCCCCCCCAAGCCAAACTTTTGAAAAGTTTGCTCAACTCTACATAATGTATACAAAGCAAGAAAAAAATATTTGTGGAATGAATAAACATTTTGCCATTTTTGGACATTTGACTTTTTTTTTTTTTTGCATTGCGTACGTTGCCATTCATAAATTTTTGTGATCACTAACATATTGCAGTATTGCAGTGCACTGTCAAATAGACATTCTCCTATTGCAACCAGACAGGAGCAGCACCAGCACCGTGGTTGACCAAGTTTTTGTCTCCGGTTTAAAAACCGTACTGCAACCGCATACGTTTTTTTTTTTAACATAGACATCAATGGAAACGCACATGTATACGGTTCCATACGGGAAACTGTATACGGGTTTTACTTTGCACATGCACATTTGCATCCTGAAGTCCCCACCCAACACCCCTCCCATTAAAAATGGACAAAATTATCAAAAACGTATGTTTTTTTTATTTTATGCACTTTTAAAAACAGTATACAGTTTAAAAACGCATATGGTTTACTTTTTCCCATACTGTTCCATCCTTTTTTTTGCCATACGGTTTTCTTTAGAAAAACAGATTGAAAAACAGTATGGCAAAAACCTGATGTGAACCCAGCCTTAGGCTGGGTTCACACTACATTTTTCAACATACGTTTTCATTAGTGAAAATGTATGGAGCGGTATTGAAAACCGTTTACATAGGCAAAGCATTGCAAACCGTATGCACCCTGATGCATACGGTTGCGTACGGTTTGCTTGCAATACGGTTTTTAACAGTACTCTAAACCGTGTTCAACCACGGTTTTGACTCCAGTTTTAAAACCGTATTGCAACCGCATACCTTTTTATTAACATGGACGTCAATGGGAAACGCACATGTATACGGTTCCATATGGCAAAACCGTATGCGTTTTTTCTTTGCACATGCGCATTTGCATCCTAAAGTCCCCACCAAAGACCCCTCCCATTAAAAATGGACAGAATTTTCAAAAACGTATGTTTTTTTTTCAAATAAAAACGGACGAAACAGAATGCACTTTTAAAAACAGTATACTGTTTAAAAACGCATACGGTTTACTTTTTCCCATACTGTTCCATCCGTTTTTTTCCCATACGGTTTTTGATAGAAAACGTATGCGGGAACCGTAGTTGAAAAACGTGATGTGAACCCAGCCTAAAGCAAAAATTTGTTTTAATGAGAGTGCCCATTTAATGCTTATTAATGTTGAGTGGTTGACCACGATTTTGTCTCCGGTTTAAAAACCGTACTGCAACCGCATACGTTTATTTTAACATGGACGTCAATGGGAAACGCACATGTATACGGTTCCATACGGGAAAAACGTATACGTTTTTACTTTGCACATGCGCATTTGAATCCTAAAGTCCCCACCCAAGACCCCTCCCATTAAAAATGGACAAAATTTTCAAAAACGTATGGGTTTTTTTTCTACAAAAACGGACGGAACAGTATGCACTTTTAAAAACAGTATACTGTTTAAAAACCCATACGGTTTACTTTTTCCCATACTGTTCCATCCGTTTTTTCCCCCATACGGTTTTTGATAGAAAACGTATGCGGGAACCTTAGTTGAAAAACGTAGTGTGAACCCAGCCTTACACTGTAAGTTTGTCTCGCTTAGTGCGCTCTTCTCCCAGATAGGTCTAGCTAACGGTCGTGGTCTGAACACTCAGACTATGACCGATCAAAACTTTTGGCATGTCTCTATGGCAAAAGTTTTTCAAAGTGACAGTGCCCGTTTAACCAGTGATTGAATAGTATGCACTACCTGTGTGTTAAGATGGGATCAGGAAGCAGAGATTAGCAGGGACTGAAGAAGCATCAGAAAGGTAATGGCAAAGTACTAGTTAAAGAGCATGTCCAGTGCTTATAAATTTCTGATCATTGGAGAGGGTCCGACCGCTGGGACCCCTGCGATCTCCTGTATGGGGTCCTGACTCGGCCCGGCCGAGCACACAGCAGGTCAGCTAGTACAAACATGCCCCTCCATTCATCTCTATGGAAGAGACGGAGACACACCGTTCCCGTGTCTCCGCCTCTTCAATAGAAATGAATGGAGGGGGCGTGCTTGTGCCAGCTGACCTGCTGGGTATGAAACACGCTCTAGCCGTGCAGAGCCAGGGCTGAGCGGGGGCCTCGTACGGGAGATCATGGGGGGGTCTATGCGGTCGGATCTCCTGCAATCAAACATTTATTTATACATTTATTCTTCTTTAAGTCAGTTTTTTAAGCCAGTATGATAATTTATTTTAATCCAGATAGACAGCTTATATAAACAACATTTTATAATAATGTTATGTATCTTGGAATCCACTCAACATTAATAAGCATTAAATGGGCACTCTCATTAAAACAAATTTTTGCTTTTGGACTCCTTATGGTAAATAAATAATCTTTCTAATGTACTTTGTTTAAAAAGGATTAGTGTTATTTGTGTTTAAAAAAGCTCCCCCCCCCCCCACACACACTTGTCCAGAGTACATTTCCCCCATCTCGTGCACATACTTGTAGTCCAAAATCAGGAAATGCAGTCTGGAGTGCTGAGGGTGGGTGCAGCCTTAACCAATCATAGCTCATCTCACACTGAACTGCTCTGGGCTGTGTGTAGCAGAGGGAGGGAGGAAGTTCTCCCCTGTATGGCTTCAGATGATGTCCCACCTGCTGGGGAACGCCCCTTCCCAGTCTGTGAATCTGATTGAGACTGAGCAGAAAATACAGAATATCAAGGTAGAAAACTAAAAAATAACAAAAATAAAGGCAGGAGGTGGTTTATCATGATGGGGGCAGTGAACTGGGAGGATTATACAATTTAACAAGATCACGAGAGGTACTCTTTATGTGACCATTGTATGGTATTTCATCAAGAGTGTTATATGGCCGATGTTCCTTGTGAAACGCCTAAATTCTGGGCAAACAACAATGGGTTTATCTACAACTATTAAGTGACCTAGAAAATATTTTCCTTCCCCTTTGCTGATATGATATAATCCCGCAGTGTTGCAATTGCGTTTTGTAAATTTCCAGTGGGATTTGCTTGTTCATTTGCTGTGCCCCAGTAACAGCTGGCTCTAACAAGAGCGTCATGTTACTCCCAGCCTGGATTGTGCATGTAAAATTGTAATTTTCACAAGCCCGTATGTTTAATCAACTCCAAATTACTACATTTATACTCCGTGCATGGAAATGAAGTCACTTCTCATCAGTCCTTCCAGTACATCGATCAATTTTTCTGTGTTATTTTTTGTATTTTGTTGTATTTCTCCCCTCGGTTAAATAAGAAAATTCAGGAGAAGAAGTACAAAGTATATTTGTTGGTTACCTGACCGTAGATTACCTAGGGGTTAACAGAGATACAGAGGAATGGTAGCCCTCCCACTTTCTCTGGGTGAGGAGGGGATAAGGTTCAGGGTACGCCCATAGGGTATTTTACTTCCCGCGGTGGCAGTCGGCCCTGCTCGGTTTCTGATCCGGCACCAGTGATGGTTTCGGGGCCTGTTCATACTACATCTACAGCTGGATCATCATCATCTTCGGCTGTTTCTGCGCAGGCTGGTGAGTTTGACTTTGCAGGGGTCTGGGTGTCTGGGGGTAGCTGAGCGGATTTATTACCTACTCTTAAGGCTTTGTTAGCTAGGTTGGAGGTCAGCCGGTTGTCGGGAATTCTAGTAAAAGGGCATCTTCCACCAGGGTGGACGTCCATAAGGAGGCCTTCTATTGTGGGATTAGTCTTTTGGGTGTCCATGTCGAGCAGGAGGTTAAGAATACAATTTTGGGTAATCAATATGTGGATTTGTGGTATCTGGTCTCTGTGGATCAGCATACTACAGATAAGGAGTGTAGGCCCCATACTGAGATATTGGTACCTATGAGACCTCGGGATGCCATAACAATGGGCAGTTGGTTGCAGGCATTTGCAGCTTTGTGGTGTATTATGGGACAGAAGCAGCCGAAACACTGTTCGGAGCTTTTTGTCTATATGGATTTGGTGTATAATGCTTACAAGGCGCATGGAGGTACTGCTTGGTGGCGATACGATGAGGAATTTAGACGCCTGTTCTTTATTCTGCAGCTTTTTGCCCGGTGTTTTTTGTAGTGTTGCTCGCGAATATTCGCAATGCATATTTTATTCGCGAATATCGCATATTCGCGAATTCGCGAATATTCGCGAATATTCGCGAATATAGCACTATATATTCGTAATTACGAATATTCGTTTTTTTGTTTTTTTTTTTCACAGTACACATCACAGTGATCATCCCTCTCTGCTTTCAGCTTGTGTGGTGTAAACAAGGCTCTAATACTACTGTGTGAGACTGGTGTGTGAATTTTCGCATATGCGAAAATGTGTATATGCTAATGTTCGCATATGCGAATTTTCGCTTATGCTAATTTTGTATATGCAAATTTTCACATATGTTATTTTTCGCGCACGCGCATTTTCGCTTATGCGAAAATAAAACGAGAATATTACGAATATGCGAATATTCGCGAATATATGACGAACACTAGTTTTTTGGAGCATTTCGCATCGGAGAGCTTATTCCGGTGTGTCTAAATCTGATTCTGGAGGTTTGTTGATGGAGGATGTTGTTTGTTCTAATGGTGTTCTGCAGCTGTGTATTCGACGGTCTAAGAGGGATCAGGTTGGTCAAGGTTCTTGGATTTGCTTGCAGGCCGTGAATGGGGAGGCGTGCCCAGTTCGGGCGGTTTTGGAATTTTTGAAGGTTTGTGCATCGGGGGTGCATTTTTTTGCGCATGCAGATGCATCCCTGCTGACTCTATATCAGTTTCAGGTGGTGTTTAAGCGCTGTTTGGGGCTTGTTGGTGCTCCGGTGTCAGAGTTTGGTACCCACTCATTTCGTATCAGTGCAGCGACAGGTATCGCGCGGACATCCCGGTGAAATTCAGCGCATTGGGCGATGGCATTCTGCTTGTTATGTGGGATATGGCCGTCTTGAATTGTTGCTCTAACCTGTTTTATTTTTTAGATCCTCCGGTGGCCACGGTGTGTTTCTTGGGTCATTCATACATTCACAGGACGGCGCAGAGGGCAGATTGCCGTCTCGGTGGTAGATCCCTGAGTTTCGGCAACATTGCGGTGCACTGGTGTGGCATTGGAGGTATACAGTGGGCCCCTGTGCTGACGGAGGTGGGTTATTGCCAGGACAGTTTGCTCTGCAGTGATCATGGTCATTCATCCAGTGGCAACGACCTGTTTTATGAGAGTGCTGGAGTTTACCATTATGAAGACTGATGTAGAGATGCTTTCAGGCTTCTTTTCTGAACATATAATGGTATGGTTGGAGATAGTGCCACGTATTACATGGCAAGGGGATCATGATGCCAAGGCCATTGAGCGGTCTCGCTGCTTGGTGAATTCTTGGATGGCCAGGTTTGTGAGGTCCAATGATGGGGTGGTGGTCCATCACCGGGAGTTGGAGGGGACAACCACAGGTTCATGATACCAGATAGGGTCCACCTCAATGACATTGGACATCTTTTTGTCGGGGCTGCAAGATTGCTTGGAGCAGGCGTTATTCCTCCTCGGTGGCGGTCGGAGCACACGGGTTCCGGTGGCTGGCATACCATTTCGGCGGAAGTAGTAGGTCAACTTGTATTAATAATATGGTTACGTTAACTGCAATGCAGTTGTTTATCCAGTATATATATATATATATATATATATATATATATATATATATATATATAGTAAGGAACCGTCCTCGGGGATTCACTCTGGGATCGTCCTGGACTACGCCACAGGATGCGTTTCTTCTCAATAAACCAGCAAACAAACGTTTATAATGCATATCTGGCACCTTTTCATTTTTATTAGACAGGTTGCAGGGAAAAAAAGCAGGAACAAAGCAAAATCCTAGACCGTCTGGTCACTGACTAAACAGATCAGCTTGTCCTGACTAACAACCGCTGAGCTTCCCTCAGCCGGTTAAACATTTGTCCCCTGCAACCTTCTACTTACAATTCACGTCACTCTTTGAGCCACTCATAGCTCAGGCTGTGTACTCCTCAGCAGGCTCTGTCTCTTCCCTACAGCCCACTTGCTGTCTCCTAGGAAGAGCCCAGATTAGACTGACTTTCCATCTTATATACACCTCCCTTCCCTCCTGCCTCATTAATTAAGAAGCAGGTGAGAGATACTTGAGGGTGAGCAAAGGAAATACACCCTTTCCTTGCCACCTCATCACAATATATATATATATATATATATATATATACACATACATACATACATATATATAGTTATTAATGCTTAAAGTGACAGTGGTCAGATGTGCAAAAAATGCTCGTGTCCTTAAAGGGATATTCCAGGATTTTTTTTTATTTGAATATGCTACAGGGGATGTAGAGTTAGTGTAGCTCATAATATAGTGTCTGTACCTGTGTGTGACAGTTTTCTCACAATTCTGATTTTCATCCAAAAATTTATTTTTAACAACATACAAAATGACTGTTGTCTCCCCAGGTTGCAATGCGGCCGAGATCTGACTCACTAGTCAGCTGATGACAGGGAGCCTGTCTGCTTCAATGGGTGGAGCGATCGCTTAGTGGGAGAGAGATCAATCTGCAACTATGCAACAGCTGTTGGCACCCTGATTGAAAACCACAGGTCTTTTGAATGGCTGCAGCTCATTTATGTTTCAATGGGTGTGGTGGCTGAAGAAAACTGAAACAGGAAACAGGAAATACTGAAACAGGAAATACAAGTTCACAAAAAGCTAGCCACAGTGTTATGGTAATCTCACAACATAGCCATTTAGCCCCAAGACAAGCGCAAATCCTTCCTAAGCATTTTCATTACTGTCTGCCAGGTACGTACTAAAATAACCTTATGGTGGAGAACCCCTTTATGGTCAAAATGGGCTGGGTCCTTAAAGAGTTACACTTGATCCAAACTTCTCTACTATTTTGTGTATACAGCTTGTATGCAGACCTATATGCCCCCATGATTATAAACCCCCTTCCATGTTTTCACTTCTATTAACCTCTTAACCCCTTCCCGCTATTGGACGTATGCATACGTCCAGGCGAATTACACGTTCGCGCAAATGGACGTATGCATACGTCCAAGCGATCTCCTGCTCTGCCGCGGGCAGCGCAGGAGATCGCGGGTGGGACTCAGCTGTCAATCACAGCCGGAGTCCCACCGCAGCTGCCGGGGCCGCGATCGCGCCGGTCCCGGCAGCATTAACCCCATAGATGCCGTGATCAGTCTGATCACGGCATCTATGGTGTTTGCAGGGGGAGCGCTCTCCCCCTGCCCATCAATCGCGGCGCCGCGATAAAATAAGGGGGATCGGGGGTGTCCAAGACACCCTCGATCCCCCTTGAAGAGATAGGAGTGAGGTGGCAGGGTTGCCACCCCTCCTATCCCTGCTATTGATCGGCGGAGCGGCCGACCAATAGCAGACTGGGGGCGGGGGGGTTAAAGTTCGGTTCCCCGCGCTATGCCCGCCCATCGGTGTCCGGGCACAGCGGGGGGAACCGTGTAGTAGCGGCGGCGGCGGCGATCACTTACCCGGCGGCAGCGGCGGCTGTGATCACGGCGGCGGTGGAGGTAAGTATGACGCCGCGTGTGCAGAGTCTGTTGCCTAGCAACATCTGCAGGGCGACAGTTTAGAGAGTGGTCTCTAAACTGTCGCCCTCCAGATGTTGCAAAACTACAACTCCCACCATGCCTTGACAGCTGTTTGCTGTGTTGGCATGCTGGGAGTTGTAGTTTTGCAAGATTTAGAGGGGTTCAGGCTAGAGATCACTGACAGTGGTCTCTAAACTGTAGCCCTCCAGATATTACAAAACTACAACTCCCAGCATGCTCAGACAGCAGTTTGCTGTCTTAGCATGCTGAGATTTGTAGTTTTGCAACATCTGGAGGGCCACAGTTTAGAGACCACTGTCAGTGATCTCTAGCCTGAACCCCTCTAAATCTTGCAAAACTACAACTCCCAGCATTCAGGAACAGCAAATGGCTGTCTCGGCATGCTGGGAGTTGTACTTGCGTGCATCCAGCTGTTGCATAACTACATCTCCCAGCATTCTCTTTGGCAATCAGTACATGCTGAGAGTTGTAGTTCTGCAACAGCTGGAGGCACACTGGTTGGGAAATACCGAGTTAGGTAATAGGTTCTATTACCCAACTCAGTATTTTCCAGTGTGCCTCCAGCTGTTGCAAAGCTACAACTCCCAGCATGCACGTTCTGTCAGTGCATGCTGGGAGTTGTAGTTTTGCCCCCCCCCCCCCTCCCATGTGAATGTACAGGTTACATTCACACTGGCGGCGAATTACAGTGAGTTCCCTGCTTCAGGTTTGAGCTGCAGCAGCCGCAGCTCAAACTCCTAGCGGGAGACTCAGTGTAATCCGCCGTCAGTGTGAATGTAACCTAAAAACACTACACTAACATAAAATAAAGAGTAAAACACTACATATACACACGTACACTGCCCCCCCCCACCACCACCCCTTCCCCCCCAATAAAAATGAAAAACGTATCCTACAGCAGTGTTTCCAAAACGGAACCTCCAGCTGTTGCAAAACAAAAACTCCCAGCATTTCCGGACAGCCATTGACTGTCCAAGCATGCTGGGAGTTTAGCAACAGCTGGAGGCACCCTGTTTGGGAATCACTGGCTTAGAATACCCCTATGTCCACCCCTATGCAAATCCCTAATTTGGGCCTCAAATGCACATGGCGCTCTCACTTTGGAGCCCTGGCGTATTTCAAGGCAACAGTTTAGGGCCACATATGGGGTATCGCCGTACTCGGGAGAAATTGCCTAACAAATTTTGGGGGGCTTTTTCTCCTTTTACCCCTTATGAAAAGGTAAAGTTGGGGTCTACACCAGCATGTTAGTGTAAAAAAAAAACATTTTTGTACACTAACATACTGGTGTTGCCCCATACTTTAAAATTTCACAAGCGGTAAAAGAAAAAAAGCCTCCAAAGTTTGTAACGCATTTTCTCCTGAGGACGGAGATACCCCATATGTGGGCGCAAAGTGTTCTGGGGACGCACAACAAGGCTCAGAAGGGAGAGTGCACCATGTAAATTTGAGGTCTAAATTGGTGATTTGCACAGGGGTGGCTGATTTTACAGCGGTTCTGACATAAGTGCAAAACAATAAATACCCACATGTGACCCCATTTTGGAAACTACACCCCTCACGGAATGTAACAAGGGGTACAGTGAGCATTTACACCCCACAGGTGTCTGACAGATCTTTGAAACAGGGGTCTGTGAAAATGAAAAATAAAATTTTTAATTTACACAGCCCACTGTTCCAAAGATACGTCAAATGCCAGTGGGGTGTAAATTCTCCCTGCACCCCTTATTACCTTCCGTGAGGGGTGTAGTTTTAAAAATGGGGTCACATGTGGGGGGTCCACTGTTCTGGCACCACGGGGGGCTTTGGAAATGCACATGGCCAAATTCTCTCTCCAAAAGCTCAATGATGCTCCTTCTCTTCTGAGCATTGTAGTTCGCCCCCAGTGCACTTCACGTCCACTTATTGGGTATTTCCATACTCAGAAGAGATGGGGTTACAAATTTTGGGGGGTATTTTCTGCTATTATCCCTTGTAAAAATGTAAAATTTGGGGGAAAACAAGCATTTTAGTGTAAAAAAAATATTTTTTTTTTTACATATGCAAAAGTCGTGAAACACCTGTGGGGTATTAAGGTTCACTTTACCCCTTGTTACGTTCCCCAAGGGGTCTAGTTTCCAAAATGGTATGCCATGTGTTTTTTTTTTCTGTCCTGGCACCATAGGTGCTTCCTAAATGCGGCATGCCCCCAGAGCAAAATTTGCTTCCAAAAAGCCAAATGTGACTCCTTCTCTTCTGAGACCTGTAGTGCGCCAGCAGAGCACTTTTCATCCCCATATTGGGTGTCTTCTGAATCGGGAGAAATTGGGCTTCAAATGTTGGGGGGTATTTTCTGCTATTACCTTTTTTAAAAATGTAAAATTTTTGCTAAACCAAGCATTTTTGGTAAAAAAAAAATTATTTTTTTTACATATGCAAAAGTCGTGAAACACCTGTGGGGTATTAAGGTTCACTTTATCCCTTGTTACGTTCCTCAAGGAGTCTAGTTTCCAAAATGGTATGCCATGTCGTTTTTTTTTTGCTGTCCTGGCACCATAGGGGCTTCCTAAATGCGACATGCCCCCCGAGCAAAATTTGCTCTCAAAAAGCCAAATATGACTCCTTCTCTTCTGAGCATTGTAGTTCGCCCGTAATGCACTTCAGGTCAACTTATGGGGTACCTCCATACTCAGAAGAGATGGGGTTACAAATTTTGGGGGGTATTTTCTGCTATTAACCCTTGCAAAAATGTGAAATTTGGGGGGAAACACACATTTTAGTGAAATTTTTTTTTTTTTTTTACATATGCAAAAGTCATGAAACACCTGTGGGGTATTAAGGCTCACTTAATTCCTTTTTACGTTCCTCAAGGGGTCTAGTTTCCAAAATGGTATGCCATGTTTTTTTTATTTGCTGTTTTGGCACCATAGGGGCTTCCTAAATGCAACATGCCCCCAAAAAAACATTTCAGAAAAACGTACTCTCCAAAATCCCCTTGTCGCTCCTTCGCTTCTGAGCCCTCTACTGCGCCCGCCGAACAATTTACATAGACATATGAGGTATGTGCTTACTCGAGAGAAATTGGGCTACAAATTCAAGTATAAATTTTATCCTTTTACCCCTTGTAAAAATTCAAAAATTGGGTCTACAAGAACATGCAAGTGTAAAAAATGAAGATTGTGAATTTTCTCCTTCACTTTGCTGCTTTTACCGTGAAACACCTAAAGGGTTAAAACATTTACTGAATGTCATTTTGAATACTTTGGGGGGTGCAGTTTTTGTAATGGGGTCATTTATGGGGTATTTCTAATATGAAGACCCTTCAAATCCACTTCAAACCTGAACTGGTCCATGAAAAATAGCGAGTTTGAAAATTTTGTGAAAAATTGTAAAATTGCTGCTGAACTTTGAAGCCCTCTGGTGTCTTCCAAAAGTAAAAACATGTCAATTTTATGATTAAAATATAAAGTAGACATATTGTATATGTGAATCCCAAAAAAATTATATTTGGAATATCAATTTTCCTTACAAACAGAGAGCTTCAAAGTTAGAAAAATGCAAAATTTTCAATTTTTTCATCAAATTTTGGGATTTTTCACCAAGAAAGGATGCAAGTTACCACAAAAATTTACCACTATGTTAAAGTAGAATATGTCACGAAAAAACAATCTCGGAATCAGATTGATAAGTAAAAGCATTCCAGAGTTATTAATGTTTAAAGTGACAGTGGTCAGATGTGCAAAAAAGGGCTGCGTCCTAGAGGTGAAAATGGGCTGTGTCCTTAAGGGGTTAAGGACGCTGGGTGTACCTCACATCGTGGCATCATAGCAGGTCGGTCCCGGCGGCTAATAAAAGCCTGGACCCCGAGTTAATAGCGTTTCAGCACCGATCGTTGTGCCACACTCTATTAACCCTTTAGACGTGGCGATAAAAGTTAATCGCCGCGTCTAAAGTAACAGAAATACACTCCCGGCAGCTCAGTCAGGCTGATCAGGACGATTGTGGTGAAATCATGATTTCCCGATCAGCTAGAACACGAGCAAAGGGTCCGTTACCTGCCTCCGGCGCGTCCAGTCGGCGATTGATTGTTCCAAGCCTGAGCAATTCAGGCTTGGAACAATCCAGGCTTGAGAAATTGACCGTCGATAACACTGATCATTGCCTTGTCACTGATCTGTGTAGAAGATCAGTGTGTGCAGTGTTATAGCCCCTAGAGGGGGCTATTACAGTGGGGAAAAAAAGTGGGAAAAAAAAGTTAAGGATCATTTAACCCCTTCCCTAATAAAAGTTAGAATCACCCCCCTTTTCCCATAAAACAAACAAACTGTGTAAGTAAAAATAAAAGTAAACATATGTGATATCACCACGTGCTGAAATGCCTGAACTATAAAAATATATTGTTAATTAAACTGCACAGTCAATGGCGTACGCGCAAAGAAATTCTAAAGTCCAAAATAGCGTACTTTTGGTCACTTTTTAGATCAGAAAAAATGTCTAAAAAAGCTATCAGAAAGTCCAATCAATACAAAAATACAGCTAAAAACATCAGATCACTGTGCAAAAAATGAGCCCTCATAACGGCCCGTACACAGAAAAATAAAAAAGTTATAGGGTCAAAAGATGACAATTTTAAACGTATTCATTTTCGTGCATGTAGTTATGATTTTTTCCAGAAGTCCGACAAAATCAAACCTATATAAGTAGGGTATCATTTTAATCGTATGGACCTACGGAATAAAGATAAGGTGTCATTTTTACCGAAAAATGCACTGCCTAGAAATGGAAGCCCCCAAAACTTACAAAATTGCCTTTTTTCTTCAATTTTGTAGCACAATTATTTTTTTTTCCATTTTGCCGTGAATTTTTTGGTAAAATGACTAATGTCACTGCAAAATATAATTGGTGGTGCAAAACATAAGCCATCATATGGAATTTTAGGTACAAAATTGAAAGGGTTATGAAAAAACAAAAGTGCAAAAACGGAAAAACCCTGAGTCCTTAAAGCGTACCCGTCAGATCCAACAAAAATGTTTTTTTTATATATCACACAGTACCTAATCCTGACCATGTGCAGCTAATTTTTATGTGTCTAGCACCTTTATTTATTTTTTTTATTACACTTTTAATTTAGCTCACTAGTCTGAAATCCTCCCAAAGGGAGGGGGCGTGGTCTCACTGTGCAGGTCTCCGCCCCCTCCCTCAGTATGCTGTCTGCTCACATCTCCCCTAGCATTAGCAAAACTACAACTCCCAGCTTGTCCTCACTGACAGTAGCGGGACACAAGCTGACAGTGGGAGGATTTTTCCTCCAGCTATGAGCCCTGCACTCACAGCTGTCAATCAAGGAAGTGAGTCCATGACATAGGTGATGATGCATGGACACAGCAGGACTAGTATGTGTCCGAGCAGACAGGGGTGCAGTTGTTTGACTGGCTTTCTCAGTATGAAATACTGAAAATGTTCTAATGAAAGCAATTGTAAAACCTATTGGTTCTACATGCTTTACAACATATCAAAAGTTTTTGTATCTGACAGTGCCCATTTAAGGGGTTAATGCAGATATTCTTTTTAACGGTGCCCCTTTAGAAAATACATGGGGTAAATTCTTAAGCTACCTGACCAGGCTAGGTAACTAACAAGCAGATCTTTATTTTCAGGCTTTGAGAATGTTTTTTTCTGGCAGTGTTCTAACCCTATAAAAGCTTCCCATCGCAGCAGTTCTGTCATTGCTGTACCAGGCTGGCTGTAATTAAATCCACGTTGGTATCTTTCCAGTAATTATACAAACATTTAAAGGCAATAGAATCAACGGAGCACATCACTCTTCACAAAGCAATGAAAGCGCGGAACATTACATGACAAACAGAAAGGGCTTTGACAGATAGACTCCAACTATTACGCACTGTATCTCAGAGCATCAGTCACACTGTCTGGTTTTACGAAGCAGCTTCACTTTCACTAAACAAAATACTTGAAGTGACTCATTAAAGTTTTTGTGCTTTCCAAGTTCCTCCAGGGCAATGTGAAGTGGACGCAATTGTCATCACTATATTAATGAGAACCCAACAAAGTGAAAGTGTACCTACAACACAAATAATGGCAGTGCCCGAAGAGCTAAGTTTATGGGCTTCAAGCGTGTTCTATTAGGTAGTCTTATAGCCATTATTTAAAGGGGTATTCTATCCAAATACATCTTATCTCCTATTCAAAGGGTTGGGGATAAGATGTCTGATCGCGGGGGGACCCTGCGATCTCCGTGCAGAACCTGCATTCTATGAGGGGCTGCTTCTCCAGTCTCGGAAACTTCTGTGTCTCCGTGACTGAAGATGTGATGCCACACCACGCCCTCTCCATTCATGTCCCCCATAGAAATAAATGGGAGCGTGGTGTGACATTGCGAGGGGGGCGTGGCATGACATCACATCTCCAGTCCCGGAAGTTTCCGAGACTAAAGAGGCACCCCTGCATAGAATGCGGGTGCTGCATGGAGTTCGCGGGGGATCCCAGCAGTGGGCCCCTCGCGTTCAGACATCTTATCCCCTATCCTTTGAATAGGGGATGAGATGTTTTTGGCAGGAATTCCCCTTTAAATTGAAGGGCTTTGGTGACCCACAGTGATGGTGGGACCACGGGGTAAAGCAGTATATGTGGATGGGGCAAGATGGCATTAACCCCAGGGGCAAGGTGTTATTAACCCCTAATGTTCGTGATGCCAGGGTGTTTTTTGTGTGCCAGAACCACCCAAACCGTATCTCAGCTATTCCAATAGCTAGGCAGTAAAAATGAAAGTCCACAACCAGGTTATGGTTTAATGGAGGCTTTACTGAGGTCAGATAGGTGTTATTATCTTCACAGCTAGGCCAGAATCCCAGAGAGATGGCCAGGAACACAGAAGGACCTTGCAGCTTGCTGGGACCAATTATACTTGTAATAGACTTTAGGTAATTGACTTGAGGCTTGACTAAACTGTAGATAGTGACAGCAGACATAGACTTGACTTACAGGAATTACTTGAGGTTTGAGGCCTTCCAGGTACTGGACACTAGCACTGAGATCTCTGGTGTTTGCTGGTCTCAGTAAAGTGAGGATGGTACAAGAGAGAGAATTGTAAAGGCCGCCCCCTTATATAGAGGGGGGCTGAGCCAAGGCCCATAGGTCAAGCTGCGGGTCATGTGTTAAACTGGTGCCCTCTGGGTAACATGTGATAACATAAACATAACATGTGACATTTCACAGGTCCTTTAGACATTTACTGGAGTCCTCCAAAGGTCCTTTATATTGACTATACATTGACATACTGACTATAATCCTATTACATTAAATAACACTATAATAACAGCAGGGGAGACACTGCAGGAGAGCCCCCTAGGTCACTGAGGGACTCAACCTGACAGGGCCTAAGTGTAGTGCAGGGACATCACAGGTCTATTTTATTTCTTATCTTATTTCATTGAGGCAGGTACAAACATAGCCTTAGTGGGGACCATGAGCTGGAGCAACATCCCGAACAATCCAACAAAAGGCCTGTAGTGCTGTTTAGAAAGATGATGCATCTTTTTTGCCTGTGACTTTGGATGTATGTACAGTATCTCCAAAACATACTGGGGCTCATGTATCATGAATTGTTTTCTTAAGTCACTTTGTTGTCTATTTGTCGCTGTTTTTTCCATGTTTTGTCACAAAATTATCAAAATTGTTACACGAGGGATGTTAGATTTGTCAGAAATTGTGCCGCATACCATGTTGTGATGACCCAGCGAAAGGTAGTGTATAGAGAGGTAGTGTACAGTTCGCTGATGTTTGTAGTCCTACTTGTCTGGGAGCGGGGCTGAGTCACGGTGAAGGTCTTAGATGTCACAGGTGGCTAGAATGGTGATGAACCCCAAGGGTTCTC
This sequence comes from Hyla sarda, assembly GCF_029499605.1. Lineage (NCBI taxonomy): Eukaryota > Metazoa > Chordata > Amphibia > Anura > Hylidae > Hyla > Hyla sarda. Next base: position 105,233,722 of record NC_079198.1, on the reverse strand, counting down.
TCGGTCATTACACTAAGGCCCTTCATGGTGAAGATGTCTTGGCTGGTGGTGGTGTGTGAAAGGCCTGTGATGTTAAAGTATACCTCCAGCGCTTTTATGAAAAATGATCATAGCACAGCACTGTGCGCAATAGTCATTTTTCGAAATCACTTTGATTTTGAATTCGGAATAGCTTTACCCCGCGCCTGTTATCCTTGTTCTCCAACAACTCAACTTCCTGTGGAGCATACAGCAGCTGATAAGTACTGGAAGGATTAAGATTCTTAATAGAAATAATTCACAAATCTGTTTAACGTTCTGAAGCCAATTGTTTTCCACCGGAGTACCCCTTTAAGCTTTTCCTCCAAGATTTATCTTTTTTTTTTTTTTTTATAAATAATTCTGCAAAACTACTACTTCTACTCTCATCAGCTTTAGTCATCTTGTAGTGAGTAGCTATCTACTCTGTCTGACTTTTGATGCATGCTTGTATGAATTCCTTACACAACTGTTTGTGGGTCCTATTGTTCAGTCCTACCATAGGTCCTGGGGGTATCTGAGAACTAAGAGCCATTGTTAAAGGTAAAGCCTGGTTCTACAGTTTACAGAGCCGTCAGCCTCATAACAACTGTTCTGATTTAGATCAATTTCAGCGAAAAGTAAAGAACTGGACAAAAGCAAAATGGTTTTTACTGGTTTATAGATTGTTTATTTATTGTGAAACTTGCACGGATGTCTTAAGATCAAATTGTCAATGATTTTCTTTCATTCACAAATAAAGTCAATAAACGTCCCATCCTGTCTGAACTAGAACATGTACATTATGTTCAGCCATAGAACAGATTACACCTATTATTTAGTATTGAATTACAATTAAAATATTATTACAGTACTGAGGACTTCCAGCACAGGAGACTCATCTGGGATTATTTTATACTAATATTTTTTCATTTACTAATAATCTAAGAATTAAAAAAAAAAAAGTATGTTATTATTTGGGTATTTTATACAGAACTTTTCTTTTCTTAGCTATCTCTCAGCAAGATTAGTAGGTCTCAGCACCACAACCAAATCAGAACATAACGCTGTGGGCACATATGCAGCTGTCTGCTACTCCTAAATGTAGTCCCGATAGCCACCAAGTATAAAGTGCTTCATAGTAGACAGAAAATAAACCACAAGGCACATAAAGAAGATGAAGAACGAAGCACGGATCGGTACGTCTTAAAGGGGTACTCCGTCCATTGACATCTTATCCCCTATCCAAAGGATAAGATAAGATGCCTGATCATTATGCCCCCATCCATAGACTTGCATTGAGGGGGCGGGGTGTGAAGTGACGATACTCCGGCCCCTGTATCGTGACTAACTAATGACTGGGGGGGCTGCAGGAGAGATCGCAGCGGGACCCACGATCAGAAATCTTATCCCCTATCCTTGTAACCGTATGGACCTACAGAATAAAGATAAGGTGTCAGTTTTACCAAATATTGCACTGCGTGGAAACGGGAGCCCCAAAAGCTACAAAATGGTGTTTTTTTTTATTTTTATTTCACCCCACAAGTAATTCTTTTTTGTTTCACCACAGGTTATATTATAAAATAAGTGATGTCATTGCAAAGTACAATTGGTGATGCAAAAAACAAGCCCTTATATGGGTCTGTAGGTGAAAAATTTTAAGCGTTATTTTTTTTAGAAAGGAAGGAGGAAAAAGCGAAAATGCAAAAAAAAAAATTTGTCCTTAAGGTGAAAATAGGCTGAGTCTCTAAGGGGTTAATATATTTTTAGAATTATCCTATTTTTGTTTTCTTTTTGTATGTTAAATATGTTACTGTACCCTTAAGAGAGGACCTGTGTAAAGCCCATGTGACCCTGTCTGCCAAAGGGGAAACCCTATACAGTGATCCCTCAACTTACAATGGCCTCAACATGCAATAGTTTCAACATACAATGGTCTTTTCTGGACCATTGTAACTTGAAACCAGACTCAACATACAATGCTATGGAATCTGCAAAACGTGTCAATGGCTGGAAGAACCGACCAATCAAAATTAATATTTCACTGGTAAAACCCTGTGTATTCCTAAAGTGCATGCACTGACTGGTGTCTGGTAGCGCCCCCTACAGTACAGGAAGGTATTACATGTTCTGTACACTTTACCTGTACCAGGGTTACTTGCTCCTTTGGGCATCAGGTGAGGGCGACTCCATGTAAATTTTTTTTAGGACATTGCGTGTTCTGTACAGGACCCTGAAGAAGCTCCTGTCCTCTACATAGACCAGTGTTTCCCAAAGAGGGTGCCTCCAGCTGTTGCAAAACTATAACTCCCAGCATACCGGACAGCCGAAGGCTGTCCGGGCATGCTGGGAGTTGTAGTTTTGCAACATCTGGAGGCACCCTGGTTAGAAAACACTGACATACACAGTGATTACAGCTCCCAGCAGATCTTTACTACTTTTATATGTAAGGATTTGCTTTATCTATATTAGTTATCTACTTATTTATCTTTAATCCTCGCTTTTACCTATTTTTGGATGACATTTTTGGGGAATGTGAAGTAGAACACAGACACAGAACATTATATACAGTTTTTCCCACATTATCACAATAGAAGAGTGTTTCCCAACCAGGGTGCCTCCAGCAGTTGCAAAACTATAACTCCCAGCCCGTAAAGCCATGCTGGGAGTTGTAGTTTTGCAATGGCTGAAGGCACCCTGGTTGGGAAACACTGGTATAGAGAATTAATCTTCCTTGTTTTTATCTCTATAAATTGATCCCTCCTTCTCTTATAGGAAGCACAACAGGAGGAGAAGAACTTTTTATGGTATCGGCTGTTTTGCAAATGGTGGCAGGAAACTACAGCTGCTTCTTTATGGTACTTTTTGTTCTGTTAATGGTTAGAGTCACTGAGCTATGGTTGGATCAATATGTCATGATAAAGGCATTCAGATCTTAGCCGAATGCCCGTGCTGGTATATTTCCAATAACAAATACATATCAGAGCATTCATCTTGTCTACAGCCAGCTGTAATTTACTTTACATGATAAGAATTAATATTTAACCCCTTAACGACCACGGACGTAAATGTACGTCCTGGTTTGGCGGTACTTCCCGCACCTTGACGTACATTTACGTCCTGTGTATGACCGCGAGCATTGGAACGGTGCTCGCGTCATACACGGCAGCCGGGGACCCGCCCGTAATGGCCGACATCCGCGATCCCCTCCCCCAATAAAAAAATTTTTTTCAGTTTTTCCAATTTTCCCCAAAAAGCGTAATTTTTTTTTTTAATAAACAGATTTGGTATCACCAGATGAGTAAATATCCGAACTATCAAAATATAATGTTAATGATCCTGTACAGTGAATGGCGTAAACCTAAAAAATAAAAATAAAAATCCAAAATGCTGCTTTTTTGTCACATTGTATTAAAAAAAATTATAAAAAATTATCTAAAAGTTTTATATATAGGCAAATGTGGTATCAATAAAAAGTACAGATGATGGTGCAAAAAATTAGCCCTCATACCGCCCTATACATGGAAAAATGAAAAAGTTATAGGTGGTCAAAATAGGGCGATTTTAGATTACTGATTTTGAACAAAAAGCTTTAGTTTTTTTTTTAAGCGGTACAAAAATATAAAAGTATCTTGCCATGGGTATCATTTTAATCATATTAACTCACAGAATAAAGAACACATGTCATTTTTAACCTAAAGTGTACAGTGTGAAAACAAAACCCTCCAAAATGTGCAAAATTGTGGTTTTCATTTAAATTTCCTCCCTAAAAAATTTTTTGGGGGGGGATCGCCGTATATTTTATGGTTAAATGAGAGGTTTCAATACAAAGTACAATTGGTCATGCAAAAAACAAGCCCTTATATGGGTCTGTAGATGGAAATATAAAAGAGTTATGGATTTTAGAAGGCGAGGAGGAAAAAACAGAAATGCAAAAATTAAATTGGCCTGGTCCTTAAAGGGGTACTCCGCCCCTAGACATCTTATCCCCTATCGAAAGGATAGGGGATAAGATGTCAGATAGCGGGGGTCCCGCCGCTGGGGACCCCCGGGATCTCGGCTGCAGCACCCACCTGTTGGAGGCTCTCATCCTAACGCCTCCCGACCACAGTGACGTGAGATCGTGACATCACGACTCCGCCCCGTGCGATGTCACGCCCCGCCCCCTTAATGCAAGTCTATGGGAGGGGGCGTGACTGCTGTCACGCCCCCTCCCATAGACTTGCATTGAGGGGCGGGGCGTGACGTCACACGGGGGGCGGAGTTGTGACGTCATGATCTCACATCACCGTGGTCGGGAGCCTAGGCCTCCAGCGTTTCCGGAAGCCGCAACAGGTGGGCGCTCTAGCCGAGATCCCGGGGGTTCCCAGTGGCGGGACCCCCGCTATCTGACATCTTATCCCCTATCCTTTGGATAGGGGATAAGATGTCTGGAGCGGAGTACCCCTTTAAGGTTAAAATGGGCTCTGTCCTAATAAACCTGTTCATTCTCTGAGAATGAGCACTAGGTGGCAGCACCCGTTGCCAGGTTTAGGAGAGACCTTGGAATGCTATGCTTTGCCTTATCCTTGATATGATTTTGTTATGACTTGGAGAAGTCTCACAGAGACAAGTTATTGTTGATGTTACACAGCTGCATTTTTGTTATTTGTTACCCTGTTTGTTTTACAGAGTTCCTTTAATTGTACATATTTTTATGCATTTTTAGTCTGGTTTCCTATCAAATCCGATGCTTCCTGTGAATCACTGGGAGACACTGGCAGGCACAGCGTGTAATGGCGTTTCTATTCACGGATGTGCATTTTATTTCATACACAAACAATACAGACCCAACAGCTTGTGCTTCACTCAGTGCAGAACTTGGCAGTACACCGGATAAATATCAGGGTCCGAGTAACCAACTAGATCAGTGGTCTCCAACCTGCGGACCTCCAGATGTTGCAAAACTACAACTCCCAGCATGCCCGGACAGCCGTTGGCTGTCCGGGCATGCTGGGAGTTGTAGTTTTGCAACATCTGGAGGTCCGCAGGTTGGAGACCACTGAACTAGATATCCATGTTCTTATGTCCGTCACCATTGCACTAGGGTTTCTAATACTTACTTGGAGTCAATGTCAGGTCTCATGCGTACTGTATAGTTGTATTACAGATCTGCATTCATCATGTGGATGTGTACTCCAGTTCGTATAGCCTTCTATAAGCCCGTAACGTACCTCCATATGCCTCCAAAAAATAAAGCATTGCATGTTGGAACGCATATTGTGTTATGGAATATGGTGATTCATCGGTACTTGGAATGGCCTAAAACAGTGTTCTCCGATAGTGTTGAGCGGCATAGGCCATATTCGAATATATGGACGAATATCCGTCATATATTCGCGAATATTCGCGGTTTATTTTCGCATATGTAAATATTCGCGTATGCGAAAATTAGCATAAACGTAGATTTGCATATCCAAAAACATGGGCAAGCAAAAATTCGCATGTGCGAAAATTCGCATATGCTAATTTTCGCATACGCGAAAATTCGCACACCAGTCCTACACAGTAGTGTTAGAGCTTTCTTTACACCACACAAGCTGGAAGCAGAGAGGGATGATCACTGTTATGTGTACTGTGGTGGAAAAAAAAAAAAAAAAAGAATATTCGTAATTACGAATATATAGTGCTATTTTTGCCAATATTCGCGAACTCGCGAATATGCGATATTAGCGAATTAAATTCGTATTGCGAATATTCGCGAGCAACACTATTCTCCGACTGGTGTGTCTCCAGCTGTTGCAAAACTACAACTCACATCATGCTGGGACAGCGGAAGGACGGAATCGCTCTTTCAAGGGGTACTCCCATGGAAAACTTTTTTTTTTTTTTTTTTTTATCAACTGGTGCCAGAAAGTTAAACAGATTTGTAAATCACTTCTATTAAAAAATCTTAATCCTTCCAGTACTTTTTAGGGGCTGTATACTAAAGAGAAATCCAAAAAAGAAATGCATTTCCTCTGATGTCATGACCACAGTGCTCTCTGCTTACCTCTGCTGTCTATTTTAGGAACTGTCCAGAGCAGCATATGTTTGCTCTGGGGATTTTCTCCTGCTCTGGACAGTTCCTAAAATGGACAGCAGAGGTCAGCAGAGAGCACTGTGGTCATGACATCAGAGGAAATGCATTTCTTAGTATACAGCCCCTAAAAAGTACTGGAAGGATTAAGATTTTTTTAATAGAAGTGATTTACAAATCTGTTTAACTTTCTGGCACCAGTTGATTTAAAAAAAATAAAAAAAATAAAAAACTTTTCCACTGGAGTACCCCTTTAAAGACTTACAATTGTATGCTGTCCCTGCTGACTGAAATATGTTGGATGGATCACTTTCAAGTTTATTTGTTTCTTAAAGGGGTACTCTGCCCCTAGACATCTTATCCCCTATCCAAAGGATGGGGGGGATAAGATGTCTGATTGTAGGGGTCCCGCCGCTGGGGACCCTCGCGATCTTGGCTGTGGCACCACAGACATCCGGTGCATGGAGCGAACTCCGCTCCGTGCCGCATGACTGACGATGCGGGGCGGAGGCTCGTGATGTCACGGCCATTCCCCGCTGGGGATGTCATGGCCACGCCCCCTCAATACAAGTCTATGGGAGGAGGCGTGACGTCTGTGTGGTCATGACATCACAAGCCTCCAGCGCTGCACCCAACACTTAAAAAAAAACGCCGGGTGCAGCAGGGAGATCAGGACCTCCGCCATCAGACATCTTATCCCCTATCCTTTAGACGTCTTAATGTTTCATACATTTTATAGCATGTTATATGCCGTGTATAAATATTTTATTATAATTCTGGAAATTGTTAATGTCTTTGATATCTTCCAATTCATTTGATGAATGATGTATTCATTTATATGGCTCAGACTGTTGTCATCTTTTACTGGATGCATTCCCATGGTATACAATGCCTGAGCTTGTCCCCTATGTGGTGTAAGAATGAAGTATTTTCTCGTAAAACATTCTCCTACTTACCAGAAATAAATCATTTCCACCACCCACAATGACAGATAGATCTCAGCGTTTCATGCCTGACCCCGTGGTGCAGAGTTAACACATCACTAATCCAGCATGAACAGTTATAGACTATTAGATGCAGACCTCACAAGTGTCCTTTTTTGGAGAGACAGTCCCTACTTGTGACTCATGTCACACTTTTAGGCCTGAGAAATACATGTGCCTTAAAGGGGTACTCTGGTGGGAAAAATTTTTTTTATTTTTTTTTAATCAGCTGGTGCCAGAAAGTTTATCAGCTGCTTAATACTACAGGGGAAATTCTTTTCTTTTTGGAACACAGAGCTCTCTGCTGACATCATGACCACAGTGCTCTCTGCTGACACCTCTGTCCATTTTAAGAACTGTCCAGAGTAGGAGAAAATCCTCATTGCAAACATATGCTGCTCTGGACAGTTCCTAAAATGGACAGAGATGTCAGCAGAGAGCACTGTGGTCATGATGTCAGCAGAGAGCTCTGTGTTCCAAAAAGAAAATAATTTCCTCTGTAGTATTCAGCAGCAAATAAGTACTAGAAGGATTAAGATTTTATAATAGAATTAATTTACAAATCTGTTTAACTTTCTGGCACTAACTGATTAAAAAAAAAAGTTTTCCACCGGAGTACCCCTTTAAAGGGGTATTCCGGCTTCATAAATCTAATTCCCGATAAGTCACGCCCCCTCGCATAGACATGAAAGGAGGGGGCGTCAAGTAATGTCACTAGTGGCGTGGGCGTGACGTCACACCGCCGTCTCGGAGGCAGTGCCTTAGATTCTTCATACTGATCAATGTAGTTCCATAGAACTCCATTGTTCTGTGTGATCTGTGCTCGATTGATAAAGCCTTGTCCCGCCAGGATCTATCAATCACAGAGCCACAGCCAGTGCTGGAGGAGAGGTACCCTTCGGCTGTCCGGGCATGCTGGGACTTGTGGTTTTGCAACAGCTGGAGGCACCCTGGTTGGGAAACACTGCGATACAGAATGACCCCAATGAGCTGAACATTATGAAGGAAATCTTGCAGTGCATTTGCTGTAAGCTCCTTAAACGTCTTCTTGATCTCAAGACACATCAAAGGAAGAATAATCACTTAACACTCAAGAAAATCTTTTTTCACAAAGCAAAATGACTTACAGAATAAGATGAATGATTCCAGATACAGAACGACAGAAGAGACAGGGATCTTGTTCAAGAATCGGTCCCCGGCCTGCTGAGACTAAAAGTAGATATAACCTGAGATAAACTAAAAATGATGAACCTCTGACAGATCCTTATGGTAATACATTATGTCTCTGCTGATAACATCCTGATACTAAATATTCTTTCACAACATGATCTTTAGGACCTATCTGCAACATTAGAAGTCACACGTTTTATATATATATATATATATATATATATATATATATATATATATATATATGGTGTCCCGGTACCGTATTGCATACCGTACCTTGTATGGTGGTCCCCAAAGTCGAAGTCACTACGTTCAGGTAGGGTCCCCCCCTATAATGTTTATGTGTACATATTTAATAATGTATATATTTAATATAATGTACAGTGTAATTACCTTGTTAGCGTCGCAGGACCTTCGGTCATGTGACTATGTTAATTCCTGTATGGTATGTTGGAGGACCTTTGGAGGTCCTTGGGTCACATGTTCACCCCTAACCCTTTGTGAAGATGATTGACAGAAGTATTGGACCAATGAGCTTAAGTCCAGTCCCTGCCCATATAAGGGAGCTGTAGCCAATTATCACTCTCTTGGGTTGCTGCTCTCGTGGATGCCGGACTAGCAGGACAGATCTGCACAACTTTCAAAGACAAGCTAGGCCAGAAACATGCCGGCCTCAGCCTAACCTAAACCGTGAGTTAAAATCTCAATCCCCGCTAAAGCTAGCGTGATTACTGGACCAAATCTAAACCCCTAAATCCAGTGGATCAGCGCAACAATTATCTTTCTAAGCTCAATAGACTCACGTGGTCCCAACCACTGTCAATATCTAAGAGACTGTTCCGGTTATAAGGCTTGCATAAAATCTTTAGTAAAAGTTCCGACTGTGTTCAGCAAACTCTCCGGTGGTGGACATTCAATTATTCCATACCTCCCTATCGCTCTTGGGAAGGATGGCGGTAGGACAAGCATTGCAGAGGAGCCCTCACCCTGGCGTCATGAATAGAAAGGGTTAATCAAACACCCTTTAATTACCGCACAGCTACACCCCATATGCCCTACACCCCCAGGCTATCACATATATATATATATTTCATATAGATAGATTTGCCCGGCACTGCCAGCATGAAAAAGATGTGTTACTCAGCCTGGAACAACAGCTTCCACTAGTGAAGAACGGTGTGGTGCTCAGACCAAATATAGTGCAAGTGTACAATTCAGTTTGTAGAAGAAATAAAGTCGGCACTCACCATGCTCTTCAATCTTCTTTTCTTTATTGAAGAATACTCACGTATAACATATACAGGACGGGAGACGGTGCATAGGAGGGGGGGTGGGTACCACTAGGCTACAGCATTGTTTCACTCTTTACAGAGCTTCAACGGGCCTGCGGTTCATTATGGACAGAAGGAAAAATTTATACAGGTGCATTTCTTAATTACTACCAATCACCATTAGTTTTCACCTCACGTGACATTATGACGTTTCAGATCTTGACTTCAGGTAAAACAGCTCATGTCTATGCGACCATTTAACCCTAAGGGTCCCGCTGCTTCTGTTCTCAATATCCACACTGCTTCTCTTTGATGCAGTTTTTTCTCTTGTAATTCTCCAGGCTTTATACCTGCGAACCTGAACAGTGGGATCTCTTCCGTGGGCACTATTTACATGGGTAATAAGACAAGGTGCTCCTTTTCCTGTACGGAATGAATAAAAGTGTTCCCTTATTCTAATCCTGAGCTGCCTTTTCGTCTTACCCACGTAATAGTACCCACACGGGCACATGATGACATATACAATATTTGTCGTTGTCACGGTTCGGCTGGCAGGTGGTGGATCCTCTGTGCCAGAGAGGGATTGGCGTGGACCGTGCTGGTGGACCGGTTCTAAGTTGCTACTGGTATTCACCAGAGCCCGCCGCAAAGCGGGATGGTCTTGCAGCGGCGGTAGCAACCAGGTCGTATCCACCAGCAACGGCTCAACCTCTCTGACTGCTGAAGATAGGCGCGGTACAAGGGAGTAGACAAGAGCAAGGTCGGACGTAGCAGAAGGTCGGGGCAGGCAGCAAGGATCGTAGTCAGGGGCAACGGCAGGAGGTCTGGAACACAGGCTAGGAACACACAGGGAAACGCTTTCACTAGGCACTAAGGCAACAAGATCCGGCGAGGGAGTGCAGGGGAAGTGAGGTATAAATAGGGAGTGCACAGGTGAACACACTAATTAAGCCAACTGGGCCAATCAGCGGCGCAGTGGCCCTTTAAATCGCAGAGACCCGGCGCGCGCGCGCCCTAAGGAGCGGGGCCACGCGCGCCGGGACAGGACCGACGGAGAGCGAGTCAGGTACGGGAGCCGGGGCGCGCATCGCGAGCGGGCGCCACCCGCATCGCGAATCGCATCCCGGCTGGGAGAGGTATCGCAGCGCACCCGGTCAGCAGGTCTGACCGGGGCGCTGCAATTGCGAGGATGTTGCGAGCGCTCCGGGGAGGGGCGGGGACCCGGAGCGCTCGGCGTAACAGTACCCCCCCCCTTGGGTCTCCCCCTCTTCTTGGAGCCTGAGAACCTGAGGACCAGACTTTTGTCTAGGATGTTGTCCTCAGGTTCCCAGGATCTCTCTTCTGGACCACAGCCCTCCCAATCTACCAAAAAAATTTTTTTTCCTCTGACCGTCTTGGAGGCCAGTATCTCCTTCACGGAGAAGATGTCAGAAGAACCGGAAACAGGAGTGGGAGAAACAAGTTTGGGAGAGAAACGGTTGATGATGAGTGGTTTAAGGAGAGAGACATGGAAGGCATTGGGAATACGAAGAGAAGGAGGAAGAAGGAGTTTGTAAGAGACAGGATTAATCTGGCACAAGACTTTGAAAGGACCAAGATAGCGTGGTCCCAGTTTGTAACTGGGGACACGAAAGCGGACATATTTAGCGGAGAGCCATACCTTGTCTCCGGGAGCAAAAATGGGGGGAGTTCTTCTTTTCTTATCGGCAAACCTTTTCATGCGGGATGAAGCCTGTAAAAGAGAATTTTGGGTCTCTTTCCATATGGTGGAAAGATCACGAGTAACTTCATCCACAGCGGGCAAACCAGAGGGCAAGGGAGTAGGGAGGGGAGGAAGAGGGTGACGGCCGTACACCACGAAAAATGGGGACTTAGCAGAGGATTCAGAGACTCTGAAATTGTATGAGAATTCGGCCCATGGTAGAAGATCTGCCCAGTCATCCTGGCGGGAGGAAACAAAATGCCGTAAATAGTCACCCAGGATCTGGTTAATTCTTTCTACTTGCCCATTTGATTGGGGATGATAAGAAGAAGAGAAGTTTAATTTAATCTTGAGCTGTTTACAGAGGGCCCTCCAGAATTTAGACACGAATTGGACGCCTCTATCCGAGACGATCTGCGTGGGCAAACCGTGAAGATGAAAAATGTGTACAAAAAATTGTTTTGCCAACTGAGGCGCTGAAGGAAGACCAGGAAGAGGAATAAAATGTGCCATCTTGGAAAATCGATCAACGACCACCCAAACAACAGTGTTGCCACGGGATGGGGGTAAGTCCGTAATAAAGTCCATACCAATCAGTGACCAAGGCTGTTCGGGGACAGGCAGAGGATGAAGGAGACCAGCAGGCTTCTGGCGAGGAGTCTTATCCCGGGCACAGACAGTACAGGCCCGCACAAAATCAACAACATCCGTCTCCAGAGTCGGCCACCAATAGAAACGAGAGATGAGTTGCAAGGACTTTTTGTTGCCCGTATGGCCTGCGAGGTGGGAGGAGTGACCCCATTTGAGAATCCCGAGACGTTGGCGTGGAGAAACGAAGGTCTTCCCTGGAGGAGTTTGCCTGATGGAGGCTGGAGAAGAGGAGATCAGACAGTCAGGAGGAATGATGTGTTGCGGAGAGGCCTCTACTTCCGAGGCATCCGAGGAACGAGAGAGGGCATCGGCCCTAATGTTCTTGTCGGCAGGGCGAAAATTAATTTCAAAGTTAAAACGGGCAAAGAACAACGACCACCTGGCCTGGCGAGGGTTCAGCCGTTGGGCAGACTGGAGATAGGAGAGATTCTTGTGATCGGTGTAAATGATGACTGGAAATTTTGATCCCTCCAGCAGATGCCTCCATTCCTCAAGTGCCAATTTAATGGCCAGTAGTTCTCGATCCCCGATGGAGTAGTTTCTCTCCGCCGGAGAGAAGGTCGTAGAAAAAAAACCGCAAGTCACAGCATGCCCGGAAGAATTTTTTTGTAGAAGGACCGCTCCAGCTCCCACTGAGGAGGCATCTACCTCCAATAGGAAGGGTTTAGATGGGTCAGGTCTGGAGAGCACGGGAGCAGAAGAAAAGGCAGACTTGAGCCGTTTAAATGCGTCTTCCGCTTGGGGAGACCAGGACTTGGGATTGGCATTTTTCTTGGTTAAAGCCACGATAGGAGCCACAATAGTGGAAAAGTGTGGAATAAATTGTCTGTAATAATTGGCGAACCCCAAAAAACGTTGGATAGCACGGAGTCCGGAGGGGCGTGGCCAATCTAAGACGGCAGAGAGTTTATCCGGGTCCATTTGTAATCCCTGGCCAGAGACCAAGTATCCAAGGAAAGGAAGAGATTGACATTCAAACAGACATTTCTCCATTTTGGCATAAAGTTGATTGTCTCGAAGTCTCTGAAGAACCATGCGGACATGCTGGCGGTGTTCTTCTAAGTTGGCAGAAAAAATCAGAATATCGTCCAGATACACAACAACACAGGAATATAGGAGATCACGAAAAATTTCATTAACAAAGTCTTGGAAGACGGCAGGGGCGTTGCACAGGCCAAAGGGCATGACCAGATACTCAAAGTGTCCATCTCTGGTGTTAAATGCAGTCTTCCATTCGTCCCCCTCCCTGATGCGGATGAGATTATAAGCACCTCTTAAGTCCAGTTTGGTAAAGATGTGGGCACCTTGAAGGCGATCAAAGAGTTCTGAGATAAGAGGTAGGGGGTAGCGGTTCTTTACCGTGATTTTATTAAGTCCGCGGTAATCAATGCAAGGACGTAGGGAGCCATCTTTTTTGGACACAAAAAAAAATCCAGCTCCGGCAGGAGAGGAGGATTTGCGGATAAAGCCCTTTTTTAAATTTTCCTGGATGTATTCAGACATAGCAAGAGTCTCTGGAGCGGACAGAGGATAAATTCTGCCCCGGGGTGGAGTAGTGCCCGGGAGGAGGTCAATAGGACAGTCATAAGGCCTGTGAGGAGGTAAAGTCTCAGCTTGCTTTTTGCAAAACACGTCAGCATAGTCCATATAAGCCTTAGGGAGACCGGTTACAGGAGGAACCACAGGGTCACGGCAGGGAGTACTGGGAACCGGTTTAAGACAGTCCTTGAAACAAGAAGTACCCCAGCTCTTGATTTCTCCTGTGGACCAATCAAGGGTTGGGGAATGGCGTTGAAGCCACGGTAATCCAAGGAGAATTTCGGAAGTGCAATTGGTGAGGACCAAAAACTCAATTTTTTCGTGATGAGGTCCGATGCACATTAGGAGGGGTTCCGTGCGGTAACGCACGGTACAGTCCAATCTTTCATTGTTAACACAATTGATGTAGAGGGGTCTGGCGAGACTGGTCACCGGGATGTTGAACCTGTTGATGAGAGAGGCCAAAATAAAATTTCCTGCAGATCCGGAATCCAAGAAGGCCATGGTAGAGAAGGAGAAGGTAGAGGAGGATATCCGCACAGGCACAGTAAGGCGTGGAGAAGCAGAGTTGACATCAAGAACTGTCTCACCTTTGTGCGGAGTCAGCGTACGTCTTTCCAGGCGGGGAGGACGGATAGGACAATCCTTCAGGAAGTGTTCGGTACCGGCACAGTACAGGCACAGATTCTCCATGCGGCGTCGTGTCCTCTCTTGAGGTGTCAAGCGAGACCGGTCAATTTGCATAGCCTCCACGGCGGGAGGCACAGGAACGGATTGCAGAGGACCAGAGGAGAGAGGAGCCGGGGAGAAAAAACGCCTCGTGCGAACAAAGTCCATATCCTGGCGGAGCTCCTGACGCCTTTCGGAAAAACGCATGTCAATGCGAGTGGCTAGATGAATAAGTTCATGCAGGTTAGCAGGAATTTCTCGTGCGGCCAGAACATCTTTAATGTTGCTGGATACGCCTTTTTTAAAGGTCGCGCAGAGGGCCTCATTATTCCAGGATAATTCGGAGGCAAGAGTACGGAATTGGATGGCGTACTCGCCAACGGAAGAATTACCCTGGACCAGGTTCAGCAGGGCAGTCTCAGCAGAAGAGGCTCGGGCAGGTTCTTCAAAGACACTTCGAATCTCCGTGAAGAAGGAGTGTACAGAGGCAGTGACGGGGTCATTGCGGTCCCAGAGCGGTGTGGCCCATGACAGAGCTTTCCCAGACAGAAGGCTGACTACGAAAGCCACCTTAGACCTTTCAGTAGGAAACTGGTCCGACATCATCTCCAAGTGCAGGGAACATTGTGAAAGAAAGCCTCGGCAAAACTTAGAGTCCCCATCAAATTTATCCGGCAAGGATAGTCGTAGGCCGGAAGCGGCCACTCGCTGCGGAGGAGGTGCAGGAGCTGGCGGAGGAGATGATTGCTGAAGCTGTGGTAGTAGCTGCTGTAGCATCACGGTCAGTTGAGACAGCTGGTGGCCTTGTTGCGCTATCTGTTGCGACTGCTAGGCGACCACCGTGGTGAGGTCGGCGACAACTGGCAGAGGAACTTCAGCGGGATCCATGGCCGGATCTACTGTCACGGTTCGGCTGGCAGGTGGTGGATCCTCTGTGCCAGAGAGGGATTGGCGTGGACCGTGCTGGTGGACCGGTTCTAAGTTGCTACTGGTATTCACCAGAGCCCGCCGCAAAGCGGGATGGTCTTGCAGCGGCGGTAGCAACCAGGTCGTATCCACCAGCAACGGCTCAACCTCTCTGACTGCTGAAGATAGGCGCGGTACAAGGGAGTAGACAAGAGCAAGGTCGGACGTAGCAGAAGGTCGGGGCAGGCAGCAAGGATCGTAGTCAGGGGCAACGGCAGGAGGTCTGGAACACAGGCTAGGAACACACAGGGAAACGCTTTCACTAGGCACTAAGGCAACAAGATCCGGCGAGGGAGTGCAGGGGAAGTGAGGTATAAAAAGGGAGTGCACAGGTGAACACACTAATTAAGCCAACTGGGCCAATCAGCGGCGCAGTGGCCCTTTAAATCGCAGAGACCCGGCGCGCGCGCGCCCTAAGGAGCGGGGCCGCGCGCGCCGGGACAGGACCGACGGAGAGCGAGTCAGGTACTGGAGCCGGGGCGCGCATCACGAGCGGGCGCCACCCGCATCGCGAATCGCATCCCGGCTGGGAGAGGTATCGCAGCGCACCCGGTCAGCAGGTCTGACCGGGGCGCTGCAATTGCGAGGATGTTGCGAGCGCTCCGGGGAGGGGCGGGGACCCGGAGCGCTCGGCGTAACAGTTGTCCAACAAGTTATTAGGTCATTTACCTCCCATTCTGATCAGACTCGTATTCATGTTATATTTACAGAAATTGCATGATTTACATTTTAAGATATATTATAAAATGTAAATCATAGTAACCGTAGGCCCATTGAAGCTCTGTAAAGTGCGAAAGAGTGCTGTAGCCTAATGGTACCCACCCCCCCCTCCTATGTCTCCCGTCCTGTATATCTTATACGTGAGTATTCTTCAATAAAGAAAAGAAGATTGAAGAGCATGGTGAGTGCCGACTTTATTACTTCTACGAACTGATATATATATGTGGTAGCCTGGGGTTGTAGGGTAAATGGGGTGTAGCTGTGCGGTTACTAAAGGGTGCTTTCTTAACCCTTTCTATTCGTGACGCCAGGGTGAGGGCTATTCTCTGTATGCTTGTCCTACCGCCACCCGTCCCAAGAGCAATAGGGAGATAGGAAATAATTGACTGTCCACAACTGGAGATTTACAGAAACTTGTCGGAACTTTTACTGAAGATTTTATGCAATAATGAACAGGAACAGTCCATATAACAAAGTTTATTAGAGCTTGACAAGTGGTTGGGACCTCATTAGTCTATTGAGCTTAGGAAGATAATTGTTGCGCTGATCCACTGGATTTAGGGGTTTAGATTCGGTCCAGTAATCACGGTAGCTTTAGCGGGGATTGAGATTTTAACTCACGGTTTAGTTTCAGGCTGAGGCCGGCAGGCTTCTGGCCTAGCTTGTCTTTGTAAGTTGCGCAGATCCATCCTAACAATCCGGCATCCACGAGAGTAGCAACCCAAGAGAGCGATCATTGGCTACAGCTCCCTTATATGGGCAGGAGCTGGACATAAGCTCACTGGTCCATAACAACTGTCAATCCTCTGTACAAAGAGTTATGGGTAATCATGTGATCCAAGGACCTCCAAAGGTCCTCCAACATACTATAGAGGAATTAACATAGTCACATGACCGAAGGTCCTGCGACGCTACCAAAGTAAGCATACTAATATACATTATGTTAAATATATACATTTAGACATTACAAGGCTAGAAAAGAAAAGGCAACTAGGGGCTGAACGTAGTAACTCTGACTTTGGGGACCACTACACAAGGTACGGTATGCAATACGGTACCGGGACATCACATATATATATATATATATATATATATATATAACATTGTTGAAGAGATACACTTGCACTCACCGGTCTTGTGATTCGTAATATTCCGGATTATCCGTTCATGCTGGGAATCATGGAGATGAGGGCGCTCTGAGCACCCTCATCTCCATGTCTTCCAGCATGAACGGATAATCTGGAATATTACTAATCACAAGACCGGTGAGTGCAAGTGTATCTCTTCAGCAATTTTATTGGATATACTAGTATCTTTTGCACTTAGCACCACGGCAGTGATATAGAAATAAGACAGCTACGGCTACTGAACCGCTAATATATTGCCACTGATCCATTGCAAAAAAATAAACAATAATAAAGACTGTGCCCTCCAAAACCCCTTTAAAAAATCGAATATATATATATATATATATATATATATATATATATATATATGCAAATGCAAAATCAAAGGCCACTCCTAACTACTATATGTCACATGTTAGGTGCTTTGCTGTACAGAAGCTTCTTGTCGTCCCTCTGTCTGGTGGGTTACTCTTGAGGTGGGTTCACACACAGTGGGCCTCATTTACTAAGTTAAAACCGACCAGTTTTTGTCAGGTTATTTTGGCGCAGAGTGTCTGCGCCTGTGTGACAGTGTGCGCCAGGAAAATCCGACAAATCCGACATTGCATTGTGGAAAGCCGAAAAGTGGGCGTGGTATGTCACAAAGGGGGCATGTCTAGCACAAAAAGGGGCGTGGTTTCACAACCCGACCTATTTACTATTGAATTCACAGAAAATCCTGTGGATAAATGGCTGGAAATTTCCACCTAGAAAAAGCTGGTCAGAACATTTTCCCGATTTGTAAATCTGTGATCCCTATAGTAAATAGGGTGTAATCCTACAAGTCTGAAACAACATTTCACACTAGTAAAAACCCAATACTCTTAGTAAATGAAGCCCAGTATTTTGGTAAGTACCCTGCTGATATTTTATCCGGTATTTTTAGCCAAAAGTTAAACTGCAACAAAGAAAAACTATAGAGGAAGATTTGCACCTTTTTTCTGCTTTGGACCCACTCCTGGTTTTTGCTAAAATACCAACCGAAATACTGGCCCCCATTTACTAAGAGTGTTGTGTAGGTTTCTTTGTGGGTTTTAATTCCCTACAATTTTTTTCCACCGTATTTACTAAGGTTTCCCTACATTTTGCACTTTTCCTACATTTTGCTTTTTTTACACATGCTCTGATCTGTCGGGTTTTCCTCAGCTCAAATCCACCACATTTTCTGTGGAAGCCTTAGTAAATATGTTTTTTTTTTGTGAAAATGTCGGGAACACGCCCCTTTTATTTGACCCCCCCCCCCCCCCTTTTCCCAACAGATATGCCCCTTTTCTGGGTGAGTTGGTCAGGTTTTTCCATTTTGGGCGCCGACAGGATTCTGGCGCAAATTCCGACGCAGATAGAATTTTCTGGCGCACAACCCGACAAAACATGTGGGATTTACAATGGTACTTCAGGGCCACTATGTGTAAATTCAGACTAATGTAGAAGACAAGATGATATATTACACAAAAGGAACATATCCTCAGACCTAAAGCATAAATTATTACAGGACTAAGTATGTGTACTTACATGTCCTGCCCAAACAATCTTAAAGGGGTTTCCAGAGACTATGATATCAATAGCCTATCCTTAGGATAGGCCATCAATATTAGATCAGTTGGTTTTCCCATCTCTTGATACCTCTACCTATAGGAGGATTGATGTCCCATGGTAAATAAAGCTTCTCTTCATTGTTTACCAGGCACAGCACCATACATTCTGTAGTGGTTGTGCCTGGTATTGCAGCTCAGTCTCAATTAAAGGGGTACTTCACATCTAGACATCTTATCCCCTATAAGATGTCTGATCGCAGGGGTCACGCCGCTTGGGACCCCCGCAATATAGCACGCAGCACCCACCTGTTACTGCTCAGGAAGTGCTGGAGGGTCTGGCTGGAGGGTATGACTCTGTCACGCCCCCTCCCATAGACTTGCATTGAGGGGGTGGGACATGACATCACACGGGGGCAGAGTCATGATGATGTCACGATCTTCTGTCCCCGGTGTCAGGAGCCAGACCCTCCAGCGCTTCCGGCATAGTAACAGGTGGGTGCTGCGTGCTATATTGCGGGGGTCCCCAGCGGCGGGACCCCCGCAGTCAGACACTTATCCTCTGTCCTTTGGATAGGGGATAAGATGTCTAGGGGTGGAGTACACCTTTAAGTCTTTAAGAATAAAGGGGTACTCCGCTGGAAAACATTTTTTTTAATCAACTGGTGCCAGAAAGTTAAACAGATTTGTAAATTATGTAAAAGAATGTATATAACACTAGCGCGGGTAGTGAGAAGTTATGTGCCCAGACTGCTGCTATACTGTACGTATGAGTCCCTGTGTCTCATACAAGAAAGTGTATAATAAATATATTGAAAAGACAAAAAACGCTGTGTGGGACTTATAATATCATTTGATGAAGACAGTGTTTACCCGTAGACGACAGGTGTGATTGCCAGGCTATGATAAAGTGCAAATGTGACTGGAATTTTTCAGATGCTGAAAAAATATTAATATATAAATATAATAAAAGATAATATAAAATTATAGAATTATAAAATATTTCACTGGACGCATAAGGTACAAGAGAGAGCGCAAGAGAGCGATAAAGTGCATATAAGGATGTGGTAAATGGTGGAATCTGAATGGAAAGAAGCAAATAAATAGTTGAGCAACCTAGTATTATTGACCAAGAAAGCAAGTAATATACAGGTTTATAATGAGTATACACTTGATTACATGTACTGCATAAGACGGCTGTTCCTATAGCACATTTATCCTTTCCATTAAAGGAAAACTGTCAGCTTGCTGCCCCCGCACTAACCAGTAGTACTGGCTGGTAGAGCGGGGGACGCTCATCAGTTTGAAGGCTACCGTGTCCGGGTCTGCTGTTCGGCCGAAATCTTTGATTTTCTGCTTATTCTAATTAGGTGCTAAATGGCACAGGCGGGGTTACTGGTTGGTTGGCGCTGTGGCCAGTGGCGCTGACGTCAGAGTGCCAGTAACCCCGCCTGTACCAGTTAGCACATAATTAGCATATACAGAAAATCGAAGATCCGGGCATGGTAGGCACCAAACTGATCAGCGTCCCCCGCACTTCCAGCCAGTACCGCTGGTTAGTGCGGGGGGAGCAAGCTGACAGTTTTCCTTTAATATTCTATTTCCAAGATATACAGTCTATTCCACCTCTATACAGAAGAATGCTAAAAGACGAGAGGAGTTAGACTTCAGTTCAGATTAGTGACGTGCAGTATCTGCAGGTACAGTTCAGGCTAGAAACGAACAATGTTCGCCAGTGGACAATAGTATAATTACACAGGGTATGAGCGCAACTCCGGTGTGTGCATGGTACCTGACATCTGAAGCGGCGTGTTCGGTTCTGTGCTTCCTGTAATCCGGTTGTATCCTTTGAGCTTGCGGTACAGTGGAGATTTGCAAAATCACGGGAGTGCGCCTCGGCCTGTGGCTTCTCATCCTTGGGATCTCCAGCTTTAGAGTATGCCTGGTGGTTTCGTCAGTAGCAGTGACGTCACTACAGGGTTCAGCGAGGGCCAAAAAACACTCCAACGTGTTTTGGAGACAATACACTGGTCTCTGTTGGGGATGTGAGAGTGGACCTCATAGTTGCCTTATATACACTCGAAAGCCGTTCTCCTTATCTCCCTGCCAGATAGTAATGCTATTTATGATGTATTAGATCCAGTGTCCATCTGAATAAATCCAATGTATACAGCAGACAGTTATTTATGCCAATATTTTCTTATATGCATAATTTGGTGGGTATATTCTCTATTCCAAAGAAGCGGGTTCCCCTGGGATTTTTTGAATGTCTTTCTTTATAGTGGAGGGATAGTGGGTGTCCCTCATATCCTTTTTGTATATTATTTATGTGTTCTCCCAGTCGTACTTTCAATGCTTTCTTGGTGCGACCCACATATAATTTTTCACATGGGCAACAAATGGTGTAAATGACTCGTTTTTGTTTCCCTGTTTGTTTGGTTCCTTTTCTTTATGTAGA
The DNA here is from genome assembly GCF_029499605.1 of Hyla sarda. NCBI lineage: Eukaryota > Metazoa > Chordata > Amphibia > Anura > Hylidae > Hyla > Hyla sarda. The sequence continues at coordinate 105,212,840 of NC_079198.1, read as the reverse complement.
ATGGTGTTTCTATCAATTTTTCGGACTTCATTATGTATTTTTGTCAGATGTTTTTCCTCGTATCCTATATTAATGAATTCTCTCTGTAAGGTGCGGGCTTCTTTATCATATTGATCCAAATCCGAGCAGTTTCTCCGTAGTCTGAGGAATTGACTTTGTGGAATATTTTGCAGCCAGATTGGCAGGGGACAGCTGTCTGTCTCTATATAGCTATTGCTGTCTGTTTGTTTTGTAGTAGGTGCTAGTGGTGATTGTATTATCAACAATACCAATGTTAGGATCCAAAAAATTAACCAATGTCCGGCTATAGTGGGCCGTGAAAGTTAAAAGATATTTGTTTTTATTAATATCCTCTAAAAATGTAACCAGAATGGGTTCCCCCCTTGCCAGATAAAAACAATGTCATCTATAAATCTTCACCAGAGGACCAGGTTTGTGCCCAGGTGGCCCCTGGGGTGGACAGTTGTTTGTTCCCAGAGGGCCACATATAGGTTTGAATAACTGGGTGCAAACCTGGTCCCCATAGCGGTACCCCACTTCTGAATATAAAAACTCTCCTCGTATTTAAAATAATTGTGTTCAAATATCAAATAAATGCAATCGCCTATAAAGTGCACCTGTGATTCAGGTATATTACCCTCCTTTTTTAGAAAAAATTCAGCTGCCTGTCTCCCTTTTTCATGTTCAATGATAGTGTAGAGGGAGGTGATGTCCAGTGTGCCAATAATGAATCCTTCTTTCAAGGTAATATCCTCTAATATTTTTAGAATATAGGTGGTATCTTAAAGATATGTAGGAATTTTTTCTACGCAGGGTTGTAGTTGAATGTCAATGTGTCTGGATTTGACAGGTTGGCTGTTAGGCCGTCTATCCCGGAGATAATAGGTCTTCCGGGGGGGTTTAGTCAAATAGTTGAGCCATTTGGTTTTTACTTTTTAATAAGCCAGATTTTCTTTTGCTAATAATGAACAAGACAGCTTGTTTTGAAAAATAATGAAACATAGCGTCCCATTCTATGAGGGTCTCCTGATCACTTGGGTCCCCTGATAGGGCTCTGTGTACAGTCAAACCTTTAGGGACGATATTTTGGTGGCCACCTTCCATAGGTCACGCATTTCAGATATTAATAATCACTCCAATTTTTTCATATTGATTTTAGTTAGGGTAATTTCATCTATGGTGCTAGCCACAGGAAAAAAAACGTAACAAAAGAGGCAAAGGAGGGGGGAAAATCGCCAAAAAAAAAGAACCAACACAGGAAGGTAGAGAGTAAGATTGATCCGTCAAAGCAACAACAAAAATTATAATCTCAGGAAATACCACCTTACAAAATATGAGGAAAATTTAAGGGTTTAAAATTTGCCCCATCTTGCTCATTTGCGAAACCTCACTCAGAAAAAATACTTTATAGAAAACCCGGTTTCACATGTAAATCCTCCCACATCAGAGTTGAAGCACACTTCTCTAAAAAAAAAAAAAATGTTCCAACTTTTTCCCATACTAAGAATACTCCGAATCTATGTATACATTCGAAAACAATGTAACACAAGACCTAAGAAAGTTGAAAATCAATACTAGATACCAGAAAAACAATTAACCAAAATGTGAACAAATGGCTACAAAACCCTACAAATTGATAACAATGTCGTGATCCGCCCTGCGGATAAAGGGGGGTGCATTGTTATTCTATACTCAGAGATGTATCCAAATGAATGTTTACGACACCAAAACAGATGAAAAGCTCTAAAAAGACCCCGTCATTACATATAAAAATAAGTTGACAACTTTATAAGAAATGGTACAGATATCGGTATACTAAACAAACAAGAAGCGGAATTTATCATGACTAAGGAACCTAAGATACCCGCTTTTTACCAATTGCCAAAAATCCATAAAAAGACTGAAAACCCTCCGGAAGACCTATTATCTCTGGGATAGACTGCTTAACGGCCAACCTGTCCAGATACATTGACATTCAACTACAACCCTGCGTAGAAAAATTCCTACATATCTTAAGGATACCACCCATATTCTAAAAATATTAGAGGATATTACCTGGAAAGAAGGATTCATTATTGGCACACTGGACATCACCTCCCTCTACACTATCATTGAACATGAAAAAGGGAGACAGGCAGCTGAATTTATTCTAAAAAAGGAGGGTAATATACCTGAATCACAGGTGCACTTTATAGGTGAGTGCATTAAGAGGAGAGTTTTTATATTCAGAAGTGGGGTACCGCTATGGGGACCAGGTTTGCGCCCAGTTATTCAAACCTATATGTGGTTACATTTTTAGAGGATATTAATTAAAACAAAAATGTTTTAACCTTCACGGCCCACTATAGCCGGACATTGGTTCACTTTTTGGATCCTAACATTAGTATTGTTGATAATAAAATCACCACTAGCACCTACTACAAAAAAACAGACAGCAATAGCTATATAGTGACAGACAGCTGTCCCCTGCCAATCTGGCTGCAAAATATTACACAAAGTCAATTCCTCAGACTACGGAGAAACTGCTCGGATTTGGATTAATATGATGAAGAAGCCCGCACCTTACAGAGAGAATTCATTAATATAGGATAAGAGAAAAAACATCTGAAAAAAATACATAATGAAGCCCTGAAAAATAGACAGAAACACCATTCTACATAAAGAAAAGGAACCAAACAATCAGGGAAACAAAAACAAGAATAACACCATGTTGAAAATACCCATTATTACTAAATTTTACAAACACAGTTTCCTTTTCCAACAAATAGTGAAAAAACACTGGGGCATATTAAAAAATGATAAAATCGTAGGAGAATACATAACACCAACCCCATCCTTTGTGCCCAAAACATTGGCAATATCATAGCCCCTACAATCATAAGAAATAAATCTATACAAAACAAAAAACAAAACATAGAGTTCTTATCCATTAAAAATGTTTTTTTTTTTCCTGTAACCAATGTAGGGCCTGCATAGCAACCCAAAACATGACCCCTACCATGTCCATTAACAACAATAGAAATAATGAAAAAACAGAATATAAAATTAAAAATCATTTTAATTGTACCACCTGTGGAGTCATTTACGCCATTTGTTGCCCATGTGAAAAATTATATGTGGGTCGCACCAAGAGAGCATTGAAAGTACGACTGGGAGAACACATAAATAATATACAAAAAGGATGTGAGGGACACCCACTATCCCTCCACTATAAAGAAAGACATTCAAAACATCCCAGGGGAACAAGCTTTTTTGGAATAGAGAAAATCAACCCCCACTGGCGGGGAGGGAACTTCATAGCCCAAATGTCCAGGGCTGGATCAAAACTGATTTTTTACTTGAACACAATGACCCCCCACGGGCTTCATGATGAATTTCAGATATTTGGTTTTCTATGAAAACTGGTCTTTTTTATATGCACCCACCAAATTATGCATATAAGAAAATATTGACCCACCATAACTGTCTGCTGTATACATTGGATTTATTCAGATGGACACTGGATCTAATACATCATAAATAGCATTACTATCTGGCAGGGAGATAAGGAGAACGGTTTGCGAGTGTATATCAGGCAACTATGAGGTCCACTCTCACATCCCCGACAAAGGAGACTGGTGTATTGTCTCCAAAATGCGTTGGAGTGTTTTTTGGCCCTCACTGAACCCTGTAGTGATGTCAATGCAACTGCCGGTACCACCAGACATACTCTAAAGCCAGAGATCCCACAGTTGAGATGCCACCGGCCGGGGCGCACTCCAGTGATTTCGCGAATCTCCACTCCACTCCACGAATCTGCACTTTATCACTGTCTTGCGCTCTATCATGCACCTTATGTGTCAGGTATGCACCTTCTTTTAGTTAAATATTTTATAATCCTTTAATTTTATATTATCTTTTAATATATTTATATATTAATATTTTTTTCAGCTTCTGAAAAATTCCAGTCACATTTGCACTTTATGCAACAATAGAAAGAGCGCTTCGGCACAGCCACCACAAAATGAGTGAAATGGAACAGGTGTGTGCAGGTGCAGGACAGTTCACGTGACCCTTTAGACGGGGTTCTCAGTCCGGAGACATGGAATAATTATGTTCATGAAAAGCAGAAAGACGGCACTCACCAGACTGCAGGGATCAGAGGAATTTATTCGTGCTACCAGCGGATTACAGCATGGGGAGATGAGGGGGACACCGCAGGGTTATAGCTATTTCATGCACTGGGCGCACTTCAACAGACCAGAGGTCTGTTGAAGTGCACCCAGCGCACAAAATAGCTATAACCCAGTGGTGTCCCCCTCATCTCCCCATGCTGTAATCCGCTGGTAGCACGAATAAATTCCTCTGATCCCTGCAGTCTGGTGAGTGCCGTCTTTCTGCTTTTCATGAACATTTGCACTTTATCATCGCCTGGCAATCACACCTACCGTCTACAGGTAAACACTGTCTTCATCAAATGATATTATAAGTCCCACACAGCGCTTTTTGTCTTTTCAATAGAGTTGTAAATTACTTCTATTTAAAAATCTTAATTCTTCCAGTACTTATCAGCTGCTGTATGCTCCACAGGAAGTTCTTTTCTTTTTGAATTTCCTTATTGTCTGACCACAGTGCTCTCTGCTGACACCTCTGGAAGGTAAGTACTGGAAGGGTTAAGAAGTAATTTACAAATCTCAACAGAAAAAGAGCACACACCTGGAAATCTTGCTTGTGATGCTGTCACGCCCCCTCCCATAGGCTTTCATTGAAGGGGTGGAACGTGACGTCACACGGGGGCGGGGCTGTGATGTCACAATGCTCCGGCCCCAGTGATCGCCAGTAATCAGACCCGGAGCGAACGTGCTCTGGGGACTGATTGTAACGGGGTGCTGCATGCAAGATCACGGAGGTCCCCAGCGGCGGGACCCCCGCGATCAGGCATCTTATCCCCTATCCTTTGGATAGGGGATAAGATGTCTTAGCGCCAGAGTACTCCTTTAAAGGGATAAGCCAGCTTAGAAAACTTAAAGGATAAAAGGGTGAAAAACTTTTTTTTTTTTTTTAAATCAACTGGTGCCAGAAAGTTAAACAGATTAGTAAATTACTTCTATTTAAAAACCTTAATCCTTCCAGTACTTATCAGCAGCTCTATGCTCCACAGGAAGTTCTTTTCTTTTTAAGTTTCTTTTCTGTCTGACCACAGTGCTCTCTGCTGACACCTCTGTCCATGTCAGGAGAGGTTTGCTGTGGGAATTTGCTCCTGCTCTAGATAGTTCCTGAGACAGACAGAGGTGTCAGCAGAGAGCACTGTGGTCAGACAGAAAAGAAACTTAAAAAGAAAAGAACTTCCTGAGGAGCATACAGCAGCTGATAAGTACTGGAAGGGTTAAGATTTTTAAATAGAAGTAATTTACAAATCTAAATAAAAAAATATTAATCTCACCTCAAGGACTTTATTTTTCCATATATTTAATTTATTTTAAAAAAATGTTTTATTTATTTTTCCATATATTTGGTCGGTAATCGATCTGATTAACCACATATACCTTGGATTTTGGTTGTGAGCGGCACACACATTTCTCTTTTTCCTAATTTAGAAATCTGTTTAACGTTCTGGCACCAGTTGATTAAAAAAAATATATAGTTTTTCACCGGAGTACCCTTTTAAGTTTTCTAAGCTGGCTAACCCCTTTAAGGTCACAGAACCAGATACGCAGCAATACCGATCAGTGTTTTATGCTTGCCATTCATTAGCTTCTCTAAACTTTGGTTTTTTCAGGGTAATATGTAGATAAAGGCAGAACAAAGATATAGCCTCAGTATCTAGGTATAAACGTGCAGGATATTAATGTGGATTAAACAAGTTGTCATTTCTGATCCAGCGCAGAGCTCTCTGTAAATACAATGTTATTGCCGCAGCACCGGTGCTAGATTTAAAGCTCTACAGATAGCATGGACGCCTTTGTCTAACTCACTGTGGGAATTCATCTTAATTACATTTTTTCCCCCCAGAAAAGTCTGATAGATCAAGATACCTGAAACCCATTGTACTGTCTAAAACACAGTGTAAAGGAGAAGGAGAACACATTAGCATCACAATGAAAGAAATAATAGGCTGCAAACTCCAAAAGATTATCTAACATCGCTAATCAGAAAACGTCTCGGCAAAGAAAATATCCAGTTGGGAGACAAAAAGTCAGAGGTCTCTTGAGGACAGTCCTGTCGCCTCATAGTTATAGTAGCGTGCGTCCTCCATGGTGTCATAACATGAAGGACGCACTCTACAATAAGTCTCCAAACTGTGGACCTTCAGCTATTGCAAAACTACAACTCCCGGCATGCCCGGACAGCCGTTGGCTGTCCGGGCATGCCGGGAGTTGTAGTTTTGCAAAAGCTGAAGGTCCACAGTTGGGAGACCATGGCTGTTCCCAATTCAGATCAAGGCCTGTGAGAGCCAAAATGTCAGAAGAGGACAGGGTCTCATTGGTAGTAACTCTTTTATGATATCTATTGTGACGTACCTACTAGCCTCTCTATTGGTGTCGTTGGGTGCCGAGGTTTTATTCTTACCATTGAAGTCAATAGGCTGACCCTGTAACACTTGGACATGTTGAGTCTTCTAGAGGAAGAGATGATCAGTACAGAAAGACCTCCCGTTTTTTCAGAGTTCCCTAATAAGCTATGTGACCATGGGTTTTCAGAAGGGATATCCTGATACTGGGATTTTTAATATTTTTCTTTTGGAGAGGACTTATTGGGGGAAAGAACTTAATGGCGGCATCTACCTGATAGGAGGTTCCCTACCTACCTGACTACCTATCTACTGGAGGCTTCAACCTAAAAGGAGAAACTACTTAATATGGGCATCTACCTAAAAGGAGGTTCACTATCTACCTGACTACCTAACTACTGGGGGCTTCTACCTAAAAGGGGAAACTACTTAATCGGAGCATCTACCTAAAAAGAGGTTCCCTATCTACCTGACTACCTAAATACTGGGGGCTTCTACCTAAAAGGGGAGGGGTCCCTACATACCTACTGGGTGCTTTTACCTAAAAGATGGATTCCCTACTTATCTATCTTCTGGGGGCCTCGTCCTAAAAGGGGAGGATTATTTACCTACCTACTTACTGGGGGCTTAATTAATTAGAGGGATTTAATACCTACTGGGGGGTTCTACCTCATAAGGGGGATTCCCTACTTACCTACCTACTCAGGGCTTCTACCTAAAAGGGGAGGATTACCTAAATACCTACTTACTGGGGACTTCTACTTAATAAGAGGGATTTAATACCTAATGGGGCTTTTACCTAAAAGGGGGATTCCCTATATATCTTCTGGGAGATACCTACTAGGGGTCTTCTTCCCAACAGGAGAGATTCAATACCTAACAGGGGTGTTTCCCTGCTTACATACATTCTGGTGGGAGCTTCTACCCTATAAGGGGTTCTCTACCTACTGGAGGCGTCTACCTAATAAGGGAAATTCTCTACACACTTACTGACAGCTTCTACCTTATAAGAGGGATTACCTACTTCTGAAGGCCTTTAACTAATAGAGGGAGATTCCCTACCTACCTACTGGGTGCTTCTATCTAATAGGGGGAATTCTCTTCCTAACTACCGGGGGCATATCTTAATTATATGTTTGAGTGAGGGCCTCATTTTCCACTTCTGCCCAAGGCTTTACAAAGTCTAGAGCCCCCTCTGGTACTCGTATTTTGTAATATTGTATTGGGATATCCCTAGTTGTCAGAACACCTGTAAGTGTAACCTAGTGGAGTATAAACCCTAGCTGTGATGTCCTTGGGCCACATGAGCTTCTCTAACATGTAGCATTCAGCTTATTTTATACGTCCTTTTTAAAAACATTAAGCATTGGATATTCCTAATGCATTCCCGTCCAAACAGAGTAAAAAAGTAATCACATTAATTTCTATTAATCCATACAATTATATGGCAGGCACAGACGCCATGGTTTATCAGATCCTTCCAACAATAGCTCATGTAAGATAATGTTCATTCTTCTAAAGCAACCACAGTAAAGCTCCACATAATACTTCAAATGAATGCAAATCCTTCAAGAAAACACAGGGGGTTATTGAGATTAGCTCTTTTTTTTATTGAGTATAATATCCTCACTACTTTAAGAGGATCTCCCAGTTCTCTTTACATATCTGGAGTATAGCATGTAAAAAAAACAGGAACAGAATAGATGGCGCTATCGAAGTGCCGTAAATAATAGTAATACTCCAAAACAATGATAGTTACATAGTTAGATAGTTAGTATGGTTGAAAAAAGACATACGTCCATCAAGTCCAACCAGGGCATTGAAGGGAAGGGTGTAAGGGGATAAGGGAAAGGATGTAGTTTTATAATTCTGCATAAGCATTAATGTTATTTTGTTTCAGGAATGTATCTAACCCTGTTTTAAAGCTGTTAATTGTTCCTGCTGTGACCAGTTCCTGAGGTAGACCATTCCATAAATTCACAGTCCTCACGGTAAAGAAGGCGTGTCGCCCCTTTAGACTAAACCTTTTCTTCTCCAGACAGAGGGAGTGCCCCCTCGTCCTTTGGGGGGGTTTAACCTGGAATAGTTTTTCTCCATATTTTTTGTATGGGCCCTTTATATACTTATATACGTTTATTATATCCCCCCTTAAACGTCTCTTCTCAAGACTAAACAATTGTAACTCCTTTAATCGCTCCTCATAGCTAAGATGTTCCATGCCCCATATTAGTTTAGTCGCGCATCTCTGCACCCTTTCCAGCTCCGCAGTGTCCCTTTTATGAACAGGCGACCAAAACTGAACAGCATATTCCAGGTGAGGCCGTACCAATGCTTTATAAAGGGGGAGTATTATGTCCCTGTCCCTCGAGTCCATGCCTCTTTTGATACATGACAATATCCTGCCGACCTTGGAAGCAGCAGCCTGACATTGCATGCTATTCTGTAGTCTGTGATCTACAAGTACACCCAGATCCTTCTCTACCAGTGACTCTGACAGTTTAATCCCCCCTAAGACATACGATGCATGCAGGTTATTAGTACCCAGATGCATAACTTTACATTTATCCACATTGAACCTCATTTGCCAAGTGGATGCCCAGACACTTAGTCTATCCAAGTCATCTTGTAACTTATGTACATCCTCTATAGACTGTACTGTGCTACAAAGCTTGGTGTCATCTGCAAAGATAGAAACAGAGCTGTTAATACCATCCTCTATATCATTGATAAATAAATTAAACAACAGCAGGCCCAGTACAGAACCTTGGGGTACACCACTAATTACCGGGGACCAATCAGAGTACGAATCATTGACCACCACTGTTACGCCGAGCGCTCCGGGTCCCCGCTCCTCCCCGGAGCGCTCGCTTCACTCTCCCCGCTGCAGCGCTCCGGTCACGTCCCCTGACCCGGGGCGCTGCGATTCCGCTGCCAGCCGGGATGCGATTCGCGATGCGGGTAGCGCCCGCTCGCGATGCGCACCCCGGCTCCCCTACCTGACTCGCTCTCCGTCTGTTCTGTCCCGGCGCGCGCGGCCCCGCTCCCTAGGGCGCGCGCGCGCCGGGTCTCTGCGATTTAAAGGGCCACTGCGCCGCTGATTGGCGCAGTGGTTCCAATTAGTGTGTTCACCTGTGCACTTCCCTATATCACCTCACTTCCCCTGCACTCCCTTGCCGGATCTTGTTGCCATTGTGCCAGTGAAAGCGTTCCTTGTGTGTTCCTAGCCTGTGTTCCAGACCTTCTGCCGTTGCCCCTGACTACGATCCTTGCTGCCTGCCCCGACCTTCTGCTACGTCCGACCTTGCTTCTGCCTACTCCCTTGTACCGCGCCTATCTTCAGCAGCCAGAGAGGTGAGCCGTTGCTAGTGGATACGACCTGGTCACTACCGCCGCAGCAAGACCATCCCGCTTTGCGGCGGGCTCTGGTGAAAACCAGTAGTGGCTTAGAACCGGTCCACTAGCACGGTCCACGCCAATCCCTCTCTGGCACAGAGGATCCACTACCTGCCAGCCGGCATCGTGACAGTAGATCCGGCCATGGATCCCGCTGAAGTTCCTCTGCCAGTTGTCGCTGACCTCACCACGGTGGTCGCCCAGCAGTCACAACAGATAGCGCAACAAGGCCAACAGCTGTCTCAACTGACCGTTATGCTACAACAGTTACTACCACAGCTTCAGCAGTCATCTCCTCCGCCAGCTCCTGCACCTCCTCCGCAGCGAGTGGCCGCTCCTGGGATACGCTTATCCTTGCCGGATAAATTTGATGGGGACTCTAAGTTTTGCCGTGGCTTTCTTTCCCAATGTTCCCTGCATCTGGAGATGATGTCGGACCTGTTTCCCACTGAAAGGTCTAAGGTGGCTTTCGTAGTCAGCCTTCTGTCCGGAAAAGCCCTGTCATGGGCCACACCGCTCTGGGACCGCAATGACCCCGTCACTGCCTCTGTACACTCCTTCTTCTCGGAAATCCGAAGTGTCTTTGAGGAACCTGCCCGAGCCTCTTCTGCTGAGACTGCCCTGTTGAACCTGGTCCAGGGTAATTCTTCCGTTGGCGAGTATGCCGTACAATTCCGTACTCTTGCTTCAGAATTGTCCTGGAATAATGAGGCCCTCTGCGCGACCTTCAAAAAAGGCCTATCCAGCAACATTAAAGATGTTCTGGCCGCACGAGAAATTCCTGCTAATCTACATGAACTTATTCACCTAGCCACTCGCATTGACATGCGTTTTTCCGAAAGGCGTCAGGAACTCCGCCAAGATATGGACTCTGTTCGCACGAGGCGTTTCTTCTCCTCGGCTCCTCTCTCCTCTGGTCCCCTGCAATCTGTTCCTGTGCCTCCCGCCGTGGAGGCTATGCAGGTCGACCGGTCTCGCCTGACACCTCAAGAGAGGACACGACGCCGTATGGAGAACCTCTGCCTGTACTGTGCTAGTACCGAACACTTCCTGAGGGATTGTCCTATCCGTCCTCCCCGCCTGGAAAGACGTACGCTGACTCCGCACAAGGGTGAGACAGTCCTTGATGTCTACTCTGCTTCTCCACGTCTTACTGTGCCTGTGCGGATGTCTGCCTCTGCCTTCTCCTTCTCTACAGTGGCCTTCTTGGACTCTGGATCTGCAGGAAATTTTATTTTGGCCTCTCTCGTCAACAGGTTCAACATCCCCGTGACCAGTCTCGCCAGACCCCTCTACATCAATTGTGTAAATAATGAAAGATTGGACTGTACCATACGTTTCCGCACGGAGCCCCTTCTTATGAGCATCGGATCTCATCATGAGAGGATTGAACTTTTGGTCCTCCCCAATTGCACCTCGGAAATTCTCCTTGGACTTCCCTGGCTTCAGCTTCATTCCCCAACCCTGGATTGGTCCACTGGGGAGATCAAGAGTTGGGGGTCCTCTTGTTCCAAGAACTGTCTAAAGCCGGTTCCCAGTAACCCTTGCCGTAACTCTGTGGTTCCTCCAGTAACCGGTCTCCCTAAGGCCTATATGGACTTCGCGGATGTTTTCTGCAAAAAACAAGCTGAGACTTTACCTCCTCACAGGCCTTATGATTGCCCTATCGACCTCCTCCCGGGCACTACTCCACCCCGGGGCAGAATTTATCCTCTCTCTGCCCCAGAGACTCTTGCCATGTCCGAATACGTCCAGGAGAATCTAAAAAAGGGCTTTATCCGTAAATCCTCCTCTCCTGCCGGAGCCGGATTTTTCTTTGTGTCCAAAAAAGATGGCTCCCTACGTCCTTGCATTGACTACCGCGGTCTTAATAAAATCACGGTTAAGAACCGCTACCCCTTACCCCTCATCTCTGAACTCTTTGATCGCCTCCAAGGTGCCCACATCTTTACTAAATTGGACTTAAGAGGCGCCTATAACCTCATCCGCATCAGAGAGGGGGACGAGTGGAAAACGGCATTTAACACCAGAGATGGACACTTTGAGTATCTGGTCATGCCCTTTGGCCTGTGCAACGCCCCTGCCGTCTTCCAAGACTTTGTCAATGAAATTTTTCGTGATCTGTTATACTCCTGTGTTGTTGTATATCTGGACGATATCCTAATTTTTTCTGCCAATCTAGAAGAACACCGCCAGCATGTCCGTATGGTTCTTCAGAGACTTCGTGACAACCAACTCTATGCCAAAATTGAGAAATGTCTGTTTGAATGCCAATCTCTTCCTTTTCTAGGATATTTGGTCTCTGGCCAGGGACTACAGATGGATCCAGACAAACTCTCTGCCGTCTTAGATTGGCCACGCCCCTCCGGACTCCGTGCTATCCAACGCTTTTTGGGGTTCGCCAATTATTACAGGCAATTTATTCCACATTTTTCTACCATTGTGGCTCCTATCGTGGCTTTAACCAAAAAAAATGCTGATCCCAAGTCCTGGCCTCCTCAAGCAGAAGACGCCTTTAAACGACTCAAGTCTGCCTTTTCTTCGGCTCCCGTCCTCTCCAGACCTGACCCTTCCAAACCCTTCCTATTGGAGGTTGATGCCTCCTCAGTGGGAGCTGGAGCTGTTCTTCTACAAAAAAATTCTTCCGGGCATGCTGTCACTTGTGGTTTTTTCTCTAGGACCTTCTCTCCAGCGGAGAGGAACTACTCCATCGGGGATCGAGAGCTTCTAGCCATTAAATTAGCACTTGAGGAATGGAGGCATCTGCTGGAGGGATCAAGTTCTCCTGTTATTATCTACACCGACCACAAGAACCTCTCCTACCTCCAGTCTGCCCAACGGCTGAATCCTCGCCAGGCCCGGTGGTCTCTGTTCTTTGCCCGATTTAATTTTGAGATTCACTTTCGTCCTGCCGATAAGAACATTAGGGCCGATGCTCTCTCTCGTTCCTCGGATGCCTCAGAAGTTGAACTCTCTCCGCAACACATCATTCCACCTGACTGCCTGATCTCCACTTCTCCTGCTTCCATCAGGCAGACTCCTCCAGGAAAGACCTTTGTTTCTCCTCGCCAACGCCTCGGAGTCCTCAAATGGGGTCACTCCTCCCATCTCGCAGGTCATGCGGGTATCAAGAAATCTGTGCAACTCATCTCCCGCTTCTATTGGTGGCCGACTCTGGAGACGGATGTTGTGGACTTTGTGCGAGCCTGCACTATCTGTGCCCGGGATAAGACTCCTCGCCAGAAGCCCGCTGGTTTTCTTCATCCTCTGCCTGTCCCCGAACAGCCTTGGTCTCTGATTGGTATGGATTTTATTACTGATTTACCCCCTTCCCGTGGCAACACTGTTATTTGCGTGGTCGTTGATCGATTCTCCAAAATGGCACATTTCATCCCTCTTCCTGGTCTTCCTTCTGCGCCTCAGTTGGCTAAACAATTTTTTGTACACATTTTTCGTCTTCACGGGTTGCCTACGCAGATTGTCTCGGATAGAGGCGTCCAATTCGTGTCTAAATTCTGGAGGGCTCTCTGTAAACAACTCAAGATTAAATTAAATTTTTCTTCTGCATATCATCCCCAGTCCAATGGACAAGTAGAAAGAATTAACCAGATCTTGGGTGATTATTTGCGACATTTTGTTTCCTCCCACCAGGATGACTGGGCAGATCTCCTCCCATGGGCCGAATTCTCGTATAACTTCAGGGTCTCTGAGTCTTCCTCCAAATCTCCATTTTTCGTGGTGTACGGCCGTCACCCTCTTCCCCCCCTCCCTACTCCCTTGCCCTCTGGTCTGCCCGCTGTGGATGAAATTTCTCGTGACCTTTCCATCATATGGAGAGAGACCCAAAATTCTCTCTTACAGGCTTCATCACGCATGAAGAAGTTCGCGGATAAGAAAAGAAGAGCTCCTCCCGTTTTTTCCCCTGGAGACAAGGTATGGCTCTCCGCTAAATATGTCCGCTTCCGTGTCCCTAGCTACAAGTTGGGACCACGCTATCTTGGTCCTTTCAAAATTTTGTGTCAAATTAATCCTGTCTCTTATAAACTTCTTCTTCCTCCTTCTCTTCGTATCCCTAATGCCTTTCACGTCTCTCTTCTCAAACCACTCATCCTCAACCGTTTTTCTCCCAAATCTGTTCCTCCCACTCCTGTTTCCGGCTCCTCGGACATCTTCTCGGTCAAAGAAATCTTAGCTGCCAAAAAGGTCAGAGGGAAAAATTTTTTTTTAGTGGACTGGGAGGGTTGTGGTCCCGAAGAGAGATCCTGGGAACCTGAGGACAACATCCTAGACAAAAGTCTGCTCCTCAGGTTCTCAGGCTCTAAGAAGAGGGGGAGACCCAAGGGGGGGGGGTACTGTTACGCCGAGCGCTCCGGGTCCCCGCTCCTCCCCGGAGCGCTCGCTTCACTCTCCCCGCTGCAGCGCTCCGGTCACGTCCCCTGACCCGGGGCGCTGCGATTCCGCTGCCAGCCGGGATGCGATTCGCGATGCGGGTAGCGCCCGCTCGCGATGCGCACCCCGGCTCCCCTACCTGACTCGCTCTCCGTCTGTTCTGTCCCGGCGCGCGCGGCCCCGCTCCCTAGGGCGCGCGCGCGCCGGGTCTCTGCGATTTAAAGGGCCACTGCGCCGCTGATTGGCGCAGTGGTTCCAATTAGTGTGTTCACCTGTGCACTTCCCTATATCACCTCACTTCCCCTGCACTCCCTTGCCGGATCTTGTTGCCATTGTGCCAGTGAAAGCGTTCCTTGTGTGTTCCTAGCCTGTGTTCCAGACCTTCTGCCGTTGCCCCTGACTACGATCCTTGCTGCCTGCCCCGACCTTCTGCTACGTCCGACCTTGCTTCTGCCTACTCCCTTGTACCGCGCCTATCTTCAGCAGCCAGAGAGGTGAGCCGTTGCTAGTGGATACGACCTGGTCACTACCGCCGCAGCAAGACCATCCCGCTTTGCGGCGGGCTCTGGTGAAAACCAGTAGTGGCTTAGAACCGGTCCACTAGCACGGTCCACGCCAATCCCTCTCTGGCACAGAGGATCCACTACCTGCCAGCCGGCATCGTGACAACCACTCTCTGGGTACGATGCATGAGCCAGTGTTCAATCTAGTTACAAACTAAAGTTTCCAAGCCCAAAGACCTTAACTTGTCAGACGTCTATGAGGGACAGTATCAAACGCTTTGGCAAAATCCAGAAACACTATATCCACAGCCATTCCTCTGTCAAGGGTTCTACTCACCTCTTCATAAAAGCAAATTAGATTGGTTTGACAACTTCTATCCTTAGTAAACCCATGCTGGTTATCACTTATAATACAATTATCCCCTATGTATTCCTGTATGTAATCCCTTATAAGTCCTTCAAACAATTTACCCACAATGCATGTTAGACTTACCGGTCTATAATTGCCTGGTGAAGACCTAGAGCCCTTCTTGAAGATTGGTACCACATTAGCCTTGCGCCAGTCCCTTGGCACAATACCAGACACCAGAGAATCTCTAAATATCATGAACAAGGGTACAGATATTACTGAACTTACCTCTCTAAGATAGTTATATTGTTTGTGCAAATACATATATATATATATATATATATATATAGAGAGAGAGAGAGAGAGAGAGAGAGAGAGAGAGAGAGAGAGAGAGAAGATGGTATTGGTTTATCTATATATATCTATATAAAGAGCGCATAAAAGTGACTGAGCATATTGGATATATATTGGTCCGTCGGTGTACCACTGTTTGCACAGTCAGGAGTAGGCAGATGGGAAGTACGTTAAGTGAAAGATGGTGTTCCACTCACCTACTACCACTACTAAAACTTGGAGAGCGTGGTCTTGGGATTGGATGCTCCGGCAGTTCCCAGGGGAAACAAAAGAGGATGGCTATAGTGGCGCCTCGAGGATCGGGATTATGTAAGTGGCACATATTCAAGCATATCCTAAACATATTCAAGCACAGTTTAATAGGTACATCACATTGTATATGATGTTAAAGCGGGACATACATCGCTCCGCTCCGAGAGCCAGCGCCAATATAGAAATTTGCCTTTACATACCTAAAAATCGTGATATTTCAAATCCAGCGAAAAAGCCACAGACATTACATCATTATGCATTTTACCATCCCAACTCTGTCAGCCATATGAACTATGAACTTCAAGCTGACAGCTATTGCATGCATCCCTGCTAACCATTGAACGCAAATCGGACTACATCACTTCCATCAATGAGTGACGTCACAGAATCTTTTACCCGCACAGATCCAAACTTGTTCTCTATATATATGCTAGATGTACATGCCTGACCATACCAGCCTGACGGAGCGGGGGCCACCTCGTGAAACGTGTTGCTATTTTCCTTGTTTTATCCTTTATGTTATTGCCAAGATAGAATAAACAAGTATCCGTTAGCAGTAGGACACTTGTTTTACTTGCCGCACACATAATCCCGATCCTCGAGGCACCGCTATAGCCATCCTCTTTTGTTTCCCCTGGGAACTGCTGGAGCCTCTGATCCCAGGACCACACTCTCTTTACATACCTAAAAAGTATTTGTGATATAAATATAGTATTTATATGGACCAGTCCTCTAAAGTACTAAAGATCTATGGATAAAGAATAGATAGAAGGTAGTATGGATGAATGTATATAGACAATTTATTAATTCTAAGATAATTACAGATATCATATTGCTACTGAAGAAAATGTCCGAGACATTGAAATGCGTCTAGCCTACTATACATGCTATTGCACCCTAAGACTATCAAAATTACCACCCGAACTGCTGAATGCCCTCGATTTGGAGACCACTGCAGCACGCGTGCACATAGTGTTAAGTTCACACACGTGGAACGCCTTCTCCGATTCACCTCCACAGCCCCGGCTTACCTGCGTGAGTCCCGGACATATCGCTATAGGCCGGGCGCCTGCCGTGCCAGCCTGGGACCCACAAACTGCCGGAGAACCGCTCACCCTCTACACAGACACAACCATGACAGCCGTACCAGCCTGAGCAGAAGTATATCCCGCGGAGGGTGAGTGGTGCTGTGCACCGACCATCATTATAAGCGCTATATTAACTCTTCAGGCATCCCAGCTTACTTATCCATTCATTCATTTATCCACTACCAATATTACTACTATTGGCACTATATCACCAACGAACTGTATTTTAAGAACTGTACCACCAATGAACTAAGTACAAGAAGTATACAAAAAGTATACAAACATATGAACTGTATCACCTACGGATCTTATGAACTACAATACTAAAGGATTAAGTGCAATAAGCAAACTGACATTTTTATTGAAATTTTTTTGATAATTTGCGATACTATTGATTATTTTAATATTATTTTACTGCTACCTTTTATTTTATTCCATTGTTACTAACTTGCATTGTCATTCACCTCACGCAAGGGCCCTGCTTAAGGTGATGACATATATTACTTATAATTAATCAATTTTCTATATACATTCATCCATACTACCTTCTATCTATTCTTTATCCATAGATCTTTAGTACTTTAGAGGACTGGTCCATATAAATACTATATTTATATCACAAATACTTTTTAGCTATAGGCCTTTTTGGGTGAAGGTAACACCGTTAACCTCAAGTACTTATTCTATATCCTAGGTGAGCTACACATACTGACTGGCTACGCATACATACTGACTGGCTACGCAATGACTTCTATTTAAAAAAATCTTAATCCTTCCCATACTTATCAGCTGCTGTATGCTCCACAGGAAGTTCTTTTATTTTTAAATGTATTTTCTGTCTGACCACAGTTCTCTCTGCTGACACCTACTTCTGTCTGAGGAACTGTCCAGAGCAGGAGCAAATCCCCATAGCAAACCTATCCTGCTCTGTCAGCAGAGAGCACTGTGGTCAGACAGAAAAGAAATTCAAAAAGAAAAGAACTTCCTCTGTAGCATACAGCAGCTTATAAGTACTGGATGGGTTAAGATTTTTAAATAGAAGTAATTTACAAATCTGTTTAAGGTTCTGGCACCAGTTGATTTAAAAACAAAAATAGTTTTTCACCGGAGTACCCTTTAAGACTAGGTTCACTAAGCTCCTAATAAGAGGAACTCATTCCTGGTGTTCAACATGACTACAACATCTCATTCGCAGTCTCCTTCATGGCTGCCAATTTAATTCCTGGTCCACAGCATAGCTCCCTATCTCATTCCAGGTCCCCAGCATGGCTTCCACTCTTGTTCCTAGTCTGTATCTCATTTCTAATCCCCAGCACGGATCCCTCTCTCAATTTTAGTCTCCAGTATTGCCCCCTCTTTTTCTTGGTCCCTAGCATGGCTCCACTACCGATTGCAGCATGATTTGGGCTGCACCCTTCCGGTCTCTGACAGCCTCCCTTTTCTTGGATCCAGTTATGCTTTCTGGTGATTAAATTGTCCTCGTCCTGCCCTTTTAGCTTCAGTGATGTGGGAAGATGCTGTCAATATGTCTCCTTTCATGTCCATTTCAAGTCTTCTTCTTGCTCCAGTTTGTTAGTGCAACACAGTTCCCGATCTGCTTTCAGACCAGATGTTTGTAGTCATTTTTTGCTTTTTGGCCACTATATTTCAGCCGTACTTTTAGGGGGCTGTAGTAAAGGCTCTAATGACTATTGGTCCAAATATGAAAACTGACACATTTTTGGGCCTTAAAGGGGTACTCCACCCCTAGACATCTTATCCCTTATCCAAAGGATAGGGGATAAGATGTCTGATTGCGGGGGGTCCCGTCTCTGGGGACCCCTGCAATATAGCATGCGGCACCCACCCATAGACTTGTATTGAGGGGACGGGGTGTGACGTCACAAGGGGGCAGAGTCATGACGTCATGGACTTCCGTTATCGTGGTCGCGACCCAGACCCTCCAGCGCTTCCGGACGAGAAAGATAGGGGATAAGATGTCTAGGGGGGGAGTATCCCTTTAAATGGAATACAGATCCAGCAGGACTTACCATTTGGAATAGCTATTAAAATGAATGAGAGATAAGGGAACTATATAACTATGAGTGTGCAACCTCCTCTAAACAGATGGGGAGGACACTACAGTGGTCCCTGTACATATGATGGTAATTGGTTCCGACAGGACCATCATATGTTGAAACCATCATATGTTGAGTACATATGTCTATGGAAAACTAGTAATTGGTTCCCGAGCCCCGAGACCATCATAGACCAGGCCTGGGGAGTTTTGGCCCAGGCCTGGGGTGGGGGACTTTGTGCCCAGGCCTGGGGGTCCTTTGCCCAGGCCTGGGGGTCTTTTGCTCAGGCCTGGGGGTCTTTGGTCCAGGCCTGGGGTCTCTGCTGTTATGTCCTGGGGAGAGGGGGTTATCGCTGCCGCTGCCATTGGGTGAGGGGTTAAGTTAACCCCTCACCCCATGGCAGCAGTAGCGTTAACCCCTCACCCCGCGGCAGCGTTAATGCTGCCGTGGTGAGGGGTTAACGACTCCGCCACGTGAGTGAGCTACTAAGTCATACTCACCAGCTCCTCACGTCTTCTCCTCACGGGCGGCGTTCCTCAAATGGCGGCGTAGACGCAGGCTGGCGACGTCACTGTCATGTGACGTGACGTTGTCACATGACTGCGGATTCGCCAATCAGCATCAAGAGGAGGACTCCGGTGCAACGGCACCCCGCAGTACGGCACCCCGGCAACCCGCACAACGGCACCCCGCACCATGGCAACCCGCACCACGGCGCCCCGCAGCCCGCACCGGTAAGTAAAATCATAGTGATGGCCCCGCAAAATGTATCGTATGTGGATACTTACTTCAACATACGATGGCCTCTGAGAGGCCATCGTATGTCGAAAAAAACGTATGTCGGGGCTATCGTAACTCGAGGGACCACTGTAGTTCATTACATTGGCAGGTGTCTGCACTTAATGGGGTATTCCAGGGGAAAAAAAATGTTTTATATCAACTGGCTCCAGAAAGTTAAACAGATTTGTAAATTACTTCTATTAAAAAATCTTAATCCTTTCAATAATTATCAGCTGCTGAAGTTGAGTTGTTGTTTTCTGTCTGGCAACAGTGCTCTCTGCTGACTTCTCTGCTTGTCTCGGGAACTGCACAGAGTAGAAGAGGTTTGCTATGGGGATTTGCTTCTAAACTGGTCGGTTCCCGAGACACATTTCATCAGAGAGCACTTAGACAGAAATAACAACTCAACTTCAGCAGCTCATAAGTACTGAAAGAATTAAGATTTTTTAATAGAAGTAATTTACAAATCTGTTTAACTTTCTGGAGCCAGTTGATGTATAAAAAAAAGTTTTTTCCGGGATAACCCCTTTAAATTGACATAGTCATTGACCTCACATAAAACACTCATTTAGGAAAGCTGTTTTACCTTAGAGGGTTGTGGTCATAGACAACCATAACATTCCCAAAATGTAAAGTTTAGCACTGCTACATCAGTAGATGGGTCCCACTTGTCCACATCCATGCAGAGTTGCATAATCTTATGTTTCACTCTGAGATAATAATTGTCCAGAAAATGTCACCAATGAAGACAACTTTCTTTCCACAAATGGTTCCTAAATTCTTCCATTTAATTGTTTTAGAAATCACCTTGTCTTTTTTGCCATGCATTTCATCCCAAAATTTAGAAACCTATTATAAGGCCTGCCTTGTGATTTTAGTGTCTGTATTATATCCTCAGGATCCTTCTATAGAGATCTAGACTATTATCTGTACGGCACAGACTGTATCTATGGTTGCTGATGTTGCAAAGTGTCAACGACCAATTCTTGACCTATTGAATAAGTATCCAGAGGATTTTGTGTAGCCTCTGGCCCAGCTGCTCTCATATGTGACAGCCCCGTGATCGGCAGTCATCAGACCCGGAGAGAACAGTCCTGTCAGCAAGCATTTCTGACTCATGCTGGAGTCCTAAACACTCAGAGCTGCCAGACTGCTTTGTTCACAGCCAAACAGGCTGTGAACAAAGCAGGCTGGCAGCTCTGAGTGTTCTCCTTTGCGAACAAAGCAGACTGGCAGCTCGTAGTGTTTAGGACTCCAGCATTAGTCTGAAATGCTTGCTGCCAGGACTGGTAGGAACCTATAACACCAGAATGTAACAGGAACAGACAACCATCTATAATTTGTTCAGAAACATTTCAGAGAACTTGTTTAAACATTGACCAGGAATGCTACAAAAAGTTAATTTGTTGGTCCCAGCAGATTCTCCTCACCCCTCATTGATAGATTTCTCCCGATATTCAAAGAGATGGTTGTAATAAGCGAGACTGTCCCTGTCTTATGCTGCCAGGAGTGGAAAACCTTTTTTTTTTTTTAAATCAACTAGTGCCAGAAAGTTAAACAGATTTGTAAATTACTTCTATTAAAAAATCTTAATCCTTCCAGTACTTATTAGCTGCTGAATACTATAGGGGGAATTCTTTTCTTTTTGGAACACAGAGCTCTCTGCTGACATCATGACCACAGTGCTCTCTGCTGACATCTCTGTCCATTTTAGGAACTTTCCACAGCAGCATATGTTTTGTATTGGGATTTTCTCCTACTCTGGATAGTTCTTAAAATGGACAGAGATGTCAGCAGAGAGCACTGTGTTCCAAAAAGAAAAGAATTTCCTCTGTAGTATTCAGCAGTTAATAAGTACTGGAAGAATTAAGATTTTTATAGAAGTAATTTACAAATCTATTTAACTTTCCGCACCAGTTGATTTAAAAAAAAAAAGTTTTCCACCCCTTTAAAGTCCACAATAAATCCATAAGTGCACAATACAAAGTATTATTACAGATTTCAAATCATTGAAATCTTTTCTTCATATTTTCAGATTCTGCACCAAAATCTACAGAAGCAAATTTGTGCTTTCTCTTGTCTATCAGACTGCAGCATGAAAACAGTGAGTTGGGGATTACAGTGATTGAATAAAGAGACCGGGCACAGCACAGCAGTCTCAGGAAGGAAGTGAATGCATGGTGAGCGAGGGTGGACTCAGTACTTGCCTCGCATATTCCCCTTCCAGAGCAGTGGATGTCATAATGAGTGAGCAGAAGATTAGAGGAATTTGTGAGCCAAATACAGAAGTTTGACACATAAAAATACAGGTAAATCATCTGCATGACCTAGTAAGTAGAAGCATTGTTTTTCTGTGATATGACAGGTACGCTTTTATATGTGGTGCCACAAGGGTGTAAGGAATACCTGATCACTTTGTGACTCCAGGGCACCGTTAGCCTATAAACGGTCCAAGGTTGGAGACAGCTTCTCCTGGGCCAGATACGGGGAGTAAAGAAACACACTGACGTCAGGTTACGGATAACTGTCTTTTACTGAGCAGGGGCAGATGGTATTACACACCAACAGTATGGTGCAGAGTGGAGAGGATGCAGTATAACCCCTTGGGAGCCCTGTTGCCTTGCTGGGACTTATAGTGCTTTTCACCCAATTGATTAACCTCTTAAGGATGCAGGGCGTACCTGTACGCTCTGCGCCCAGTCCCGGTGTTAGAATTGGTGGCACAAAACATAAGCCTTAATATGGAATTTTAGGTGCAAAATTTAAATGGTTATGATTTTTAAAGGGTAAGGAGGAAAAAACAAAAGTCGAAAAAGCCTGAGTCCTTAAGGGGTTAATACTGACTTGATATGAGACTAAAGATTGTTCCAGGTCGCTAGGGTTCTGACAAGGTCCTGATACTTGCTCGCCAGGGCTTGAATTTCCTCTGTGCGGGGGGATCCCTTGCAGAATGGCTGGATTAGACTTGAGAAGAGATTTGTTCTGGACTTACCTCACAGCTCACACCTTTACCACACTTGTGCTCAGAACGCAGCTCTAGGCTGAACTCAACTGGGGCAACCAGCACAAAATTTAAGGGTTCCCATTGGCAGGCAGGGTCACATGGGCTTACACTGCTCCTCTGCTCTTAAACGTACAACACATATAAATAACATATAACACAGTACTTATGAAAAATGCAATAAACATCTGAGAAAGCTGTAGAACATAATAACTGTAGCAACCAGTCCTTTAGTGGGCCCAACACCTGTACCTCAGGTCTGGCCGAGGAAGTCCAAAGCCCACAGGACAACCTTTGGTGCTGGGACACCACAAATACACCCATTAGGGAGGGTGGTTACTATTCTTTGGACTATTGGCCAAATGAGCAAATGTTAAATTCATTGGTGTCTAGTGGTTTGTCCACCAAGGAATATAAAGCCTTGACAAATAACCTCTATCAGTTCCTGTGCAGTAGTATCTGCCAATTCACCGGCAGCTTAAAGGGTACCTGTCACTAAATAAACTTTCTAAACTAACTCAGGCTATGTTTCCTAACTACTTCTAACACTCCTCCCACCCTTAGAAAAAATGTCAGAGCTTTAAAAAGCTGTGTATCGTAACATTCTTCTTGCTCACATAGTGAAATCTTCCAGCAGAAGGAGGGGGGTGTTTCCCAGCAGGCATGGTGTCACTGAAGCCTACAGGATGAATAAAAGACCTCAAGCTTTGTGCAGCAGCTTTCAGTCTGTATATCTTTCATTGAGGCTCTGTTCAGCTTTTAGTCTGTGCAGCTTAGTCTGAGCAGCTGATTTCAGTGAGGTTCTTTGCAACCTTTAACCCCTTAAGGACGCAGGACGTAAATGTACGTCCTGGTGCGGTGGTACTTAACGCACCAGGACGTACATTTACGTCCTAAGCATAACCGCGGGCATCGAAGCGATGCCCGTGTCATGCGCGGCTGATCCCGGCTGCTGATCGCAGCCAGGGACCCGCCGGCAATGGCCGACGCCCGCAATCTCGCGGGCGTCCGCCATTAACCCCTCAGGTGCCGGGATCAATACAGATCCCGGCATCTGCGGCAGTGCGCGATTTGAATGAATGATCGGATCTCCCGCAGCGCTGCTGCGGGGATCCGATCATTCATAACGCTGCACGGAGGTCCCCTCTCCTGCCTCTGTCTGGCTCCCGGCGTCTCCTGCTCTGGTCTGTGATCGAGCAGACCAGAGCAGGAGATGACCGATAATACTGATCTGTTCTATGTCCTATACATAGAACAGATCAGTATTAGCAATCATGGTATTGCTATGAATAGTCCCCTATGGGGACTATTCAAGTGTAAAAAAAAATGTAAAAAAATGTAAAAGTAAAAGTAAAAAAAAGTGAAAAATCCCCTCCCCCAATAAAAAAGTAAAACGTCCGTTTTTTCCTATTTTACCCCCAAAAAGCGTAAAAATAATCTTTTTATAGACATATTTGGTATCGCCGCGTACGTAAATGTCCGAACTATTAAAATAAAATGTTAATGATCCCGTACGGTTAACGGCGTGAACGAAAAAAAAAAAGTCCAAAATTCCTACTTTTTTAATACATTTTATTTAAAAAAATTATAAAAAATGTATTAAAAGTTTTTTATATGCAAATGTGGTATCAAAAAAAAGTACAGATCATGGCGCAAAAAATGAGCCCCCATACCGCCGCTTATACGGAAAAATAAAAAAGTTATAGGTCATCAAAATAAAGGGATTATAAACATACTAATTTGGTTAAAAAGTTTGTGATTTTTTTTAAGCGCAACAATAATATAAAAGTATGTAATAATGGGTATCATTTTAATCGTATTGACCCTCAGAATAAAGAACACACATCATTTTTACCATAAATTGTACGGCGTGAAAACGAAACCTTACAAAATTAGCAAAATTTGCGTTTTTTGTTTTAATTTCCCCACAAAAATAGTGTTTTTTGGTTGCACCATACATTTTATGATATAATGAGTTATGTCATTACGAAGGAAAACTGGTCGCGCAAAAAACAAGCCCTCATACTAGTCTGTGGATGAAAATATAAAAGAGTTATGATTTTTAGAAGGCGAGGAGGAAAAAATGAAAACGTAAAAATTAAATTGTCTGAGTCCTTAAGGTCAAAATGGGCTGAGTCCTTAAGGGGTTAAAGGGGTACTCCGGTGGAAACTTTTTTTTTTTTAAATCAACTGGTGCCAGAAAGTTAAACAAATTTGTAAATTACTTCTATTAAAAAATCTTAATCCTTCCAGTACTTATTAGCTGCTGAATACTACAAAGGAAATTCTTTTCTTTTTGGAACACAGAGCTCTCTGCGGAATCACGAGCACAGTGCTCTCTGTTGACATCTCTGTCCATTTTAAGAACTGTCCAGAGAAGGAGAAAATCCCCATAGCAAACATATGCTGCTCTGGACAGTTCCTAAAATGGACAGAGATGTCAGCAGAGAGCACTGTACTCATGATGTCAGCAGAGAGCTCTGTTTTCCAAAAAGAAAAAAAATGTCTCTGTAGTATTCAGCAGCTATTAAGTACTGGAACGTTTAGGATTTTTTTTAATAGAAGTCATTTACAAATCTGTTTAATTTACAAATCTGTTTAAAGAGTACCCCTTTAATGAGGCTCTTTGCAGCTGTCAATCAAGCTCAGTGCAGAGAAACACTTCCGGAGTTTGGTCTCCTGCCATTACAAGCAAGAGACCAAAATCTGAAATTTTGACCAGACTGAATGTGTTCTGGCCAAGAAGGGAGACAGCGTATACAGCAGAAAAATAACATAAAGTTTTTTTTATTTTTTTTTTTATGTAAGCCAATTACAAAAGTTATTTATTTGGCATAAGGAATCAAATATTAATAATCATGTTTATTGACAGTGCCCATTTAAGTTATGGGTCCACTACTAGACTAAGCCCTGGCCTGGTCTTGTCTTCACATGTAGTTACCGGTAAAAAGTTAGGACGCCTACAAATAGATCCAATAGTACCTCAGTCACATCTGCAGCAATTATAACTACACTGCTAAGGAAGCAATTTATCGTATATACTCGAGTATAAGCCGACCCGAATATAAGCCGAGGCCTCTAATTTCACCCCAAAAACCCAGGAAAAGTTATTGACTCGACTATAAGCCTAGGGTGGGAAATACATCATCCCCCCTGTCATCATCCAGACCCCAGTCATAAACACCCCCGTCATCATCACCCTTTCATCATCCCCCCCTTCATCATTACCCTGTCATCATCCCCCCTTCATCATTACCCTTTCATCATCCCCCCTTCATCATCCCCCTGTCATCATCTCACACCACCCCCTTCATCATCACCACTTGTCAATGTCTGATTTAACAGTGGTCTTCAACCTGCGGACGTCCAAATGTTCCAAAACTACAACTCCCAGCATGCCCGGACAGCCATCGACTGTCCTCAGGTTGAAGACCACTGCCCGGGCCTTCGTCATCATCCAGCAACGTCCCTGTGCGTCGTCATCAAGGCAACATCATTACTCCGGGGCCGGGCGTGAAGCGCGGAGAAGAGGCCCCCCCGGTGAAGATGGACAGCCCGGAACGACTATCCCTCCCCACCGGACGGTCCTGCAGCACAGATGGCCCGGACCAGCTCACCCGAACGTCCCGCCGAGCGGAGGTGAGTACCAAACTAAAGGGGGGAGGGGGGGCTGGATGATGACGAAGGCCCGGGCAATGTTCTTCAACCTGCGGACCTCCAGATGTTTCAAAACTACAACTCCCAGCATGCCCGGACAGCCGATGGCTGTCCGGGCTTGCTGGGAGTTGTAGTTTTGAAACATCTAGAGGTCCGCAGGTTGAAGACCACTGAGGGCGGAGAGTTCACTCGAGTATAAGCCGAGGGGGGGTGTTTTCAGCACGAAAAATCATGCTGAAAAACTCGGCTTATACTCGAGTATATACGGTAATAGTAAATTTATGGGGCTGTGGGATTGTATTTGGTATTGGTAATCATCATTGAAATGTGCTAGTGGGAGAGGATGGGGAAAGCATTCATGGAAGGATTATTGTTGTGTTACATTACACATTACTGTATGTCCGAGCTTCATTATACACATTATCAGTATTAATTTAGATATACTGTTATATTACTGCCAAACTCCTAGCATGTGTAAGACAATCCCCAGCATGGCCACAAGTGTGTGACAAATCAATCGAGATGCTGCATTTGGAGGGATTAGATTTATCTATAATATGTCTGAGTTTTTTTCTATAGAATTATAATAGAAACCAAATGAAACATCCAAGTTAACTCATCACTTTTGACATTGCAGTTACATTAGAATAATATAGATTTATCATTTCTTACAGCAAATGGATCACATTACTTTTGTGCTGATTTGTGTGTTCCGGTTAAATGTTCAAGGGTTTGCAATTAAAGTGGGAAATGTGGAGTTTCTCTGGAGATGAGACAATATATTATCTTATAAATGAGCTGTAAATGACAAGAACCGTTTCTGTATTATTTTTTATTTTTTTATATTCCAAAATTTTTATTTTATAAAATAAGAATACATCATTACATGACACAAATAAATATACAAGTAATCGTAAGAAAGAAAAAACAAAACAAAAAAAAAAAAACATATGATTCATATATGATTTCTATTTGCTACTATTGTCGCCCCATTGATTTTGGCAAGTGTGCATTGCCACTGGGGTGTGGATGTAGTGCGACTTTAATTTTAACAGAGATCTACCTTCATTTTCTTAAGGTTCTTTTTTTAAGGGTTTGATTCATCATGACCAACACTTTCAGATTGGGACCCAAATTTTCCAGTAAAAACAGTGGCCAATCAGACTTTTCCCCTGAAGCAGCTCATGTAAAATATTCGCAATGCGAATTTTATTCGCGAATTTCGCATATTCGCGAATTTGCGAATATTCGCGAATATAGCACTATATATTCGTAATTACGAATATTGTTTTTTTTTTTTTTTTTTTTGTAATTTTTTTTTTTTTGTAATTTTTTTTTTTCACAGTGATCATCCCTCTCTGGTTCCAGCTTGTGTGGTGTAAAGAAGGCTGTAATACTACTGTGTGAGACTGGCGTGCGAATTTTCGCATATGCTAATTACGTTTATGTAAATTTCCGCATATGCTAATTTTCACATAGGCAAATTTTCGCACATGCGGAAATAAAAGGCAAATATTACGAATATGCGAATTTAGCGAATATATGACGAATATTCGTCTATATATTCGCGAAATATCGCGAATTCGAATATGGCCTATGCCGCTCAACACTACTTATTATGTGGGTTCCTAAAAAAAGAACACTCCCTCTATGACTTCTATGTACCCTAATAGGAAATATGAACAAGGGGTCTATTTCATGTTTGTACCTGCCAAGGTAGGTCTATCCCAGCACTCTGGGAGCCGCTGTATTGCTATATGCATGTTTGTGAATAAACACTCCAGGTGATTTCAGCATCTATTCGTGTGTGCAAAGATTTCTTCTATCTACTGCATATGTCTACTGATCCACGTGCACCACACTACAGAGATAAGTGCCAACTCCTTCTAGCACTCACCACTGCCAGTTCTCAATCACTGCTCTGCCTCCAGGACTCTTCTTGTTCTCTTCCCATCCTCTTCCTGCATTTTCCATCATGGCTGCAGTACCTGCTGTGACCCATAGAGTGCATGCATGTGCTCTTCCTGCAACTTAAAGTTCCTGTGTGGGCAGTTCTAATATGTCCTCTGCTACCTATCTCAGGCTGTTCCGCCTTGTCTCTTGTGCCTTAACACAAATTTTCATAGCAGAGGTGGGTTGTAACTAAACTACCATCCCGTATCTGACCTGTGGTTGTTTTGATTATGTTGACTCTGTCTAACCTTTATGTACCACACTGACCCTCATAGGCTTAAAGGGGTACTCCCATGGAAAACCCTTTTTTTTTTTAAATTTAATTTAATTTTTTTTATCAACTGGTGCCAGAAAGTTAAACAAATTTGTAAATTCCAGTACTTTTTAGGGGCTGTATACTACAGAGGAAATGCGTTTCTTTTTGGATTTCTCTTCTGTCATGACCACAGTGCTCTCTGCTGACCTCTGCTGTCCATTTTAGGAACTGTCCAGAGCAGCATATGTTTGCTATGGGGATTTTCTCCTGCTCTGGACAGTTCCTAAAATGGACAGCAGAGGTCAGCAGAGAGCACTGTGGTCATGACAGAAGAGAAATCCAAAAAGAAACGCATTTCCTCTGTAGTATACAGCCCCTAAAAAGTACTGGAATTTACAAATCTGTTTAAATTTCTGGCACCAGTTGATAAAAAAAAAAAGGTTTTCCATGGGAGTACCCCTTTAAGCCCATGAGGGTCAGTGTTGTATGTAAGGGTTAGGCAGAGTCAACATAATCAAAACAGCCACAGGTCAGATACGGGATGGTAGTTTAGTTACAACCCACCTCTGCTATGAAAATTTGTGTTAAGGCACAAGAGAGAAGGCGGAACAACCTGAGATAGGTAGCAGAGGACATATTAGAACTACCCACACTGGAACTTTAAGTTACAGGAAGAGCACATGCATGCACTCTGTAGTATACAGCCCCTAAAAAGTACTGGAAGGATTAAGATTTTTTTAATAGAAGTAATTTACAAATCTGTTTAACTTTCTGGCACCGGTTGATTTAAAAAAAAAAAAAAAAAAAGTTTTCCACGGGAGTACCCCTTTAACCCCTTAAGGACAATGGACGTACTCCTACGCCCCCGTTTCCGAGTCCTTAAGGACCGAGGACGTAGGAGTACGTCCTGTCCTTTCCCGGCCCCCTGCCGCTAGCCGGAGGGGAGCCGGTGCCCGATGCCTGCTGAAATCGTTCAGCAGGCATCGCGGCATATCGCCCAGGGGGGTCATTATGCCCCCCCATGTCGGCGATGGCCGCAGATCGCTGGACAATTCAGTCCAGCGATCTGCGGCGATTCCGGGTCAATCGGGTCTCCAGTGACCCGGTGACCCGGAATTACTGGCTGATCGGGGCCGTCAGAGACGGCCCCGAACAGCCAGAGCCTGCAGGGGTGAGGTGGCACTGGTGCCACCTCACGATCGCCCTGATTCGTCGGCCGGATTACCGGCCGATGAATCAGGGCGCCTGCTGCGGGTGTCACTCTCGCACCCGCTCCGCCCCTCTTCCGGAGGACGTGAGCGGGTGCGGGACGTGCACCCCTGGTGCTGGGGACCCCGATCCCCGGCGTTAATGTTGGGATCGGGGCCCCAGGAGCGACGACGACGGCGGCGGCAGCGGGACTGACCTGTGCGGCGATCAAGCAGCAGCAGGAGGTGAGTGACAGCCTCCTGCTGTTGCTTAGCAACAGCTCCCAGCATGCAAAAAGGGCATGCTGGGAGCTGTAGTTATGCAACAGGAGGAGGCAGACCACCACAACTCCCAGCATGCACTTATGGGCATGCTGGGACTTATGGTTTTGCAACAGCTGGAGGCACATTCTTTCTATGGAAAAATGTACCTTCAGCTGTTGTGTAACTACAACTCCCAGCTTGCACAAACAGCTTAAGTGCATGCTGGGAGTTGTAGTGGTGCATCTGGTGGTTGCATAACTACAACTCCCAGCATGCCCGTTGGCTGTCGGTGACTGCTGAGAGTTGTAGTTTTGCAACAGCTGAAGGCACACTGAGTTATGTAGCAAACCAGTGTGTCTCCAGCTGTTGCATAACTACAATCCCCAGCATCCCCAGCCAAAGTAGTATGCCTCCCGCTGTTGCATAACTACAACACCCAGCATGCCCTTCCGCTGTCCGTACATGCTGGGGGTTGTAGCTTTTGCAACAGCTGAAGGCACACTGGTTGCAAAAGACTGAGTTTGTTGCCAAACTCGGTGTTTCACAACCTGTGTGTCTCCAGCTGTTGCAAAACTACAACTCCCAGCATCCACTGATAGACCGTACATGCTGGGAGTTGTAGTTTTGCAACAGCTGGATGTCCCCCCCCCCCCCCCCAATGTGAATGTACAGGGTACACTCACATGGGCGGAGGATTACAGTAAGTATCCGGCTGCAAGTTTGAGCTGCAGCAAATTTTCTGCTGCAGCTCAAGCTGCCAGCCAGAAACTACTGTGAACCCCCCGCCGGTGTGACTGTACCCTAAAAACACTACACTAACACACAATAAAATAAAAAGTAAAAAAACACTACATATACACATACCCCTACAATAAAAATGAAAAACGTCTGGTACGCCACCGTTTCCAAAACGGAGCCTCCAGCTGTTGCAAAACTACAACTCCCAACATGCACTGATAGACCGTACATGCTGGGAGTTGTAGTTTTGCAACAGCTGGATGTTCCCCCCCCCCCAATGTGAATGTACAGGGTACACTCACATGGGCGGAGGATTACAGTAAGTATCCGGCTGCAAGTTTGAGCTGAGGCAAATTTTCTGCCGCTGCTCAAACTGCCAGCGAGAAACTACTGTGAACCCCCCGCCCGTGCGACTGTACCCTAAAAACACTACACTACCACAAAAAATAAAATAAAAAGTAAAAAACACTACATATACACATACCCCTACACAGCCCCCCTCCCCAATAAAAATGAAAAACGTCTGGTACGCCACTGTTTCCAAAACGGAGCCTCCAGCTGTTGCAAAACAACTACTCCCAGTATTGCCAGATAGCCACTGACTGTCCAGGCATGCTGGGACTTTTACAACAGCTGGAGGCACCCTGTTTGGGAATCACTGGCGTAGAATACCCCTATGTCCACCCCTATGCAATCCCTAATTTAGGCCTCAAATGCGCATGGCGCTCTCACTTTGGAGCCCTGTCGTATTTCAAGGCAACAGTTTAGGGTCACATATGGGGTATCGCCGTACTCGGGAGAAATTGTGTTACAAATTATGGGGGGTATTTTCTGCTATTACCCTTTTTAAAAATCTAAAATTTTTGGGAAACCAACATTTTAGGTAAAAAATTTTTTTTTTTTTTTTTACATATGCAAAAGTTGTGAATCACCTGTGGGGTATTAAGGTTCACATTACCCCTTGTTACGTTCCCCGAGGGGTCTAGTTTCCAAAATGGTATGCCATGTGTTTTTTTTTGCTGTCCTGGCACCATAGGGGCTTCCTAAATGCGGCATGCCCCCAGAGCAAAATTTGCTTTCAAAAAGCCAAATGTGACTCCTTCTCTTCTGAGACCTGTAGTGCGCCAGCAGAGCACTTCTCACCCCCATATGGGGTGTTTTCTGAAGCGGGAGAAATTGGGCTTCAAATTTTGGGGGGTATTTTCTGCTATTACCCTTTTTAAAAATGTAAAAATTTTGGGAAACCAAGCATTTTAGGTAAGAATTTTTTTTTTTTTAACAGATGCAAAAGTCGTCAAACACCTGTAGGGTATTAAGGTTCACTTTACCCCTTTTTACATTCCCCGAGGGGTCTGGTTTCCAAAATGGTATGCCATGTGGGTTTTTTTTGCGGTTCTGGCACCATAGGGGCTTCCTAAATGCGGCATGCCCCCAGAGCAAAATTTGCTTTCAAAAAGCCAAATGTGACTCCTTCTCTTCTGAGACCTGTAGTGCGCCAGCAGAGCACTTTTCACCCCCATATGGGGTGTTTTCTGAATCGGGAGAAATTGGGCTTCAAATTTTGGGGGCTATTTTCTGCTATTATCCTTTTTAAAAATGTAACATTTTTGGGAAACCAAGCATTTTAGGTAAAACATTTTTTTTTATTTTTTACATATGCAAAAGTCGTGAATCACCTGTGGGGTATTAAGGTTCACTTTACCCCTTGTTATGTTCCCCGAGGGGTCTAGTTTCCAAAATGGTATGCCATGTGGTTTTTTTTTTGCTGTCCTGGCACCATAGGGGCTTCCTAAAGGTGACATGCCCCCCAAAAACCATTTGTCGCTCCTTCCCTTCTGAGCCCTCTACTGCGCCCGCTGAACAATTAACATAGACATATGAGGTATGTGCTTACTCGAGAGAAATTGGGCTACAAATACAAGTAAAAATTTTCTCCTTTTTACCCCTTGCAAAAATTCAAAAATTGGGTTTACAAGAACATGCGAGTGTAAAAAATGAAGATTGTGAATTTTCTCCTTCACTTTTCTGCTATTCCTGTGAAACACCTAAAGGGTTAATACACTTATTGAATGTCATTTTGAATACTTTGGGGGGTGTAGTTTTTATAATGGGGTAATTTATGGGGTATTTCTAATATGAAGACCCTTCAAATCCACTTCAAACCTGAACTGGTCCATGAAAAATAGGGAGTTTGAAAATTTTGTGAAAAATTTCCAAATTGCTGCTGAACTTTGAAGCCCTCTGGTGTCTTCCAAAAGTAAAAACTCATAAATTTTATGATGCAAACATAAAGTAGACATATTGTATATGTGAACCCAAAAATGTTTTATTTTGAATATCCATTTTCCTTACAATCAGAGAGCTTCAAAGTTAGAAAAATGCAAAATTTTCATTTTTTTCATCAAATTTTGGGATTTTTCACCAAGAAAGGATGCAAGTTACCATACAATTTTACCACTAAGTTAAAGTAGAATATGTCACGAAAAAACAATCTCGGAATCAGAATGATAACTAAAAGCATTCCAGAGTTATTAATGTTTAAAGTGACAGTGGTCAGAATTGCAAAAAACGCTCTGGTCCTTAAGGTGTAAAATGGCCTGGTCCTTAAGGGGTTAATAAAGACCTTTGACTCTGAACCTGTGCTTCTTGCCATGATTCATCTGCCTGTACCTGACACAACCTGTGCATAAGTATGTCTTAGTACTGCTGCCTATGTTTAAGAGCTGAGCGCACTTCATATTCGGTTGGTCTCAGATGCTATCAGCAGCCGGGACCCACAACTAATGGCGGACATCACCGATCAGGGTTTTACGGGTAAAAGGCATTTTCGGCTAGCTCAGGAAGCTGATTGGGACCACTGAGAAGATAGGCGGAAGGTCCATACATGCCTCTGTCCTACCTCAACAGCCTGCACTAATAGAATGGCAAAAACATGGATCATAAACAGCATCGTTCACTGTTTGCAATTGAAAGATTGCATATAATAATCATCTATTGTAAAATAAAATTTAAAAAAGTGAATAAATGTGAAGAAGCCCCTTCCCTAATAATAGTTGGAATTATTCCCCTTTTCCCATTTCAAACAAAATAATGTTAACAAAAATAAAAAGAAACATTTAGGGTATCATTGCATGCAAAAAGGTTCAAATGATTAAAATATCATGTTATTGAAACTGCACGGTCAATGGTGTAAATGTAAAAAAATACTAGAATTCTATAGTCCAGAATTGCTGATTTTTGGGCACTTCATATAGCATAATAAATGATCAAACAGTCCCATTAATACATTATGGAACATGGGTCCTCCCAAGTGAATGAATCCATCTAGTTATTGTCTTTAATAAGCTCCATCCATCTGAGTAGTGTTTGATAAGATCGATATAGAGATGAAACTAGAATATGATAAATGGACCCTTCCTTATCCATATACTTACATACCGTGCCATTGATTGATGAAATCCAGGAGAACTGCCTCCAATTCCCCCAAGTGCGGAGTGTGCAGTGTGACCCCACTTCATCCTCCAGAACCTAAAATGTCTCTGACTCCACATTCTGTATGTAGGGCTGCCTGCTCCAGATAAGTACAAAGGCAATCTATGAGAGCGCTGTTTATCAGATAACGCGGTGATAAATTGTCCTCTCCAGGCCGAGAAAACATCATCAAAATTCTTAACACAAATCAATGTGCTGGAAAGACTGTAGTGTTTGACTGAAGGAGAATCTCCCTCCTGAAGTGTGTGACTAGTCCTTATGTGCAGACGTGATTAAAGGCAAATTCAGCACTTGGCCCTGAAAGCGGGTTTGTTGTACAAATAGTAAAACTGAATTCTTCTTCAGAAGTTGATGATAAGAGGGATCACATACTTTTTTTTTTTTTTAATGTCAAACACGGTATCGCCTTGGCGTTTATCACAGATCTTCACATAGGCCCTGGATGGATTTAAAGGTGTACTTGGTCCCGAGATATCTTATCCCCTTTCCCAAGTATAGGGGATAAGATGTCTGATCGTGGGGGTCCCGCGGCTGGGACCCCTGCAATCTCTGTGCAGCACCCAGCGTTCGTTTATAATGCTTGGAGCGGTCGGCGGGGGCCGTGACGTCACGACCATGCCCCTTGTGACATCACACCACACCCCTCAATGCAAGTCTATGGAAGGGGGCCACGCCCCCTCCCATAGACTTGCATTGAGAGGTGTGGTGTGACGTCACAAGGGGCATGGTCGTGACATCATGGCCCCCGCCGCCTGCTCCAAACATTCGGAACAAAATGTTCCAAATGATGGGGCAGCAGACTACTCTATTAATGCAGTTTAAAGTCAATAACACAGCTGGTAGCCCTATACAGAGGTTGGGAGGGGAGCGCTATGATAACTGGTGTCCAGATTGTGCACATTGCATGACCAAGATTAAAAGGTCGATGTCCTGATTGCTGCCTTGACAAATGCCCAGGTTAGGTGCATGGAGTTCCCCTTTTTCCATGCCCCTCGTTTTAGCTATGATTGACAGCTCTAGCAGACTCCCAGATGACTGCTGAGAAGAAGGGACATGGAAGATCTTAGAGTTCAGAGCACTTAAGGAGCAGAGCTTGCCTCCTGGGAACCATGTTGTCTGCCGGGGCATTAGACAATGGGGAACATTTACTAACATGTTGTCACGGATCGGCAGGCTGGAGGTGGATCCTCTGTGTCAGAGAGGGTTTGGCGAGGACCGTGTCGGTGGACCGGTTCTAAGTAGCTACTGGTTTTCACCAGAGCCCGCCGCAAAGCGGGATGGTCTTGCAGCGGCGGTAGCAACCAGGTCGTATCCACCGGCAACGGCTCAACCTCTCTGACTGCTGAGATAGGCATGGTACAAGGGATAAGGCAAGAGCAAGGTCGGACGTAGCAGAAGGTCAGGGCAGGCAGCAAGGGTCGTAGTCAGGGGCAACGGCAGGAGGTCTGGAACACGGTCTAGGAACAAACAAGGGAACGCTTTCACTAGGCACAAGGGCAACAAGATCCGGCAAGGGAGTGCAGGGGAAGTGAGGTATAAGTAGGGAGTGCACAGGTGGAAACTAATCAAGGTAATTGCGAAGATTGGGCCAGGCACCATCATTGGTGCACTGGCCCTTTAAATCTAGAGAGCTGGCGCGCGCGCGCCCTAGAGAGCGGAGCCGCGCGCGCCAGAGCATGACAGCCGGGGACCGGGACAGGTAAGTGACTTGGGACGCGATTCGCAAGCGGGCGCGTCCCGCTGTGCGAATCGCATCCCCGACGGCCATGACAGTGCAGCGCTCCCGGTCAGCGGGACCGACCGGGGCGCTGCAGGGAGAGAGACGCCGTGAGCGCTCCGGGGAGGAGCGGGGACCCGGAGCGCTCGGCGTAACAGTACCCCCCCCCCTTGGGTCTCCCCCTCTTCTTGGAGCCTGAGAACCTGAGGATAAGACTTTTGTCCAGGATGATGTCCTCAGGTTCCCAAGATCTCTCCTCTGAGCACTCAACTCCAAAGGGTCCAAGATAACGTGGTCCGAGATTAAAACTGGGGACACGGAAGCGGATATACTTGGTGGAGAGCCACACAAAAACAGGGGGGGTTCTTCGTTTTCCTTCGGCAAGCTTCTTCACCCGGGATGAGGCTAGTATGAGGGATTTAAGAGTCTTTTCCCAGATGGTGGCGAAGCCCCGGAAAACCTCATCAACAGCGGGCACACAAGAAGGCGTGGGGGTGGGGAGGGAGGGAAGAGGGTCAAGCCCGGCACGGGGCAGAGTGTCAACAGGACGGGAGCCGTGAGGAGGAGACACAGCATAGTCCATACAGGCCTTGGGGAGGCCAGGTAAAGAGGGAGACACAGAGGCTTGACTGACGGGACTGGGAGCAGACGTGAGGCACTTCCTGTGGCAAGAAGCACCCCAGCTCCCGATCTCCCCGGTGGTCCAGACAAGGGCAGAAGATGGGGGTTGGAGCCATGGCAAACCGAGGAGGACTTCAGAGGAGCATTTGGGCAAAACAAAAAGTTCCATGCTGAAGAGCAGGGGTTCTGTGCGGTAACGCACAGTGCAGTGTAGAAGTAAATCTTCTTTCTTCCTGCGGCGAGTCCTCTCTTCAGGGGTCAGGCGGGACCGATCCAGTTGCATAGCCTCCTCGGCGGGAGGCACAGGGGTGGATTGCAAAGGATACTGTAAGAGAGGTGCTCCGGGCGGTGTGGCACATGGCAGGGCCTTCCCAGGCAGGAGACCATGGCAGAGTCTAGAGTCCTCATCAAATTTGTCCGGCAGGGACAAGCAGGGGTTAGGAGCGGCCGGTTGCTGCGGAGGAGTTGCAGGAGCCGGCGGAGGAGATGGTTGTTGCAGCTGCTGTGTCTGTGACTGAAGTTGCTGTATCTGCGGCAGCAGCTGCTGTATCTGTGACTGAAGTTGCAGTGTCACGGTGGTCAAGTATGCCAGCTGGTGATTTCGTTGGGTGATCTTTAGGGCTTGCTGGGCGATCACCGTGGAAATGTCGGCAAGACTTGACAGCGGCACCTCAGCGGAATCCATGGCCGGATCTACTGTCACGGATCGGCAGGCTGGAGGTGGATCCTCTGTGTCAGAGAGGGTTTGGCGAGGACCGTGTCGGTGGACCGGTTCTAAGTAGCTACTGTTTTTTACCAGAGCCCGCCGCAAAGCGGGATGGTCTTGCAGCGGCGGTAGCAACCAGGTTGTATCCACCGGCAACGGCTCAACCTCTCTGACTGCTGAGATAGGCATGGTACAAGGGATAAGGCAAGAGCAAGGTCGGACGTAGCAGAAGGTCAGGGCAGGCAGCAAGGGTCGTAGTCAGGGGCAACGGCAGGAGGTCTGGAACACGGGCTAGGAACAAACAAGGGAACGCTTTCACTAGGCACAAGGGCAACAAGATCCGGCAAGGGAGTGCAGGGGAAGTGAGGTATAAGTAGGGAGTGCACAGGTGGAAACTAATCAAGGTAATTGGGAAGATTGGGCCAGGCACCATCATTGGTGCACTGGCCCTTTAAATCTAGAGAGCTGGCGCACGCGCGCCCTAGAGAGCGGAGCCGCGCGCGCCAGAGCATGACAGCCGGGGACCGGGACAGGTAAGTGACTTGGGACGCGATTCGCAAGCGGGCGCGTCCCGCTGTGCGAATCGCATCCCTGACGGCCATGACAGTGCAGCGCTCCCGGTCAGCGGGACCGACCGGGGCGCTGCAGGGAGAGAGACGCCGTGAGCGCTCCGGGGAGGAGCGGGGACCCGGAGCGCTCGGCGTAACACATGTGATCCTGTAAACGTAGTGCAAATGTTCAATGTAGATATATAATCTGGATTTGCCATGTTTATTAAACACATACTATTTGCAGGGTGTGTTTAGTGGACCAAGTGGGTAGAGATTCACCAGCGTACCTTATAGTGTCCGATTTATCATCTGCGACTTTTGTACTCACTGGTTGGAGCCATTGGTGCTGTAGTGGTTTCCCAATTGAGTCTGAGGCTTCAATACGATCTCCAGTTTCCAAAGCCCCCTTCCCATAGTAACTTTCCATAAAACAGGCAAATAATCTTGCCAATTAGCCAATCTTGCTGATAGCTCTCTATTTGGAAAGTGTAGCATGCACACCATGGGACACATCTATGTATGCCAAACAGCAACGCAAGCTTACGTAGACTACACCTACCATCTAACTTTTGATTGAGATATTTCTATAGCTAGTGAACAGCATATAGCGTATAATAATAATAGTTTATATAGCGCCAACAGATTCCGCAGCACTTTACAATTTTGGGGATACAAATAAAGACAAGTATCAGACATTGCAATATTACATTAACTATTCAAACAGGAGGAGTGTGGGCCCTCTCTCTCCAGAGCTTACAGACTACAAGGATTAGTATAACTTATCTCTTCTCCTTTAATACATAAAGTTACTGGTGTATGTTAATGTGATTTTAGCATCACATGTCTAATTTGAATCACTTTCTAGTATTTTGTGGTGTTCCAGTGTGGAACACACCTGTGCTTCTGTCGCGTCAGGTGCTCTGGGCCCACTAATCAGGTGTAAATGTGTTATTTAAAGCATACCCGTCAGATCCAACAAATTTTTTTTTTTTATCACTCAGTACCTAATCCTGACCATGTATATCTATTTTTTATGTGTCTAGCACCTTTATTTATTTTTTATTACACTTTTAATTTACCTCACTAGTCTGAATTCCAAAGGGAGGGGGTGTGGCCTCACTGTGCAGGTCTCCGCCCCCTCCCTCAGTATGCTGTCTGCTCATATCTCCCCTAGCATTAGCAAAACTACAACTCCCAGCTTGTTCTCACTGACAGTAGCGGGACACAAGATGACAGTGGGAGGATTTTTCCTCCAGCTGTGATCCCTGCGCTCACAGCTGTCAATCAAGGAAGTGTGTCCATGATGTAGGTGATGACGCATGGACACAGCAGGACTAGTATGTGTCCAAGCAGGCGGGGGGGGGGGGGGTCAGTTGTGTGACTGGCTTTTTCAATATAAAATACTGAAAATGTTCTAATGAAAGCAATTGCAAAACCTTTTGGTTATACATGCTTTACAACATCTCAAAAGTTTTTTGCATCTGACAGTGCCCATTTAATGTACTTTATTATATATTCTATGCACTGATATGCTTCTGTACCCTAAGGGGATAACCTTTTGTACAGGATGATGCCAAGGGGATCACATGTTTGCTTCTAGCCAACCAGGGCTGCTGCCCTTCCTCCCCCAAGTCTGCTAGACCAGGCAGAGTTAGTCAGTGTAGTATGAGGAGAAGAGAGTGGAGGTCCCCATCAGACCTTTGCTGTGGACCTGTACCTAACCACATGAGGTCAGGTCTAAGAATATTCCAGTTGCTGCACTAAAATATTCCAGGGCTACAGCATCCTTCACTGGATCCCAAGTCATGTTCCAAGGCTCTTACAGGCATGCTGCCTCCAATGGGTGAAGCTGTCTTCCTTTTGGAGGAGAGCTACTTTGCATTTTTTTTTTTTTTTATAGGAATCTATGGGAGACATAGGATACATATTTGGTATCTTTATGTATGAATGGAGCCTAAGCATTGTGGCATTTGTAACTACAATATCTGGACCTTTAGGCTATGAAATATCTCTTTGATAGTGTCGGATCCACATAAATTGGGTAATTAGGTGAGTTTTCTACTGTAAAATCGAACCATCTAGTCCTGTCAAGATAGCAATCTGCTTGTACAAAGAGCCGAGAGTAAAGGGCGCGTATGATATATGGCAGATCCATCTGCCTTGTTGATTTAAGGTGTTGCTGCAGTAGAGACATTTTTCATTTAACAATGATTTTTCTCCATAGCTGGCAGCCAATTCTACCCACTGCTTATTGTGGCTGGCAGAGTTCCCAGCTACAGCAGGTGTTTTATCAATTAAATAGTGTTTGTCGGAGCCAAGGTGCCAAGCCATCCAAATATCCCCATGCTTCCAGCATTACATTCCACCAGCTGTATACTTAGTCATGAAGCCAATGCAAATAGGCTTGCTTAGTAGTGGCTGGCGATTGGTACGAGGCTCTGCGTGACTTCTGATACGACATTCCCTGTATTGGCCGTACACCCGAATACCAAGTAAGCTCAGACACTGATTCAACAGGAAGAAAGGGAATTAGATAAAAACAGCTGGCAGTGTCTGTCGCTGAACCATGAGCAAATCTGTGACTAAACAATACTGGACGGGAAATGTTCTTACTCATAATTATACAAATAATAATATAAAGTACTTATTTAATTAAAAAAAAAATAATTTGTGGATTATATATTTTTTCCTCACTGTTGTCAAAATGGTGAATCTATACCATCTTCTAAGTATGATTGTGTGGTCATCACGTTCAGGTAGGGGTATAACTACTGCAATGGCTGACATGGGGCCCATAGATTCAACAGGGCCAGGCATCAGAAGTCATCTACTAGATTTGATCCAACTGATAACGGTCAATATAACATACAGTAGGGCTCGTTCATACTGCCAGTGTGCGTTGCCAAAGGGAGCTCTTTCAGTCAGTCTGTCCATCGGAAGGACGGGAGTTGAGCAGGGAAAAAATACTGCATATCCTATTTTTTTATCTCCACTCAATTCCTATAAAATACTGGACACTTAACGGACCCCATTTAAGTCAGTGGGATAGGTCGGGCCCTGAGGTGTCAGTTGTGCTCTGACCCATTCATAGTCGAGCTGGCACAAAAAAAAATATTAAAACGACCCTGGACGAGTCAGAGGACAATAGCGGTAAGAACCTAGCGAGTGAGGATCCATCAGTACATGGAGCGTCTTGTATTCATGTGTTTGGGTTTGTTCTGGTTTATTGATATATTTGCTTTTTATCCTCACTAAGGACCATACTTTGTTATGTACATTAGTATGAGACCTGGTTTTAGGTCAGGATTTGTTTTGTCATTTCTTATATATTTAATTGGATAAGACAAAGCTTCTGAGCAACCTTATACAGTATGTAGTTTCTCAATGTGTATAGAGGTGCAAAACAGCCGTATTATACTTCAAAATGCATCTATTTTAGACCTCTAATCTTTTTTCTCATTGTTGTAGGTATATAAAAAATGGAAACAGTGGATATGCAAAGGAGCTCTCACACCATCTTTTACAAAGGTGTTTCACTCAAACTAAGAATTTTATCAAACTGACTGGGAATGTACGCCAAGCCAGAGATCTCTCCAGATTAGAAGAATACCCATTTACAGACAGCTGTTTTGAGGTTATTAGTCCTCATCAGTACAGAGCAGGGTGTTGGCTGGCTTGTATCAGGCCTGTCATTTTTGGACTAGAGGGGCAATGTTTCTTAAAGGGGTACTCTGCCTATAGACATCTTATCTCCTATCCAAAGGATAAGATGTCTGATGGCGGGGGGTCTGGCCGATGGGACCCCCACTATCTCTGGCCTGGCACCCTGACGTTCTGAATACTAATGTTCAGAACGGTGATTTCGGGTGGCCATATTCTTGACTTCCCGCCCCCTTCATTCATGTCTATGGGAGGGGGTATGACACCCCCTCCCATAGACATGAATGGAGGTGTCAGCTGATGGACCCCCACGATCAGACATCTTATATAGGGGATAAAATGTCTAGAGTACCCCTTTAAGGTGAGTTCCATAAGACATGTGGAGACTTAAAGGTCATTCCCACTCCACTGGAAATTCTAGCAAGAAAGGATGTGCAAAGCAGCAGGTGGTGTGGGAGTGAGTTCGCTCTGTGCGTAATGACGGGCAATACAGGGGCCGCCCCTCATGACATCACGGCCCGTCCCCTTAATGCAAGTCTATGGCAGTGGGCGCCACGCCCCCTCCCATATATTTGTATTGAAAGGCTGTGACGTCACGAGGGGCAGAGCCGTGACTTAACGATGCTCCGGCCCCTGTATTGCCCGTCATTAGGTGCAGAGCGAACTCGCTCTGTGCTGTAATGATAGCGAGGTGCTGCAGCGGGGATCCCGGGGATCCCCGGCAATGGGACCGCAGCAATCTGACATCTTATCCACTATCCTTTGGATAGGGGATAAGATGTCTAGGGGCGGAGTATCCCTTTAAGGAGAAACATTAACCATTAGTCCCACCAAAAAAAAAAAAAAATTGACATGCACTTATAAGTACATATGACATGATATGTAACATGGTATGTGTTTTTTTTCTAAATGTGTAAATTAGGTCTTTGCTTTAAATTTGAATGCAGTTTTAGACATTTATGCACAAAAAGATGCATAAATTTTTTTTTTAAATGCATAAATCCATA
The DNA here is from genome assembly GCF_029499605.1 of Hyla sarda. NCBI lineage: Eukaryota > Metazoa > Chordata > Amphibia > Anura > Hylidae > Hyla > Hyla sarda. The sequence continues at coordinate 105,170,375 of NC_079198.1, read as the reverse complement.
TTATTGTCCAAAATAAGTACATGTTGCTTTTCTTTTTTTACTGCTAACAAAAAATATATATAAAGTTAATGACGAAATTGTGCAGCATTTTCTACAGAATTAAATATGACAAAATGAAAGCCTCAAAATATACTTCAATAACTTAGAATGTGTCTGACAGCTTTCAATGAAATTAATAAAATACCCATTAACCCCTTAAGGACCGGGGTTTTTTCCGTTTTTGCATTTTCGTTTTTGGCTCCTTGCCTTTAAAAAATCATAACTCTTTCAATTTTGCACCTAAAAATCCATATGATTGCTTATTTTTTTTCTACTTTGTAATGACGTCAGTCATTTTGCCCAAAAATCTACAGTGAAACGGGAAAAAAATCATTGTGCGACAAAATTGAAAAAAAACGCAGTTTTGTAACTTCTGGAAAAAATCATAACTTCATGAAGGAAAATTAATACGTTTAAAATTGTCATCTTCTGACCCCTATAACTTTTTTATTTTTCCGCGTATGGTGCGGTATGAGGGCTCATTTTTTGCGCCGTGATCTGAAGTTTTTACCATTTGCATTGATAGGACTTAATTATCGCTTTTTATTCATTTTTTCATGATATAAAAAGTGACCAAAAATGCACTATTTTGGACTTTGGATTTTTTTTGCGCGTACGCCATTGACCGCGTGGTTTAATTAAGGATATATTTTTATAATGCGGACATTTCCGCACACAGCGATACCATATATGTTTATTTTTTTTTTACACTGTGTTTTTTTTTTTTTATGGGAAAAGGGGGGTGATTCAAACTTTTAATAAGGAAGGGGTTAAATGATCTTTATTCACCTTTTTTTCCACATTTTTTTGCAGTGTTATAGCTCCCATAGGGACCTATAACACTGCACACACTGATCTTTTAAATTGATCACTGGTTTCTCATAGGAAACCAGTGATCAATGATTCTGCCGCATGACTGCTCATGCCTGGATCTCAGGCACTGAGCAGTCATTCGGCGATCGGACAACGAGGAGGCAGGTAGGGATCCTCCGGCTGTCCTGTAAGCTGTTCGGGTTGCCGCAATTTCAATGCGGCTATCCCGAACAGCTCCCTGAGCTAACCGGCATGCTTTCACTTTCACTTTAGACGCGGCGTTCAACTTTGAACGGCGCGTCTAAAGGGTTAATAGCGCGCGACACCGCGAACACTGCCACGCGCTATTAGCCATGGGTCCCGGCCCCGCGTTATAGATCGGGAGCGGACACATGACGTTCCAGTACGTCATGTGTCCTTAAGGGGTTAAAACAGCTCTTTAGCTAACTCATAGGCAGGGCTGATACAAGAGGTAGGCCCACAAGGTATCCATCACAGCCCCATAGAACAGCCTACTAGAAAATAGAACAAAAGAACGGTTCTTCTTCACAGGTATCTGGACAGCCAACATTATGATCCATACGAGCCATGTATAATATAGCACCTACCATACTATCAGTCCGAGCAGAATTTCCCCAGAACTGATCTGTTACAAAGTGACTGGTGCCCATACCAGAGAATAGGAGGCGACCATGCTGCCCAAGACCAAACTCTCTAATACAGATAGGACATAGAATTCTCTCTGCTCTCGTTGAAGCATTGATTTTGCTGATTTCAGAATTTTTTTTTTCCGTGGCGGAGTTTCACTAGTGCAATACATGTTAACGAAAAAGGATTGGCCATGTACAATACAATGGGGAAAAGGAATGCCAAGCAGACTATCATGTAACTGCACATATCAGGCTTTTCATCTGCCTCCTCGGCGTCACACACACTTGGCTTTTAGGAATGTTTGGCATTTTTAAAGGGAAGTGCGTGTTAACATGTATAATTTATGATCCAGTAAAGCTCTTCTCTCACTGCATCTCCAGTATTGTTCAGAACTGAAGGTTGGGAAGATTCCCCAATGTTAAAGGGGTTCTCCACCATAAGGTGATTTTAGTACATACCTGGCAGGCAGTAATGGACATGCTTAGGAAGGATTTGCGCTTGTCTTGGGGCTAAATGGCTATGTCATGAGATTACCATAGTACTGTGGCTAGCTTTTTGGGAACTGGTATTTCCTGTTCGACTTTTCCTTTTTTTTACTACAAATCCCACAATTCCATTTTCCTACCTCCCACACATCAGCCCCCCCCCCCCCCCCCCATTGAAACAAAAATGAGCTACAAGAATTGTGAGAAAACTGTCACACACAGGTACAGACACTATATTATGAACTACACTAACTTTATAGCCCCTGTAGCATAGTCAAATTAAAAAAAAATCCTGGAATACCCCTTTTAGTGTCAATAGAAACCAGGTTAGGAAAATGAAATGGAATAAAACACCAATAAAAGCTGCACTATTGGCATCACCACTCAGTGATGGCAGACATGATGGTCACCAGTACAGCACTTGACCACTAAGGCCTCTGAGCAGTGGTCAGGTGCTGGTGGTCAGGTGCTGGTGATCAGGTGCTGGTGACCAGGTGCTCAGGTTCGGTGATCAGGTGCTGGTGGTCAGGTGCTGGTGGTCAGGTGCTGGTGGTCAGGTGCTGGTGGTCAGGTGCTAGTAACTTTAAAAAAATGAAACAGACAGATGTGGTTTTAGCTAAAAATTTTGAGCAAAATACTATGTAAGAACTCTATTCTCACACTATTAGGCTGCATTCATGCCTCGTTTTTTTACATATGGGTGCCGGGCGCTCCCGTACCCCAGCTGGTTTTGGACCGGACCTAAAATCGTAGTATACTACGGTTTTAGGTCCGGTCAGGAAACCGCATATGGGTCAAAACTGAGCCGACCGGAGTCACTAGTTGACTCCAGTCGGCTCATTAAAGTAAATGGAGTCACGGGCTGATCCATTTGTAAAAATCGAGGTGTGAATCCAGCCTTAGAGCCAAATGGATGTGCCTTACTGAACAAAAAATGGTAACTTATTCATACATTACTAGAAAGGACAGGAGAGAAACATTCAAGGGTAGAGTTCTAACAAAAGATGCTCCAGATTTGTTATATTATGTGGAATGCAAATATTTACATGAACAGAGAGGTCGGACAATGATATCTCTTTAGCAATATTCACTTGTAGCTACAACCTCAGCTCATTGAAGGACCTATTGAGGGAGATTTATCAAAACCTGTTGAGAGGAAAAGTTGCCCAGTTGCCCAAAGCAGCAATCTGATTGGTTGCTATGGGCAACTCGGCAACTTTTCCTCTGGACAGGTTTTGATAAATCTCCCCCATAGGGGGAGATTTATCAAAAACCTGTCAAGAAGGAAAAGTTGTCCAGTTGCCCATAGCAACCAATCAGATTGCTGCTTTCATTTTGAACAAGGCCTCTGCAAAATGAAAGAAGCGATCTGATTGGTTGCTATGGGCAACTGGGAAACTTTTCCTCTCAACAGGTTTTGATGAATCTCCCAGATGGGGTTTACACAATGTAGTAACTTCATCAATAAGGAACTAAGCCAGTTTGTTCTGGTTTGTCTGGTGCATTATTGCCTAGCTGAAGTTTGAATGCAGCTCTGGATGTATAATACACAATAGGCAAAATATTTATGATGCTGTTTACGTGTGAATTCACACATTGCAGATTTGTTGAGAAGTCAAGTACCTCCCCTTTAGGCCTTACTCAGGGCATAGCATGGTAGAAGAGTTTTAGGGTGCGTTCACACGGCCGTTTGCCCCCGTTTTTTTTTTTATCCCCGTTTCAGTTCCGTTTTTGCAGACTGTAAATGGATTAAAACCGGTTTTAAAAAAATCCCATTCACGTCAATGGGATTTTTTTTACAATCCGTTTACATCCATGTGCACCAGTTTGCACCCGTCTGTGCTCATTTCCGTTTTTTTCATGGAAGAAAAAAAACGGCACATGCAGTATTTTTTCCTCCGTGAAAAAAAAAACGGAAGAACACACGGACATCATAATTTTAACATTGAAGTCTATGGCAAACGGATGAACCTTTAATATCATCCGTTTGCACCCGGGTTTAAAATATTCGTAATTACATCTGAGCATGCTCAGAAGAGGTGACATCAGCAGACTCCTACAGTGTTGTGGGACTACTACTACTCTCATCATGGAAACAAGTCTGTTCCATGATGGGAGTAGTAGTAGTCCTGGCTGCGGGAGTCTGTAGGTGGCTGATTTTTCATACTTAAAAAAAAACAAAAACGGTTAAAAACGGTTCAAAATGGATATCCGTTTGATCAGCAGTTTCTGTCCGTTTATTTAAATCTTTTTTTTTTTTTTTTTTTTTAAACAGAACGGGGGGCAAACGGCCGTGTGAACGCACCCTTACTTGGAATGTTCCTTATCAATAATCCCTAGCAATGATCAAATGATTATGAAATGAATATGACTCTCTTAGATTTATAATATGTCTCTTATTAATAGTAAATGAGCGAACTTACAGTAAATTCGATTCGTCACAAACTTCTCAGCTCAGCAGTTGATGACTTTTCCTGCATAAATGAGTTCAGCTTACAGGTGCTCCGGTGGGCTGGAAAAGGTGGATACAGTCCTAGGAGACTCTTTCCTAGGAATGTATCCACCTTTTCCAGCCCACCGCAGCACCTGAAGGCTGAACTAATTTATGCAAGATAAGTCATCAACTGCTGAGCTGAGAAGTTTGTGACGAATCGAATTTACTGTAAGTTCGCTCATCTCTACTTAATATCTACAAAGAGTTGAAATACTAATTCTGGAGAATTTTAACTCCTGTCCCATTATGGTTAGAAATGCCCCTAAAATTGACCAGAAATATTCCCTTGCTCATTTTTTATTTTTTTTTGTGGTGGTGGTGCTGGTGGGCAAGGCCACTGTTATATTATAGGCCAGTGTTTCCCAACCAGGGTGCCTCCAGGTGTTGCAAAACTACAACTCCCAGTATGCCTGGACAGCCGAAGGCTGTCCAGGCATGCTGGGAGTTGTAGTTTTGCAACATCTGGAGGCCTCCTGATTGGGAAACATTGTTGTAGACTATTACCTAGAAAATGGGCTTAGTCTTTCCAACCTGCGTGTTCCCAAACAAATCATCTGTCCTCTATTTTCCAATATTTACGTCTCCTTCTCCTCAGAGTTTTTATGGCGCTGCAGAGGTCTCCTGTAAGACGCAGATGAGCCTTGCTGGAGGCTCCGCACTAGAGACGATCCACGGATCAAGCTGTCTGTAATTGTTCTATATAGACCCGGAGGCATTCTGTATGTGCGCTCTCCTGAGTCCTGTTATTTACCTGGTATAAGGCTAGGATCAGACTACGGAATTTTACGCCGGAATTTTCACTTTGAAATTTCCGGCAGAAATTCCGCTTACTATAATGCATAGTGTAGTGAATGGTTTTCTGTTCACAAATTCATACTTCGGAATTTGTGAAGCGGAAAATCCGGATGAAAAATCCGCTAGAAAATTTCCGCCTGAAGAAAGGGGTTGCTCTTTCTTCAGGCGGAAATCCTAGCGGAACACATAGCAGGCTATAGGAGACTGCAGTGTCCGCGCGGTCCTAGCGCTGACTAATTCAGTCGGCGCAGGCGGAACTCGGAATTTTTCTGCCTGGAGATTCCGTAGTCTGAACCGAGCCTAATAGGACTGTGCATCATCATAGTTACATAGTTCACCATAAGTAGCTTGTTTCAGCCATTTAAAGAGCCCATCCATCTTGGATGCTGAAGTTCCAAAGCTGAAAACAACCTATAGCAGCCGTGACAGTGCACATAGAAAGGCGTCACAAAGCTTTAATTACCTTAAACAGAAAACTAGTGAAATTAGATTCTACTTTAAAAATCTGGTTTCCTGGGAATGTCTGGGAATGATGTGGATTGTGATTTAGCAACAGCTGGAGGCTCCCTGTTTGGGAATGTACAGATTTATGTACAAAATGTACTAACTCATTTATGGTGTTTTTCTTTTCATTTCAGATGTAAAGGACTACATCGAATTCGAGGACCAGCATGTTTTTATTTAATTATATGGTTAACAAGGACTTGTTTTTGTAAGGACTACTATTTTGTAATAAAAATTTTTAAACAGGTGTCACGCTTTTTTTTTTTTTAACAACTAGTAGAGGCGTCTTAGAGACGGAATCCATTACTAAGCCGGGGCTTAGCGTTGGCCCCAAAAACAGCTTGTGTTAACTGCCAATTTATACCCTGATACCCACAACCACAGGGGCACCAGGAAGAGCCGATACCAACAGCATCGAAAATGGTGCTCCTGGGCTTAGACAATAACAGGTTGGCATTATTTAGGCTCTGGAGGGCCAGCAACAATTGTCCTCACCAATCCTGGTAACGTCAGACTGTTGGTTGGTATCTGGCTGAGAATGAAAATACGGGGAACATTTTTTTAATAAATAAATTTTTGGTACTGGCCCTCCCCAGCCTAAATAATGCCAGTCTGTTACCGCCTAGGCTCAGGAGCGTCAACTTTGACACTCCTGGCCTGCCGGTACTGGCTCTTCCCAGGAACCCTGTGCTGGTGGGTAACAGGGTAATAATTGGTGGTTAGCACTAGCTGTTTCGAGGGCTAATGTTAAGCCCCGAGTTAGTACATTTAGGGCATTCTCCCTTGAGGGGGGGGGGACCCATAAATCAATGCATTTCCAAACAGGGAGCCTCCAGCTGTTACTACACTTCAACCCCCATCATTCCCAGACAGCCAAAGGCAATGTTCGAAAGCTCTGTGAGCCATGAACCCCCCGAAGTTTGGATCTTATCTGGGTTATTGGAGCTTGGCTCGCTCAACTATACTCCTGATCTGTCTTTTTTTTTTTTTTTCTTTTTGTAACAATAAATATTAGAACATGCATTTCTGGAACTCTGCAGTGGGTTGTTCTTCTGTTATTAATCCTGGCAGTGTACTCTTTGTGTCAAAAGGCTGTGTCCCCATACAGTCTGACAGTGTCCAGTTATTGCTGACAGTATTAGGGGCACATCCTATAGACAAGGGGAAGGGTGACATCCAGTTATCAATTAGATCTGGGCCAAACAAAGAATTTCTATAACTACTAATTGATTTAAAGGGATATTCCAGGATTTTTTTTTTATTTTACTATGCTACAGGGGCTGTAAAATTAGTGTAGTTCATAATATAGTGTCTGTACCTGTGTGTGACGGTTTTCTCACAATTCTTCTGTGATTTTCACCCCAATATTTATTTTTAAGAGCATACAAAATGACTGTTGTCTCAGAGTTTTCCCAGGTTGCAATGCGGCCGAGACCTGACTCACTAGTCAGCTGATGACAGGGAGCCTGTCTGCTTCAATGGGTGGAGCGATCGCTTGGTGGGAGAGAGATCAATCTCCAACTAATGCAACAGCTGTAGGCACCCTGATTGAAAACAGGTCTTTTGAATGGATGCAGCTCATTAATGTTTCAATGGGTGGGGTGGCTGATGTGTGGAAAGGAGGAAAATGGAATTGTGGGATTTGTAGTTAAAAAAAGAGAAGTCAAGCAGGAAATACCAGTTCACAAAAAGCTAGCCACAGTGTTATGGTAATCTCACAACATAGCCATTTAGCCCCAAGACAAGCGCAGATCCTTCCTAAGCATGTCCATTACTGTCTGCCAGGTACGTACTAAAATCACCTTATGGTGGACAACCCCTTTAACTATTGAGTGACAGCTGCAGTCCATAAGATCGGATATAACCTAGTTTAGTGTGTTGTTCTGCAGATGTAGCTCCATAGTTAATATCAATTACTATTGTCACAAAAACCTCCTTGTATAAGATCAGCAGATGCCCTTAGTTTTTCGAGGATAGTCGCCAGAGTGAGGACAATATCCTTAAATAAATGACGTCCGCAGAAGTGTCCTCGTATCCCTTCTTGTATTTAATTGTAAGCATATCCTCAGGTCACGCTTGCAATTGAATTATTCCTTCATGACATAGACAAATGGATTTGCTGCAGACCCACCGAAGCCAATGGGCCTCATTTACTAAATTGAATCTGATCTGTTTTTATGGGGTCTTTTGGCGCATGATTAGTGCAACATTATTGCAATTTTCATATGACATTGTGAGCAGTGGTGAACCAGAAATCCTGGAACGTCCCAACAAAACCACCAAAAACTCCACCAAAGGAGCGTGGTTTTAAATTAGCATACAAAGCCAACATATTTATTAACTTTTCCGACAAATTAATAAGCTTTGAGTAACAACATATTCCGAACATATCCTATGGCTGCTTCTCCCACTCACCTGCATGACCAATACAGGGATCCCTCGACCTACGATGGCCCCGACATACGATAATTTCAACATGCGATGGCCTCTCAGAGGCCATCGCATGTTGAAGGCAACAGGAGCGGCGTGCGTAACAACGTGATGGCGGCGACGGAGAGCGCGGATGCCGGGGAAGCAGAGGCCTTACCGGAGCATCGGGGACACCTCGGGGACGCGGCGACAGCGATGGACAGCGACATCCAGGGCAGCGGGGACGAGCGGTGACGGTCCGGAGCGGCGGGGACAGGTGAGTACAACTTCCTCTAACAGTGGTCTTCAACCTGCGGACCTCCAGATGTTGCAAAACTACAACACCCAGCATGCCCGGACAGCCAACGGCTGTCCGGGCATGCTGGGTGTTGTAGTTTTGCAACATCTGGAGGTCCGCATATTGTAGACCACTGTCCTATACTTTACATTGCACGGATCCCTCAACATGCGATGGTTTCAACAAACGATGGTCCGTTTGGAACGGATTACCATCGTATGTTGAGGGACCACTGTATTGTGTATCAGCACCAACGTTATATTCAATATTTTCTGTTCAGCTCAACTGGTGGTCGGGTGCTTTTAGGCCTCAGCATCAGGATATGGCTGAAGTACTGTGCCTGCCGACAGCTACGCTACTGAAGTCTTTTTGAACTCTTTGGGGTATCCTGAGTGGTAGGACAATGTTGGGGATATACTACGAAATACTGGATCAAATGCTCTGTCCTTATAAGGCCTTGTTCACACCACAATTTGTGCCTCTGAGGAATGGATACTTTGGGAAAATGTCAAATTGACATGCTGACGTATCTGTGCTCGGACGGGCCCCATTCATTTCAGTTGAAGACAAAACTTAGAAAATGACACACATGTAGTCATTAGCTGACTACACTCAGGCCATTCAAATGAATGGGGCATGAGCCTGTCCAAGCACAATGTTATTTTGACATTTTCCCAACATATTCCTCGGAGGCACAGATTGTGGCCTAAATTCTGTACTAAATTCTGTATTAAGCAGAGCCACATACCATAGCTTGTACCAGGTCAGTCATGCTTCTTGGGTTTTTCTCTATAATGATGGAACACAGCACAATTTTCTGCTCTGATTTATATGGAGGTACAGTGGGACCCAATAGACTTCTATGGGTGCCATTTTAGGCTCCCTAATATAGTGCTGTAATAAGGTCCTGTACTGTACCTGTTTTCCATTGTGGGAGAAAACACTATTTTTATTGAATATTTTTAAATGATTTATTATTATCAATTTTTTTCTCCAAAAGATAACAGTGGCCGATATTATTATACGTTTTTTTTCTCTTCTACAAGAATCTGCTCGTTGCCCGAATGTTACAGCTAATACCTATCAATTTGGATTGAAAAGACAGTAATCACCGCTCAGATCCCGTCATCCTTCTTCACTGTAATAGAAGTTGTCAGCCGGCAAAATGAAAGGTAATTTTCTACTGTGTGGAGTCAACTATGAAGGAGTCAAAAAATCAATAGACAGTTTTACAAATTACCATATTAAGAGTTGGATCACAATGACACTATTCAGAGATAATTCAGGTTATCTTATGTGACTTCATACAGAACTTACTCTTATCTTAAAGGGCTACTCCACTGACTCCACTTTGCTCCGGACGCTGCTCGTGGGCTAAGGGGGTCATGACGTCACAGCCACGCCCCTAGTGACATCACGCCACACCTCCTCAATGGAAGTCTACAGGAGGGGGCGTGGCATCTGCCACGCCCCCTCCCATAGACTTGCATTGAGGGGGTGTGGCCGTGACATCACGACCCCTCCAGCCCGCACCCAGCATTCAAAACAAAATTTTCCGAACACTGGGGCAGTGGAGTACCTCTTTAAAGGGATTTTATGGGATATATTTATTAATTTGATAGAGGTGGTGTAGCTCACTAAAGCATAAAGACGTTCCCACGGCTAACTGGTGTAATCTAAACCCTAAATAGACCTAAAATGTTATTTAAAAAAATATAGTAAACCAGTCCTCAAAGGATCGTGAAGAATGAAAAGGAGATATCCAGTGTGAATGTCAAAATAAAAAGATGTAAATTAGTATTCTGGACCTGAGATATGGCTTATTGAGTGTACAATATTTATCATACATAAAATAAAATAAATTGGTAATCCGCCATTATACAAGCAGGGCCCTTGTTATGGAAGTAGTAAGATGATAACAATTACAAATAAATATGATTTCAAGTGTTAAATGGAATAAAACAGAAATGGAATATAATAAAACCACCTATAAGGAATCAAATGTCCATAATCAATTGCCTCAGTCTCTTATAAAATTCACTCAAGATAAGTGTGGAACAGGTCCCCTAAAGGGGTACTCCACTGGAAAAAAAATTGTTTAAATCAACTGGTGCCAGAAAGTTAAATAGATTTGTAAATTGCTTCTATTAAAAAAAATCTTAATTCTTCCAGTGCTTATCAGCTGCTGTTATGATCCACAGGAAGTTATTTTCTTTTTGAACTTCCTTTCTGTCTGACCACAGTGCTCTCTGCTGACACCTCTGTCCATTTTAGGAACTGTCCAGAGTAGGAGAAAATCCCCATGGAAAACCTCTCCTGCTCTGGACAGTTCCTAAAATGGACAGAGGTGTCAGCAGAAAGCACTGTGGCCTCTGAGCCAATCAATTGCAGTATTTGTACCCTTAAATGGATGAGGAACACTGACCTAGACCATAAGCTTTATGTGGTGCCCCGGGGGTCAATTTGTGTCAATTTGGGACGCCAGGGCACTGTTAGACTTTACATGGTGCAAGGTGGGGACAGCTTCTCCTGGGCCAGACACGGGGGTGGGAAACACACCGGTGTCGGGTTTAGGATAACTGTTTTTTACTGAGCAGGTGCAGAAGGTACAAGATACAGTACGGAGCAGAGAAGAAGGGATGCCATGTAACCCCTGGGAGCCCTGTTGCCTTGCTGGGACTTATGGTTCTTTTCACCCACTTGATACTTGGTTAATATAGACTGGAAGATTTCCCACGCTGACAAGGGTTCTGACAAGGCAACTCCTCTGCCCCTACACTATATACATGAGAATTTGGGGGTTCCCATTGGGCAGACAGCATCACCTGATTACCACTGCATCTCCCTCTTAAAGGTACAGTCCATAAATAACATAATACACAGTGAATATAATAAAGTGCTTAAAACATGACAAACAATGCAACAGTGGGCCCACCACAGATGCAGCAGGCATGTCTGAGGAGATCCGCAGCCCACAGGACAGCCTTTGGTGCTGGGACACCACACATATACCTTTTAGAAATCAAAACTATACTGTGGCTCCATAGACTTCTTTAGGTGCCATACCATGGCTACATATGCTTGCACGCATGAGGCTTAAATCTGACAGTGATTAACCCTGATGGACATTTCTCAACATAAATAACTATGTATATAGTAGAAATAGACCCGTCAGGTGTCAGTATAGGGATTACCATGTAAAGCTTCGGAAATTACTTGGAAAATGATCATTGGCGCCATGCCAGCCCAGCCCCCATTCCCTCATACTTCTCATTCTTGCTCATCATTATTCACCACCAGCCCCCTCCTTACATGACACTTTATAGCACCTTGCTAAGTCAGGCGCTCAGATACCTATATACAGTGATAAATTACGAGTAAACATTCAGGATGGCGGTGCAGAGTAAGTAATGTTTACTTTATAGCCGATGTAATTATTACAAGCGGGATGAACATGCCAAGCGCTCATTAAGCAGAATATGTGATGTTTATATGGGTGATGTTTAGTCCCCCCCCCCCCCCCTCCATGTGTGCACTCAGCTATTCTGCGCTCTCTGCAGCAAGACTCTACATTAATAATGTATTCAGGTCTCTCAGACACAGGAGTTACCATTTATCATTCTCTATCTTGGCTTTCACAAAGGAATGAGAGCATTTCCTCCAGGTAACTCAACGGGCGGTGCGTATAATGCCAATTCTGAAAATACACCATCCTCTCCAAAGTAGTCTTAGGATGCACTTAGGATCCACAGATGCATTGCGGATGCGTCCCGTGTTTACATACCTTTAAAGTGTATGTACGTCCATGGCCACCATCTGAATGCATCTACATTTCTTAAAGCAAAATTTTTTCAGGCAAAATAGTTTTCAGGCGAACTCACCATCACTATCCATACAACGCCATTTATTTTATTCCAGCACAGCCACATCTATGTATTTCACTACTCTAATTTGGACATGTGACCAGTGTGACTCAAAAAAAAAAAAAAAGGTATGACATCCTCAACCAACCGGATTTCCTTCTAGCAGCTCAAAGACCCCTCCACTCCCAGATTAGTGTTGCTCGCGAATATTCGCAATTCGAATATTATTCGCGAATATCGCATATTCGCGAATTTCGCGAATATAGCGCTATATATTCGTAATTACGAATATTCGTTTTTTTGTTTTTTTTTTTCTTCACAGTACACATCACAGTGATCATCCCTCTCTGCTTCCAGCTTGTGTGGTGTAAAGAAGGCTGTAATACTACTGTGTGAGACTGGCGTGCAAATATTCGCATATACGAAAATTAGTATACGTTAATTTTCGCTTATGCGTATTTTCGCGAACGTTAATTTTGCATATGCTAATTTTCACATATGTTAATTTTCGCATATGCAAATGTTCGCATATGCGAAAATAAAACGAGAATATACCGAATATGCGAATATTCGCGAATATATGACGAATATTCGTCCATATATTCGCGAATATTCGCGAATTCGAATATGGCCTATGCCGCTCAACACTATCCCAGATATGTATGCTGCTGCTATCTCTGTAGTTAGATAGTGGTTATACACCTCCCCTGAGATTGTGTTCACACATAAAATTTCTTGCTGCAGTTTCTCTGTTTTTGCAGTGATTTTCCCAAAACTGGCACAATAAAGGTTCTATTTTACCACAAATGTGAACATTATTTTGACCGCAACTTCGTAAAATCAGGGCAGAAACTGCCAAAATGCAGTAAAACATGTAAAAAATGCAGTAAGAATGAGAGAACACAGCCTAAAGACTAATTATATATTCACAAAACACCTCAATTGTGAATACAGGTCAGATCACTCTCGCGTTTTGCTTAAAATTTCAGTCTGAATGAGAAAAGGCATTATAACTAGTGTTGATCGCGAATATTTGCAATACGAATTTTATTCTATATATTCATAATTACGAATATTCGTTTTTTTTTTTTCACAGTATACATCACAGTGATAATCCCTCTCTGCTTCCAGCTTGTGTGGTGTAAAGAAGGCTCTAATACTACTGTATGAGACTGGTGTGCTAATTTTCGCATATGCGAATTTCCGTTTATGAGAATTTTTGTAGATAATTTTCTATGTACAGTTTCGCATATGCGCAAAAAATAAGACTGGCATATTGTGAATCTACGAATATTCGCGATTATACGACTATATATTCGCAATTACGACTATTCAGGTTTTTCGCTTATACGAAATTTTCCTATAGGCGAATTTTCTCCCATGTATATTTTAGCATATATGAATGTTTGCAATGTAAATGTTCACATATGCTATTTTTCGCATATGCGAATTGTTTATGTTTATGTACATTTTCGCATATGAGAATTTTAACAGATGTTTTTACATATGTAAATTTTCTCATATGAGAATTTTACATCTTAATTCATTTCTGCATATGCGAATTTCTGTGTATGCATATTTTCGCATATACGAATTTTCATATATGCTAAATTTACGGATTTTCTTATATGCGACTTTTCTCCGTGTGTAAATTTTGCACATACGAAATTCCATGCGAATATTGCGAATATGTTGCGAATATTTATCCATATATATATATATATATATATATATATATATATATTCGCGAAATATTGCGAATTCAAATATGGCCTATGCCGCTCAACACTACTAAAATGGCAGTGTAACATACAAAACAGCAGCTATAGTTTTGCAACATCTGGAGGTTCGCAGGTTGTAGACCACTCCGGACCGTCACCTCTCGTCACCGCTGCCCTGGATGTCTCCTTCCATCGCTGTCGCCGCGTCCCCGAGGTGTCCCCGACACTCCGGCAAGGCCTCTGCTTCCCCGGCATCCGCGCGCTCTGTCACCGCCATCATGTCGCTACGCACGCCGCTCCTATTGGATGACGGGACGGCGTGCGCAGCGACGTGATGACGACGATGGAGAGCGCTGAAGATGCAGGGGATCCCGGAGAGGACGTGACGGAGCCCCGAGGACAGGTAAGTGATCGTCAGTGGACCACACGGGGCACCGTAAACAGCTATCCGGTGGCAGCTGAAGCAGTCTGCGCTGCCGGATAGCCATTTATGCGATGGCCCCGACATACAGAAGCATCGTATGTTGATGCTGCCTTCAACATGCGATGGACTCTGAGAGGCCATCGCATGTTAAAATGATCGCATGTTGAAATGATCGTATGTCGGGGCCATCGTAGGTCGGGGGGTCACTGTTTTTCTTTAGCTGGGACACAGGTACCAGGACATTGCAACTTTGCACATCATTATGTACATAGCTGTGCATTGAAGAGTGGGCCCCACTTCGGGTTTTGCTATAGGGTCCTAAGAACTGTTTGTTTTCTGACTGGCAGCAGTCAGCGGGGCTGTGCCAGTGAGCCAGCGTGGTGAGAGCAAGACAGCTGCGGTGAAAGGGAGCTGTCAGCGGGGATGAGAGCGAGCCAGTCCTGAGCTGCAGCACACCCTTCCCCACAACCAATAGCAGGGAAAGGGTCTGCGCGGCTCAGCCAATCATGCCGAGTTTGCTGACTGACCGTTTTCTTCACTACAACCGCTGCAGTCTGCGATTTCTGACTCATGCCAGGCCAGCATGAGTCCGAAATCTATCAGAGACTAGTGACCAGTTTATGTAGAGAGACCCCTAGTGGTGGGTTTTACAAAATGAAATTACACATAGAAATATACATACTTTTTTAAAATAATATATATTTAGGAACTTGCTAGGAAAGGCTTAATGTGCAATAGTGTTGAGCGGCATAGGCCATATTCGAATTCGCGAATATTCGCGAATATATGGACGAATATTCGTCATATATTCGCGAATATTCGCATATTCGTTATAATCTCGTTTTATTTTAGCACATGCGAATATTCGCGTATGCGAACATTATCATAAGCGAATACAAACATGCGAAATTAGAACACGCGAAAATTCGCATATGCGAAGATTAGTACATGCGAATTTTCGTATATGCGAATTTTCGCGCGCCAGTCTCACACAGTAGTATTACAGCCTTCTTTACACCACACAAGCTGGAAGCAGAGAGGGGTGATCACTGTGATGTGTACTGTGAAATAAAAAAAATAAAAAAACAAACGAATATTCGTAATTACGAATATATAGCGCTATATTCGCGAAATTCGCGAATTCGCGAATATGCGATATTCGCGAATAATATTCGAATTGCGAATATTCGGGAGCAACACTAATGTGCAACATATGAAAACTTTATTTCATGGGATGTTTTTGTGGGAAAATGATCTTTGATTTTTAATTTTCTACAATACTTTTCTACATAGAATACATAAATATTTTAACTGTAGAATAACATGATAACTCTCCAAAAAGGTCCTTTTTGAGTTGTCTTTATTATACATGCAGGAAGAATACAGCATTTCACATATTATTGTCATCAGAGGGAAACACAATTGAGTTGTGTCACAGCTACTACACATCGCGTGGGTTTACAACTTATCTATGCAGCTGGAGGAATCGCTGGCATTCTTAGCACCAAGCAATAAAATGCCAGCTGTTTGGGCACAAGCAAGACGACTTACTGGAAACAGGCACAAGTATGTGAAAAAGAAAGGATACATGTTAATAAGACAATGTAGTGTTATAAACCTCGGTAATGGACAACTAGTGTTGAGCGGCATAGGCCATATTCGAATTCGCGAATATTCACGAATATCCGTCATATATTCGCGAATATTCGAACATTCTCCAATTTATTTTCGCATGTGCAAAATATTCACGTATGCGAACATTACCATGAACGAACTTAACATATGCGAAAATCTGTATATACGTCAACATAAGCTTAAATTCGCATATGCGAACATTAGCATATGCTAAATTTTCGTATATGCGAAAATGCGCACACCGGTCTCACAGTAGTATTAGAGCCTTTTTTTTTTTTTTTACACCACACAAGCTGGAAGCAGATAGGGACGATCACTGTGATGTGTACTGTGAAAAAAAAAGAATAAGTAAAAAAAAAAAAAAAACGAATATTCGTAATTACGAATATATAGTGCTATATTCGCGAATATGCGATATTCGCGAATATAATTCGCATTGCGAATATTCGCGAGCAACACTATGGACAACTAAAGATATCTATAATTTTTTTTACAAACTTCTGACATGTCATAGTGATAGGTCAGAGTCTGGGCAATGAGACCTACACAAATCCGCAATAATGTGTTAATAGTACAGGCCACACATAGACCCAGGTATTACATACCCCAAGGGGAAGAACACAGAATCCAAACAAAAAGAAACTTTAAAGGGGTATTCCAAGCAAAACTTTTTTTTATATATCAACTGGCTCCGGAAAGTTAAACAGATTTGTAAATTACTTCTATTAAAAAATCTTAATCCTTCCAATAGTTATTAGCTTCTGAAGTTTTCTGTCTAACTGCTCAATGATGATGTCACGTCCCGGGAGCTGTGCATGATGGGATAATATCCCCATAGGAACTGCACAGCTCCGGGGACGTGAGTCATCAGAGAGCAGTTAGACAGAAAACAACAACTCAACTTCAGAAGCTAATAGAAGTAATTTACAAATCTGTTTAACTTTCCGGAGCCAGTTGATATATAAAAAAAAGTTTTTTAATAGAAGTAATTTACAAATCTGTTTAACTTTCCGGAGCCAGTTGATACATATAAAAAAAATTTGGCCTGGAATGCCCCTTTAAGGGGGGCGTATTAAAACTGCAATTTTATTACCGTATTTTTCGCCATGGTAGAGGAAGTTTTACTCACCTGTCCCCGCCGCTCCGGACCCGTCACCGCTCGTCACCGCTGCCCTGGATGTCGCCGTCCATCGCTGTCGCCGCGTCCCCGGGGTGTCCCAGTCGCTCCGGAACGTCTCTGCTGCCCGGTATCCTCGCTCTCCGTCGCCGCCAAGACGTCGCTACGCACGCCGCTCCTATTGGATGACGGGATGGCGTACGCGACGATGTGATGACGACGAAGGAGAGCGCCGGCCATGCAGGGGATCCCAGCACAGAGCAGACACCGAGGAGGCAGGTAAGGTCCCTCCCGGTGTCCTGTAAGCTGTTCGGGACGCCGTGATTTCACCCAAACAGCCCGACTGAACAGCTGGGTTAGTGTTATTTTTGCTTCAGACGCGGCGGTCAGCTTTGATCGCCGCGTCTGAAGGGTTAATACAGGGCATCACCGCGATCGGTGATGTCCTGTAGTGTTGCTCGCGAATATTTGTAATGCAAATTTTATTCGCGCATATCGCATATTCGCGAATTCGTGAATATTCGCGGATATAGCACTATATATTTGTAATTACGAATATTCGTTTTTTTTTTTTTTTCACAGTACACATCACAGTGATCATCCCTCTCTGCTTCCAGCTTGTGTGGTGTAAAGAAGGTTCTAATACTACTGTGAGAGACGGGGGCGCGAATTTCCGTATATAGGAAAATTTGCACATGCTAATTTTCGCATGTGCGAATATTCTTATACGGTGAAAAATACGGTAATCACTACGATAAAAGCCACCTAGTGTTGAGCGGCATAGGCCATATTCGAATTCGCGAATACTCGCGAATATATGGACGAATATTCGTCATATATTCGCGAATATTCGCGTTTTTTTCGCATATGCAAACATTCTCGTATACGAAAATTTGCATATACAAAGATAAGTGCAAGCAAAATATTCGCATATGCGAATATTCGCACACCAGTCTCACACAGTAGTATTAGAGCTTTCTTTACACCACACAAGCTGGAAGCAGAGAGGGATGATCACTGTGATGTGTACTGTAAAAAAAGAAAAAAAAAATTTAAAAAAAAAGGAATATTCGTAATTACGAATATATAGTGCTATATTCGCATATTCGCGAATATTCGCGAATATGCGATATTCGCGAATAAAATTCGTATTACGAATATTCGCGAGCAACACTAAAGCCACCAGAAGAAGGAATAAATCTAAAAGAAGTAGAAGTTAATAACTTCTTAGGCTCAATTCAACAGGTGCATTAGAAGTTATTCCTAAATAATTCTGGCCCAACATATATATTGTATGGTATGTCTGCTGTACACACACAACCAATCTGACTTGTGACAAATAATAATAAAATTATTTATAGGAACACACATTCTCAACACATTTCTGTCCACATGTCATAGGGACATCCTCAGGGGAATCCAAGATATAGGTACTAAGAGTTAAAGTATGAGCCACGATTATTCCCTACATAGGGGAGACTGATACTGCCACTAGAGTTATTAATATAACTCAGGACTAGTGTTGAGCGGCATAGGTCATATTCGAATTCGCGAATATTCGCGAATATATGGATGAATATTCGTCATATATTCGCGAATATTCGCATATGCGTTATATTCTTGTTATATTTTCGCATATGCGAAAATACATGCATGCTAAAATTAACACATGAAAACTCGCATATGCGAAAATTAGCATATGCGAAAATATAATGCAGATATTCGCGAATATATGACGAATATTCGTCCATATATTCGCGAATATTCGCGAATTCGAATATGGCCTATGCCGCTCAACACTACTCACCTCCCCCTCCCATCTCTGTGTGAGGAACTTACCAGGAGCAAAACAGTCTTCTCGGCACATAACGCTGCTCTTTTCCTGCTGTAGATCTAATCACTGACTGCTGCCATTCAGAGAATATCATGATTTATTGCTGGGGGGGAGGATAGTTTGAAAGAAAAGACATGTACAGTGTGTTTCCAATAACACAGCATGCATACAGATAGCAAAAACTATTGGCTGGCAGCCATTACACAGAGCTGTGCTGACTGCTGGGAGATGTAGTCTGGGCTGCAAGGAAGAAAAAAGAATATTCAGGAGACAACAGGGGCCACAGGAGCTGGCAAAATCACATGGATAACTACAGGGGACACTAGGGGCGTACCTAGAGCATTTGGCACCTGGGGCGGACCCTTTGTTTGGCACCCCCCCCTCACCCCCCCCCCCCCTTTAATTCCACCCCCCCTTCCCTCCCCCCTTTAATTCCACCCCCTCCCTCCCCTCCCCACCAGGGGCGGACTGACAACACTCGGGGCCCTCGGACCAAAAAAAAGCAAGGGCCCTTGCTAGGCTCTGCAGCTCGTCAATCTTCTGCCACGCCCCTATTCCACCCAAATCCCACACACACAATAAACAAAAATTTATATATGTAAGAAACACTTTAACGTAGGTAAATTTCCATGACCAATAATACTGGTATACAAGGAGTAAATATATACCATTACTCAATAACTGGATAATACCGCCATATTGTACTGAATAAAACCACTATGCACAGACCAGAATACTATAAAGGATATGTATACAATATAAGTGATTATATACAGGACCATATGGCGGTAGATAACAGCTATACACAGGATGCGTATACCATATAAGTGATTACAGTTACATTTTGGGACTCATGACTTTTCTGATCAGCGGCATCCTCTTTCCTTTTCTTCTCCGTCCGGATAAGACCGCCATGTAGATCTCTTAACATCTGCAGGAAAAACATGTCAGACTCTGTATTTTTCCAGTGCTCTCCCCTCCTCTACAATCTTTCCATCTATAGGCCCACAAACTATAATAATGCCCTCCTTGGTGTCCTGCACAGTAAAAGGGCATGTAGGTAGGTAGCCAGGTAAATAGGTAACTAGGTAGGTAGATCAGGAAGCCAGATATGTAGGTAGGTGACATGTTAGGTAGGTAGGGGGCCAGCTAGGTAGTTAGACAGCCATGTATGAAGGCCAGGTATGTTCATAGTTAGGTAGCTGGGTATGTAGGTAAGTAGTTAGGCATCCAGGTATAAAGTTAGGTAGCCCCCCCCCCTTCCCTGTAGAAATAGGCAGCAGAGTTAACCCCCCTCCCCCAAAGGTATAGGCAGCAGAGTTAGCCCCCCACCCTTCCCCATAGGTATAGGAAGCAGAGTTAAACCCCCTTCCCAATCGGTATAGGAACAGAGTTAACCCCCCTTTCTCTTTAGGTATAGGCAGCAGAGTCCCCCCACCCCCACCCCACCCCCCTCTTGGTACGCCACTGGGGGATGCAGAACAGGAATTGTGGTAGCTCTGGGGCATTTTTATTTTTCTTACTTCCCCAGAGCACCTCTTTAACATTTGTTTAGGATTAGTGGATTATTGGTCACATGATACTTCCCAGTCAGCTTCTATGTAGAAACTTCTGGAGAAGGCTAAGGGAGGAGTTCCCAAGTCCAACTATTTTTCCCCAGGGGGCTAGACCCAAACCAGTCAGTGAAGTTTGATTCAGTCCAGAGAAATCTAACTCTAGTCAGAGTAGTGTGGGGAAGTCTTCCAGCTCTGCTCCAGCAACGTAGATCAGTTTTGACCAATGCTTAACTTTCTAGATCTAGTCTGTAACCTAACCTGGGATACAATTATTTGACATCAATGGCTTCTCTAGAATGAATTTATATTAGAAGCTGCCCAATCTGCACAATCCTTTTGAAGACATCCCATCATTCAACTGATCACCGCAGGAATAACTTCCAGGACACACCAGTCAAGTTTCATCATCACTCTTTTATCCTTATATAAATAAATTATCAATTTTAAAAGATTTTATCTTTGTCTGTCCTATTTATCAAGCGCCAGTACTATATATATACATTGATCGGTATTTTACCACACAGTGCAATAGCAGGATTTTGCACAAGTACAAGGCAGCTAAATAAGCTAGATCCATACCCCACACCATTAGCACTAGTGATTAGTGTTGCTCGCGAATATTCGCAATTCGAATTTTATTCGCGAATATCGCATATTCGCGAATTCGCGAATATTCGCGAATTCGCGAATATTCGCGAATATAGCGCTATATATTCGTAATTACGAATATTCTTTTTTTTTTTTTTTTTTTTTTTCTACAGTACACATCACAGTGATCATCCCTCTCTACTTCCAGCTTATGTGGTGTAAGAAGGCTCTAATACTACTGTGCGAGACTGGTGCGCGAATTTTCGCATATACGAAAATGTGCATATGCTAATTTTCGCATGCGCGAATTTTCGCTTATGCTATTTTTGTATATGTAAATTTTCGCATATGATAATTTTCGTATGTGCGAATATTCACATATGCGAAAATAAAACGAGAATATTACGAATATGCGAATATTCGCGAATATGACGAATATTCGTCCATATATTCGCGAATATTCGCGAATTCGAATATGGCCTATGCCGCTCAACACTACTAGTGATTAAACATACACTCCTGTTGTAGTCTGTAACCTATTCTACCTTAAAACTGTTGCAAGTAAAATAACCATCTACTACTCTAGTTGCACCAATCTTCTATCCTGATACAGATAAAGGTTGTGCACACAATGAGCATGGCACTGTCCAGAGTTTCAAAGGATTTCACTCAATGCTGTGAGGAGATTTTTCTGCAAGTATCCTGCTTTCAGCTTCAAAAAGGATAATTTACAAGTCAGAAGTGGAGAACCAGCTGTGCAAGGATCCTTCTGCAAACACTAATCTCTTTGTGGACTTTAAGTTGGAGATAGGGCTTTGTGGCTTATACATCACAAAAATTAGAACAATTTGGACTGCATATATATATATATATATATTTATACAT
The DNA here is from genome assembly GCF_029499605.1 of Hyla sarda. Lineage (NCBI taxonomy): Eukaryota > Metazoa > Chordata > Amphibia > Anura > Hylidae > Hyla > Hyla sarda. The sequence goes on along the minus strand of NC_079198.1, from coordinate 105,148,264 downwards.
ACGGTGGGGTCGGCAATGATAGTATTCACACAGGCAACGGGTTTCAAACGTCCAAGGGGATGTTTATTTAAAACAACAAGACCTAAGCCTGTCCGGCTCTAACTAAACATCAGGATACCTCACTATTCTACTGTGGGCCTAATGTCTGGCCCCAAGCAAAATCACAAATTGTCCATAGAGGAAGGTTCAGACCTGGTAGGTTTGAGCTGCAGTGCTGGCTTTGGCTGCTTCTCATCTCAGTCTCTCATCCAGCTCCAAACCCCAACAGCCCGTTGTTTTTTAAAGGGGTTCTCTGCTGTTAGACATCTTATCCCCTATTCCGGAAGCAGCCTGGTACCTTAGCAGCCCAGAGCCAAGTTTTCTCCGAGGTTGATGATGGGCAGTGAAGGGGATGTGGCATTGTGACGTCATGGCCCGCTCCCTCGTGATGTAATGCCCCCTTCCATAGACTTGCTTAAAGGGGGGCGGACATGACATCACGAGGGGGCGGGGCTGTGATGTCACAATGACTCATCCCCTGCACCGCCTGTCATCAGCCTTGGAGAAAACTTAGCTCCAGGCTGCTGAGGTACCGGGCTGCTGCAGGGGGGATCATGGGGGTCCCCAGCGGCAGCGCCCCCCCCCCCCCCGCGATCAGGCATCTTATCCCCTATCCTTTGGATAGGGGATAAAATGTCTAGGGGCGAAGTACCCCGTTAAGGCTCCCTCCTCAGCAATCAACACAGGAAGCCTCACCTGAGAACACCTTGGAGAAGGGAAAACCCATAGTGGACTAGGGGTGTGGACTGGAGCACTCCTATTTCCAACCTGTCCTCCAGTCCAGGAAATCCAGCCCATGTTACTTAAACAAAAGAGCCCTAGCAAACTATGCTCTGCTAAAGCAGCATATAACCTTCTGGATTTCCTTTACCGTGCCTGGCAGAGGAAACCAGGTGAAATATACACCCCATCCACCACCTTCCCATACATGGGAATAATGGTGCCTAAAACACCCAAAAGCACACTAATGCAGAGTTCTAAAATACATTTATTAGTAGATTTTTAACATTTAAAAATGCCCAAAAGTGGATGCCGGCTATCCACTCTGGTAACTTATAAAATAGAATAAAACAAAGTGGCATAGGCAAAAAGTTAGCCAAATGGAATCATTGTCACAAAACACCTTTAATTGTAAAGCGGAGCTGCAGAGGATCCCTTCCACTCCCTGGAGAACATCGAGAGGTCAGGTGAGTGGACTAGTTCCTCACATTAACTATACTTTTGCCGACCGCCATGTCGCGCTACATAACTTTACACGATAAAAGCTTCCAGTGGTTGTGGTATTGGAGGCTCCAGCTTCTTTATCTACACTTACAGCTTTGAATGCTCTTACATCTGGCTACAGTTGTCGATGGAATACAAACCACTTTGTTTTATACTATTTTATAAGTTACCAGAGTGGATAGCTGGCATCCACTTTTGTGCATTTCTAAATGTTAAAAATTTAATAAATGTATTTTAGAACTCTGCATTAGTGTGCTTTTGGGTGTTTTGGGCACCACTATTTGGCTGAGAGCAGTCAGTGACTATGCCTTCCATGTGTTATCCATATGACATTCAATGTCCTCACAGAACTAATGCTTACAATCTCATAAAATATTGTAGTAAGTACTTCCAGAGAGCATTGCATGGCCAGGAAAACTTAGACCAGCTGAATATCTCCAAAAGGGGGAACAATACTCGCTCAATAACTAAATCAAAGACCTTTCATCTAACTGTGGTATGGCGGCATAGTCTTGATGATATGGTGGATACTTGGCTGGCAAGGTTGTCAGATTTGTGATGGCAGAAGTAGGTTTGTGGTGTCCGATGGCTGGAGTGAAGCAACCCTGTAGTGAGATGACCGTTCCCACTAACCACTACTTCAATAAAGCAGCTATCAATGTCCTGGGAAATAAATACCTCAAAAGCCAGGATTTATGGATAACAGCTTGCTCTTTACTGATGTTACAGTACGATACAAAAGAAGACTCTTGTAATGATACAGACTTTGGATATAGTACTTGCCATAGATTTTGGAAGTTGAAAAGTAACTTGTACCTTGTCACTGTCACAGTCCTTGAGAAATTTAATAGACTTGAGAATTAGTACTTTGTGACTTGTAGTCCTCCTGAGGTAGGTCCTCTATTACTAGTGTTGCTCGCGAATATTCGCAATTCGAATTTTATTCGCGAATATCGCATATTCGCGAATTCGCGAATATTCGCGAATATAGCGCTATATATTCGTAATTACGAATATTCGTTTTTTTTTTTTTTTTTTTCACAGTACACATCACAGTGATCACCCCTCTCTGCTTCCAGCTTATGTGGTGTAAGAAGGCTCTAATACTACTGTGTGAGACTGGTGTGCGAATTTTCGAATATGCGAAAATTTGCACACGATAATTTTCGCATATGCGTATCTTAGCTTATGTTAATTTTTGTATATGCAAATTTTCGTATATGTTAATTTTCGCACACGCGAATATTCGCATATGCGAAAATAAAACGAGAACATTATGAATATGCGAATATTCGCGAATATGACGAATATTCGTCCATATATTCGCGAATATTCGCGAATTCGAATATGGCCTATGCCGCTCAACACTATCTATTACGAGTGGTATGTTCTAGGCTCAGAGATGTTTCTGGTTTGTGCTACACTACACTTGCAGAATGAGACTTGACACTTAAGATTTGAGATTACGACTTGACTTAAGACTAGACCTAAAGGGGCACTCTGCCCTTAGACATCTTATTCCCTATCCAAAGGATAGGGGATAAGATGTCTGATCACAGGGGTACCGCTGTTGGGGATCTCCCTGCTGCACTAGGCATTGGTTTAGAGCATCGGGTGCAGCGCCAGAGGCTAGTGACATGATGGCCATGCCCCGCTCGTGACATCATGGCCACGCCCTGCTTGTAACATCATGGCCCATCCTCTCAATGCAAGTCTATGGGAGGGGGCGTGATGGCCGTCACGCCTTCTCCCATAGACCTACATTGAAGGGGCGTGGCCATGACATCACGAGTGGGGCATGACCGTGACGTCACGAGCCTCATCCCCACATCGCCAGTCATCCGGCACAGAGTGAAGTTCACTCCGTGAACCGGATGTGTGGGGTGCCGCAGCCGAGATCGTGGGGGTCCCCATCTGAGGGACCCCCGCAATCAGGCATATTTTCCCTATCCTTTGGATTAGGGATAAGATGTTAAGGGGCGGAGTACCCCTTTAAAACTTGATATCTGCTTAGTACTAACACATTGCTGGACATTCAGAAGCCTGGCAAAGCTGTGCGTGACAGTCAGACCCTGTTCAAAGATGTGTGCATTTTTAAAAACGTGTTCTTGAACATCACTAATCATTATCATTGATCAAAAACGAAACACACACACCTTTTCTAGGTGCACACATTATTACATGCAGTTTTTAAAAAGTGTTTTATTGGGTTTAAAGGGGTACTCCAGCCCCAAGACATCTTATCCCCTATCCGAAGGATAGGGGATGAGATGTCTGATCGCAGGAGTCCCGCCGCTGGGGACCCCCGCAATCTAGCATGCAGCACCAACCTGTAAGTACTGCCGGAAGCGCCTCCCGATCACGGGGACGGCGTATCGTGATGTCACGAATCCGCCCCAGTGTGACATCATGTCCCGCTCCCTCAATGCAAGTCTATGGGAGGGGGCAGAGGTTGAAGTTTGGAAGGGGGGTGGCATACCAATCATGGCTGGTGGGTCCTTCTGGCAGGGTTTTGGTCTAATGGCAGGAAAAGGGAGGTATTTTCCATCGTATGGGGCACAGCTTTCCATTCCCCACTTTTTGTAATGTATCAGTAAATTTCTGTATATTGATGGCAACCAGACACACTTGTTAAAGGTGTACTCCGTTTCTAAGTGTTTGGAACAAACTGTTCCGAACGCTGGAGCCGGCGCTTGGAGCTCATGACGTCATAGCCCCGCCCCCTCATGACGTCACATCCCACCCCCTCAATGCAAGTCTATGGGAGGGGGCGTGACAGCATCGACATGCATTGAGGGGGCGGGGCATGACATCATGAGGGGCGGGGCTATGACGTCACAAGCTCCCTGGTGCCGGCTCCAGTGTTCGGAACAGTTTGTTCCAAACGCTGAGCAGCGGAGTACCCCTTTAAGGCCTAACAAGGCTTTCTTTACTGAAGATGATTTATTTACCAGCAGAATACAGGTTACCATTCTCTCAAACAGACAGTGACTAAAGTTCACCATACTGAGTATACTTTTGGGTATGAAAGGAGGTTTAGACAACACTAAGGTCATTCCTCTAGCCAACTAAGGGTTAATAAAGGACTACGTTTTAAAAATCAGAGTCCACAGCATGCTTCACTGAAGAAGGGATGTTCACAGATTGGCTCCATGTGGTCACATATTTAAATACACTGAGTAAGTGTGTATAAAATTCAAAGTGTGGAAAGGTAGAAAGGTACCCTTACTTTGTAGTAGAGAAGTGATACATCTTCAAATTACTCTGGGTTCGTGTCTTTACTTTAAGTTGTTTATGAAGTTTTTTTTTTTTTTTTATAAAGTTGTTCATATGTTATTTATAGTTTTAATAAGGGGCTGGTCATTTAAGCAACATTTAAGCTCTGTGTTATATTTTATTCATGTAGCGCTTGGGGAGACTTTCTCCACAACATCTCCGTCATGTAGCAATATAAGAACTGCCATGGTCCCCATTCACTTCTATTGATGTGTGAATGTCACACAACTGTTCTTTTCCTTTGAAGCAAATCAACATCAACTGAGAATCAATGCATTTCTATAGATGTGTCTGTCACATCAGTTATGTAGTAGAAAATATTATGTATGTATATATATATATATATATATATATATATATATATATATATTACATTGGAATTGGAGCAGCACCTCCAAAAAAGGCCTAAAAATTGGGTGCAGGCAGATCAACAGGGACCCCGGTCTCAAGTCCAATTAGATACAACCAATGGAAAGATAACCGCAGCACACCGAAGTATCCAAAATTGAAAAAGTTACTTTTGTTCCATGAACAGGCAAGTGCGACGTTTCAGTGTTCTCACAACACCATTCTCAAGCCAAATCATAGTGATCACATCAAGATATATATATAGGGTGAAACATGTCAAACATAATTACAATCAATCAAATAAAAATATAAAGTGCATGTGCAATCAAAGTGCTTTACAAACTGTTTAAGGGACATCTTAGACAGTCCAGTAATAGTTAGTGTTGCTCGTGAATATTCGCAATTCGAATATTATTCGCGAATATCGCATATTCGCGAATTCGCGAATTTCGCGAATATAGCGCTATATATTCATAATTATGAATATTCGTTTTTTTTTTTTTTTCACAGTGATCACCCCTCTCTGCTTCCAGCTTGTGTGATGTAAAGAAGGCTCTAATACTACTGTGTGAGATTGGCATGCGAAACTTCGCATATGCGAAAATTAACATATGCGAATTTTCGCGTATGCTAATCTTGTATATGTTTATTTTTGCATATGTTAGTTTCCGCATACGCGAATTTTCGCATATGTGAAAATAAAACGAGCATATTACGAATATGCAAATATTCGCGAATATGACGAATATTCGTCCATATATTCGCGAATATTCGCGAATTCGAATATGGCCTATGCCGCTCAACACTAGTAATAGTGAGTGAATATAAAAACAGTGAATATAATATAAACAAAATCATGTACAGAAGATACATGGATACAAAATAGAGATGGGTAACAATATTCATAATTAAAAAACATAATCTGTTGGTACTTAATAATCAAAGGGCAGGGCGTGTTTATGGCATCACTCACCGGAGCAGCTAGTCCATAACATAGGTGTGTATATGGTGATGAATAGTGTTGAGCGGCATAGGCCATATTCGAATTCGCGAATATTCGCGAATATATGGTCGAATATTCGTCATATATTCGCGAATATTCGCATATTCGTTATATTCTCGTTTTATTTTCGCACAAGCGAAAAATTCGCATGAACAATATCAACATAAGCAAAAATACGCATATGCGAAAATTAGCATATGTTGATTTTCGTATATGCGAAAATTCGCACACACAGTAGTATCAGAGCCTTCTTTACACCACACAAGCTGGAAGCAGAGAGGGATGATCACTGTGATCTGTACTGTGAAATTAAAAAAATAAAGAAAAAAAAGAAAAAATGAATATTCGTAATTACGAATATATAGCGCTACATTCGCGAATATTCGCGAATTCGCGAATATGCGATATTCGCGAATAAAATTCGCGAATTCGCGAATATTCGCGAGCAACACTAGTAGACAAGGGGCGTTTCGTCAGTCGTATTAGTATAGGGCAACTCGTGTATCCAGTATATTAAATAGTGTACTGCCATATCGTAAAATGAAATGAATAGATTGGCATATTGTGGCTCCATCTTATAGCGCTATATCGCGAATATAGCGCTATATATTCATAATTACGAATATTTGTTTTTTTCTTTTTTTTTTTTTCTTCACAGTACACATCACAGTGATCATCCCTCTCTGCTTCCAGCTTGTGTGGTGTAAAGAAGGCTGTAATACTACTGTGTGAGACTGGCGTACGAAAATTCGCGTATGCGAAAATTAGCATATGCAAATCTTCGTATATGCGAATTTTCGCGTATGTTAATTTTGTGAATGCTAATTTTCACATATGTTAATTTTCGCATACACGTATTTTCGCATATACGAAAATAAAACGAGAATATTACGGATATGCGAATATTCGCGAATATATGACGAATATTCGTCCATATATTCGTGAATATTCGCGAATTCGAATATGGCCTATGCCGCTCAACACTAGCCTTAATATGGATTTGAGCTTCTTAGCCCTTTATCAAAACTTCTTATAACCTGTGCTGTACTGTCTTCTCTCTCCCAATATCCTGCTGTATCACCACTTCACCCTTGCTCCCCTCCCCCTCCCCTGTCTCACCCTTATCTGTAATCTATCCTCCTATAGCTATACAATTTATGGCCCAACTTAGTATGAATTCTCCCCATATGTTGTTTTAACACCTGCATATTTTGTGAGATGGAACTTGTGTATTTTCTTCTTGTGTGCTCAGAAATGTTTTTCACTTGATAAAGGAAGGAATCCTGAAAGTCCCAAATGTTCCCAAATGTTCCATAGATGATAACCTAGTCTTTCAGTGAAGGACCTGTACTTAATGGTAATGTGGAGAGGGTCCCTTGGGACATACCTTGGTAATGTGACTGACTGGTGGAAGTTGGGACACCCAAGATGGTAAGGGTGCAGGAATACTGACTCAAGGAGGAGGTGCAATGGGTCTTTACTTGAGAGAGTGGCAAATCTTCAATACAATACAGTCTCTCAAATCCAATACTGGTGGCTTAGAAAAGATTACCTATAAACAAGTAAAGAGTAGGTGCTGCTACAGTGTGTTACAAATCCATAAATGTTTTGCTGGATGTCACTGGCCCTGAGGTGGTGTGGAAATGTCCCTGGTTGGCTCAACAGTGGTTATGCCTTGAGATATACAAGAAAATGTCCTTATTCTCTCTATGTGGTTCTCCTACGGAGATAAGGAAGTTGTAGCCTAGGCTTGAATCCTATTATAGGTCATGGGATAATGGCTACAAAGTCTTTGTTCTGCATTAGCTTAGCAGTCTGGTCAAGAAATGTAGAAGTTGATGCTTTTGCTTTGGCTGCTGGACTAGGGTGAGGAGCTGGTGCTTGCTAGGCCGATCTAACTATATTGCAGAAGTAGGAGGCCTCACACTGGCCTCAACTCTTTTTCTACTCACAATGGATCTCTATGTGTATTGGGTTTATGTAGGGGCTACTTATCATAAATCCTTCCTATGTTCTGGAATGTTCTTTGTTATTTTCTGTGTGAATCCCTTTAAAAATATTGGGAACTCCAAGAAAAGCAAGCTCTCACCAAAATAGTTGTCAGAGAGTTGTCGAACGCCCAATGCCGTCAGGGTCCATTGTTGGAATTGCTGCACGTCCAAAGTAAAATAAATTACCCCCCAGTGGCTTAAGATATCCAGGATCCAGGGCTCTAGGTCAACAATGGCCAGGATCAATAGTCAGCAACAAGTAGATTACTACCTACTTTGGCTCTTTCAGACAATAAATACTGTATTATCAGATACAAAGAGATCAGTATCTCTCGTGCTTTTACCGCACATTTACTGAGTCACTCTTTCCGTAGTGGTTGTTGATCTGCTACAAAAACTATTCTGGGTCTTGTGTGTGACTCTCTTTTATTAAAACCGAACGGCCAAAAAACTTTCAGTTCAAAGTGCCCTTGTAAAAGAAAATGGAATCTGAGAACAGATGCCTTCTGTTCACTGGAGAATAAAGGTTTTGTTCTGTGAATCTTGTAAAATATGATTGGAGAGAAACAGCTAATGTACAGTGTGTACCGCTGATATCATAGCCCCAAAGAGCAGATCCTATCTTATTGCTGCAGAATGTCATTGTCCCTCAGCGTCCCAAAGACTCTATCATTAATGAGTATCTACTGGGTTCTCATATTGGAAACCTGAAAAGAACGATATGTGCACCAGGTATCATAATAAGAATCCGGAGTTATATAGCACAAACGTATTCTGCAAATAAAGGATAATTCAAAAGGAATAAGTCAAAAGAAGAGAGGCCGTAGATGCCATTAAAAGCTTAGATTAATGAAATAGTAATAAACATTTTGCCCAGGGGTTAAAGGGGTACTCCGCCCCTAGACATCTTATCCCCTATCTACGGGATAGAGGGTAAGATGCCAGTGGCGGGACCCCCGCGATCGCAGCTGTGGCACCCCAGACATCCGGTACTTCGCTCTGTGCTGGATGATTGGCGATGCAGGGCGGATGCTCATGATGTCACGGGCACGCCCCCTCCCATAGACTTGCATTGAGGAGGTGTGACTGTGACGTCACGAGCCTTTGGCGCTGCACCTGACGCTCTAAACGAATGCCAGGTGCAGCAGGGAGATCACGGGGGTCCCCAGCAGCGGGACCCCCGTGATCAGACATGTTATCATTAGATCAGACATTAGATGTCTACGGGCGGAGTACCCCTTTAAGCCTTTGTTTTGTGAAGCCTTTTAAGGCAATCATCTGGAGCCTTAAAATGGCTATTTTTGTAAGCCAAAAAAAAACAGCTGAAACTTTCCAACTTTTTTTTAAGCAGGTTATATATTTTTTTTGCCTTTGGACTATTTTGAGCCTTTTTTGAAAAGTGTTTCTAGCCTGGGGCTAGGCCATGAATAGTGTTGAGCGGCATAGGCCATATTCGAATTCGCGAATATTCGCGAATATATGGACGAATATTCGTCATATATTCGCGAATATTCGCATATTCGTTACATTCTCGTTTTATTTTCGCGTATGCGAAAATACGCGCATGTGAAAATTAGCATATGTGGAAATTCGCATATGCGAAAATTAGCATATTCGAATTTTCGTATATGCGAATTTTCGCACGCCAGTCTCACACAGTAGTATTACAGCCTTCTTTACACCACACAAGCTGGAAGCAGAGAGGGGTGATCACTGTGATGTGTACTGTGAAGAAAAAAAAAAAAAAAAAAAAACGAATATTCGTAATTACGAATATATAGCGCTATATTCGCGAAATTCGCGAATTCGCGAATATGCGATATTCGCGAATAATATTCGAATTGCGAATATTCGCGAGCAACACTAGCCATGAATACATTTTACCAGGAAAACCTGTATCCAATTTGTTTGCTGTCGAGCTTTAAGGGGTTATCCAGGAATAGAAAAACTGATTTTAATTTCTTTCAAAAACAGCTCCACGTCTGTCCACAGGTTGTGTGTGGTATTATACACTGCTCAAAAAATAAAGGGAACACTAAGATAACACATCCTATATCTGAATGAATGAACTAATCGTTAGTGTTGAGCGGCATAGGCCATATTCGAATTCGCGAATATTCGCGAATATATGGACGAATATTCGTCATATATTCGCGAATATTCGCATATTCGTTATATCCTCGTTTTATTTTCGCGTACGCAAAAATACGCGCATGCGAAAATTAGCATATGTGGAAATTCGCATATGCGAAAATTAGCATATGCTAATTTTCGTATATGCGGATTTTCGCATGCCAGTCTCACACAGTAGTATTAGAGCCTTCTTTACACCACACAAGCTGGAAGCAGAGAGGGATGATCACTGTGATGTGTACTGTGAAGAAAAAAAAAAAAACCGAATATTCGTAATTACGAATATATAGCGCTATATTCGCGAAATTCGCAAATTCGCGAATATGCGATATTCGCGAATAATATTCGAATTGCGAATATTCGCGAGCAACACTACTAATCGTATTAAATACTTTCGTCTTTACAAAGTTGAATGTGCTGACAACAAAATCACACAAAAATTATCAATGGAAATCAAATTTATCAACCCATGGAGGTCTGGATATGGAGTCACACTCAAAATCAAAGTGGAAAACCACACTACAGGCTGATCCTACTTTATGTAATGTCCTTAAAACAAGTCAAAATGAGGCTCAGTAGTGTGTGTGGCCTCCACGTGCCCATATGACCTTTCTACAACGCCTGGGTATGCTCCTGATGAGTTGGGGGATGGTCTCCTGAGGGATGTCCTCCCAGACCTGGACTAAAGCATCTGCCAACTCCTGGACAGTCTGTTGTGCAACTGTTGGTGAATGGAGCAGAACTCCGCCAAACCGGTCATGCTGGAGGATGTTGCAGGCACAGCAACACAAGCGTCTCAAGACTCTGCCACAGCGTCTCAAGACTCTGCCACATCTGTCACATGTGCTAAGTGTGAACCTGCTTTCATCTGGTTGAGCACAGGGGCCAGTGGCAAATCTGCCAATCTTGGTGTTCTCTGGCAAATGCCAAACATCCTGCACTGTGTTGGGCTGTAAGCACAACCCCCACCTGTGAACGTCCGGCCCTCATATCACTCTCATGGAGTCTGTTTCTGACCGTTTGATTGGACACATGCACATTTGTGGCCTGCTGGAGGTAATTTTGCAGGGCTCTGGCAGTGCTCCTCCTGCTCCTCCTTGCAAAAAGGCAGAGGTAGTGGTCCTGCTGCTGGGTTGTTACCCTCCTACAGTCTCCTGATGTACTGGCCTGTCTCCTGGTAGCGCCCCCATGCTCTGGACACTACACTGAGAGACACAGCAAACCTTCTTGCCACAGCTTGCATTGATGTGCAATCCTTGATGAGCTGCACTACCTGAGCCACTTGTGGGGGTTGTAGACTACGTCTCATGCTACCACTAGAGTGAAAGCACCGCCAGCATTCAAAAGTGACCAAAACATCAGCCAGGAAGCATAGGAACTGAGAAGTGGTCTGTGGTCACCACCTGCAGAACCACTCCTATATTGGGGGTCTCTTGCTAATTGCCTACAATTTCCACCTGTTGTCTGTTTCATTTGCACAACAGTATGTGAAATTGACTGTCAATCAGTGCTGCTTCCTGAGTGGACAGAGTGATTTCACAGAAGTGTGATTGACTTGGAGTTACATTGTGTTGTTTAAGTCTTTATTTTTTTGAGCAGTATAACTTGGCTGCATTCACTTTAATGGAACTGAGCTGCAGAACTTCACCCAACCTGGAGATAGATGGGGTACAGTTTAAAAAAAAAAAAAATTTGCTCTGTTTTTCTATTCCTCCAAGATAAGCAGACTGTCATCGGAGACTGACCGCAGACGGGGTGTCCTGATACCAGAGCCTACAAAGGAACAAAGGAAGGTTAAGTTTTTATTATCTTAAGAGGCAGTCTAGGGACAGTACTAAAATAAAAAAAAATACACTGGATAACCCCTTTAGTTTGATTCAAGTGCCCCCTGTTACCTCTTTACTTGCATTTGAGGGGGCACAGCAATTATTGCCTGCTCTTAGATTATAGAGGCAATGCTGGATATTCCAAGGTTCCTTAGGCGGCTGTTTATGTAGATGATAAAAGTCACACATTCTTATGTTCCTCAGCCTACAAAGGACCCCATTTATAGCTTGTGTACAAGCCAACATCATATAAATCAAGTGCAAATCATCTGATTTTGTGTAATTTTGTAACTTCAGAAAAATATTTTGATATCTAAATGTGTTCACGGTGGAGGAAAATATTCCTACCCATGTACTCATCTGCTAGTGCAGTTCTACTGATGATTTTCCACTGATAATTAGTGTTGAGCGGCATAGGCCATATTCGAATTCGCGAATATTCGCGAATATATGGACGAATATTCGTCATATATTCGCGAATATTCGCATATTCGTTATATTCCCGTTTTATTTTCGCATATGCGAACATTCGCGTATGTGAAAACTATCATATGTGCATATTAGCATATACAAAATTAACATACGCGAAAATTCGCATATGTGAAAATTCGCATGTGCTAATTTTCGCATATGCGAATTTTCGCGCGCCAGTCTCACACAGTAGTATTAGAGCCTTCTTTACACCACACAAGCTGGAAGCAGAGAGGGGTGATCACTGTGATGTGTACTGTGAAAAAAAAAAAAAAAAAAAACGAATATTCGTAATTACGAATATATAGCGCTATATTCGCGAAATTCGCGAATTCGCGAATATGCGATATTCGCGAATAATATTCGAATTGCGAATATTCGTGAGCAACACTACTGATAATGTCCCCTCATCTCAGAGCTGCTTTTTCGTCATCCCATTTTGTTCCAAGCTACAAAAATGTAAAGTTCTTGTGTGCCAAAATCTGTGTGTGGGGTATCGTGAATTCACTCGCATATATGTTTTAGTGTATTACAATGCCTTTACAGCATACAATGAGGTATCACAGATGTGTAAAGGTTAGTTATTTACATAGGCTTTATACAATGAATGAATCACTGGTCACATGGTGTACTCCCAGCTAGGCTTCAATGCAGAAGCTTCTGGAAAGGCTGAGGAAAGAGTCCCTGGTGTGACGCCCTTCTCCCTAGAGGGCCTGACCCAAAACCATTTCAGTCTAGTCTAAGTCTGGCTTAAGTAAGAGCAGTACACATCTCTTAAAGTTCTGCTCCTGCTTGGTAGACTAATCAGTAACAGAAAAGTACATATACCTTTATAGTATACCTCCTCAATACAGTTCAGGCATATAGTGTGCCTTGTTACCTCCAAAAGACTTTTGACCCTCGGAAGCCCAGGATCATGCCCATTTTCCCTCCTGAAGACGCTACGGAAGTAGTGAAACATGTAGAGGGGGCATTTTCAGCGTTTTAATATCGGTAGCTTGTGTGTGCAATATACTGTGGAACTGCAGTCCACATATGGACTAATATACTTACCAGTGGTAAACTGGATGGAATATAAACAATACTATCAAGCACACACAAGCCCGTAGTTTTAAGTTATATACTCACCTTAAAAATTCTTTTAATATTACATGAATAAAAGTTAAATTTTAGCGGTGGGAGATAATAAGGGTTTCAGTGACCCTGGGCTTCCCAGGGTCAAAAGTCTTTTGATTAATTTTCACCCTAACCCATCCTGGGATTTGGTTGTCGTTGTTACCTCCAAAGCCTACTACAATAAATCACAAATCTTGTTTCAGTTGCCATAACCATATGACTGGAGACAGATCTGGATCGTGTGTGCAGTAACCACCGGGCAGAGTTGGGAGGATTTTACCCAAAAGGTTGTCTCCAGTCATGTTGTGAGGGCATTGTACTTCAAGTTCCATCTCCAGGAAGGATTATCTACCAGTCAGCGGAGGAGAATTGATGAAAAAGGACCCCTCTGCATACACTAATTTCTTTGTAGGCTACCAGTTGTAGTAAGTGGTGTGTAGCTCAACATGTCACTTAAGTTTCTTCAGCATAGGTCCTGCGTATAGGGTATCGTAAGTATCAAGTAAAGTTCAAGTATCTGCCCCACAGTAAGCCAACCTAGGTAGGCCCTTCACTGAAGAGAGCATCTAACTGAACTGTTTCTGTATCCTGTGTGCAACTGCATTTTCACTAGTAACACCTATTCTAGAATTCTAGTGTTTAGAGGTCTAATTCCTGCACTTTGGGTCACAGGAAACATTGGGTTAACTACACCACCCTATCACATAACATATACTGAGGACTACAACTTTCAGATAAACTGCACCATAATTGTCCCTAAAACCCAGTCTTCTACACTATTACATGGTTATGCCAATAGTGCCCTCTGTAACAGGGTAACAGGTTGAGTGTTCAGACAGCTAACATAAAAAATCCAAATAGAGAAATAGAAATGATGGCATTCTTCCAATAAGGCAACTTGCTTTATTAATAAAAACAGTCCGGTTAAGAGTACAACAAGACCAGCGGGTCATTTCATGCCACACAAGGCACTTAATCGTGACCTCAGGTGACGATTAAGCGCCTTGTGTGGCGTGAAATGGCCCGTCAGCCTTGTTGTACTCCTAACTAGTGTTGAGCGTCATAGGCCATATTTGAATTCGTGATATTTCGCGAATATATGGACGAATATTCGTCATGTATTCGCTAAATTTGCATATTATTATGGTTCCAGTCCATAGCAGTCCAGGTTTCTCGCTCAATGTATATATATAGGAATATGTTGGCACTTCCATGGTGCACAAGGTACTGTAAAGCCACAGGTAGAAGAAAGATTATACCCAGCACTCACCAGTAATGCACAGTGAAGATTTATTATGCCATAGTGTAGTACAAGGACACGTTTCGGCATGAGAGCCTTCCTCAGCTGTCTGCCTATAGGCAAACAGCTGAGGAAGGCTCCCATGCCAAAATGCATCCTTCTACTACAGTATGGGTATAATCTTTCTTTTACCTGTGGTTTTATAGTACCTTGTGCACCATGGAAGTGCCAACATATTCCTATATATACCTTGAGCGAGAAATCTGGACTGCTATGGACTGGAACCATATTGTCTTTAGGGACAAATCCAGGTTCTGATTGGGGGCCCACCTCAGTTGGATTCATGTATGGCGACCCCATGGTAAGCGCTTCAATCCTGCCATGGAGTGACACACTGCCCACGCTGTTGGTGTGATCATCTGGGGAGTCATCATATACGACAGTCGATCACCCCTAGTAGTGATATGAGGGACACTAACAGCTCGGCGATATGTGCAGGACATCCTGCGGCCACAAATGTTATTTCTCATGGAAGGATGTTCAACTGGCATTTTCAGTAGGATAATCCTCAGCCACACACAGAAAAAGTTTCCTAGGAATGTATCCGCCAGATTGTAACAGTTCCTTGGCCCACCCAGTCACCAGATTTATTGGAGATCAAACTTTTTAAGGATCAGGTGGGACGCCAGCTTCAGCAACCAATAAGTATGTAGGATCTACAGGCTCAGCAGCAAAATCTGTAAGCAAATGCGCCATACAGAACCTGTACGCCTACATGCCTAACCGTATCTCATTTTGTATTCAGGCTAGAGAACCTGTACGCCTCCATGCCCAACCATATCTCATTTTGTATTCAGGCTTGAGAACCTGTATGCCTCCATGCCCAATCATATCTCATCTTGTATTCAGGCTAGAGAACCTGTACGCCTCCATGCCCAACCATATCTCATCTTGTATTCAGGCTAGAGAACCTGTACGCCTCCATGCCCAACCATATCTCATCTTGTATTCAGGCTAGAGAACCCGTACGCCTCCATGCCCAACCATATCTCATCTTGTATTCAGGCTAGAGAACCTGTACGCCTCCATGCCCAACCATATCTCATCTTGTATGCAGGCTAGAGGGGCCTAACAAGGTGCCAGAGCCTCCTCTTTAGTAGTGTTGCTCGCGAATATTCGCAATTCGAATATTATTCGCGAATATCGCATATTCGCGAATTTCGCGAATATAGCGCTATATATTCGTAATTACGAATATTCGTTTTTTTTTTTTTGTTTTTTTTTCTTCACAGTACACATCACAGTGATCATCCCTCTCTGCTTCCAGCTTGTGTGGTGTAAAGAAGGCTGTAATACTACTGTGTGAGACTGGCGTGCGAAAATTCGCATATACGTAAATTCGCATATGCGAACATTAGCATATGCTAATTTTCGCATATGCGAATTTACGCGCGTGTTAATTTTGTATATGCCAATATTCACTTATGTTAATTTTCGCATACGCGAATATTCGCATATGCGAGAATATAACGAATATGCGAATATTCGCGAATATATGACGAATATTCGTCCATATATTCGCGAATATTCGCGAATTCGAATATGGCCTATGCCGCTCAACACTACTCTTTAGTTGTATAGTTTTCCCCTATAAATTACTGTTTTCCTCTAATATTCTAATCACTTCCATATAACATCATGACATTCACAAATAGAAAGTTTCCTTCTGTTACAACTCCCCCTTTGCATTAAATTTGTTTGTCAGTGTGAATAAAATTTTTTGGCTTGCTCCAACATTTTTAAGCTATTCTCCTCTATGAGCACTGCTTTTAGAAGAAAAAATACCATACAGCAGCACATCGGCATCTATGTGTCCATAACATGAAACTCCAAATGTCTCCTTATAGGATACAGCTTTGCCCTACACAACTGATGTGCATTACTTGTATACAGAACCACAGAATATTTTGGTATAATTCAATTATTGAGAACAAAAGAAATTACAGTAAAACGAGTCCCGGGTGATATTCCCCATTGCTTCTCAGCAGGACACCTGACAGTTTTTGTAAATGAAATTTATTATAACACGATTGCAATTCGGCAGAAAACAATGTAGTTATGGGAAGGAAAAGACAAACAGCTGGGACTTAGACAATAGATTACACAAAGACATTTACTAGAATTATCTTAAAGACAGACCTTTAACTTTTATACAGTCATTACCTGGAATGGAAACTGTACAGAAATGAAGCAATGAAGAATTATGTTACCTAAACTTACAGTTCATGAGGCACTCGCCTCCTTCCATCGCTGTCGCCGCTTCCCCGGGGTGTCCCCGACGCTCCGGCAAGGCCTCTGCTTCCCCGGCAACCTTGCTCTCATGTCTCCGCCATCACATCACTACGCATGCCGCTCCTATTGGATGACGGGACAGCGTGCGCAGCGACGTGATGACGACGATGGAGAGCACCGACGATTCAGGGGATCCTGAAGAGGACGTGCCGGAGCCCCGAGGACAGGTAAGTGATCGTCAGCGGACCACATGGGGCACCGTAAATGGCTATCCAGTGGCAGCTGAAGCAGTCTTTGCTGCCGGATAGCCGTTTATGCAATGGCCCTGACATACAAAAGCATCGTATGTTGATGCTGCCTTCAACATGCGATGGCCTCTGAGAGGCCATCGTATGTTGAAATGATCGAATATCGGGGCCATCGTAGGTCGGGGGGGGGGGGGAGGGTCACTGTACTTGTTGCTTCTCACCCAGTAGCATGCTTGGGATACATTCCCAACTACCGTCGATCTAGCTCTACATCATGATGTCTAAATGTGAGGACCGACATTTATGACTATTGATCAATATCATACATGGTCATTTATGCTACATACAGTTACCTCTCTGACTAGTCTTTGGATGGTCTTTTAGAGTATTGGTATTTTCCACTGGTTTGAATCCATCCATATTCCTGTAAATGATTCTTGTGGATCATTCAGGTAGAAAAAGGTAACTCAACCAACCTACGATCAGAATTTGAAGCCTGTAAAACACTTTATATCTGGCATTCTATTTCCATCATTTCTCATTTATAGTTTATTTCAGAAGACACCAGTATTACAAATGGTACATGATACATTGGGATCCTATTAGAGATTTTTCATTGGCTTCTAGCAGCTTCCATCTACACCTTTGTTTATTGATACTTCCTTTCTTCCCACCATTCACATTTTTTTAAAGCCTTTTGTTGTTCTTTTCTGTACCATGTGGCTGACAAGTGAAAATCCCTGGCATCCATAGCATTTGGTAATGGTCCAGTAAGTTGTTGCCAAGAATTACTGAGCTCCCGTTATGGCCAGAAATAAGCAGAAGAGCACCTCAAAGGGGTACTGCACCCATAGAGATCTTATCCCCTATCCAAAGTGTGGTGACCCATGGTGATGGCGGTACAACTGGGTGTAGCGGTGTAGGTGGATGGGGCAGGATGGTATTAACCCCAGGGGCAAGGTGTTATTAACCCCTAATGTTCATGATGACAGAGTGGTTTTTGGGTACCGGAACCACCCAAACGGTATCTCCGCTATTCCAATAGCTAGGCAGTGAAAGGAGAGTCCAAAACCAGGTTATGGTTTAATGGAGGCTTTACTGAGGTCAGATAGGTGTTATTATCTTCACAGCTAGGCCAGAATCCCAGAGAGATGGCCAGGAACACAGAAGGACCTTGCAGCTTGCTGGGACCAATTATACTTGTAATAGACTTTAGGCTATTGACTTGAGGCTTGACTAGACTGTAGATAGTGACAGCAGACATAGACTTGACTTACTGGAATGACTGTAGGTTTGAGGCCTTCCAGGTACTGGACGCTAGCACTGAGATCTCTGGTGTTTGCTGGTCTTAGTAAAGTAATGATGGTACAAGAGCAAAAGAGAGAGAATTGCAGCACCTCCCTTACTTATACAGGGGGGCTGTGCCAGAAGCCCGTAGGTCAAGCTGCGGGTCATGTGTTAAACTGGTGCCCTCTGGGTAACATGTGATAACATAAACATAACATGTGACATTTCACAGGTCCTTTAGACATTTACTGGAGTTCTCCAAAGGTATTTTATATTAACTATACATTGACATACTGACCATAATCCTATTACATTAAATAATACTATAATAACAGCAGGGGAGACACTGCTAGTGAGCTCCCAGGTCTTCGAGGGACTCAACCTGACAGGGCCTAAGTGTAGTGCACAAAAGGATAGGGGATAAGATGTCTGATCACGGGGGTCCTGCTGCTGGGGACCCCCATGATCTCAGCTGCGGCACCCTAAACATACGGTGCACGGAGAAAACTTCGCTCCGTGTCGGATGACTGGCGATGCGGGGCAGAGGCCTGTGATGTCATGGCCATGCCCCCTAAATGAAAGTCTATGGAAGGGGGCGTGACTGCCATCACACCCCCTCCCATGGACTTGCATTGAGGGGGCGTGGCCATGACGTCACAGGCCTCCGACACTGCACCTGACGCTGGGTGCAGATTGCGGAATTCCCCAGTGACGGGACCACCGCGATCAGACATCTTATGTCCTATCCTTTGGATAGGGGGTAAGATGTCTAGGGGTGGAGTACCCCTTTAACCTGCTCCGTACAATGTATGCAGGATATCTTCTGTAGTCCTTTTAACCCATGTTAGGAATAATCTTTTACATTAGGGGTGCCTGGAAATATGCACTAAAGCTCTGCATAATACTCTGTGTTTTACTAGTGATAATACTTCAAATAGCTCATGGACATGATCTTATCAATCTAACAATAAAGCATCAAGTTACAAGGACTGCCTGGGAAAATATAGTCTCCCTCATGAGTTGACATTAGAATGTGTGGACTCTGGGGTCTGTGTAGGGTCTTAGATCACTGTGGGGTCTGTGTAGGGTCTGGGATCACTGTGGGGTCTGTGTAGGGTCTTAGATCACTGTGGGGTCTGTGTAGGGTCTGGGATCACTGTGGGGTCTGTGTAGGGTCTTAGATCACTGTGGGGTCTGTGTAGGGTCTGGGATCACTGTGGTGTCTGTGTAGGCTCTGAGATCGCTGTGGGGTCTGGGAAAGCTCTGAGATCACTGTGGGTTCTGTGTAGGTTCTTAGATCACTGTGGGGTCTGTGTAGGGTCTTGGATCACTGTGGGGGTCTGTGTAGGGTCTGAGATCACTGTGGGATCTGTATAGGGTCTGGGATCACTGTGGGGTCTGTGTAGGGTCTGAGATCCCTGTGGGGTCTGTGTAGGGTTTGAGATCCCTGTGGGGTCTGTGTAGGGTCTGGGATCACTATGGGGGTCTGTGTAGGGTCTGAGATCACTGTGGGTTCTGTATAGGGTCTGGGATCACTGTGGAGTCTGTTTAGGGTCTGAGATCCCTGTGTGGTCTGTGTAGGGTTGAGATCCCTATGGGGTCTGGGATCACTATGGGGGTCTGTGTAGGGTCTGGGATCACTGTGGGGGCCTGTGTAGGGTCTGAGATTACTGTGGGGTCTGTGTAGGGTCCTAGATCACTGTGGGGTCTGTGTAGGGTCTGGGATCACTGTGGGGGGGGGGTCTGTGTAGGGTCTGGGATCACTGTGGGGGGGGGTCTGTGTAGGGTCTTAGATCACTGTGGGGTCTGTGTAGGGTCTGGGATCACTGTGGGGTCTGTGAAGGCTCTGAGATCGCTGTGGGGGTCTGTGAAGGCTCTGAGATCACTGTGGGTTCTGTGTAGGGTCTTAGATCACTGTGGGGTCTGTGTAGGGTCTGGGATCACTGTGGGGGTCTGTGTAAGGTCTGAGATCACTGTGGGTTCTGTATAGGGTCTGGGATCACTGTGGGGTCTGTGTAGGATCTGAGATCACTGTGGGGTCTGTGTAGGGTCTGAGATCCCTGTGGGGTCTGTGTAGGGTCTGGGGTCACTGTGGGGTCTGTGTAGGGTCTGAGATCACTGTGGGTTCTGTATAGGGTCTGGGGTCACTGTGGAGTCTGTGTAGGGTCTGAGATCCCTCTGGGGTCTGTGTAGGGTCTGAGATCCCTGTGGGGTCTGTGTAGGGTCTGGGATCACTGTGGGGGTCTGTGTAGGGTCTGAAATCACTGTGGGGTCTTTTTAGGGTCTGGGATCATTGTTGGGTCTGTGTAGGGTCTGAGATCACTGTGAAGTCTGTGTAGTGTCTGGGATCACTGTGGAGTGTGTGTAGGGTCTGAGATCCCTGTGGAGTGTGTGTGGTTTCTGGGATCACTGTGGGGGTCTGTGTAGGCTCTGAAATCACTGTGGCCTCCCCACTGCACCATCTTCATGTTACACCATTATTCCTGGATTTCCTTTTAAAATATTAGCAATAACAATATGGGTTAATTTCAAGTGTTTGATGGAGTTTCCGTATATTTAGCCATAGAACACAAGGAGCCCCAAATATTCAATCTGTTAAACAAAAATTCAGATCCACATCCAGATTCCTTTTACATGAAATGCTTATCAGTTAATAACCTTGTCACCAGGGACGTTTTTAGACTTAATGTGGCCCTGGGCAAAATTAAAAGTGTGGCCCCAAAAGCCGAACAAGTCAGTCACATGTAGTTAATTCAGGATGTAGCATTCCAAGAGTGTTGCAAGTTTATTAACCTCTTAAGAATGCAGGGCATACCTGTATGCCCTGCGCCCGCTCCCCTGCTATGACGTGGGCTCAGGGGCTGACCCTGCATCATAGCCAGGTGGTGTGGGTAGCTATCAGCCGCCAGGACCCATGTCTAATGCCATACATCACCGATTGCAGTGATGCCCAGCATTATCCCCTTAGACGTGGGTTCAAAGTTGATCGCCGCATCAAAAGTGAAAGTAAACCCATTCCCGGCAGTTCAGTCGGGCTGTGTGGGACCGCCGCGATAAAATCAGCTGGATCAGCAGAGCGCTGATAACACTGATCTATGCTATAGCATAGCATTGAACAGTGTATGCAATCAGAAGATTGCCTGTAATAGTCCATTATGGGGACTAAAAAATGGTGTAAAGAAAGGGGGAAAAAAAGTTAATAAATGTGATTTAACCCCTTCCCTAATAAAAGTTTAAATCACCCCCCCCCCCTTTTCCCATAAAAAAAATATGTAAACAAAAATAAACATATGTGGTATTGCCATGTGTGTAAATGTTCGAACTATAAAAATATAATGTTAATTAAACCGCACGGTCAATGGCGTATACTTAAAAAAAAATCAAAAATTACATATTTTTGGTAATTTTGCATACCCTAAAAACATTGTAAAAAAAAGAAATGTAAAAAGCGATCAAAAAGTCCCATCAAAACAAAAATGTACCATTAAAAACTACAGATCAAAAAGTTATAGGGATCAGAAGATGCCAAACAAAATAAAACCTACATAAATTGGGTATCCTTGTAACCATATGGACCTACAGAATAGATATGTGTCACTTTTACTGAAGAGTGCACTGCGTAGAAACTGAAGACGCTAAAAACTACAAAATGGATACCCACAAATAATTTTTTTTTGTTTCATCATAAATGACATATGTCATTACATAGTAAAATTGGTAGCACCTATAACAAGCCCTCGTATGAGTCTGTAGGTTGAAAACTGAAAGCGTTATGATTTTTAGAAGGTGAAGAGGAAAAAACAAAAGTGCAAAAACAGAAAAATGCTAAGTCCTGAAAGGGTTAAAGATCAGGAGCACAAGCCACAAAGCGTATGTCCCTGTAGACACACAATATTTGCTAGACACACACACAATACCGCTATATTGTTCCTAAATAAAAACCACAATACACAGACCAATATTCTCACATACAGTAACATATAGTGGTAGATACCCGCTATACTCTGGCACCCTGCAGACCGAATGAGGCCGGGTTCACATATATCAGGCGTCCAGCACGGTTTCCCTCTGGCGTGCACTGGAGGGAAACTGAGGCTAGAACTGATCCCATTCATTTGAATGGGACAGTTCACAATCATTCAGCGTCGGATGGTTGGACACAAAGGAGAGAGAAGTTTGGATTACACCCCCTGAAGTACACTACTGTAAGTGTGTGTGTTTATCATAGGAAAGAAAATATATATATATATATATATATATATATATATATATATATATATATATATATTATTTCCCAACCAGAGTGTATCCAGCTGTTGGAAAAACTACAACTCTCAGAATGCTGGGATTTGTAGTATTCCAACAGCTGGGGCCATCCTGGTTGAAACATTGATATATACACACTCAGGGGTCAAGTCCTGGGGAAAAAAGTGTGGGAACTCACCCTAGGTTTCCACTTAAAGGGGTACTAGACAGCTTATCCCCTATCCAAAGGATAGGGGATAAGATGTCTGATCCCGGGGGTCTCGCCACTGGGACCCCCCACATTCTCCCTGCTGCTCACGGCGTTCGTTTAGAGCGGTGGGTGCAGTGCCAGAGGCTCATGACGTCACGGTCACGACCCCTCAATGCAAGTCTATGGGAGGGGGCGTGACGGCCATCACGCCCCCTCACATAGACTTGCATTGAGGGGGCATTACTGTGACGTCACGAGCCTCTGCCCTGCATCACCAGTCATCTGACACAGAGCGAAGTTCACTTCGATCACCGGATGTCTGGGGTGCCGCAGCCAAGATCGCGGGGGTCCCCAGCAGCAGGACCCCCGCAATCAGACATCTTATCCCCTATCCTTTGGATAGGGGATAACACGTCTAGGGGCGGAGTAACCCTTTAAGGGCTGTTCGTGCAGGACTCCTGCTAATGGGAACTGCGTTCCTGCTGAAAAGTGCAGGAACTTCGTTCCCATGGGTTCCTGCAGGACTTAAGCCCTGTACACATTAATGCATAAATCAGTGTTTCCCAAGCAGGAGGCCCCCAGTTATTGCAAAACTACAAATCCCAGCATGCCTGAACAGCCTATACAGCTGGAGGCACCCTGGTTGGGAAACACTGATAGCGATATATATATATAAATGTTAGCGCCATGAGATTTTGCCACCGCTGCGATATTTGCTGCACTAGGGTTGGGCCTTAGGTAGGCCTAGTGACAGATAGTGACAGATGCACCACAGTATATCACATACTGTATATTAAAAAAACTATGCATATAGACATGTATACATACAACACATACATATTCAATCACAGAGAAATCATACATGTGTATATACATACCTGCATTACACACATACAGCGCACTATACACAAATACATGTAACAGATAAACTGTGCACACATGTACATCTACACATTACATCTACTTAGTTTTATTGAAAGCTAGCTGAGTGTATTAAATGGGCACTGTCAGATACAAAAACTTTTGATATGTTGTAAAGCATGTATAACCAATAGGTTTTGCAATTGCTTTCATAAGAAAATTTTCAGCATTTCATACTGTAAAAGCCAGTCAAACAACTGTCCCCCTGCCTGCTTGGACACATTCTAGTCCTGCTGTGTCCATGTGTCATCAACTATGTCATGGACATACTTCCTTGATTGACAGCTGTGAGTGCAGGGATCACAGCCGGAGGAAAAATCCTCCCACTGTCAGCTTGTGTCCCGCGACTGTCAGTGAGGACAAGCTGGGAGTTGTAGTTTTGCTAATGCTAGGGGAGATGTGAGCAGATAGCATACTGAGGGAGGGGGCGGAATATGCAGAGTGAGACCACGCCTCCTCCCTTTAAGACGAATTCAGACTAGTGAACTAAATTAAAAGTGTAATAAAAAAAAAAAATAAAGGTGTTAGACATATAAAAATTGGATGTACATGGTCAGGATTAGGTACTGAGTGATTATATTTAAAAAAATGTCTTTTTTGTTGGATCTGACGGGTAAGCTTTAAATACTTTAGGAGCTGCTAGATATACATGCCTCCTGGTGCCTACAGGCCGACAGGCAGCTAAACTGTGCAGCAGCAGGAGGAGGAGACAGGGGAAGGAGGGGGGGTGTTAAAGGAGCCTCTCACTGCAAGCACTATGTGATTGAAATCTGCAGCTTGGCTCAATCCTGGATGCTGCTAGCTGCAGGGCTACACTGCTTCCCCCAGCTACAACACTCTAGCAGCCACACCTCTGGGGGCCCTGGGCAATTGCCCAGTTTGCCATGCCCTAACGCCAGCCCTGCTTGTCACAAATGTCACAACACAATATTTCTCTTTGATCTGAAATGACTGGAAAAATTCCAGATCATGTAAAAACTTTGCTCAGGATTAGGACTTCAATACACACAACAGAGCCCTGAGCATGAATGCTGTATAGCTCTTTACTTCCTAGGTGCGCGGCTTAAACGGATACTCCTCCAGTGAACATCTTATCCCCTATCCAAAGGATTGGAGATAAGATGTCTGATCCCCAGACATCCGAATGCAGCACCCCAGACATCCGGTGCACTTAGCGAACTTTGCTCTGTGACAGATGACTGGCGATGCGGGGCGGAGGCTCATGACATCACGGTCATGCCCCACTCTTTACCTTTACGGCCATTCCCCCTCAATGCAAGTCTATGGGAGGGGGCGTGATGGCTGTTACACCCCCTCCCATAGATTTGCATTGAGAGGGCATTGCCGTGACATCATGAGTGGGACACAGCCACGACGTCATGAGACCCAGTGGCAGGACCCCTGTGATCAGACATATTATCCCCTATTCTTTGGATAGGGGACAAGATGTCTAGGGGTGCAGTACCCCTTTAAGTGTACAGCAGTACAGGCTCTGTTAGCCTCTAGCTGTTGCAGAACTACAACTCCCAGCATGCCGGGACAGACAAAAGTTTTATCCCAGGAAACACAGGTACATATCTCTGCTACACTTAGGCTGTCCTCACATAGTGGCCACATTGTGGCAGAGGTGCAGCCCAGGCATGAGTCAATGCAGCATAAATCTGCTTGAGTTGACGTACATGTCAATGCGGTTACAATTGTCATTGGAGCAAAAATGAGTGTATACTAGAAGTATACTTGCCGTCTTTGTCAAGAAACGCCCAAGAAATGCCGTACTCGCTGTATTCGCTCGGAAATGCATTGTCATCTCTAAAGATGGTGCATTTCCGAGTGGAAATGCAATGGCATATTCTGCCAGTACCCACTATCTGCAGATGGTATGCTCGGACATTCCGCCATGTGAACATAGTCTAAGCTAGAAAACACTCGATCAGGTTATGTTGCAGTTGCATTGTGGTTTGTAACTGATTCAAGTCAGTTTTCTAGGAAGTGATCAAAGAATTACATTGCAGTATTGGAAACGGCAACGCCACCTGGTCATGTTTTTTTACCCTTAAATGACAGCAATTAAAGATTTTATAAACCTTAAGTAATTGTTATAGAAAATATTTTGGAAATTGTATAATATTTCTACTCTACAAAGAATAAGATGCATTTGCTGAAACTAAAATACCCCTTATATTCCAAGGGTTTAATCTTAGCAGAGGTAGAAACAATGGTAAACTTGGGCCGATGCAATCTTCTTGTGCCAGTGGCTGGCATTCATATGCTGGGAGCGGGATGTAGTTTATAATGGAGTGTTTTATTGAACTCTATTTCATTTTGATTGCATTGTGTATTTAATTTGGAAAGCTGAATGTCAAAAGTGAATTGTACTAGAAAAACAATTTATTCCCATATAAAGGAAGACGTTTTAATAACTTGGAGACTGAGGAAAATAAAGGATCCAATAAATATAATGGCTGCTCAGCTTATTTACTGAAATATGAGAATGTAGTCACCTAAACAAACCGGGATGCGAGAAACCACAAAACAAATAAGATTTTTATATGCAGAAAAAAGTTGACAGATTGTTGGACAGTTGGGCAAGCGTAGATCCTCGTATAAAAACTAATACCAGGACTGAAAACATTGTCCAAAGTATACTCGCCAATACTCCCAACCTTGACCAGACAATCCCATTCAGCAGATCACAAAAGGGATGAGGGTTAGTCATACTCTACCCAAAAGTGCTGTTTTGGGCATATTACAATGAAGGATATAAAAAGAACAAGCAAATTAAATTTTTTTACTTACATTTTTTTTTGCTTTGCTGTAGATTTTGTAGTAAAATGAGTGAAGTCATTGTGGTGTCCCAGCACCAGAGGTTGTCCTGTGGCTTCGGACTGCTTCGGGCAGACCTGCAGCACATTTGTAGGGCCCACTGAAAGACTTCTCGTTTTAATAATTATGTTTTGCACTTTATTACGAAGTTATATATTTTCTTAAGTATTTTGTTGATGTTATCCCAATGTATGTTATTTATGTGTTACTGTACCATTAAAAGAGGAGCTGTGTTAACCCCATGTGACCCCATCTGCCTGCCAATGGGAACCCCTAAATTCTTGCCCATATAGAGTGGCCCCAGTTCAGTGCTAGTCACTGTTGAGATTAGCCTGAGCATCAGTGTGGTACAGGTGTAAGGTTTGTTGTGTGCTCTGAGGGTAGGCCCAGATCAAATCTACTTTATCCGGTCATTCTGCAAGGATCGCCCGCACGGTGGAAGTTCTTGCCCTGGCAGGGGAAGCTACAAGTCCTTGACAGAACCCTAGCTACCTGGATCATTCTCCAAGTCTCACAAGTCAGTATCAATTAAAGGGGTATTCCAGGCAAAAACCTTTTTTTATATATCAACTGGCTCCGGAAAGTTAAACAGATTTGTAAATTACTTCTATTAAAAAATCTTAATCCTTCCAATAGTTATTAGCTTCTGAAGTTTTCTGTCTAACTGCTCAATGATGATGTCACGTCACGGGAGCTGTGCATGATGGGAGAATATCCCTTGCATGATGGGAGAATATCCCCATAGGAGCTGGACAGCTCCCGGAACGTGAGTCATCAGAAAGCAGTTAGACAGAAAACAGCAACTCAACTTCAGAAGCTAATAACTATTGGAAGGAATAAGATTATTTAAGAGAAGTAATTTACAAATCTGTTTAACTTTCCGGAGCCAGTTGATATATAAAGAAAAGTTTTTGCCTGGAATACACCTTTAATTTGGTAAAAGCACCACAAGTCCCAGAAAGACAACAGGGCTCCTAAAAGGTTATGCTGCATCCTCTCACTCTGCACCTTACTGTCAGTGTAATACTATCTGCACCAGCTCAGTAAAGACAGTTATCCATAACCTGATATTGTTTGTTCCTTTACTCACCATGTCCGGCCCAGGAGAAGCTGTCTCCAACCTTGGACCGTGTATAGGATAATGGTGCCCTGGCGTCACAAAGTGATAAGGTATTTTCCTACACCACCGAGGGTACCACATCTATTTTTGGTGTCACGAACAGGATTAATTTCACTTGTGCGCCAATGCCACATCATTACAAGGTACAATTGGTCACAATGTGTCAAGTAAGGGCTCATGCACACTACTGGATTAGGACTTGGGAAACCATAATGTGCAATCTTTTTAATCTATGGATCTATGTGTACCAAGACCAAATCTACATTGCAAAATTTTCAGCCTTCATATTAACACATTAAAAGCATGCATGAAATATGTGCCTTTGGCAATGTGTAGACAGACAAGAATCATAACAATACTCTTACATTGACTTTAGTTAGATCTCTACAGGTTACTGCAAATTCTCCATAAACCAATAATTACAGGTTCCTGCATATTCTTGCTGAGGAAAGTGAATGCTGCCATAGACTTGAGCTAGCATACATTATATTATACTCTGCCAACAGGGTTGTGCCCATCCTTTGTTGCTATAATGGATTAATTGGAGTATGTAATATTTACCTAGCAGGTTGCCAGGATTATAAGAGGAAGCTGCACATAAGCCCTTAGCTAAATTTGTCCCTGTATAAAGATATAAATCATTTCCTTAATGAAGAGCTAACAAGCTGGCGCCATGCCACCCGATCTGATTTACCTGAGATAACCCACAGCCCCTGGCGCCTGAGGTGAGAGTTATTATCAATAAAAACATGGGGCCTCCAAGATAACTCTGGGAATCTATATTGTATAGGGCCCTATTTGCATGCACAATACTGCACAGTCACCATAATATATACAATACAGCAGATTTTATTATCTTTTATTTAAGAAGCACAAGCTGGAAAAGACTTAATTTAGGAGCAGTTTAATGTATTTCTCTGTAGATGCGATATCCCCATAAGAAAAACAATATCACATAGTGGCTAGACAGAAAATGCTAGCTAAATTGTATTACCAGTATAAATCAAGGCAATATACCAGAAGATAAAGAAGGAACATAGGACGGGAACGTGGTGTAAAAATAAAGAATTGGAGAAAGGTTACGTGATTAAAAATACATTTGCTTTGTTGTTGTATTCCAAGACCCTTAAAGGAGTACTCCGGTGCACACTTTTTTCATATTATCCCGTCCGGGCTGCAAAGTAAAAGAAAACACACTTTATCTTACCTGCCAACGAGCCCCCGGAGCTCCGGTACAGGTGTTCGGTCCCCGGGTTGTATTCTTCTTACTTCCTGTTAGCCCGGCACGTCACACGGAGCTTCAGCCTATCACCGGCCGAGGCGGGACATCGCTGCGGCCGGTGATAGGTTGAAGCTCCATGTGACGTGCCGGGCTAACATGAAGTAAGAAGAATACAGCCCGGGGACCGAACACCTGTACCGGAGCTCCGGAGGCTCATTGGCAGGTAAGATAAAGTGTGTTTTCTTTTATTTTGCAGCCCGGACGGGATAAAATGAAAAAAGTGTGCACCGAAGTACTCCTTTAACATTTAATTATTTCACCAATGCAGGTGTATTAGGGCTTTTTTTTTTTTCTTCCTTTCTTTCTTTTTGGGAAAGGGGGCAGTTTTAATACAGTGGTCCCTCAAGTTACAATACTAATTGGTTCCAGGATGATCATTGTATGCTGAGACCATAACTATGGAAATCTGGTAATTGTCAAAATGTCATCCAAAAATTGGAAAAAAGGGAGGATTAAAGAAAAATAAGTAGATAACACAGATAAAGCAAATCCTTACATATATAAGTAAGAAAGATCTGCTGGGAGCTGTAATCACTGTCTATGTAGAGGACAGGAGCTTCTTCAGGGTCCTGTACAGTACACAATGTCCTAAAAAAGTAACATGGAGCCGCCCTTACCTCGTGTCCAAGGGAACAGCTAACACTGGCACATGTAAATAGTACAGAACATGTAATACCTCCCTGTACTGTAGGGGGCGCTACCAGACCCCAGTCAGTGCATACACTTCAGTAATACAGGTTTTTTTACCAGTGAAATGCCCATTCTGATTGGTCAGTTCTTCCAGCCATTGACATGTTTCACAGATCTGGACTGTCCGTAGGATTGTATGTTGAGTCTGGTTACAAGTTACAAAGGTCCAGAGAAGACCAATTTATGTAGAAAATATTGTAACCTGAGGCAATTGTAACAACCAATGGGCCTGAAGATGCACCGCTGTGAGTGAAACAGCCGCTGTCCCCCGCCCGGTGAGACACTCCTGCCTGTATGTCCACTCTGCTCCTCAGAAATGTTGGATTTTAATCGTTTGGATACATGAAATAAAGCTACATTCTTTTAATCCGGAGGGTGAGTGCACCGATCTCTTTATCTTCTTGTTGTTACTATATGGGCTGTGCATATCGAATCGCACCACTAGGAATTGTTTATAGCCGATGATTCACCACACCAGTAGCTGGTAGAGGTTGGGCTGTGCTCCGTTATTTCTATCCTCTATACTGAGGCCATTGTAAGTTTAGGGATCACTGTGGTATCTTTGTTGGCTTTCTTAAAACTTTGTGATTACTTTATTTCATTATTTCCAGAAAGCAATGTTCCTCAAAAAACAGCAACTTTGGATTTCTTTTTGTTTTTCTATGTAGGGGAAACTGTTTTAAAAAACTTTTCATGTGTTTTTCGGCACTCACCATGATCATTTTACAGCTTGGTTTCTTACAGACATGGCCAATACACAAAAACAATTCCAGCTCACCTGATCTGTCCCAGCCAGAGTACAGACGGTGCAGTATTCCACCCAAAAACCATGAAGAAATAAGAAATTCCAGCGTGGCGTTATTCCATTATAGACACACAATAAGATATGGCAGGACAGGAAATGGTGCATTTTTGGTGTCGGGGTAATAACTCAATTATGAAATATTAATTACTATTTATGGTCAACAACAATATTATAATATTATGGTTGTTTTGAATTGCCAAAAATTTACAAACAATGCAATTCACTATATCTGGGCCCGACTATTTTCCCAGATATGAGTTCTAGGAAGTAGTGGTAGAAGTCCCTTTTGCAGTATAATAAAATAATAACAAAGTTATTATAAAAATTATTTGCAGGTTTATTGGTTACAATAGATTAACATAAAAGAGTAATATGAACAGACCATGATATAAATGAAGAGTTAATTAGTAGTATCAAACTTAGTCACAGAAGTTGGTTAGCTCAAATATCCTATTGGTATTACTTAAAGAGAATCTCACATCAAAATGATATTGAATGTGCATATAATCAATGGAGTTATGAATATTACTCCGCTCAATTCTAAACACAACTATCTCTGGTGGTAAGATACAGTAATAAATATATTATCTGTAGTGCGCTACTAATTAGGAAGACCTAAATTAAGTTTCCTCATGGGAATTATTATATAATGTGGTAGAGCACAGAAAGATCCCATAGACTATTCTATATGCAATATGATTGCATTGATCCCAATAAGACACGCCCGTTCATCTGCAGTAGAAGGGGTGTGGCTTATAAACTATCTTCACCATCTCAATATGGACATTATATACAGACAGTACTGCTCATATACATGATATATTTCTATCCACATTAAAAGGGAGGTAACATAAAGTGTACCTGTCATCAACAAAAACATTTCATGTAATGTAGATAATACCATTATATGAATATTTGTAATATACATTGGTTAAAAAATATGTATATTTTTGTCCCTGCAGCTATTGCTTGTGTGTCTCTATGAGGAGTCCAAATACAGGAAGTGAAGGTGGACAAGCAGGGCTCTGTGTAGTGAGGACAAGCAGGGCTCTGTGCACTGAGGCTCTATGACAGGCCATGGGCTCACACATGAGGTTGATTGTTTACTACATTTACTCATTGCCCTTTAGCAGTGAATTCTCTGGGCTTTATATATAGCCAAGAATTCTTCTAGTGTTATTGCTAGTTATATAGAGACACTGATTTTAATCAGTCTGATATACCCACCATGCATATGTGTGACTTTATTCACATGCTACTATTTCTTTGAGAATGACTTTATTCCCATGTTTTTCTATTATGAGCTAACTAATTCATGAGCCATGACCGCCATTGTGTTTTTCTGTTGCCACCATCTCTTTATATGTCATTTTATGATGTTTTTAATCTGTATGTCCAGATTTATGAATAAAGATTTTCCATTGTTAACAATTGGCTGCTGCAACTTTAGTTCTTTGTATGTTTATTAACTTTATTCTTGCTCACATAGTTCAGTCTCCCAGCAGGAGAAAGTGGACATTTCGCAGCAGGCATGACATCACTGAAGCCTGCCGGGGGACCACCCTCACACCGTTGCAGTGCTGTGATAAATAGAAGACCTCAGGCTCTTTTCAGCTTTTAAAGAGGCTCTTTGCAGCTGTCAATCAAGCTCAGTGCAGAGAAACACTTCCTGAGTTTGGTCTCCTGCCAGGCTGGGAGGTGACCAAACTCACTGTATTAATTGTAGCAGGGAACAGAACAAAGACACCTAGTGGCTGTTTTTTCTATTGCATTTTAATCATCTTTATGTTGATAATTTTAAAAGCAAGTAATGGGAAAGTGTCTGCTAATTACACAAGGAACACTATATTAAAAGTTTTATTTGGTGACAGGTACTCTTTAGAGCAAAACACACCCTAATAACATCTGCTAATGTGTCCACATCCTTAACCATGACACTAAATTACCCCCAAGCCCATGTTATCTATCAGGATGAAATTCAGACAGCAACAGACACAAATATAAAATCCTATATTAAGATGTCTCTGTGGACATACAGGCATATTAAAAAAAAAAACTATCCCCTAGGCACCAAGAGAGCTTTCAGTGCTCCTGGTTCCACCTTTTTATTTATTTATTTTTTTATTTTTTTAAACATAACTGTCATAAAAAAAAAATCATGCTTATATATGTTACTAGGTCATGCAGATTCCTTGTATGTGGATTTTAGTGTCTAGCTACTATATTTGGCAAAAAAAAATCCCTCTGTTCTGCGGCTCACTAATTCATCCACCCTGACATTTCGCCCTCACTCATCATGCATTCCCTTCCTCCCTGAGTCTGCTGTGCTGGGTCTCTTCATCCAATCACTGGAGGCTGCTCTGTTACCCCGGCCTCTTTGTTTTCAGACATTCTGTTAGACAGGACAGGAGTGAGCAGAGGAGTCCTAGTCTCACCTTCACTTCCTAGACACTGCGACAAAGATGATGCTGCAGGTGGACAGGATTATGTGCTGGATAATATTGGGAACCCTCAGTGGTCTTTTTCATAAGCAATGATTTCTATAAAAAGGATAATGTTTATGAAGTATTTTAGAAAGGGTAATGGTTGGCCAAGATGTACAACATACTGTATAAAAAGTAGTTTTTTGTTTGTTTGTTTTTTATTCTGACAGTGCCATTGTACCTACTGTTTGCAAAAAGCTATTTCTATCTAATAGCATCATGTTACAGAAAATAACAGAGATGTAAACTTACCCGTCCCACTGCCCTGTCGCTGTTGGTCTCCTGACCGAGTCTTTGACACCTCAAAACTACCGCTGAAGTGCCCACTCTACATACGGTAGATAGCATAGGAAATGTTGCTGTTTGTAGGACATCCTTTGCATTCTTGAAATTGTGATGTTGGTTATGGTACTGTGTTATAATGTGTGTTATTGTCGTCTTATGCTACCACCTAATGGTAAATGTTATGTTGACTGAGAGTAAAGGGAACCCATTGCACTAAACTGACTTATTTACTTATGTGGGGAAGTTTCTGGAAGGTGGGAGGAGCCTATCTGGCTTTGCCTCAGTTCTCTTAGAGACAGGAAGCTCTGCCGATTTTATTTTTACCTTAAAGTGAGAAGGAGAGAGTTGTGCCCAATCTCATCTCCCTTCACAGCATTAGGCCTATGACCTGGGAAATGCTTGAAGAATACAAACCACTGTGGAGGAAAGTGAATATATCCTGGTGAACACCACACAGTCCATCCTGAGGGACAAACTGAAAGAGAAAGAGGAAGGAAAAAGGAGCAAATTATAGAGATACTAGGGTGAAGGGCTATAAGCACCCCATTGATGTACTAGGACCTTACTGGGCTTCAGGCCAGGCTTAGGTTGTTTGTGGCTGCCGAGTCACCACCTATCAGGACCCATACCCAGCCATAGGAATTGTGGCACATTGTTACGCCGAGCGCTCCGGGTCCCCGCTCCTCCCCGGAGCGCTCGCAACATCCTCGCAATCGCAGCGCCCCGGTCAGACCTGCTGACCGGGTGCGCTGCGATACCTCTTCCAGCCGGGATGCGATTCGCGATGCGGGTGGCGCCCGCTCGCGATGCGCACCCCGGCTCCCGTACCTGACTCGCTCTCCGTCGGTCCTGTCCCGGCGCGCGCGGCCCCGCTCCTTAGGGCGCGCGCGCGCCGGGTCTCTACGATTTAAAGGGCCACTGCGCCGCTGATTGGCGCAGTTGGCTTAATTAGTGTATTCACCTGTACACTTCCCTATATAACCTCACTTCCCCTTCCCTTCCTTGCCGGATCTTGTTGCCATCGTGCCAGTGAAAGCGTTTCCCAGTGTGTTCCTAGCCTGTGTTCCAGACCTCCTGCCGTTGCCCCTGACTACGATCCTTGCTGCCTGCCCCGACTTTCTGCTACGTCCGACCTTGCTCTTGTCTTCTCCATTGTACCGCGCCTATCTTCAGCAGTCAGAGAGGTTGAGCCGTTGCTAGTGGATACGACCTGGTTGCTACCGCTGCTGCAAGACCATCCCGCTTTGCGGCGGGCTCTGGTGAAAACCAGTAGCAGCTTAGAACCGGTCCACTAGCACGGTCCACGCCAATCCCTCTCTGGCACAGAGGATCCACCTCCTGCCAGCCGAACCGTGACACACATCAATATATGTGAGTTTGAATATAACTAGACACTACTGGCTAGAAACATACCTCAATAGCCTAGAGTGGAGAACAGAGAGATTCCCTATTCTACAGATCTACACATCTCCAAGGTTACACCACCTTTACTCCAATTATTTATAGCCAGATTGTTGGGACTGTATTTGACCAAGATCAAGAAGATTTTCCCTTAGTGAAGAGACTGCTTTGTTATACCATTACCCAAGTGTGCCTGGCAAGAATACCACTCCTTACCATTGGGGCACCCCACTTAACAACCCGCCAAACACTACAACAGGGTGTGACCTGGGAGACATTACCAATACAGGATAACTACTGTCCGGCCTCCTCAAGTCTGGTCCGATCTACAAGAGTAAACTGCATAAGCACTCTGGCCATACTAACTGTGACCGGCTGTGACACCACCAGGCACAGCCAGTCTGTAGGTTCCGTCTCCTACACAGTGCTTTCTCTGGGCTAAGTACTACACCTGTGGTGTTAAAAGAGTTAACAAGAAACTCCATATTCCTGGAAAGCCAAAGAGATGGCCCACCAAATGTACAGCTGGTCAGGAAGGAAAAACACAATTGTCCTTCATTAAAAATAAAATCTTTTTATTGCTGAAGGTATAGAGGTACATCCTGGAAAGGTTTCATGTAGATTTAATGGCCCTATGGGCAGCTTCAGACATGGTAGGTTCCAGCTAAACAAAAAATCTAAACATAGCAATTGGCCGCCTCTCACTGCTCCTTTCAAAGTTAATCCCAGATCAAGCAACGCCGCTTCACATTGAAGAACAAAGCAGCGATCTTCAGACTTGGCAGCTCCTTCTGTGATGTTATCATCTTGAGAAAGGTTCCTCTGCTGAAAGAGGGTTTGCGTTTATATCACTGTTTTAGATCAGTTTCTATAATGGAGCACAGAAGTAGTAAATGGTTCCTACAGTCAGACCTGCCGATTAATCACCAGTTAATCACCAGTTACTGGCAGCGATTATTATTCTTAAAAGAAAGAAAAGGAATTTATTGCGAGGATCGGTACGTGGGCTGTCTGAGGTGCTGGCGGAAATGTTGTCCCTGGTCCTCACACCAGATGAGATACAAGATTGCTCTAATAGTAATGGTCAAGTGACTTCATATCAATGTCAGTACCTGGTATATTATCCACAACAAAAATATTGTACAATGCCTCAATAATTTCCCCGACCTGTATGGGCAATACAATGTACAAAGGAAAACTGTCATCAGTGTCACCGTACTAACCAGGCAGGTAGTGCGGGTGACACTGATGACAACTATACTCACATGTCCGCAATCCATGCTCCCATTGTCCCGGTATCTTCATCTGTTCCCTCCGATTGGCTTTGGGTGGGGCTTTGTGATGTCACCGCTGCTGTTTATCTGCTGGGCCATGCTGCAAGCGTCACGAAGCTCCGCCCGTGCCCCAAGCCTGCCGGCCAAATTGAGGGTACAGATGAAGATACTGGGAAAATGGGAGCACAGATTGTGGACATGTGAGTGTGGTGAGGGTGTGATGAGGGCAGATGTTATTACCCTAGGGGCAGATGGCATTAACCCCTTGTGTTCATGATGCCAGGGCGTGGTTTATCCTCTACACTACCTGAAGGTATACCACCGGATCCTGGGATATTCGCGGGGGCAAATAATGACTCCTATGCCAAGTTAAGGAACAATGGCAGTTTTACTGAGTTAGATAGGTATAACAGTCTTAACAGATTAGCCAGACTCAAGGTGGTGACCAGTGACTCCAGAGAACTCAGGGCTCGCTGGGACTTGTAGTGGACTTGGAAAATTTGATGCAGGGCCATGCTGAGTTGACACCCGTTTGTAGCTTACCAGGTTTTGATGTTCACCTGTGGGGTAGTGGACTTTTGGATGCGTGGCTGCGTGGTAGGCTTCAGGCCTCCTCAGGACACCAGACACTCTCTCGGTACTTGACCTCACTGTACTAAGCGAAGACTTGGACTAAGAGAAGAGACTGAACTAGCTCCACCCAGGGTTTATATGGGGGGTACTCTGGAGGGGTCCCATAGATCACCCTGTAGGTCACATGGTCGCTGGTAACTTCCTTGGTTACAACACATGACAACAGTATTTAAAGGTACATAACACTATATACAGTTTACATTGATTATCTTAGGCATTTAACACTATTCATGGAACATAGATACAGGGGGACCCAGGAATCTACCTGACAGGGCAGCAAGGGTACAGGGGTGCAACTCCTGTACTGGGCCACCACAAACTCCCCCCCTCAACAACAGCCATCCTCGGCGCCCAGTCCTGGAGGGCGGACGAACATGAGGTGGCCACTGGGGCCTGGTGATAGCAACAAACAGTTCCTGGGGCATGTCACATATGACCTTCACAAGGCTGGTGAACACATAAACTGAGGAAGAATCCATGTGGCATTGCTCTTAATGTCCTTATATGCTCCATTGTGAGGGTATTGAAGACTGGGATAAAGAAGATGAAAACACATGGAACCTTTTTGGACTTATAACTGCTTGCTGGAGAATAAGGATGAACTCGGATTGGGCTGTCGGAGGCTTTCTACCCCATGCTAATGGGACCCTTCGGCTATAGCTTCTTCTCCCCAGAATATTATACAAGTAAATACACTTTTTTTTTTCCATTTTGACAACACATTAGAATGTTACCTATATACACAGTAGCTCTGTCACTGTACATGTTACTTACACCTCCAGGAGAACTCTCTGGCCACAAGAGTACCTGATAGACAGGAAAATAATTAGACATTATACATTAAATGACTATTATGGACTGAATATTTAGACTTTTTAGTTACGGTCCTAACTTATTATATGACATTTGACTATTTTAGATACATAAATGCTATGTACATCACTAACTATCTGTACATGACATGGCATTAGAAGTAATCAGGCTATACTGACTAAACATTAATATGCTATAGACTGGATAACTTTTATACAAGGATATTGTTACTTCCTATATCACGCAGGTAACTGTCCCTGGCAGTGAGGTAAGTGGATACGCTTCTCCTGACAGAGCCAGGATACCTTCTATACAGTTGCCATGGGTACAAAAGACATTGAACACTTTAGACGTTTTATATAAACATTTTATACACATTTTATTACAATGTCATTGAAATTA
Source organism: Hyla sarda (assembly GCF_029499605.1). Taxonomy (NCBI): domain Eukaryota; kingdom Metazoa; phylum Chordata; class Amphibia; order Anura; family Hylidae; genus Hyla; species Hyla sarda. The sequence goes on along the minus strand of NC_079198.1, from coordinate 105,110,382 downwards.
TACACTTTGACAGTAATAACCATAGTTGCATTCACTCATGCAAAAACAATAAACAATATATTACTCTGTAGTTAGATTTGGAGTACCGCATTACAGTTCTGTCCATAACCCGGGCACATGAACTTACGCAGAATGGTTGCAAAGAATTCTTGGTTAGTTCACCAGGCACTTTTCTTGAACGTTGCAGAAGCCTAGAAAACAACAGTGGTACTTCCACAAAAACAAGGTTAGTCTCTCGACTCTACAATAGACGGTGAAGTTATCACACATTAGCTCTTCAGCCTGGAAATTTTCCAGACTGCTTCCTAGGCTGGGACATGTACTGGGGACCACAGGACTGTGCCCCCTCCAAAGGACTAACTCGATTGTTCCAATTCACTCTAGACAGGGTAGACTCGGTTATGGTGGGACTAATGGTAACCACAATTTTAACAGCAGCAGCTTGCGCCACTGGGGGAGCAGATGTCGATGCCTGTTGGGCCGGCCAAACCTCCTTGTTACGCCGAGCGCTCCGGGTCCCTGCTCCTCCCCGAAGCGCTCGCGGCGTTTCTCTCCCTGCAGCGCCCTGGTCAGACCCGCTGACCGGGAGCGCTGCACTGACATGGCCGGCGGGGATGCGATTCGCATAGCGGGACGCGCCCGCCCGCGAATCGCACCCCAGGTCACTTACCTGTCCCGGTCCCCGGCTGTCATGCTCTGGCGCGCGCGGCTCCGCTCTCTAGGGCGCGCGCGCGCCAGCGCTCTGATATTTAAAGGGCCAGTGCACCAATGATGGTGCCTGGCCCAATCACCCTGATTAGCTTGCACCTGTTCCTTGCCCTACTTATACCTCACTTCCCCTGCACTCCCTTGCCGGATCTTGTTGCCTTGTGCCTTGAGAAAGCTTTACTGTGTTACCCATACTGTGTTCCAGACCTCCTGCTATTCCACCATTGACTACGAACCTTGCCGCCTGTCCCGACCTTCTGCTACGTCTGACCTTGCTCTTGTCTACTCCCTTGTACTGCGCTTATCTCAGCAGTCAGAGAGGTTGAGCCGTTGCCAGTGGATACGACCTGGTTGCTACCGCCGCTGCAAGACCATCCCGCTTTGTGGCGGGCTCTGGTGAATACCAGTAGCAACTTAGAACCGGTCCACTGACACGGTCCACGCCAATCCCTCTCTGGCACAGAGGATCCACCTCCAGCCTGCCGAATCGTGACAGTAGATCCGGCCATGGATCCCGCTGAGGTTCCCCTGCCAGTTGTCTCTGACCTCACCACGGTGGTCGCCCAGCAATCCCGACAGATCGCTCATCTAAGTCACCAGCTGTCGGAAGTGTCCACCATGGTACAGCAACTTCAGTCGCAGCTACAGCATCTGCAACAGCAGATACCATCTCCTCCAACAGCTCCTGCACCTCCTCCGCAGCGAGTGGCCGCACCTAACCTCCGCTTGTCCCTGCCGGACAAATTTGATGGGGACTCTAGACTCTGCCGTGGTTTTCTGTCACAATGTTCCCTTCATTTGGAGATGTTGTCGGACCAATTTCCTACAGAACGGTCGAAGGTGGCTTTCGTGGTCAGTCTCCTGTCTGGGAAGGCTTTGTCTTGGGCCACACCGCTCTGGGACTGCGATGACCCTGTCACCGCCTCTGTACACTCCTTCTTCTCTGAGGTTCGCAGTGTCTTCGAGGAACCAGCCCGAGCTTCTTCTGCCGAGACTGCCCTGCTGAACCTGGTCCAGGGTAATTCTTCAGTAGGCGAGTACGCCATCCGATTTCGTACTCTCGCTTCCGAATTATCTTGGAACAACGAGGCTCTCTGCGCGACCTTTAAAAAAGGCCTATCCAGTAACATCAAAGATGTGCTGGCCGCACGAGAGATTCCTGCCAACCTGCATGAACTTATCCATTTGGCCACCCGCATTGACATGCGTTTTTCGGAAAGACACCAGGAACTCCGCCAGGAAAAAGACCTTAATCCCTGGGCACCTCTCTCTCGGTATCCCTTGCAATCTACCCCTGTGCCTCCCGCCGAGGAGCCTATGCAAGTAGATCGGTCTCGCCTGACTATTGAAGAGAGGTCTCGCCGTAGGGATAAAAATCTATGTCTGTACTGCGCTAGTACCGAACATTTCTTGGTGAATTGCCCTATTCGTCCTCCACGTCTGGAAAATGCACGCACGCAACCTGCTCATGTGGGCCTGGCGTCTCTGGGTACGGAGTCTGCTTCTCCATCTCTCTCTGTGCCCGTACGGATTTCTCCTTCTGCCAACTCCTCCTTCTCTGCTGTGGCCGTCTTGGACTCTGGTTCTTCTGGAAATTTTATTCTGGCCTCTTTGCTTGATACGTACTGCATCCCGGTGACCCGTCTCATCAAGCCGCTCTATATTTCTTCGGTCAACGGGGTCAAGCTGCACTGCACTGTGCGTTATCGCACAGTGCCCCTGCTTATGAACATTGGACCACATCTCGAGGAAATTGAATTTTTGGTTTTGCCCGGCTGTACCTCTGAAATCCTCCTCGGTCTGCCATGGCTCCAGCACCATTCTCCCACCCTTGACTGGACCACCAGGGAGATCAAGAATTGGGGTCCTGCTTGCCGCAAAGAGTGCCTCACGTCTGCTCCCAGACCCGTCTGTCGGTCCTCAGTGTCTCCTCCTGTGCCTTGTCTCCCCAAGGCCTGTCAGGACTGTGCCGTGCCCCCTCATAGTCCCCGTCCTGGTGACACTCTGCCCCTTGCCAAGTCTCACCCTCTGCCCCCCCCTCCCCATTCCCACTCCTTCTGTCCGGTCTGCCATTCATGTTAAAACGCAGGACTTCACTGTCCCCCAGAAGGAGACTCTACAATCGCTCCCGATGTCCTCGTCCTCTGTGGAGCGACATCCCGACAAAAAGAGGGGGAGACCTAAGAGGGGGGGGTACTGTTACGCCGAGCGCTCCGGGTCCCTGCTCCTCCCCGAAGCGCTCGCGGCGTTTCTCTCCCTGCAGCGCCCCAGTCAGACCCGCTGACCGGGAGCGCTGCACTGACATGGCCGGCGGGGATGCGATTCGCATAGCGGGACGCGCCCGCCCGCGAATCTCACCCCAGGTCACTTACCTGTCCCGGTCCCCGGCTGTCATGCTCTGCCGCGCCCGGCTCCGCTCTCTAGGGCGCGCGCGCGCCAGCGCTCTGAGATTTAAAGGGCCAGTGCACCAATGATGGTGCCTGGCCCAATCACCCTGATTAGCTTGCACCTGTTCCTTGCCCTACTTATACCTCACTTCCCCTGCACTCCCTTGCCAGATCTTGTTGCCTTGTGCCTTGAGAAAGCTTTACTGTGTTACCCATACTGTGTTCCAGACCTCCTGCTATTCCACCATTGACTACGAACCTTGCCGCCTGTCCCGACCTTCTGCTACGTCTGACCTTGCTCTTGTCTACTCCCTTGTACCGTGCTTATCTCAGCAGTCAGAGAGGTTGAGCCGTTGCCAGTGGATACGACCTGGTTGCTACCACCGCTGCAAGACCATCCCGCTTTGCGGCGGGCTCTGGTGAATACCAGTAGCAACTTAGAACCGGTCCACTGACACGGTCCACGCCAATCCCTCTCTGGCACAGAGGATCCACCTCCAGCCTGCCGAATCGTGACACTCCTCCTCAACAGGAGTAGGCCGAGGCACTTCGGTTGGTGCCCGATGGTTAGGCCAAACCTCCTCAGCGACAGGAGTAGGCCTGGGCACATCTGCAGATGACTTGTGTAGGTACTTTGGTGCCATGACAGGTGCCTCGGGCAAATAGGTTTCCTCTTCTCTTTACATGGCTCTTTGGTTTTGGAAGACAGCAAACATAAGGTATCTGCATCCCAGTCATCCAACGGGAAGTATGCAAAGGGAATCTGCCTGGGGTTCTTCGGATGGGTCACCGCTGCCACCCACTCTCCTCTCATTCTTTGAACTGGAGTGTATTCCACAATTTCCGTGCTCTCTAGAGAATGCATATGGGTTGAGAGTTAGTCCCTTTTAACTGCACGTTGATTACACAGGATGGTCCCACTATGACGACACTCCATGAGGGTGCCAAACCCCTGTACACTATCAAACTTCCCGACTGGAGCTCTGCACCTTTCCAGGGGTGTCTCTCCCTCTCGGGGGTAGTCAAGCATTCTAATATTCAGGGCCTCAAGGGTTTTTGTGTCCTGTTGCGAACTTCATACGGTAATGGTTTTGGCCCATTTCTCGTTTGTGCTCTCAGCTCCTCCACTATTTCGGCCACCTGGGTTTCTCGCTTAGCCCTCTCGGACTGGGCCGTCATAACCGGGGGATGGGGCAGGGGTAGAAGGTGCTCTTTCATGTATCGGATCAGACAAGGCTTGTCACCAAATAGCCACAGGGGCAGCGGTGGTGACCAGGGGCATGCTGCAGACTTCTGGACCTGTTTTTTTTCTCTGGGCTGGGGGAAGATGGAGGGGTAGAGAATGCGGCCTCAGCCAGGGTACTCACTTCCGACTCCTCTGTATGGATCTCCGCCCAGAATCCCCAGGTCCGGTAAGGAAGGGACAGCCTCACTGGCGATGCTCCTCTGGAAGATGCCGGCGCTCTCCTGCCGGAGTTGCTGGCCACTCTCCATCGTCCTCAGGCAGCGGAACTTTGAGATAGGCCTCTTTGGCCCCGATGGAGATTCTCTGTAAACGATCTGCCAGCTCTTGAAATATGTGCGTTGCAGCCACGGCGACTTTCCAGGCCTCCAGCACCATCTTGGGACTCTCCAACCTCGTGATTGCTTGCTCCACCCTGTTGCTCACCTCGCAGACTTCCGGCAAACTGAAGAGGCACTCTTCCTCTTATTCAGGACTTCGGGAAAATGGCCGCCGGACGGAAGTGCATCAGCAGTGCAGCGCTGACTTCCACTCCCCCAGCAACAAGGGGTGGATCTTTCAAGGTCCACTTAGGATTCGATACGGCAACATGCTTTCCATGCCGAGGGGCAGGGCGCCGACCAGTGCGGGACATTTTTGCATGCTTCTCCAGCACATATTTGACCCTTTCAGTTACAGCCAGCACTTTGTCACACAACATAACTTCAGACCATACTTTACATATGGTCGGCACAATTCTTTCACAGTTCACAATGGTAGATAACAGACTTTTCTTCGCCTCCCCCTCTATTTCACAAGCGCCTTGGAATAAACACTTTTCACTGATTAAGTCCTGTTTCTGGTGCAATTTTTGTTGCACACTCGTGTGTTTTACTCTACAATACTGGACAGAGTTCAGACTGGGGGGTACTTTTTGCATAAGGCGCACACCCGTATCCTGTTTGTAGGATGCCAAAAGTTGTGGTTAGGGTGCGATGATGTTATTATCCTAGGGGCAGATGGCATTAACCCCTTGTGTTCGTGACGCCAGGGCGTGGTTTAACCACCTTACTACCCGAAGGTATACCGCTGGATCTTGGGCTAGGCATGGGGGCAAATAATGACTCCGACGCCAAGTTACGGACCAACAGCAGCTTTACTGAAGTAGACATGTGTAACAGTCTTAACAGCTTAGCCAGACTCAAGGTAGTGACCAGTGATTTCAGAGACCTCAGGGTTTTGCTGAGACTTGTAGTGAACTTGAACAATTTGATGCAGGGCCACGCTGACTTGACACAGATTGATCTTGACTGACTTAACTGGGACTGACTAGACAGACTTCACCCCGTTACAAGGTTTTGACATTTATCTGTGGGGTAGCGGACTTGTGGATGCATGGCTGTAGTCTTTGGGCCTCCTCAGGACACCAGACACTCTCTCTCAGGACTTGACCTTGCTGCAGCTCAGCTTAGCTTAGACTGGAACTTAAGAGACTGAACTAGCTCCTCCCAAGGTTTATATGGGGCAGCAATGTTACAAGGGTGCAACTCCTGTACTGGGCCACCAAAGATCACTACAAAACAGAGAGTAAAGCGCAAAGTTGGGAAGTTCAGCCAAGTTTTCTCTAAGGTGTAAATCTGCTCCAAAATCTGTGCCATTTGGTTAGAACTTTACTGTTATATTGCTGATATTTTCTCCTGTGGAAAGTTATTTCACATCATTACTGTCCCTTGTGAACATACCTTTACAGGATTTGCACTGAAGCCAAGTAATGTTTCTAATGACTTATAAGCATGGCCACCTCCATCAAAAATACTAATTTCCTCCACAAAGTCTAAATGTCATCAATGTTCAGTAACATAACTGTATGCGCTTGGTGGATGAAATTGACTTTCGAGTTGTGACATTTTCAAAGGGCACCCTTCATAGCTTTTATTTAAGAAATGAACGTTCATACATTCAAATTGATTAAAATATGATCTACAAATTATTAAAAAAGAACTTGACACATAATATTCCTCAATGAACGACCTATCCTCAATTAATAAGACGTAGACATTGGTCGTGTCTATTTCTATTAGTTGACAAAGGTTAAGTATCCCGGTTGTTCTTGATTTTAGGTAAAGTTATCTTATTATTTTATACGATGTGATTACAATGTAATGTTTGCTGTTATCAGCTATTCAGGTCAGGCTGACTCTGGATCACTGACAAGAAGGCCAGAAAAATATTTGCCCATGTGATCACTATATTATCTCATTTATCATCTCGAGACCTGGGTAGCTTGAGGCTCCTGAACTCCCACCTACCATGTGCCATGTATAATGCCAGTGCTTTTATATGTGGCAAAAGGGCCTTTGGGTCCCCCCAGATACTAGAGTCAGAGTGCAACTGCAACCTTTACATCTTTATTAACTACTACTTTACATGACATGTATCATTTGCCGACTTTAACCCACTTGAACTTTCAACCTTAGACCAATTTTAGGTGCAAAATATGTAAAATATTGTCACACAGTGTATCATGAATTTTGCACTGCGCTTTTTGGCCGTGTAGATTTTACACCACCCTTTGACTTTTTAGAAACTCCTAAAAAAGTCACATCTAATACATTTATCTAAAAGACCTAAAGACATAAAGTGTCCCCGTCATTTAATAAAACTTTTCACATGTCACAGACACATGTCAGCGTTTTTGTTCAGTTGGGGGTCTTTGCCCCACTGATGATTAGAACGAGCCGGAAGAGGCGCACTTCACTCTACAGCTGCAGAAGATCGGGGAGTGAAGTGTGCTTCTTCCCGCTTGTTCTAATGATCAGTGGGGCTCAGACCCTCATGTGATTAAAAATTTTGACATGTGTCTGTGACATGTCAAAAGTTTTGTTAAATGATGGGGGCACTTTAAACCATACCCCTTTATAGCCCCAAAACTAAAAAATGTCTTGCACGCTGAAAAGTCCCAAATTCTGTAAATGCTTTGACCAATGTCTCTGAAAAGTCAAAGCCATACAAAATAGTCCAAAATGTCCTGCTCAGTGTTGGAAACCAGTTGCTGCAGCTTAGCCTGGTCTCTATGACACATCAGCTTAGAAGTTAAACATGATTTTATAACTTTTAAAACTGCCATAATTTAAGAGACAGGTTTGATTTGTTTTATCCTTTTGTCACCTATCTGCCCTTCTGCAGCCTTTCAAACATACTTTTCTCCACTGTATAAACCAGTGATTCCCAACCGCGGTGCCGCGGCACACATGTGTGCCGTTTTTGCATTGCTCGTGGCGCCGCGGGATTTTGCCATGATTTATTTTTTTATGTCCCGCTCCGGCCTGTGCGCTTAGACTGACGGCGCATGGGGGGAAGGAAAGCCTGCGTGCGCATTGCGAACGCAGCATCCCCTTCCCCCCCTGCGTCCCCCTGCGTCCCCCTGCGTCCGCTGCGTCCCCTGCGTCGGCTGCGAGCCAAAAATGGTGCCCTGGGGTGGAATGCGCTGCATCTGCGCCAGACTCCCGTGCCTGCCGTGGAACAGCAAGCTGCGCGGGCCGGCTTGCTTAAGGTACCCTACCCTTTCCACCCCCTGTTACCCCTTCTTAACCCTGTCCAAACCCCCCCTGTCACCCATGTCCACCCCCCCTGTCACCCATGTCCACCCCCCCTGTCACCCATGTACACCCCCCCGTCACCCTTGTCCACCCTCCCGTCACCCATGTCCACCCCCCCTCCCGTCACCCATGTCAACCCCCCTCCCGTCACCCATGTCCACCCCCCCTCCCGTCACCCATGTCCACCCCTCCTGTCACCCATGTCCACCCCCCCTGTCGCCCCTGTCCACCCCCCCTGTCACCCCTGTCCACCCCCCCTGTCACCCCTGTCAACCCCCCCTGTCACCCCTGTCCACCCCCCGTCTCCCCTGTCCACCCCCCTGTCACCCCTGTCCACCCCCCGTCACCCCTATCCACCCCCCTGTCACCCCTGTCCACCCCCCTGTCACCCGTCACCCCCCTGTCACTCCCCTGTCACCCATGTTCAACCCCCCTCGTCATCCATGTCCGCCTTGTCCACTCCCCTGTCACCCATGTCAGCCCTCCTGTTCACCCATCTGTCCCTTTGTCCCCCCAGTTCACCCCTCTGTCACTCCTGTCCCTCTTTTACCCCCTTGCCACCCTTGTCCACCCCTCTGACCCCCTCCCCTGTCTGCCATGTCCACCCTCCCCTCACCCATGTCCACCCCCCCTCCCGTCACCCATGTCCACCCCTCCTGTCACCCATGTCCACCCCCCTGTCACCCCTGTCCACCCACCCCTGTCACCCCTGTCAACCCCCGTCACCCCTGTCCACCCCCCCTGTCACCCCTGTCTACCCCCCGTCACCCCTGTCCACCCCCCTGTCACCCGTCACCCCCCCTGTCACCCATGTTCAACCCCCCCCCCGTCATCCATGTCTGCCTTGTCCACTCCCCTGTCACCCATGTCAGCCCTTGTGTTCACCCATCTGTCCCTTTGTCACCCCAGTTCACCCCTCTGTCACTCCTGTCCCTCTTTTACCCCCTTGTCACCCTTGTCCTCCCCTATGACCCCCTCCCCTGTCTGCCATGTCCACCCTCCTGTCATCCATGTTCACCCCCCATCCAAACCTCTGTCACCCATGTACACCCTCCATTGTCCACCCCTCTAACCACATCCTTGTCACCCATGTCAACCCCCTATGCCCCCGTCACGCATGTTCACTCTTCTAAACCCATCTGTCATCCTTGTACACCTCCCTACACCCCTCTATACACTCCTCTACACCCCTCTGTCACCCATGTACACTTCTCTACACCCATCTATCACCCATGTACACTCCTCTACACCCCTCTGTCACCCATGTACACTCCTCTACACCCCTCTGTCACCCATGTACACTTCTCTACACCCATCTATCACCCATGTACACTCCTCTACACTCCTCTGTCACCCATGTACACTCCTCTATACCCCTCTGTCACTCTTGTACACCCCTCTGTCACCCATGTACACTCCTCTACACCCCTCTGTCACCAATGTACACTCCTCTATACCCCTCTGTCACCCATGTACACTCCTCTAAACCCCTTAGTCACCCATGTACACTCCTCTGTCACCCCTCGGTCACCCATGTACACTCCTCTACACCCCTCTGTCACCCATGTACACTCCTCTACACCCCTCTGTCACCCATGTACACTCCTCTACACCCCTCTGTCACCCATGTACACTCCTCTACACCCCTCTGTACACTCCTCTATACCCCTTTGTCACCCATGTACACTCCTCTACACCCCTCTGTCACCCATGTACACCCCTCTGTCACCCATGTACACTCCTCTATACCGCTCTGTCACCCATGTACACTCCTCTATACCCCTTTGTCACCCATGTACACTCCTCTACACCCCTCTACACCCCTCTTTCATTCATGTACACTCCTCTACACCCCTCTGTAACCCATGTGGAGCCTAATAGGTTTGTTTTGTAGGTTTAACGGTGAAGAACTGTGTGTGGAAGAAATCGTGATGATGGCGCGGACCAGATGGAGAAGAGAAAGCAATGAAAGCAAATTAGAGAAGACGTCATTGGCGAGTTGCTGTATAAAGCAACACTTTAAACTACATACCCACTGATAAATACATATAGTGCATTGCATTTTTTACCCCCCCCCCCCTCACACACCCTTTTTTTTTTACTCGCCATGTCCACCCTCCCCTCACCCATGTCCACCCCCCCTCCCGTCACCCATGTCCACCCCTCCTGTCACCCATGTCCACCCCCCTGTCACCCCTGTCCACCCACCCCTGTCACCCCTGTCAACCCCCGTCACCCCTGTCCACCCCCCCTGTCACCCCTGTCTACCCCCCGTCACCCCTGTCCACCCCCCTGTCACCCGTCACCCCCCCTGTCACCCCCTGTCACCCATGTTCAACCCCCCCGTCATCCATGTCTGCCTTGTCCACTCCCCTGTCACCCATGTCAGCCCTTATGTTCACCCATCTGTCCCTTTGTCACCCCAGTTCACCCCTCTGTCACTCCTGTCCCTCTTTTACCCCCTTGTCACCCTTGTCCTCCCCTATGACCCCCTCCCCTGTCTGCCATGTCCACCCTCCTGTCATCCATGTTCACCCCCCATCCAAACCTCTGTCACCCATGTACACCCTCCATTGTCCACCCCTCTAACCACATCCTTGTCACCCATGTCAACCCCCTATGCCCCCGTCACGCATGCTCACTCTTCTAAACCCATCTGTCATCCTTGTACACCTCCCTACACCCCTCTGTACACTCCTCTACACCCCTCTGTCACCCATGTACACTTCTCTACACCCATCTATCACCCATGTACACTCCTCTACACCCCTCTGTCACCCATGTACACTCCTCTACACCCCTCTGTCACCCATGTACACTCCTCTATACCGCTCTGTCACCCATGTACACTCCTCTATACCCCTTTGTCACCCATGTACACTCCTCTATACCCCTCTGTCACTCTTGTACACCCCTCTGTCACCCATGTACACTCCTCTACACCCCTCTGTCACCAATGTACACTCCTCTATACCCCTCTGTCACCCATGTACACTCCTCTAAACCCCTTAGTCACCCATGTACACTCCTCTGTCACCCCTCGGTCACCCATGTACACTCCTCTACACCCCTCTGTCACCCATGTACACTCCTCTACACCCCTCTGTCACCCATGTACACTCCTCTACACCCCTCTGTCACCCATGTACACTCCTCTACACCCCTCTGTACACTCCTCTATACCCCTTTGTCACCCATGTACACTCCTCTACACCCCTCTGTCACCCATGTACACCCCTCTGTCACCCATGTACACTCCTCTATACCGCTCTGTCACCCATGTACACTCCTCTATACCCCTTTGTCACCCATGTACACTCCTCTACACCCCTCTTTCATTCATGTACACTCCTCTACACCCCTCTGTAACCCATGTGGAGCCTAATAGGTTTGTTTTGTAGGTTTAACGGTGAAGAACTGTGTGTGGAAGAAATCGTGATGATGGCGCGGACCAGATGGAGAAGAGAAAGCAATGAAAGCAAATTAGAGAAGACGTCATTGGCGAGTTGCTGTATAAAGCAACACTTTAAACTACATACCCACTGATAAATACATATAGTGCATTGCATTTTTTACCCCCCCCCTCACACACCCTTTTTTTTTTACTCGCCATGTCCACCCTCCCCTCACCCATGTCCACCCCCCCTCCCGTCACCCATGTCCACCCCTCCTGTCACCCATGTCCACCCCCCTGTCACCCCTGTCCACCCACCCCTGTCACCCCTGTCAACCCCCGTCACCCCTGTCCACCCCCCCTGTCACCCCTGTCTACCCCCCGTCACCCCTGTCCACCCCCCTGTCACCCGTCACCCCCCCTGTCACCCCCTGTCACCCATGTTCAACCCCCCCGTCATCCATGTCTGCCTTGTCCACTCCCCTGTCACCCATGTCAGCCCTTATGTTCACCCATCTGTCCCTTTGTCACCCCAGTTCACCCCTCTGTCACTCCTGTCCCTCTTTTACCCCCTTGTCACCCTTGTCCTCCCCTATGACCCCCTCCCCTGTCTGCCATGTCCACCCTCCTGTCATCCATGTTCACCCCCCATCCAAACCTCTGTCACCCATGTACACCCTCCATTGTCCACCCCTCTAACCACATCCTTGTCACCCATGTCAACCCCCTATGCCCCCGTCACGCATGTTCACTCTTCTAAACCCATCTGTCATCCTTGTACACCTCCCTACACCCCTCTGTACACTCCTCTACACCCCTCTGTCACCCATGTACACTTCTCTACACCCATCTATCACCCATGTACACTCCTCTACACCCCTCTGTCACCCATGTACACTCCTCTACACCCCTCTGTCACCCATGTACACTTCTCTACACCCATCTATCACCCATGTACACTCCTCTACACTCCTCTGTCACCCATGTACTGTTACGCCTAGCGCTCCGGGTCCCCGCTCCTCCCCGGAGCGCTCACGGCGTCTCTCTCCCCGCAGCGCCCCGGTCGGTCCCGCTGACCGGGAGCGCTGCACTGTCATGGCCGTCGGGGATGCGGTTCGCACAGCGGGACGCGCCCGCTCGCGAATCGCATCCCAGGTCACTTACCCGTCCCGGTCCCCTGCTGTCATCTGCTGGCGCGCGCGGCTCCGCTCTACATTTCCGCGGTCAACGGAGCCAGATTGGACTGCACCGTGCGTTACCGCACAGAACCCCTCCTGATGTCTATCGGACCCCACCACGAAAGGATTGAGTTCTTCATCCTCCCCAGTTGTACCTCTGAGGTCCTCCTCGGTCTGCCATGGCTCCGGCTTCATTCCCCCACCCTTGATTGGACCACCGGGGAGATAAAGAACTGGGACTCTGCCTGCCATAGGAAGTGCCTCTCCCCCCCTCCCAGTCCCGTCAGGCAAACCTCTGTGCCTCCTCATGGCCCCCGTCCTGGTGTCACACTGCCCCGTGCCAGGCTTCGCCCTCTGCCCTCCCTCCCCATTCCCACTCCTGCTGTACTGCCTGCCGTTGAGGAAACCCTCCATTTTTTCCCGGTGTCCTCATCCCAGGGGAGGCAGTTGCCGGTCAAAGAAAAGGGGAGACCTAAGGGGGGGGGTACTGTTACGCCTAGCGCTCCGGGTCCCCGCTCCTCCCCGGAGCGCTCACGGCGTCTCTCTCCCCGCAGCGCCCCGGTCGGTCCCGCTGACCGGGAGCGCTGCACTGTCATGGCCGTCGGGGATGCGGTTCGCACAGCGGGACGCGCCCGCTCGCGAATCGCATCCCAGGTCACTTACCCGTCCCGGTCCCCTGCTGTCATCTGCTGGCGCGCGCGGCTCCGCTCTCTAGGGCGCGCGCGCGCCAGCTCTCTGCGACTTAAAGGGCCAGCGCACCAATGATTGGTGCCTGGCCCAATTAGCTTAATTGGCTCCCACCTGCTCCCTGCCTTTATCTAGTCTCCTCCCTTGCACTCCCTTGCCGGATCTTGTTGCCTTGTGCCAGTGAAAGCGTTTAGTGTGTCCAAAGCCTGTGTACCTGAACTTCTGCTACCCATCCTGACTACGAACCTTGCCGCCTGCCCCCGACCTTCTGCTACGTCTGACCTTGCTTCTGCCTACTCCCTTGTACCGCGCCTATCTTCAGCAGCCAGAGAGGTGAGCCGTTGCTAGTGGATACGACCTGGTCACTACCGCCGCAGCAAGACCATCCCGCTTTGCGGCGGGCTCTGGTGAAAACCAGTAGTGGCTTAGAACCGGTCCACTAGCACGGTCCACGCCAATCCCTCTCTGGCACAGAGGATCCACTACCTGGAAGCCGAATCGTGACATGTACACTCCTCTATACCCCTCTGTCACTCTTGTACACCCCTCTGTCACCCATGTACACTCCTCTACACCCCTCTGTCACCAATGTACACTCCTCTATACCCCTCTGTCACCCATGTACACTCCTCTAAACCCCTTAGTCACCCATGTACACTCCTCTGTCACCCCTCGGTCACCCATGTACACTCCTCTACACCCCTCTGTCACCCATGTACACTCCTCTACACCCCTCTGTCACCCATGTACACTCCTCTACACCCCTCTGTCACCCATGTACACTCCTCTACACCCCTCTGTACACTCCTCTATACCCCTTTGTCACCCATGTACACTCCTCTACACCCCTCTGTCACCCATGTACACCCCTCTGTCACCCATGTACACTCCTCTATACCGCTCTGTCACCCATGTACACTCCTCTATACCCCTTTGTCACCCATGTACACTCCTCTACACCCCTCTACACCCCTCTTTCATTCATGTACACTCCTCTACACCCCTCTGTAACCCATGTGGAGCCTAATAGGTTTGTTTTGTAGGTTTAACGGTGAAGAACTGTGTGTGGAAGAAATCGTGATGATGGCGCGGACCAGATGGAGAAGAGAAAGCAATGAAAGCAAATTAGAGAAGATGTCATTGGCGAGTTGCTGTATAAAGCAACACTTTAAACTACATACCCACTGATAAATACATATAGTGCATTGCATTTTTTACCCCCCCCCCCCCTCACACACCGTTTTTTTTTACTCGTCAAACACGACAGCGGTGCCCCGCGAAAAAAGTTTTTTCCTGAGGTGTGCCCCGACCCGAAAAAGGTTGGGAAACACTGGTATAAACAGTAGTAAATAAAATAGCAGGTGAAATGCAAAAGGAGAAGGCAAGCCCTCCATTAATTGATGCCCGTCTTAACCAAGTGCAGCATCACCTAAAATAAATTAAAATAGACAAACTTCCAGGTCTAGCTGGCATTCACCACCGTGTTCTAAGGGAGTTAAGTAACATGACAGACATTATTTTTCATATTTAGAGACTTTATATGGACTGGTGCATAGTAAATGTGGTGCCAATATTAAGAAGAAAGGCCATAAGTAATCCTGCAGACCAGAGGCCTGTGAATTTAACCTCTATTTATCTAAAGTATTTGGAGTATTTCTAAGAAATGCTATACTGGAGTATTTCATCAGAGCGATTCACTGGATGTCATATATTTTGGTTTCTTCAAAGCATTTGATACTGTGCCACAATGATGCCTGACTGCCCAGTAAGCTCCCAATAAATACCAATGTAATGAAGCAACACTGCCTATTAGCCTCATTTAAATGACCACATAATGATGTCACACTGGCCAGTGGCCCCAATAAATACCCATATAATGATGTCACACTGCCCACACAAAGATGGCACTGCCCAGCAGCCCTCATTAAATGCCAACATAATGATGCCACGCTGCCCAGCACTGTCCAGTAGCCTCCATTAAATGAACAAATAATGATGTTACACTGCCCAGTAGCCCCATTAAATATCCACATAATGATGCCACACTGCCCAGTAGTCTCTATTAAATATCCACATAATGAAGCCACACTGCCCAGTATCCTCCATTAAAGGGGTACTCCACTGGAAAACATTTTTTTTTTAATAAACCGGTGGCAGAAAGTTAAACAGATTTGTAAATTACTTATACTAAAAAAATGTAATCCTTCCAGTACTTATCAGCTACTGTATGATCCACAGCAAGTTCTTTTATTTTTGAATTTCCTTTCTGCCTGACCACAGTGCTCTCTGCTGACACCTCTGTCCATTTTAGGAACTGTCCAGAGTATGAGCAAATCCCCATAGAAAACATATCCTGCTCTGGACAGTTCCTAAAATGGACAGAGATGTCAACAGAGAGCACTGTGGTCAGGCAAAAAGGAAATTCAAAACAGCAGCTTATATGTACAGGAAGGATTAAGATTTTTTAATAGAAATCATTTACAAATCTGTTTAACTTTCTGCCACCAGTTGATTTAAAAAAAAAATGTTTTCCAGTGGAGTACCCCTTTAAATATCCACATAATGATGCCACACTGCCCAGCAATGCCCAGTAGCCACATAAAATACCCACATAATAGTGTCTCACTACCCAGTAGCCCCATTAAATATTTACAAGATGCCACACTGCCAAGTAGCCTCCATTAAATACCCACATCATGATGCCACACTGCCCAGTATCCCCATTAAATATCCACAAAATGATGCGACACTGCCCAGTAGCCTCCATTAAATATCCACATAATGATGCCACACTGCCCAGTAGCCTCCATTAAATATCCACATAATAATGCCACACTGCCTAGTAGCCTCCATTAAATGCCCACAGCCATGTGATATCACTGCCCAATTGGGGCACAGTTTAGGTTTGGCGTGATGGGTGGTTTTTCTAGTCATCTTACAGGAGAGGACGAGCAGGAGCAGCTAGAGGAGCTAGAGGGTTATGAGGAAGACAAGACAGAGGAACGAGACACACCGTGGCAGTATGCAGTGGAGATGGAGACAGGAAGTCCCTCCGAGTCACTAGGACAAATGGCACGATGCATGCTCATTTGCTTGTGTAGTGACAGACTAATTGTCACCATTCGGCAGCGGGATGACTTCTGGCTCTCCACCTTATTGGACCCTCGCTACCGGCACGTTTGGTCCATTGTAACCGGTGGGAGGTAAAAACTTTCCCTGAAAGGCCCTACTCTCGCATTATTAATTCCCTTCTTGGCAAGTGTTACTTGCCCTAAAAAGGGCGGCCCCACACAGGAACCTCTCCCTATTTCCCCCCCTACAAACACTGCCATTTCCCAGGGTTTTAATGTGGAAATAGAGAGAGTTTCCTTTTTAGGGTGAGTAACACTTGCAAAGAAGGGAATTAATAGGGCCCCACCTGCTACAATGGACAATACGTTGTTACCTTCCACCTTTTCGAGGAAAAATTTTACTCGTCTTAAAAAGGGCAGCCCCCCCCCCCCCCCAGGAACCAATCCCTATTTCCACCTAAAAATCCTGGGAAATGGCAGTGTTTGTAGGTGGAAATAGGGAGAGGTTCCTGTGTGGGGCTGCCCTTTTTAGGGCGAGCAACACTTGCCAAGAATGGAATTAATAATGCAAGAGTAGGGCCTTACAGGGGAAGTTTTTACCCCCACCGGTTACACTCCAGCTTTTAGAGGTCTTTGCATCACATCAATACTTGGTGGTGTACGTGGCACATGGTGTTTTTTGCACACCTTTCCTTTTGTTTGATTAAAAAAAAAAATTGGGGTCCATATATTTTATCCTAAGCATATTAATAAAAGTTAAGTTTCATGTAATGCACATCCTCAATACTTACTTGTGCACACTAACACTTTTACAAAAGAGACCGTTTTCTTCTGCTTATCTGCCTCAGCTACTATTCTAATCCTGCCACCTGCCACACATCTGATGCCAAGTTCTTTTTTCACCCACCTTCGTCACCGGGTACTGGTATTGCCACTCTGTCACCGGATCACTTTCAGGACTCCTGATGCTGCTGCTGCCACCGCCACCTCCAGGCTGTCTCATTCTGCCACCAAATGTTCTCCATGTGCTGATGCCACCTCAAGGCTGTCTCATTCTGCCACCATATGTTCTCCTCATGCTGACGCCAGCTCCAAGCTGTCTCATACTGCCACCATATGTTCGACTCATGCTGCTGCCACCTCCAGGCTGTGTCATTCATCCACTATACGTTCTCCTCATGCAGTCGCAACCTCCAGGCTGTGTCATTCAGCAACTATAAGCTGCAGCCAACTCCAGGCTGTGTCATTCAGCCACTATATGGTCCCCTCATGCTGCCTCCACCTCCAGACTGTGTCATTCAGCCGCTATATGTTCTCCTCATGCTGCCGCAAACTCCAGGCTGTTTCATTCAGCCACTACATGCTGCCGCCAACTCCAGGCTGCGTCATTCAGCCACTATGTGATCTCTTTATACTGCCACCAACTCCAGGCTGTGTCATTCAGCCACTATATGTTCTTCTCATGCTGCCGCCACCTCCACGCGGTGTCATTCAGCCACTGTATTGCCTCCTCATGCTGCTGCCACCTCCGTGCTGTGTCATTCAGCCACTGTATGGTCTCCTCATGCTTCCGCCACCTCCAGGCTGTGTCATTCAACTATTATATGTTCTCCTCATGCTGCGGCAAATTCCAGGCTGTGTCATTCAGCCACTTTATGCTGCCACCAACTCCAGTCTGTGTTATTCAGCCACTATATGTTCTCCTCATGCTTCCGCCACCTCCACACAGTGTCATTCAGCCACTATATGGTCTCCTCATGCTTCCACCACCTCGAGGCTATGTCATTCAGCCACTATATGTTCTCCTCATGCTGCCACAAACTCCAGGATGTGTCATTCAGCCACTATATACTGCTGCCAACTCCAGGCTGTGCAATTCAGCCACTATATGGTCTCCTCATGTTGCCGCCACCTCCACATTGTGTCATTCAGCCACTATATGGTCTCCTCATGCTGCTGCCACCTCCGTGCTGTGTCATTCAGCCACTATATGGTCTCCTTATGCTTTCGCCATCTCCAGGCTGTGTCATTCAGCCATTATATGTTCTCCTTATGCTGCGGCAAATTCCAGGCTGTGTCATTCAGCCACTTTATGCTGCCGCTAACTCCAGGCTGTGTCATTCAGCCACTATGTGGTCTCCTCATGCTGCCGCCAACTCCAGGCTGTGTCATTCAGCCACTATATGGTCTTCTCATGCTTCCACCACCTCCAGACTATGTCATTCAGCTATTATGTGTTCTCCTCATGCTGCCGCAAACTCCAGGATGTGTCATTCAGCCACTATATGCTGCTGCCAACTTCAGGCCGTGCAATTCAGCCACTGTATGGTCTCCTCATGTTGCCGCCACCTTCACGATGTGTCAGTCAGCCACTATATGGTCTCCTCATGCTGCTGCCACCTCCATGCTGTGCCATTCAGCCACTATATGGTCTCCTCATGCTTCCGCCACCTCCAGGCTGTGTCATTCAGCCACTATATGGTCTCGTCATACTCATGCCACCTTCAGGCTCTTTTATTGTGCCACTTTGTGACAGTGATTTTAATAGCGATGCCTCTAATCTGCATGTCATACTGAATAACAGTATTATTTCACTAACCCAGCACACACCCTATGCGTGTTACAGCAAGGCAAAGTGTTCTGCACCACTATTGAGGCTCTCTGTAGGTCAGAAATAGACATTTTTAATAGCAATTCACCACAAATAAATTGGGACTGAAACAATTTTTTGGGGAAAATTCGCCGAATCAAATTTTCTAAAATTTGCTCATCTCTAGGAGAGAACTAAATATATAATAAAGAAAGAAAGATAATTAGACAAATTAATAATAGATAGACAGAACTGATATTCCATTAGCTGCAGTTTATACCCCTGGCACTCTGACCTGACCGCAAAAAGATGTCCTTAAGCCGCTCTTACCGCGCACTTCTCCGTCTTCTATCACTTTCCATCTTATACCTGTTGTGCTTAATTGTGAACTTAATAATTGATTGTCACAGCGTTCTCATAAGGCAGAGATAGAATTTTTATCTGATCTCAGTCATGCATGCCATATTGGAGGTTTCATAAGGTCAGCAATAATTGCCATCTTCTTCCTAATGGCCCCGGGGCTACATAAAGCATCTTACTAAGCCAGACTAAAGCTTCAAGTGCCGAAGTGGGCCAGCTGATTAATGGCAGGTCCATGGGGAGCAGCTACACTCCGGGCATTAATCACTGTGTCTTTACCCTGCCAATTAGGATGGGGAGAATCACTAACGTTGGCCCATTTGACAGCATTAAGTGATCAGAAGGAAGCTTACACGTTGTTCTTTAATGGCACGGCCAACATCTTACATTTACTGTTTGCATTTTGAAGAGCTGAACTCAGCAGAGAAGGTTGCTTATTCTTGGGATTTATTTAAAATGACACTTAAAGGGGTTATCTAAATACAAAAAAAAAACTTTAAATATATCTGGGAATAAAGAAGAAGGTCATACAAATCTACCTAAGTTGCCCAATACTCCCTCTGTGACGTCCTCTGGTCCCCTGCTTGTCTCATCTCAGTAGTGATGGCCCGCTCAGCTACTGACTCTGTGTCCCACCGTCAGTCATTGACTACAAAGACAAGTCCATCTCAGAAGCAGAGTGGCAAGCTGGGGGACTAGAGGACATCACATAGGAAACTGCAGGGGACCCAGGAAGGTTAGTATGACTTTTTAATTTTTTTTAGTATCCAGATAATCCCTTTATGTCAATGGTTACAAATAGGTATTTGTTTTTTTCCTAGAAACAGCAATACAATTGAGGTAGAACAGAGCAGGCAGATGACTGGGTTGCTTTCGGGAGTGAACATAGGGCACAAAAAATTTCCGGACCACTGGCAAGTGATAACAATGCAGTGAATGGACACCAGACTCATGCTGCAGGTTTTTTTTTTCTTTAAATCACTGAGAGCTGTGAATGGGGAGGGCACACTGGCATAATAGACTGGTAATAGACACGAGACTAAATGATGATAGCTTAAGCAATCGAGCAGGGATGAACGGGTCCTCGTAGATGTGACGGCCTGTGGGGTGCATACAAAGCTGAACAGTATCATATAGAAACAGCAAAAGAAATGCAGTACGCACTCACCGCTACCGTGGCTGTATCCAATCCGGGGATCCGGGGCTCAAGGTCTCACGAGCTGTATGCGAGAACGCTCGGAGGCAACACCGACCGTTTCGTACGTCAGATGCGTACTTCTTCCGGCCTCTTCTTCCGACTAAAGACCCCTATACACCAATTCTTACCCAACAGATGTTGGTTGGGTAGAGAAGGATCAAGTATGTTAGATTCTAACTTTAGTTGAAGTAAAACACTGACTTTAAGGGGAAGCCACTTGGTAAAAGTGGAGTGAGAGCTGCTTTGCATATTCTTTCTTCCCAGAATTCTCCACATGTCCTTACGGCACTACCCTTTCTTTTCTTCTGGAGAGATCTCTGGCTTGGCATATATTCCCAGTCAGTTTCCATTCCTAGTTGGAGTGAAACACTGAGTTTAAAGGATAGCCACTTTGAAATAGTGGTATGAGGTATATGCTTTCTTCCCAGAATTTAGACATCTCATCACCTATCCAAACGATAGGGGATAAGATGTCTGATCGCTATCTCTCTTGCAGCCCCCTTGTCATCAGCTGCACAGAGCGAAGTTCGCTCCCTGCCTGATGACTCACGATACAGGGGCCGCCGGATCGTGACATCATGGCTCTCCCCCTCGTGATGTCAGGCCCCCCGCCTCAATGCAAGTCTATGGGAGGGGGCGTGGCTTCTTTTGGCTCTCCCCATTTAGCATCACATGAATATGTATGTGTATGGGCAGATTTGGAGAAAAGCTGTCAGTTGAATATTTAGCTGGCAGTAAGTGAAGGTGTATGGGTACCTTAAAGGAGTATTCCAGCACAAAATAATTTATCCCCTATCCAAATGATAGGGGATAAGTTATAGATCGCGGGGCGTCCGAGCGCTGGGGCCCCCCGGGATCTCCTGGATGGGGCCGCGGCAGTCTGCAGGAAGTCAAATTTTGTCCCCAGCAGAAAGCCGCGGCAGATACGCCCCCTCCATGTATCTCTGTGGGGTACATGGAGGGGGCGTGTCGGCCGCCGCGTCATGCGGGGACGGAACGCCCCCTTTCCAGCATACTGCCGCGGCCCCGTCCAGGAGATCCCGGGGGGCCCCCGCGACCTATAACTTATCCCCTATCCTTTGGATAGGGGATAAGTTATCTTGCACTACAGATGTCCTTTAACTTAGGAGACTAGAGATATATTGAAATAACCTCTAAACCTACATGGACCACAGGAAACACTATGGCCTACCAGCAGACCATCCTAGACCAGAGCGATTGTTGCTTCGATATTTGACTTCTAAGCCACCTAGCCGACCAGGGATATAGGGGGACATTTATAAAAGCTTGTTTATGCATATCTTTTTTTAGTTGTTTTATTTTGCTTAAAGTTTTGCTTACGTGCAACAAATTTATAACAAGTCTGACCACTGCAATTCCATTTTCAATACTTGCTCACATAAGCCAAACTGAAAAAGCTTGCTCTTCTCGCTCTGCAGGCATAAAGTCGCACAAAAAATAGAGTAGTCGCATATGCAACATTTGAGAGACAATTATAAGGCAGAAAACATTAGTAAATCCTTTTATAAATGTCCCCAATAATCATTTAACCTTTGTTTCACATATGTTTGTCAATGAAATTACAATAACACAAATATATACTCATAAATTAGGTGCTTAAAGGGTATTCCCTGGCTTTTTTTTTTTTATTTGACTATGCTACAGGGTTTGTAACATTAGTGTAGTTCATAACATAGTGTCTGTACCTGTGATAGATGGTGGTCTCTCAATTCTCCTGTGATTTTCGCCTTAATGTTTATTTTTACCGGCATACAAAATGACTGTCATCTCAGGTTTTCCTTTGTTGCAGTGCGGCCCGAGATATTAAATCACTAGTCTAGAGGAAGCCTGTCTATGCTTCAATGGGCGGAGCGACTGCTGGGTGGTAGGTAGATCATTCTGCAAGAATTGTAGTTATGCAACAGTGGGTGGGTCATGGCACCCTTACAAACAAGGAATCATGGGACTTGTAGTTCGAGTGAACAAACTCCCTCGAACAGGAAATAGCCAGTTCACAAAAAGATGTGGTAATCTCACAACATTTAGCCCCAAGACAAGCACGGATCCTTTTAAGCATGTTCATTACTGTCTGGCAGGTACGTACTAAAATCACCTTATGGTGGACCTATTCACAATAAGTATTTTCCGAGTGGAATTTCACTCTGGAGTTCAGATGTGAAAAATACAGTGCATCAGCCTCCCATCATATTCACTAGGGAATTTCCACAGCAGAATGTCTGCCGCGGATATTCTCAACCCCAAAAGAATGAACATGTTGATTCTTTCTGCAGAATTTGCTTTTAAATGTGTGGTAGCAGAGTGTGATGATGGCAGATGTTGTTACCTTAGGGGCAGATGGCTTTAACCCCTTGTATTCGTGACACCAAGGGTGTGGTTTAGCCTAAAACCACCCGAAAGTATACCACTGGATCCTGAGCTAGGCACGGGGGCAATAAAGACTTCGATGCCAAGTTACTGACAATGGTAGCTTTACTGAGGGTAGACAGTTGGTAAAGTCTATACAGTTCAGCCAGGGCCCACGGAGGTGACCACTAACGCAGAGACCGTAAGGGCTTGCTGGGACTTGTAGTAGGACTGGACAATTGAATGCAGAACACGCTGACTTGACAGATGACAGGGACTGACTTGACTTGACTCATAAAGCTGTGACTTTATCTTACTTGAATTGATGGTGGCAGCAGGACTGGACTTTGAGGTCTTCAACACTCTGGACACACACACTAGGCGACTGCACTGGACCTCAGCAGGAAGAGAGAGAGAGAGAAGCTCCACCCAGGGCTTATATGGGGAGACTAGCAGGGAGCCCATAGGTCACTCTTGGGATCACCTGGTCACTGGTACCTCCTGGGTAACAATCACATGACATAACTCTTAACGATACAACACATTTTATAATACATTACACTGCAGAACATATGTACAGGGGGGAAACAGGGAAAGGGCCCTGGGGACACTGAAGGAGGCTGCCTGACAGGCCAGCAAGGGTACAGGGAAACATCTACTGGGCCACCACAAATGCATTGCCGTCTATGATTCCATAGTGTGAATTCCAAAGTGTGAATGAGACCTAAGACTCAGCAATATCTCTGATATTGCCCTTTATAACCCTGACAACGCAATCTTTTGATCCATGCCTTCTTTTTGTCTGCAGTTCCGTTCTGGGTCCCTGCATTGTAAAGAAAACCTTCTAAATGAAATGAGGGAATTCTGAGACTTTGAACAAAATTTTCTCCAGACTTCAGATTTCCTGCACCTGTTCTTTTTGTTTTGCTACGTGTTTAGTAGGATCTTTTCAAAGATATCATAGAAGATAAGTTATGAAGAGCAGTGTGAACACATCTGCTAAAGAAGATATCCAGCTTTATATGTACCATATTTTTGCGCCCTACAGGATGCACCAGCATATAAGACGCACCCAATTTTAAAGGTGAAAAATCTAGAAAAAAAAAGATTCTGAAGCCAACAGTGATCTTCAACCTGCGGACCTCCAGATGTTGCAAAACTACAACTCCCAGCATGCTGGGAGTTGTAGTTTTGCAACATCTGGAGGTCCGCAGGTTGAAGACCACTGGTATAGGAGGTAATACTCACGTGTCCCCGCCGCTTCGGATCCGTCTCTGCTCGTCACCGCTGCACTGGATATCGCTCCATCGCTGTCGCCGCATCCCCGTGGTGTCCCTGACACTCCGGACGTCTTCTTCCCCGGGATCCTCACTCTCTGTCGCCGTCATCACGTCGCTACGCACGCCTCTCCTATTGGATGATGGGACAGCGTGCGCAACGACGTGATGACTTCAAAGGAGAGCTCCGACCATGCAGGTGATCCCGGCACGGAGCAGACACAGAGGAGGCAGGTAAGGTCCCTCCCGGTGTCCTGTAAGCTGTTCGGGACGCCGCGATTTCACCGCAGCGGTCCCGAACAGCCCAACTGAGCAGCCGGGTTAGTGTCACTTTCGCTTCAGTCAGCTTTGATCGCCGCATCTGAAGGGTTAATACAGGGCATCACCGCGATCGGTGATGTCCTGTATTAGCCGCGGGTCCCGGACGTTGATGGCCTCAGGGACCGCTGCGATAGGTGTGTATTCGTCGTATAAGACGCACCAACTTTCCCCCCCCCTTTTTGGGGAAGAAAAAGTGCGTCTTATATGGCAAAAATACGGTAACTCTTGCATATAGCTGCCTAAATAAAAATGCTAGAAATTGCTGTCAAAATAACGCTGCACAAATAATAAGCTGTACAGAACCGACATAGTCTTGCCACACAATGATGGTAAAGTAAAACCACCATAGAGTGGACAAAAATACTAAAATACATTATAAGGGTGCGTTCACACGCTATTACTAGCAGCTGGTTTCTTGCTGTGGGAAACCTGCTGCTAGTTACGCTACCATTGATTTGAATGGGTCCACAGACAGTCTGCAATAGTCTCAGATTTGCAGACCACGGACCCATTCAAATAAATGGTAGCATAACTAGCAGCAGGTTTCCCGCTGCGTTAAACCCACTGCTAGTTACTAGCGTGTGAATACACCCTTACAAAGGAACCTCGTTGAGAAGACCACATCTAAATTGCATTGGAAGGTGGTCTTCTACAGTGGTGGTATTCTCAAAGAAACTGGCCATTATGTAAAAGGTATGGTAAACTGTAAATAAAAAAAGTGGTCTGTATAAGGAGGTGGTCTTCTCGAAAAGGTGGTTTTTGTAGAGGTTTCATGTATATGAGCTATATATATATATATATATATAAAGTAAATATAATAACAATGTCTATATAACAGGGCAATTGCATAAAATACTAAAGGGGTATTTATATAAAATCCATATGGTGCTGGGGGGCTGGTAAAAAAAAATGAATGACACTCACGAGTCCCCTACAGCTCCCCATTCAGCGACCTCCATTCTCCTTGGTCTCTGCTTATTTCTTATTTGGAGACAAGATATTGGAGCAGAATCTCCCATCTCAGCCAATCATTGGCTGCAGCAGTGTCCCATGGTCCCGCTAAAACATCTTGTCTCATAGGAAGTAAGAACAAGTGGCTACTAGCATGGAACTCAATTTTTACTGGAGCAGGAGCTGTGGGGGATTGGGGTAGATAAGTATCATTTATTTTTAAATGGATGCTGTAATTTCAAAAAGGTTTCATATAATGTAGATAATAACATATAATACATATAATATGTATCTTTTTAATATACATTGGTTAAGAATTTGACTATTTTTGGGTAAAAATTTTTGTCCCTGCAGCTATTGTCTATGTGTCTCTGTGTGAGAAATACACTGAAGCTCTGTGACACGTCACCGGCTCACACATCAGGCTGATTGCCAAGCCAGGAACCTGCACAGAGCTCTGCTTGTCCTGCCCACACTTCCTGTGTTTTGTCCCAGGCAATAGCTGTAGGGTACAGACATAATTTTTTACTTAAAAATGTATACATTTTTAAAACCAATATATATTGAAAATATACATATATTATTATCTATATTATATAAAACATTTATTTGCAAATTACATGTACACTTTACCAGCCTCCCAGCAACATATGAAATATTTTTGATCCACGAATACTCCTTTAAAGGGGTTATTCAGGAAAAAAACATTTTTTATATATCAACTGGCTCCGGAAAGTTAAACAGATTTGTAAATTACTTCTATTAAAAATTCTTAATCCTTTCAGTACTTATGAGCTGCTGAAGTTGAGTTGTTCTTTTCTGTCTAAGTGCTCTCTGATGACACCTGTCTCGGGAACTGTCCAGAGTAGAAGCAAATCCACATAGCAAACCTCTTCTACTCTGTGCAGTTCCCGAGACAAGCAGAGATTTCAGCAGAGAGCACTGTTGCCAGACAGAAAAGAACAACTCAACTTCAGCAGCTGATAATTATTGGAAGGATTAAGATTTTTTAATAGAAGTAATTTACAAATCTGTTTAACTTTCTGGAGCCAGTTCATATATATAAAAAAGTTTTTTTTCCTGGAATACCCCTTTAATATTTGTGTTGGTCTCAAGTCTTGATATCCCAACCATCTTTAGCTATTCCTCCAATAGGGGCGGCTAACATTCCCTGCACGGATTGCACTTCTAAGTCTGGCACGGCACTACATATAACTCAATGTATTAGCCCTTCTGTTCTGGACAGAAAAAAATAGTTATATAATGAGAAGTTTGATATTTGCTGTGGGCCTATCTTCCTTCTATATATACCACTGAATGGGAGATTCCCAGAGTTCTCCTAAATATTCTTATATGGCTGTACAATAGTGAATCGCATTTGTTTATTTTTTTTTTTTTTTTTTTTTTTTTTTTTTTGTAACATGCCCCCAAAAATGTATTTTGAAATCAATTAGACATTTTTAATCAAAGAACCCCTTGTAAAGGCCTTGTATGAGAGCCAAAACCTAGTGAGATCTCAGACTGTTGTAGGGTCGGAAATGAGAGAGTATTATAGATATGTCGATATAAAGCTAAAATTATATCTATTAAAGTTATTTGGTTAGAATTCTAAAGGCATTTCTCTTAGGGACAAAAGATGCTAAGAAATATGTCATGACCCGGCGGGATGGTTCTCCAACATCAAAATAGAAACACACAATTGTAACTAAAACAGCCCACAAAATTGCTCATAATAGAGAACGTAGAATACAGAACATAAAACTGAATACAGAACACAGAACTGAACAGCTTTCTGTAAGAGAACAAGCCACTTTAAGTCAAGTTCTTAGTTCACTGTTCTTGGAGTTGCTAACCCATTAAAGTGGTACTCCGCTGCTCAGCGTTTGGAACAAACTGTTCCGAGCGCTGGAGCCGGCGCCCGGAGCTTGTGACATCATAGCCCCGCCCCTCATGCCGTCATGCCTCTCCCCCTCAATGCAAGTCTATGAGAGGGGGCGTGACAGCCATCATGTCCCCTCCTATAGACTTGCATTGAGGGGGCAGGGTGTGACATCGTGAGGCGGCGGAGCTATGATGTCCTGAGCTGACGGCTTCAGCGTTCGGAACAGTTTGTTCCAAACGCTGAGCAGCGGAGTACCCCTTTAAAGGGGTACTCCAGTGGAAAACTTTTTTTTACATCAACTGGTGCCAGAAAGTTAAACAGATTTGTAAATTACTTCTATTAAAAAATCTTAATCCTTCCATTACTTTTTAGGGGCTAAATACTGCAGAGGAAATCCTTTACTTTTTAGATTTCTCTGATGTCATGACCACAGTGCTCTCTGCTGATCTCTGCTGTTCATTTTAGGAACTGTCAAGAGCAGCATATGTTTGCTATGGGGATTTTCTCCTTCTCTGGACAGTTCCTGGACAGACTTGAATACCAAAGAGGTAGCCCTATTAAAAAAAAAACTGTTTCACCCTTTCACTCAGTCAAGCATGCATGTATTCTCAATGGGGACTGGGGAGTAAACTGCTGGGAGATGAGGGAGTCTCCCTTCCCACATGAGAGCTTGCAGGAAAGACTGCTGTAGGACCAAGCATGAGACATCCTCAAGAAGCCACCCATGTCCTTGTGGTGTCCCGGTACCGTATTGCATCTAGTACCTAGTGTAGAGGTCCCCAAAGTCAGATAGGGTTCCTCAGGTGGGACAGCCCCTAGTCGCCTCTCCTTAAGTTTAACTTGTATATTAATAAATGTATATATTAGTAATTCTATCTATATTATATAGGAATGTATAGTACTTACCTTGATCAGCGTCGCTGGACCTTCGGTCATGTGACCAAGCTAGTAACCTCTATGGTATGTTGCAGGACCTTAGGAGGTCTCTGTAATGGTGATTGACATCCGTATGGAACAATTAGCTTTAGTCCAGCCCCTGCCCATATAAGGGAGCTGCGTCCAATTTTCGCTCTCTTGGGATGCTGCTCTCGTGGATGCCGGACTAACAGGACGGTGTGCTACGCAACTTTCAAAGACACGCTAGGCCTCAAAACCTACGGCCTCAGCAGAACCAAAAATCGTGAGTCTTATACTAATTCCTGCTAATACTAGCCTGTCTACTGGACCGCAACTAATTCTCTAAATCCAGTGGAGCAGCGCAATAGTCTAGAGACTCTTAAAGTTAAAGTCCCAACCACTGTCAATCTCCAAAAGGAAGCTGTATTGATGAGAGACTGTTATGTTGTTGAAGTATACAGAAAATCTTCAGTAAAGTTAACGCTGTTTACAGAAGTTTTCCGGTTGTGGACAATCCATTATTATTCACTATTTAAACTCAGTATCATCTACCTCCCTATCGTTCCTGGGAAGGGCGGCGGTAGGAAAAGCTTTATTGAGGAGCCCTCACCCTGGCATCACGAATAGCAAGGGTTAACAAACACCCTTTATCACCTGCACAGATACACTCCCCATACCCTACACCCCCCAAGCTACCACATCCTGATAGAGAGGGGCTGTAGTGTTCGGTGTTGCAGAAGAAAGGCTGCAGGCACCATGGGTGGGAGCAGTGGCAGATCCAGAGTCTAATCTCAGGAGGGGCACTATCAGGCTATATTTGCACAGGGGAATCCCCGCACAGAAAATCTCAGCACTTAGAATAGTGGCAGGGAGGGCCCTCGGATGGGGGGAGGGGGGGGGGGCAATTGCCCAGTTGCCCCCTCCCCCCTGGATCCACCACTGGGTGGGAGCAGTATTTAGTCTGTACCATCCTTAACCTGGCATATCTTTCATGCCTTACACATAGGGAGCAGTTGCCTGAGGAGCCCATAGCTCTCTCTACTTTTTAAGAACAAACCAGAAAGAGGTGTTACACTGAGGTCCAGAAGCTCCAAGTCACTCTTATGAGCACATGCATTTTATAATTCCCCTGGGTAATGATATATAAAAAAAAAAACAATAATCCATTGAGTTAAAAGCCCCACACTGCTACAATTGAAAATCTCCACTGTAAGCCTATGTGCTCTCACAGTATTTTAAGATACATTTCGGCCCCTACAGTGGTCCTTATGTTGGTCAGCATTTATACTAAAGCCACACAACCGACACTGAAAAAAACTATAATTGAAAGATTAGCACCTTTTTCTGTGTTTTGGACCAACTCCTGTTTTTTTCAAGAATATTGACCAAAATAAGGGCCAAAATGTTGCTAAAACAAAATGTGTGTGAAAATAGACTAACAGAAAACATGAGGAACCCAAACCTTTGTAATGTACAGTTAAAACTGTAAAAATAAATTGTCGCTAAAAGGATACAAGTGGGAACACTTTACAAAAGGAAACTTTTTGAGTAGAGTCCATGATATTATGATGTTATTATGATATTACAACCTACATGGCAAATGCAACCGGAGTCAGCTTTAACTGATGGAGAGAGTTCGTGTGCATGAGATGATTTACCTTCCATTTGACTCATTATATATAGTTACATCGCTGTAATTTACCGCAGGGACTCCAAAAGACTTTCCGATGAATATATTATTTCTATGCTCTTTCTGCATTTCCCACTAGACACGATCCTGTGGTTTCTGAATTATTATAAGCGAGAGAAAAACATATGAGAGTGATGGGACGAGGCATCTAAGTGAGTGGCTAATTAGAAGGTTATTAGAAAGGACTGTCATTAGCCCGGATCAAAGGCTCCCACTGATTACATTTCCCACAGTTCTTCTTACAAAACTGCTAATCTACAGACTGCAGGAGCAGAGCATGCATAGAAAGCCAGAGCGCTGCATTGTAACTTGCTTCTATGGCTTTATTGTGGCATTAAAGCACAGTTATTATACATGCATTTCCCCTAATGGAGTCTAAAAATAAAATTATTCTTCATTCATAACCCATAACCTATTCTGGAGCAACAGAACCGGAAAGTCATAAAGTGAAATTTAGAGAGATAGATAGGCAAGATAGATGATACAATTGCATGCTTTATTGGTTTGTAGACACGTTCTTTATGATCATACGGTTTGTGCTGCAGGGATATGTACTTGTTTACAATCAGTATGTAAACTGTGTCACAGACAGGAGCACACAGCAAACCCTGTTGCCTTACTGTACAAGTGACCCTGAGATGTAACTGCAAAGGAGTACTCTGCTTCCACACTCACTTTCACCTTAACGCACTGCACTGAGTAACAGCGGAGGTAATTAGGCACTATTGTTTTAACAAACTTTGCATAAATCAGTTGTACAAGAGAATCTAAGAGATTTTGTAATATATCTTATAAGAGAAAGATGCTTCTCTCTCTTCTTACTGGGTTCCTTTCCTGCCACTCCCTCCTAAATTTTCATTCACTCTGAAAAATAGCTTACTGAGGGATTAGTTACATGCTGCCCATATAAGTCTAGGATGAGGAATAGGGTATAGGGTAATTTGTATCAGACTGTGATACATAGAGCCATAATATAGGATAAGTGATGTATGTATAAACACCTCAATAGAGAACATTTCCCGCAATCTTGGGCTGGGGATCAAAATAAACTTCTGAACAATTTCAATGGAAGCTGCCTTCTAAAAATATACCTTTTTCTTCCCAATCTTGATCTTCACAATGATAAAATGATATAAAACTATTAAAGGCTAGATACAGAAACTGCATAAAGGAAGCCTTGTTTAAGACAGGAAGTGACTCCTGTCTAGGAAGGAAGTGAAGCTCTTATCATAGAAACGCTTGTTCTTGGGTCCCTTCCTCAACCCTTTTCTGCTGGCGAAAATTCACTTTTCATGGAAAATACAGTTTTAGTGTTATCTCATGAATTATTTTTGGGTTCAATACTTTAATTCCTTTTCATGGAAGGGCCAGGAAGGACAACAGAACATGAAATAAATGCAGCCTCCGTTTTTTGGCACCTGCTAAATGCAGAGATCCATCTCTTGTGTCAGGATCACGTAATTCATTCTGCCATCATATCGCCCAGCTAAGGAGTCTCACTATTGAGTTTGCATCATTTGTCCAGATACTGGCAATGGTCCTGGATGTTGTCATGATAGAAAATAGCTTTACAAAGAACTTCCCTAGAGATAAACAGTTCTTAAGCATCCAGGCAGAACTTTGGCTGCCGATTAATAGCAGGTCCATGGTGGCCTGTATTACAGATTAAAGAACCAGAGATTTATCACATATAGAGTAAAGGAAATGTTTCCAATCTATGGCACTCGGAGTCCTTGAAGATTCATAGACACTGTGTGTCACCATATGGCGCACTGCTTTTTGGGTAGGTAATCTCCATAATACAACCTTTACCTTCTTGAAAATTGTGTGGTATCGGGTGTGATGCAGGGCAGATGGCACTAACCCCTTGTATTCGTGACGCCAGGGCGTGGTTTATCCTCAACACCACCTGAAGGTATACCGCTGGATCCTGGGCTAGGCATGGGGGCAATAATGACTCCAACGCCAAGTTACGGACAACAGTAGCTTCACTGAGTGACAGATGGTAAAGTCTATACAGTGTAGCCAGGCCCACAGAGGTGACCATTGACTTCAGAGACCTTAAGGGCTTGCTGGGACTTGCAGTGGTTTTGGGCAATTTAGTGCAGGTCACTTTGACTTGACAATAGATGACAGTGACCTACTGGAGACAGACTAAGCTGTGACTTTAGCTTACATGTAGACTTGCGGCTGCAGACTTGACTTGAGGCCTCCTATGACTCCAGACAGACTCTTAGGCTCAACTGCACCTCAGCAAAGACTCAGGAACTAAGAGCGAGAAGAGACTCCTCCCAGGGCTTTTATGGGGGAGACTCTGATGGGGTCCCATTGGTCACCCTTAAATCACCTGGTTACTGATACCTCCTGGGTAACAATCACATGACAACTCATATGTTAAACAGTCTTAAAATGACAATGCTTTCTTCACACATTACACAGTATAATACATGGTAAACATATGTACATGGGGGGACAAGTGCAAGGGGGGCCCAGAGGATACTGAAGGGAGGCTGCCTGACAGGGCAGCAAGGGTATGGGGTAGCAACTCCCGTACTGGGCCACCACAAACTCCCCCTCTTAAGCACAGCCGTCCTCGGTGCCCAGTCCTGGAGGGCGGACGACCGGAAGCGGCCATTGGGGCCTAGTGACAACAGTTCCTGGGGCATATGTGTAAAATTTCCTTCACAGGTCAAATTATGGAAGACAAAAAAAACGAAATGAGTCTATGTAGCACTTTACGAAAAATGTCCATACATGCTCTTGGTGATGTCAAAACTCAAACATGTGGGATTCATTACCCTTGTAACTGCATTTGTAACACACTCTAGACACTGAAACACATAAGTTGTGGATTGGGCTGCCGGAGGCTCTCTTAAACAATGCCTTAGCTTCTGGGGCCCATCGGCACTAACCACTTCTCCCCTGAACTCAATAGGTAATTTTATACTACACAATGAAGTTACCTTTCCATACCACACTCTGTCCCTGCACATGCTTATTTATCTTTTCATGGGAACCCTCTAGCCAGTAGAGTATTCTGTACATGTGGAAAGGAAAAAATGCTAGAAATATATACATTTGATATTTGTGGACTGGGAATATATATTTTGCTACAGTCCTAATCTAGACATTACATGTGACTAGACTAAATTAGCTATATATAGACTGACTATAGTGGACTATATGTGGTACAACTTTATACAATGTACTGTGACTTGCTCTTTGTACCTAGCTGGCATTAGTCCTTGCGTTGAGGCAGTTACGCTTCTCCTGACCTGGTCAGGATACCTCCTATATAAATCGCCACAGACACAAAGAACTATCTTAGACATTTCTGTATATGCATGTTATATACACTTTATTACAACACACCATGTGCATTCATTTGTGCAATAAGCAAAATATATTACTCTGACAGTATACGTTTTTTTTCTAGTACCGCTCCACAGTTCTGGTACGTTTTGAGCTCTCAGCAAAGAATCACGGCTAAAAGCCGGGCACATGATTACGTATATGGTTGCAAATAAACTTCTTGACAAGTTCGTCAGGCACTTCTTCTTGAACGTTTCATAACCTGTAACAACAACAATGCTTCCGCATAAAATACAGTTAGTCTTTTCGACTCAAGAAATAGCAAACATCTTCCAAAATTCAAGCACTGTGGCCCTGCAACTTTCCATCCCAACCTCGACGGTCAGCTTGTTTTCTCGGCTGGGACATCTACCAAGGATCACGAGACTGTTCCCCCTCCATAGGGCTGACATGGGTATCCCACGACACATGGGACAAACTGGATTCAGTGATGGTCGGGCTCTAAGTGGCTACCACTTGTACAGCTGCAAATTGCGCCACTGGGGAATCAGGTGTAGGTGCCTGTTGGGCCAGCCAAACCTCCTCCTCAGAAGGAGTAGACCGAGGCACTTTAGTTGGTGCCCGCTGGTTAGGCCAAACCTCCTCGACCACAGGAGTGGGTCTGAGCACATCTGTAGATGACCCTCGACGCAGATACTTGGGGTCCATGACAGGTGACTCAGGAGACCATTCTTCTTGGACGACTTTACCCTTGATGCTTAGTGGCAGGAAACCAAACGGAGTCCCAATCTTCCGAGGAGAAATAGGTGAAGGGGATCTGCGTAGGATTCTTTGGCCTGGTGACAGCTGCTGCCCATTCCCCTCGCAGGCTCTGTACAGGGGTGTATTCTACAATCTCCCCGCTCTCTAGGGAGTGTAGAGGTGGAGGGAGGTAGTCTCTCTTGTCCACTCTCCTGTTGACCAGAATAGTGCCACCATGGTGGCAGTCCATCAATGTGCCATGCCACTTCACTCTGTAAAACTTGATGACTGTAGCTATTCGATGTTCTAGGGGTGGCTCTCCCTCTCAGGGTTATTCTAGCCTTCTGATATATAAGGCCTCAAGGCTCTTGGTGCCCTGTTGCTGGACTTGACGTACTTGACATACGGAATTAGTTAAGGGCCACTCTCTTCACGTTACGGACAACGGTAGCTTTACTGAGGGTAGACAGTTGGTAAAGTCTATACAGTTCAGCCAGGGCCCACGGAAGTGACCAGTGACACAGAGACCTTAAGGGACAATGGACAATTGAATGCAGACCACGCTGACTTGACAGATGACAGGGACTGACTTGACTTGACTCATAAAGCTGTGACATTAGCTTACTTGAATTGATGGTGGCTGCAGGACTTGACTATGAGGCCTCCTACACTCTGGACACACACACTAGGCATGACTGCACTGGACCTCAGCAGGAAGCAAGAGAGAGAAGCTCCATCAGGGCTTATATTGGGAAGACTAGCAGGGAGCCCATAGGCCACTCTTGGGATCACCTGGTCATTGGTACCTCCTGGGCAACAATCACATGACATAACCCTTAAAGATACATTTTATAATACAATACACTGCAGAACCTATGTACAGGGGGGAAACAGGTGCAAGGGGCCCTGTGGACACTGAAGGAGGCTGCCTGACAGGCCAGCAAGGGTACAGGGCAACATGTCCCGTACTGGGC
The DNA here is from genome assembly GCF_029499605.1 of Hyla sarda. Taxonomy (NCBI): domain Eukaryota; kingdom Metazoa; phylum Chordata; class Amphibia; order Anura; family Hylidae; genus Hyla; species Hyla sarda. The sequence continues at coordinate 105,075,579 of NC_079198.1, read as the reverse complement.
TACCACATTATGAATAAGTCCCTCAGTCCTCTTTTGCCCCCTCGATTTCCTCATAGATTTTAAGCTCTTGAGAGCAAGGTCCTCAATCCCCTTATGTCCCCACTATTTCCCCATAGACTGTAGGCTCTTATGATCAGGGACCTCGTTCCACTTGGACTTATTTCCTCATAGATTGTAAGCTCTTGTGAGCAGGGCCCTCACACCTCTTGTGTCCCCCTATTTCCTCACAGATTTTAGGCTGTTGTGATCAGGGTCTTCACTCCTCTTGTGCCCCCCTATTTCCTCATAGATTGTAAGCTCTTGTGAGCTGGGTCTTTACTCCTATTGTGTCTTATTTCCTCTTAGATTGTAATGTGGTGTCCCAGTACCGTATTGTATACGTTACCAGTATAGAGGTCCCCATAGTCAGAGTCCCTAGGATGTCGGGGTCCCTCTTTTGTAGTTTTCCCCTTGTCACCTCACACTTAGTCGATGACTATATAGCAGTTCTATTTAATATAAATATTAATATAAGTATAGATATGTATATATTTAGTTATTTAACTGTTCGGAGCGTAGCAGGACCTGCGGGTCACATGATCAGGTTGAAACTCTATGGTTTTGCTACAGGACCTTTGGAGGTTCCCGTGACGTATGCACCCACAATGCACTGTAATGTTGAGTAACAGTCGTTACGGACCAATCCAAAACGGCCGTCCCCTGCCCATATAAGGGACCCGTGCCATCTTGATCCCTCTCTTGGGTTGCTGACTCTGGAAGAGGTAGGACCTCCGCAGCTTACAAGACAATTTGTTAGGCCAAAGCCTTGCGGCCTAGGCCTCTAACCTAGCGGATAGACTAACAAATTCCCCGCTACTCAGCGCAAGATCACTGGACCTAATCACTCCCCTAAATCCAGCGGATCTCTGCAATACAATCCTTCAGAAGCTAAATTGGCTTATCTGATCCCAACCGACTGTCAATCGCTGCTCAAGTTTTATGTAAAGAGACTTTGTTATCTGGACTGTTACTGTTACTACATGCACAGAAATTCCTCAGTAAAAGTTCCTGCAAGTTTTCAGTTAACAGCGGTTGTGGACAATCCTTTATTTCTGCATCACCTATTGCTCTTGGGAAGGGTGTCAATAGGCCTATCAAGAACACAGCATTTAACCCTCACCCTGGCGTCACGAGTGACAAGGGTTAACAGCGCCCTTAACTATCCTGCACAGCAACACCCTAAATACCCTACACTCCCACAAGACAGTATCCTCTCATCCGCCACCACAGTAAGCTCTTGTGAGCAGGGCCCTCACTTCTCGTGTCCCTCTATTTCCTCATAGATTGTAAGCACTTGTGAGCAGGGTCCTCACTCCTCTTGTGTCCTCCCTATTTCCTCATATATTGTAAGCTCTTGTGAGCAGGGCCTGCACTCCTCTTGTGTCTCTCATTTTCTCATAGATTGTAAGCTCTTGTGAGCAGGGCCCTCACTTCTCGTGTCCCTCTATTTCCTCATAGATTGTAAGATCTTGTGAGCAGGGCCCTCACTTCTCGTGTCCTTCTATTTCCTCATAGATTGTAAGCTCTTGTGAGCAGGGCCCTCACTTCTCGTGTCCTTCTATTTCCTCATAGATTGTAAGCACTTGTGAGCAGGGCCCGCACTCCTCTTGTGTCTCTCATTTTCTCATAGATTGTAAGCACTTGTGAGCAGGGCCTGCACTCCTCTTGTGTCTCTCATTTTCTCATAGATTGTAAGCACTTGTGAGCAGGGCCCTCACTCCTCTTGTGTCTATCATTTTCTCATAGATTGTAAGCACTTGTGAGCAGGGCCCTCACTTCTCGTGTCCCTCTATTTCCTCATAGATTGTAAGATCTTGTGAGCAGGGCCCTCACTTCTCGTGTCCTTCTATTTCCTCATATATTGTAAGCTCTTGTGAGCAGGGCCCTCACTTCTCGTGTCCTTCTATTTCCTCATAGATTGTAAGCTCTTGTGAGCAGGGCCCTCACTTCTCGTGTCCTTCTATTTCCTCATAGATTGTAAACTCTTGTGAGCAGGGCCTGCACTCCTCTTGTGTCTCTCATTTTCTCATAGATTGTAAGCACTTGTGAGCAGGGCCCTCACTTCTCGTGTCCCTCTATTTCCTCATAGATTGTAAGATCTTGTGAGCAGGGCCCTCACTTCTCGTGTCCTTCTATTTCCTCATAGATTGTAAGCTCTTGTGAGCAGGGCCCTCACTTCTCGTGTCCTTCTATTTCCTCATAGATTGTAAGCTCTTGTGAGCAGGGCCCTCACTTCTCGTGTCCCTCTATTTCCTCATAGATTGTAAGCTCTTGTGAGCAGGGCCCGCACTCCTCTTGTGTCTCTCATTTTCTCATAGATTGTAAGCACTTGTGAGCAGGGCCCGCACTCCTCTTGTGTCTCTCATTTTCTCATAGATTGTAAGCACTTGTGAGCAGGGCCTGCACTCCTCTTGTGTCTCTCATTTTCTCATAGATTGTAAGCACTTGTGAGCAGGGCCCTCACTCCTCTTGTGTCTCTCATTTTCTCATAGATTGTAAGCTCTTGTGAGCAGGGCCCTCACTTCTCGTGTCCCTCTATTTCCTCATAGATTGTAAGATCTTGTGAGCAGGGCCCTCACTTCTCGTGTCCTTCTATTTCCTCATAGATTGTAAGCTCTTGTGAGCAGGGCCCTCACTTCTCGTGTCCTTCTATTTCCTCATAGATTGTAAGCTCTTGTGAGCTGGGCCCGCACTCCTCTTGTGTCCTCCCTATTTCCTCATAGATTGTAAGCTCTTGTGAGCTGGGCCCGCACTCCTCTTGTGTCTCTCATTTTCTCATAGATTGTAAGCACTTATGAGCAGGGCCCTCACTCCTCTTGTGTCTCTCATTTTCTCATAGATTGTAAGCACTTGTGAGCAGGGCCTGCACTCCTCTTGTGTCTCTCATTTTCTCATAGATTGTAAGCACTTGTGAGCAGGGCCTGCACTCCTCTTGTGTCCTCTATTTTCTTAAGCTGTTGTGATCATTGTCTTTACTTCTCGTGTCCCTCTATTTCCTCATAGATTGTAAGCTCTTGTGAGAAGGGTCTTTACTCCTCTTGTCTCCTATTTCCTCATATATTTTAAGCTCTTGTGAGCAGGGCCCTCAATCCTTGTGTGTTCCCCTATTTTTTCATACATTATAACTCTTGTAAGCAGGGTCCTCACTTCTCTTGTGTGGTATGGGGTGTGAGGTGCAGGGCAGATGCTATGGCCCAAGGGGCAGATCGTATTAACCGTTTCTTGTTGTGACGCCAGGGCGTGGTTTCATTTTTCTGAGGTCTCTTTAAAAATGAAAGAAGTGATCTGATTGGTTGCTATGGCAACTTTTCCTTTGCACAGGCTTTGATAAATCTCCCCCATTGTCATTTATTATACTCTTTGAGAAGCTCTGTCTTTTCTCTTGGAAAATAATATAATGGCATAGTAGGTAGGAGTGCGATCTCACCATTTAATTTAAGCCAGTGTTTCCCAACCAGGGTGCCTCCAACTGGTGCAAAACTACAATTCCCAGCATGCTGGGAGTTGTAGTTTTGCGCCAGTTGGAGACCCCCTGGTTAGGAAACACTGGATTTAAGGTTTAACAAGGCCCATGAAGCAGTAGCTAATTTAAAGACACCATTAAACCTCTCATATCTTACATTTTTTTGCGGTCTAAGCTCACACTCTCCCACGCAATACTTGAATGTGTTATTTTTGTAACGCTCTAAGGAGACAAACTGAGTCACATTTAATAGGAGGGACCTCCTTTAAGACAGACAAGCCGACACAGCTCTGCAACTTCAAACACCGTCCACACCCATAAAAGCTAAATCCGTCACCCTGAGTCAGGAATACAAACATAATCCAATGGCTGCAAAGGTTCCTCGAGGTAGGTAAACAGAGGTGTGAATAAGAACTGAAGACATATGAGGTAGCTGATGGGATCCCAAGAAGAGGTTGTGAAAGTCTATACATAATCTTATATTCTGCTCAATAACGTATCACAGCGATGCACCGCCGCGGAGCCGTGTTAACCTGTATTTTGGGGAAATGCATAACCAACATTTCGCCTATGTATCTATGTTCGCACGGTTTATTTGCAGGTGTATTTTGAAACGTAAAACGCTCATATTACATATGAAAATATACATATTTTACACACATAGGGGGAGATTTATCAAAACCTGTGTAAAGGAAAAGTTGCCCATAGCAACCAACCAGCTCGCTTCTTTCATTTTGCAGAGGCCTTGTTAAAAATGAAAGAAGCGATCTGATTGGTTGCTATGGGCAACTGGGCAACTTTTCCTCTGCAGAGGTTTTGATAAATCTCCCCCATAATGCATTTCCCAGTGAACCACATTCAATTCAATGAGAAAATACTGCACAGTGCACATGGCATTTTATTGTTAACCTATCATTTTTACAGAAGTGCTATGCTACTTTATTCCATGCATACTGTATAGCAGTGGTCTCCAACCTCTGGACCTCCAGATGTTGCAAAACTACAACTCCCAGCATGCCCGGACAGCCGTTGGCTGTCCGGGCATGCTGGGAGTTGAAGTTTTGCAACATCTGGAGGTCCGCAGGTTGGAGAGCACTGCTGTATAGGGTTGCATATAGCAAATTTCTCAAAATACGCTTCAAATAATATATATATATCTTTTTGTTTTTTGTTTACATATTTCAAATATTTAAAAAAAAGTTTCTGCCATGAAATACACTTGTATTTTTCTGTTTCTATTTTACAGCATGTGAACATTCTCTATCTATTGGCTGGGGCTGTGTACTAGTACCAAAGGCTGGTACTTAAAGGGGTACTCCGGTGGAAAAAATAATGTTTTAAATCAACTGGTGCCAGAAAGTTAAAGGAAACCAATCATCAGATTTTTACCCTATATAATGCTTGGCAAAGCGTTATATAGGGTAAAATTGTTGTCCTCACCATCCCCGGGGGACGCGCCTGCCCCCAGGGATGGTGAAGATATGAAGTTATAAACTAGTCACCACCGCCGCCGTAAGTAGTCACCTGGGCGGGGAGCTCTTCTCATCTACTCCCGTTCTTCGGGCGGGAGCGACGCCCCCTCCGCTTGATTGATGGGCCGCGTCATTGTTCCGCTCACTGAACAGACGGAGCAGAGTGATGACGCGGCCCATCAATCCGCAGAATTTTGTGCACATTCCGCGCAGAAAAAAACTGCCATTTCTGAGCGGGTTTGCTCAGCGCAAATTCCTCGCACATATTTGCCAGTGTGAACTTACCCTAAAGGTTCTTATCAAAAATTTAGGCAGTGCTGCTCCATATACTGTAGGCGTCAGATACTGGGTACCAGATACTTATAGTATCCCCCAAAAGCCACCAATATATACAAAGTAGAGAGACACTATTGTTTGCAACAATTTGTATTTATTTTCAACTTTCCCAAAAAATCACTGTACATATTTTATAAAGGGAAATTTTCATTACTTTCATGCTTCCTGAACCAAGAGTCATTGGGGTGGTCCCTGACACCTCCTCCCTGTACCTTACCGGACAATCATAGGTTGTCGGAGCATGCGGAGAGTTGAAGTTTTGCAACGGCTGCAACATTTGGAAAACACTGCTATAGCGGATGGCCCTTGTGGCTCAGAAGACTCCAAAGCCCTTCTGCCACATAAGATGACACCAGTTGTATATATGAGACATGGTAGGGTGTGAAACCTTGTTAGAGATTTTGCCTTGGCATCCAGGAGCGCTGGATTATGCCTCTGCAGTGGGGTATGGGGGGGTGATGTATAATAATGGGTCGTCTAATATGTGGTAGATGACATTTCCATCTTATAAAGGGTCTTTGTATTTTGCAGCTGTAACGTCACAAAGAAAAAAATCATAGGATTACAGCACTGCCTCAGGTGAAGAAAAGTTATATTTTACTTATAATTTAAACATTAAACAACTACATTGACGTGGTCTGACATGGCAGGAGATGCTCAACCCCAAGTGCAGTTGTGCACCTACGCTGGGGTGGAGATCATGCACTTGTGGTCTGTTGCTATGGGCAATCCCCAGCAGAATGTGCATACAATGGAGGATGCCTGCAGACAGTCACAAGTACCACAATCTAGGTGGTAACCCTCAAAACTGATGTAAAATTGAGACATTCACCAGTATATCCTTATATGAAGGACATACCTGAGCCCACACACCAAGCCACGGTTTCTCAAGTGGTACGGGACCTAATACTAAACTACCTGTTCCGGATAAGCAAAACCAGGAACCAAATTACAGCAGCATTAGGTCCGACTTGTAGACTGCTCCCCGGTTACCTCCAGTGTGGCTGAGCACACATACAATGGGAAGGGGAAGACAGGCTACAAGCCACAACCTGGCTGGCTAATACAGTAACCCCCCACATGCGATGGCCCCGACATATGATCAAATCGACATACGAAGGCCATCGCATGTTGATGTCAGCATCGACATACAATGCTTTTATATGTCGGGGCCATTGCATTAACTGCTATCCGACAGCGCAAAATGCTTAAGCTGCTGTCGGATAGCAGTTTAAGCATCCCGGACAGGTTCACTTACCTATTCCTGCTGCTCCGGATCCACTTTGCGATCCTCCGTTGTTTTCTGCATCTTCTCCAGGGTCCGGGCCTTGCTTTCCGGCGTCGTTATTATGTCGCTGCACACGCCGTCCCGGCACCGCAACGTAATAACGTCACCACAAAGCGAGGCCCGGACACCGGAGAAGATGCGGAAAAAGCTGGAGGATCCCTCAACATACGAAGGATTCGACAAATGATGGGTCGTTTGGAACGAATTGCCATTGTATGTTGAGGGACCACTGTATATTGCCGGCCTCACAGGTGAAACCTTAAAGGGGTACTCCAACCCTGAGACATCTTATCCCCTATGCAAAGGATAGGGGATATGATGTCTCCCTGCGGAGGTCCCGCCACTGGGGACCCCCGCAATCTTGTATTCGCCACCCACCTGTTTGAGCTGCACGCCGCAGTGCCAGCTCACAAACAGCCAGGTGGCTACCACGGGGCCGGAGCATCGTGACGTCACGACTCCGCCCCCATGTGACGTCACCCCCCACCCCCACTATGCAAGTCTATGGGAGGGGGCATGACGGAGTCATGACGTCACGATACTCCGGCCCCGTGGTCGCCACCTGGCTGTTTGTGAGCTGGCACCGCAGCGTGCAGCTCAAACCTGTGGGTGGCGAATACAAGATTGCGGGGGTCCCCAGCGGAATACAACCTGTGGGTGGCGAATACAAGATTGCGGGGGACCCCCGTGGTGAGACATCTTATCCCCTATCCTTTGGATAGGGGATAAAATGTCTCAGGGCCGGAGTACCCCTTTAATGCTACCTAATATGATAAAAGGGTGCATTATGTGCATTATATATATAGGGTGCATCACTTACAAAACTTTTCCGGACATTGTGTCTCCTAATATGTGTAGGATTAACCAAAGACTCGGCAGGATTTTGCTGTCTGGGGTAGCTGTAAATAAAGTAAATAAAGAAGGATGTGACTTTATGGTGTTTGTCTCAATAGCGAATAACCCATATGCACCTTTGGTATGCCAGAAACAAAGTCGATGTCAATAAATACATTTTTTGGGGAAAAGAAGTTCTTTCTATTTTATGAGGCCCTGGACGCTCATAGAGACTGCATTGTTTTCATGGGCTCTCACATGTGAGCAAGCTAAGGGAGGTTTTTGAGCAAAATGCAAGATACAGTATATTTCATGTATATATACACAGTATATGTGTGTGTGTGTGTGTGTGTGTGTTAGAATTCTTATCTTAGATGAACATGAGAAACAATGGCTGCAATAACAATGAATGTTTAAATGGGCATTGTTATATTTTAAAAATTATATGTTGTACATCTTGGCAAAACATTAACCTTTCTAATATACTTCATAAGAAAATGTTATTTATTTTTTATAGAAATCATGTCTGATACAAAAAATACCACTAGGGGTCCTCATAATATCTAGAACATAATCCTGTCCGGCTGCAGCATCATCTTTGTCCCAGCTAAAGCAGAGGCTAGGACAAAGTCCAGTAAGTGAGGGCGGGACTAGCACTCCTCTGTGCCCACTCCAGTCTTGTCTATCAGTCTGCAGCATGAAAACAGAGAGGAGGGGGTTACAGAGCAGCCTGCAGTGATTAGATGAAGAGACCCAGCACAGCAGACTCAGGGAGGAAGATGAGTCATGCAGAGTGAGCACACTCTCCCTCCAGAGCGCAGAATGACAAACCAAGTGGGGAAGAGAAAGATGGTATTTGTGAGAGAAATATAGGGGCTAGACATATAAAAATTATATGAAAATGATTAGGATTAGGTACTGAGTAACTTTTTTTGTGTGAAATATAATGAGGAGGGAAGGGCTTGACGTTTGTTTCCCCTCTGCACTTGTTCCATTGGTCCATTTCCTGTTTTCTGCACTAAATAGTAAATAGGATAGAACTCACCAAGACTTGCTGCCACTGCTGATAACAGACCATCAAAGGGGGTCCAGCATATTGTTCAAGCCTTGTGAAGGCTCAGCAAATGAGTGCAGATCACAAAGATTGCTCCTTATTTTGACAACATCAGCCAATCTAAAAGGGCCTTTTTTGATTTGTCATACAGACATTTTTGATCGGTTGGGGTCTTAATACTGAGACCTCCGCCAATCAGTACAGTGTTTCCCAACCAGGGTGCCTCCAGCTGTTGCAAAACTACAATTCCCAAAATGCCTACTGGGAGTGGTAGTTTTACAATAGCTAGCTGGAGGCACCCTGGTTAAAAAAAACACTGGATTAGTAAAACGAGCAGTCTGCACTTACAGGGATAAGTCTGCCCTTAAAGGGGTACTCTGGCCCCAAGAAATCTTATCCCCTATGCAAAGGATAGGGGATAAGATGTCTGATCTCAGGGGTTCCCCCACATTAGGTGCAGTACAGTTCCCCCACATTAGGTGCAGTACAGTTCCCCCACATTAGGTGCAGTACAGTTCCCCCACAATAGGTGCAGTACTGCTCCCCCACATTAGGTGCAGTATACTTCCCCCACATTAGGTGCAGTACAGTTCCCCCACATTAGGTGCAGCAGAGTTCCCCCACATTAGGTGCAGTACAGTTCCCCCACATTAGGTGCAGTACAGTTCCCCCACATTAGGTGCAGTACTGTTCCCCCACATTAGGTGCAGTACAGCTCCCCAACATTTGGTGCAGTACAGTTCCCCCAAATGAGGTGCAGTATAGTTCCCCACATTAGGTGAGGTATAGTTCCCCCACATTAGGTGCAGTATAGTTCCCCATATTAGGTGCAGTATAGTTCCCCCACAGACATTCAGCCTTCAGCCAAATACAGTTTATGGCTGGAGGCTGTATGCCTGTGTACTGCCCCACTTCAGTGTTCTGACCTCTGGTCCGGGGTCACGATCTACTGCTATGGCCTATGGGCCATAGCAGTAGGTCCCGGGACCGGAGGAGCGGTGGTCAGAACACGAAGATAACGTTCAAGTTACCAAGCGCACATCCTCCTTACTACTCCACTCTGCCCTTCTCCTATGGGTGCACATACGGGACATCAGTGACGTCCTGGCGGCCCCTGCATTTTTAAAGTTAACACGGGGCCGCAGAGAGGTAACAGGGACATCTTGTGTCCTGAAAAGATTTTTCTGGACACAGGGATGTTCCGAATGTGACGGGGGCCCCCTGCGGGCACGGGGCCTGGAGCAGGCGCTCCAGGAGCACCAATGATGATCGGGCCCTGGTCCCCAGTACCTAGTACCAGCAGCCACTGCCATTTTATGATCAGGCAGTATGGACTGTGGTCACTTTAGAAGCAGTGAACAGTGGCTACAGAAGTCATTATGGATTTTTGTCCGTCTACCCCTAGGAGAACTGCTAAGTACCCCTAGGGGTACATGTTCCCCATGTTGGGAACTGCTGATGTTGGTAGAGCATTGCTTAGTAAAGAGTCACATTTCAAACACCCATCACAGCACGGTAGGAATGAATGAGAGCCAAGAGTCATTTTGGTGCAATCCGCGCAAGTCAAGTCATACCACTTAATAAACAGATCAAGATAATTGTTTAACTGCAACATCTAAATTTGATAGATATTTATTGTTTTGTAACAACTTGTATTTTTTAACACGTAGTTCAATGAAAAAATAAATAAATAACATTATTATTATAAACATATAATATCCATTTTATTTACAAATAAATAAATATAAGTAAGAAAAATAATAATCCTGAGGAATGCATAAGTAAATGTTCTGTTAGGGTCTATTCACACGTACAGTATTCTGCGCAGATTTGATGCGCTGCATTTCAAGCTGTGTTCAGTTTACATTGAAATCTGCAGCAGAAAATCCTGCGCATCAAATCTGCACAGAATACTGTACGTGTGAATAGTCCATTAATAAACCATGGCGTACCCCTTTAAATAAGATAACGTCGAGGTCACAATAACATTTTTTAGCTCAGAGTTGCAGAACATTCCCTAAAAGACACTTGTTGTTTCCTATGTTGTGACAGCTGAGAGCCGCAGGCTACAACAAACTCTGTTCTGCAGCCCTTCACATTAGGTCTTGTACATGTGTATCCAGCTGTTGCAGTGTATGAAGTCACACTGTGAATGAATGCTTCCCTTTGGATGACTGGCTATAGGACCTTGCAGAATCCCTGGAGTCCGCAGAGGGTGTGTGGCGTGGAGCCTGAAAAATAAAACTTTTAGCTTTTCCTACCATGTGGGACACAAGAAGCTTTGGATGACTTCACTGCTTGTCTTCGCAGTTGCTGCAACCTGCCCCTAAACTCTGCACAAGAAGATATCCTGCATTCCTGTCCTCACATGGTTAAAGCTGGAGAAAGCTTCTCATCTTCACAAGTGGGTGTAGCAGAGTTCTCCTGGCGCTACAAACACAGCTCCTGGGTAGGAAAGTGTGTCAGTTATGAATTAAACCTGCCCCATAAGATACCCCAAGGATGAGATCCTTAGAAGAGGAAAGAACCTGTGATGCCCCCTGAAGAAGTCGACTATGATCCGGAGAAGACCTTTTGGTAGCAGCACGTTTCGCCAACCTGCACTTTGATATGTTTGTCTTGCTAGTCTTGCACTCTCTGCTCTCTCCTGCCTTAGGACAGACTATCCCAGAAGCAGGTAAGTGACCTTATCAGGTGGCAGCCTCATTACCCATTCGCCACAATAAGACTTCTTCAGGTCGATAAGAACCCTAACCGGTCCGGTGGCATTATAGCCCTGGGAACGGTAATGGGATACCTGTTAGTTCTCGAGGTTGATAGTAAACACGTAATATGTACACAAGACTGGGAGTTGCGCTGCGGTGAGTGTGAGAAGAGGGTTTTACGCATTCCAAGAGGATTACGTCTTGGCAAGAGCGCTGAGAGTTTTAGTTCTACCAGAGCTGGTGGCACCGCAATGGGTTTTTAGTGTTACAAATGAAGGAGCGAAAGGGGTGTGACAAACACGTTGCGCATGTTGTGCCTTGTTTATAATGTGTACCTGTGCCAGCTGTGTGCCAGTCCGTGATTTGTATGGGATTTTTATTTTTTATTTGGCACACCTGCATCCATACCCTGCGCCATTACCATGTAGATTGCGGGACCTGTGCTTATACATGCGCCCTAGGAACCCTGCTTATCATTATTTTTTATATCAGTTAGGCTATCTGGGTAGGGGCAAGGTAAGCAGGAGTACACGGTCATTTATATTATAGGATAGATCAGTGTTTCCCAATTAATGTGCTTCCAGCTGTTGCAAGACTACAACTCCCAGCATGCCCGGACAGCCTTCGGCTGTCCGGGCATGCAGGGAGTTGTAGTTTTGCAACAGCTGGGGGCACACTGGTTGGGGAACACTAGGATAGCTATTTCTTTATCCCAGGCGTGATTGAAGTGTCTCTGTCACTTAGAAAAACACTTGACAGGTGAAAAGTTTGGATTGGTCGGGGTCTCAGTGCTGAGACCCCCACCGAACACTTGAATGAAGCAGGGAAAGCACTCAGCTGAGAGCTTCTTCCTCTACCCTCTCATTTTGCACACCCCCAAGATGGTTTTTATGGTGTTTTTTCTTTTATTTTAAAAATAGTGGCCGACATTTATCATTGTCTTTAGACAGTTTTTTGTGTCTAGAAATGGCGCAAAAATGGTGCAAGCAGGGTTTATTTGTGCCTTTTGGTTTACACATTTCTGCTGATTTTGAGTTGCAATCCACTGATTTTGGCAATACACATGATATGGACGGGTTTTATGAACTGCGACATCTTGTGAAAAGGCGCAAAAAAGGTACAAAGCCACTGAAAAGTCTTTAAAACGACACCAGTCTCTAAAACAACACTTAGCTTAGCTTTTTGGTGTATGTGAAGAGAGAAATTTCAGAAAATGTGACCTGCACAAAATTTATCAAATTCTCTGCGACTATTTAATAAATTTGGTGCTCCTACACATTACCACCAGCACACAAAAAAAAAGGTGTCAAAAAATGCTTCACTTACACCTACAATGATAAATGCTTCACTTACACCTACAATGATAAATGCTTCACTTACACCTACAATGATAAATGCTTCACTTACACCTACAATAATAAATGCAGGCCAGTGGGTTTTAAAGGAGATCTGTAGTGCTCTGAACTTTATCCCCTATCCGAAGGATAGGGGCTAAGTTTCAGATTGCGGGGGGTCCGAGCGCTGGGGCCCCCTGCGATCTCCTGTACAGGGCCGCGGCAATGTACAGGAAAGGGGGCGTTCCGTCCCCGCATGACGTGGCAGCCGGCACGCCCGTCCATGAATCCCATAGAGCCCCCTTTCCTGTACAGCGCGGCGCAGTACAGGAAATAACGGGGGGCCCCAGCGCTGGGACACCCCGCAATCTAAAACCTTCCCTTTGGATAGGGGATAAAGTTCAGAGCACTACAGATTTCCTTTAATCTTGATATTTTTTTCCATTGGTGTTTTTCCCCTGTGTTTTTATCAAGTCATGGGATTCTTTCTATTGATGATTTTGGGTGGGAGGGATGGTGCAGAAAAACTGCCAGTGCTAAACCCAGATGGCGTTTTTCACCTTTCATAGACTACTGTGGGAGAGAAATGCCAAGATATCTGAAAACAAAAACTCCATAGTCTCAATCTGCTGTGATTTTATAAAACTGCATCTGAGTCCAAAAAAAGCCCCTAGATGAGTGAAAAAGCATCAAAGGTTTCTTACGGTAATCTACTGCGGAATTGTCATTCGTAGATTTTCCGAGTTAGAAATTCCTTCGAAGCAGCCGCCTCTGAAAGCCTTCAGGGCTAGAAATCCTTTGGCGATTTACCTACCTTGTCACAATTGTACATTTCTGCTGCATAATTTTCCACCACTGAAATTTTGCAGAGTGAATGGGTCAGCAGACGTCCCATTCACACCATTGCAGAATTTCTGATAGGAATTCCGCGTGAAGATTAGTGTTGCTCACGAATATTCGCAATTCGAATATTATTCGCGAATATCGCATATTCGCGAATTTCGCGAATATAGCACTATATATTCGTAATTACGAATATTGTTTTTTTTTTTTTTTTTTTTTTTTTTTCACAGTACACATCACAGTGATCATCCCTCTCTGCTTCCAGCTTGTGTGGTGTAAAGAAGGCTGTAATACTACTGTGTGAGACTGGCGTGCAAAAATTCGCATATGCGAAAATTAGCATATGCTACTTTTCGCATATGCGAATATATGCGTATGCTGATTTTGTATATGTTAATATTCACATATGTTAATTTGCGCATACGCGAATTTCCGCATATGCGGAAATAAAACGAGAATATGACGAATATGCGAATATTCGCGAATATATGACGAATATTCGTCCATATATTCGCGAATATTCGCGAATTCGAATATGGCCTATGCCGCTCAACACTAGTTAAGATTCCATAGTGAGAAGATGCCCTAAGACAGATTCTATAGTAAGTCTAGGGAGGATGTCTTAAGCAGTGAGACAAGTGACCTTTTGACAGAAAAAAAAAGTGATAATAAAACTTTAAATTCACTTAAAGGGGAACTCTGCCCCTAGACATCTTATCTCCTATCCAAAAAATAGGGGATTAGATGTCAGATTGCGGGAGGTCCGGCCATCCGACCCCCCGCAATCTCTGGCCCAGCATCTCAGCATTCTGAACATTAATGCTGGGAGTTGTAGTTTTGCAACAGCTTGAGACACCTTGGTTTCCGAATTTATTTGCGGCAAATCGCTATTAAAAACAGCTATTTCTGCCCTACAGAGAGCCTCAATAGGGGTGTAGAACACTTTGCCTTGCTGTAACACGCATAGGGTGTGTGCTAGGTGTCACAAGTAGCGCTGCAGCTAGACGTGCTCCCGTGCTGCTTCTGCCGCCATTCGCATTGTGGGATGCGCCCGCATGCAAACGCCAAGCTCTCACTTTCCTCTCCGCATCTCTGTCCCCTCCACTGTTCCCTGCTGTCGGCACATGTGCCCCTGCCTCCTAGGGTGCCGCACGCGCCGGCTTCCTCAGATTTAAAGGGCCAGCGCACCATTGATTGGTGCTTGTCTGGTCCTATGTCTATTTAACCCCACACTTCCTTCCTGTCCTTGCCGGATCTTTGTGATCACTAGCCCTAGAGAAAGCATTTCAGTTGCGTGTTGTCTACAGTGTTCCAGACCTCTTGCTTTGTGACCTGACCTTGCTCCTTTGCCGCCTGCCCTCTGACCTTCTAGTTTCGTTCCTGACCAGACTCCTGTGCTGCCTGCCCTGACCTCTTGCCTGTCCAGACTATGAGTTGGCCTCCTCCTACCTGTGCCACGAAACACCTCAGCAGCCTGTGTGGACGAGTCATATCAGGGGTAGTGACCTGGGTGCTGCCTGCCACAGCAAGTCCATCCTGCTTTGCGGTGGGCTCTGGTGAAAACCAGTGGCACCTTAGACTCTGCTCCCTGGTACGGCTCATGCCATTGTCCAAACAAGTTCAGCGGATTCAATGCTCCATTGCCGTTTCACTGGGTTAGTGAAATAATAGTGTTATTCAGTATGACATGCAGATAAGCGTCGCAGACCAGCACAATGACAGAGCCTGGAGGTGGCATCAGCATGAGGAGACAATATAGTGGCTGAATGACACAGCATGGAGGTGGCGGCAGCATGAGGAGACCATATAGCGGCTGAATGACACAGCGTAGAGGTGGCGGAAGCATGAGGAGACATATAGTGGCTGAATGACACAGCCTGGAGTTGATGGCAGCATGAGGAGATCATATAGTGGCTTAATGACTAGTGTTGAGCGGCATAGGCCATATTCGAATTTGCGATATTTCGCGAATATATGGACGAATATTCATCCTATATTCGCCAATTTCGCATATTCGTAATATTCGCGTTTTATTTTCGTATTTGCGAAAATTCACACATGCGAAAATTAACACATGCAAAAATTTGTATACACCAAAATTAGCATAAGGGAAAATTCACTTATGCGAAAATTAACACATGCGAAAACTTGTATATATCAATCAATACTCGAGCAAGGAAAAATTCGCATATGCTAAAAGAGAACACATGCGAAAATTCGCATACACTTCGCATACATCAAAATTTGTATAAAAGGGCAATTCGCATATGCGAATTTTAACACATTCGAAAGTTTGTATGCACCAAAATTAGAATAAGGGAAAATTCGCTTATACGAAAATTAACACACGAAACAAAATCGCATATTTGAAAAATTACCACATACGAAAATTTGCATGCACCCAAATTTATATAAAGGAACATTTCGCATATGCGAACATTAACACATGCGAAAGTTTGTATGCACCAAAATCTGCACACGGGAAAATTCGTATATGCGAATATTAACACATGCGAAAACTTTGTATGAGCTAAATTGGCATAAGGGAAAATTCACTTATGTGAAAATTAACACATTCGAAAATTTTTATACACCAAAATATGCATATGGAACATTCGCATATGCGAAAATGAACACATGCGAATATTTGTGTACACCAAAATTTGCAGAGGGAAAAATTCGCATATGCAAAAATTCGCATGTTAAAATTTTCGCATATGCAAAAATTCGCACGCCAGTCTCACACAGTAGTATTAGAGCCTTCCTTACACCACACAAGCTGGAAGCAGAGAGGGATGATCACTGTGATGTGTACTGTGGAAAAAAAAAAACGAATATTCGTAATTACGAATATATAGTGCTATATTCACGTTAATGTATGATGTGTTTGTATGATTTCTGTGTATGTTTGATGATTGTATGTATAATGTGTGTATGTATGATGTTTGTATGTATGATGTGTGTTTATGTATGTAATAAATGATAGATGTGTGTAAGCTAGATGTATATATGTATGTTTAATGTGTGCGTATGTATTATTGCGTGTGTATGTAGGATGTATGTATGTAATGTATGATGTGGGGCCGCAGGGCCGCCATCAGGGGGATACAGCCAGTACTCCAGGAGATCTGCTGGTATATAGGTAAAAGACACTGCAATCACTTTGTGAAAATAGCCAACAAAATCCAATAGATAAGTTTATTTATTTTGGAAATATATGTGTTTACTTTAGTTACATCATAAAAAGGTACATTCATTGACAAAAAATAACATACCAAGAGTTGTTGTAATAGAATGAAACTTTTTATGTGTGAATGTAATGACAATATATGGAAGTGATCATAAGACATTCCTGGGGAAGCCTTGCTTTGTGTGGTTGAGCATTATCCTGCACATATTGCTGAGCCATGAAAGGAGATCTTTGGTGAAAATTAAAGGGGTACTCCGGTGGAAAACTCTTTTTTTTTTTTTTTTTTTAATCAACTGGTGCCAAAAAGTTAAACAGATTTGTAAATTACTTCTATTAAAAAAATCTTAATCCGTAGAAATTGTTTTCTTTTTCTTTTCTTTTTGGAACACAGAGCTCTCTGCTGATATCACGAGCACAGTGCTCTCTGCTGACATCTCTGTCCATTTTAAGAACTGTCCAGAGTAGGAGAAAATCCCCATAGCAAACATATGCTGCTCTGGTCAGTTCCTAAAATGGACAGAGATGTCAGCAGAGAGCACTGTGGTCATGATGTCAGCAGAGATCACTGTGTTTCAAAAATAAAATAATTTCCTCTGTAGTATTCAGCGGATAATAAGTACTGGAAGGATTAAGATTTTTTTTTATAGAAGTAATTTACAAATCTGTTTAACTTTCTGGCACCAGTTGATTAAAAAAAAAAAAAAAGTTTTCCACCTGAGTACTCCTTTAACACATCCCTATCCACAGCATAAGGGAGAAGCAGCTGATCGTGGGGGTTCCGACTGCTGGGACCCCCGCGATCTCTAGGATGGGACCCGGTGCTCAGTAAGGAGCTCATGCTGCAGCCGGCACCCAGCACTTGGGCATCATCGGCGCACCCATAGAAATGAACAGACAGCGTGCCTTCTAATTGTAGATGACACACGCTTCTTATGGAGAGAGCCGGGGTCACTTCCCAAGTTGTGTTGGGGGTCAGACCCCTCGCGATCAGCTACGTATCCCCTATCCTGTGCATAGGGGGATATGTTAGTTTTCATCAGGGTGACTCCCCAGATCATCCAATCAGCAGTTAGGGCAGTGTTTTACCCAAAAGCAGGATGGAAGTGCTCACCATGAGGATTCCATGCTCAAACCTGACCACCATTGGTTCCCAAACAAAATCTTGATTTGCCTCTAAAGATCATATAGATCCAGTACGTAGCAGTACAGGTTTCTCATTCACAGACCACTGCAAATAAAGTCTACTGAGGCTGACCTATTCTGTGGGTCACTGCTTCGATACCTAATATACCACATCCAGTCTGGAGGAGGAGATGGGCACTATCATGAACTAAAGAAGAGTGGCAGCTTTGTGATGCTGCTAGAGGGAAGGGTTTCGTGAAGTCTATATGAGAATGTGGTGCTAACAAGTAGGGTTGTGCGTAATCTGGACCGCGTGTACTGCCAGAGGAACCCACTACCAATGCTAAGTAGTGTTGAGCGGCATAGGCCATATTCGAATTCGCGAATATTCGCGAATATATGGACGAATATTCGTCATATTCGCGAATATTTGCATATTCGTAATATTCTCGTTTTATTTTCGCACGTGCGAATATTCGCACGGGCGAAAATTTACATATGCGAAAATTTGCATACACAAAAATTACGTAAGTGAAATTTCGCATATGCGAACATTAGCATATGCTAGTATTCGCATATAGTGTTGAGCGGCATAGGCCATATTCGAATTCGCGAATATTCGCGAATATATGGACGAATATTCGCGGATATTCGCATATTCGTAATCTTCTCGTTGTATTTTCGCATATGTAAATATTCGCATGTGCGAAAATTACCACATGCGAAAATTCGCAAATATGCGAAAATTGGCGTATGTACATTTTCCCATATGCGAAAATTCACACGCCGGTCTCACACAGTAGTATTAGAGCCTTCTTTACACCACACAAGCTGGAAGCAGAGAGGGATGATCACTGTGATGTGTACTGTGAAAAAAAAAACAAAAAAAAAACAATATTCGTAATTACGAATATATAGCGCTATATTCGCGAATATTCGCGAATATGCGATATTCGCGAATAAAATTCGAATTGCGAATATTCGCGAGCAACACTATTCGCATATGCGAAACTTCGCACGCCAGTCTCACACAGTAGTATTAGAGCCTTCTTACACCACACAAGCTGGAAGCAGAGAAGGATGATCACTGTGATGTGTACTGTGAAAAAAATAAAAATAAAATAAAACGAATATTCGTAATTACGAATATATAGCGCTATATTCGCGAATATGCGATATTCGCGAATAAAATTCGAATTGCGAATATTCGTGAGCAACACTGATGCTAAGGTAGTAGCAGGCCTAAACCTAAAATGCACAACTGAGGCCAAAGAGAGAATCATGGGTAGAGGCAAAGACCGATTCAGAGAGGGAATCTGTTGAAGAGCAGAAATAACTTCTTGGCTGAGATCCATAGACTAAGTGGAGTTCACTCCCAGGGTAATACAGGTTACACTCCCAAAATTACTCCCCTTAGAGTCAGTGAACTGTAAAGGTATGGGGGCCAACTCCTGAAGCTGTGCTCCTTCTCCTAAGTTGGAAACAAAGACTTGCTGTATAATTTGGTGTAATTTGAATGTTCTTATGTGTGATATTCAAGTGAGCATGTAACCTCAGTTAATTCCGGTGCAGTACTTAAAGGGGTTATCCGGGAATAAAACATTTTTTTTTTTAAAACAGAGATATTTCTTTCAAAAACAGCACCACACTTGTCCTCAGGTTGTGTATGGTATTACAACGTAGCTTCATTTACTTCAGTGGAACTGAGTTGCAATATCACATTCAACCTGAGAACAGGCCCAGTGTTGTTTTTTTAAAGAAATCAGCTCAGTTTTTCTAATCCTGGATAACTCCTTTAAGCAAGAAGACAGGACATAGTAGAAGGTATCTTCTCTGAGATATACTGTGGTACAGTTGTGGCAGCCACGGGGAGTTAGACAGACTGCGGTACGTAACTTGGGGTGGTTAGATGTATTACTTAGTGATGCCAGGGCACCTTTAACCTACACGGTCTGAGGATATGACAGCTTCTCCCAGGCGCGGGATAATAAATACACTGATGCCAAGTTACGGACAACTGTCTTTTCTGAGACAGGAGTAGATGTTACAATCCTTACAGTGCAGACTAGAGTAAAGGAGATGCAGAATAAACCTTGGGAGCCCTGTATACTTGCTGTGATTTGTAGTATTTTACATCCACTTGGCTTTACTTGTTGTGGGCTTGGGACTTTAGACTTAGTTTTGAGGCCTCCCGCACTGACTAGTGTTTTGATAGTGTCCATTTAATGCTACACCGCCAGGGTATGAACTAACACTGTATGGCCCGTTGACTCACCGTGGTATTGTGCTCGCAGCTGGGAATTCCTGACTCCTCCTGGGCGGGAAACACTTGCAGAATGGTTTGGTTGCTTGCTTGAAGATTTTTTTTTGGCTTCCCTTGAATCACCTCACACTCCTGCTGTCTCTTCTCCACACTGCAGCTCACACTGAGCTCTGCACTCCACACTCTCCAAACTCCTAAACTGAATAACTCCTCCTCCCACCCTACACTATATATGGCCTAGCTAGGGGGCCTCCCATTGGGAAATCAGGGTCACATGGATACATGCCTCATACCTCCTTACAGATATCCTATACATTTCTTAAGGGTACAGTGCAAAACAATATAAATTACCAGGCAAAGAAAACAATGAATAATCAAGCATCACCTGAGCAGCAGGGCCTAGCGCAGGCACCTGAAGTAATGTTCACCTGACAGGACCCACTCCGGTACTGGGACACCACACAGTGCCTAGTTTGCATAGCCTCTGGTCACCTTGGTGTTACCCAGCCTGGTGGGAACTTGTGCTCTGTGAAACCAAAGAAAAAACTAATTATTGATCTGCAATATTGTGTAATTTATTCAAGAATCCCCAGTAGATGCTGATCCCTGGCCCCTGGTATTTAATTTCCACTTAGTGGCTCTCTCACACCACAGGCTGTGCTTGCCATTACAGACCCCCTGTGTTGACTCTATGAATCAAGAGCTTGGTGTTTAAAGGGGTCATCCAGCATTGGAGCTGATTTCTAAAAAAGAAACGGCACCACATTTGTCGGCCATAATGCAACCAGACCCACGACGAACATTGCAAAACATGAAACCTTTTTGGCATAACAAAGATTAACCAAACAAAAGGATATGAATAAATACAATTAGTTAGAGAGTCCCACACAGTATACCCTCTCAGGACTTGGCTGGTCCATTCTGTGACCTTGTGTGGGTTACTGCTCCATGGTCTTTAGACACGGATCTTTCCAATTAAGAATATCACCATCAACCGACAACCAGGGCAAATATTTAGCAGACTGACCTGGTGGAAATCAACAAAAACACAGGAAAAGGGAAGTTCGGCATATACTGTACAGGATTACTGTACAGATTGTAATGTATTAGGAAACTGTCTCTTTGCTTAAAGGCGGTGCTCTGACGTAATGCAGCAATGGATTCAACGTAGAACAAAGGTAAAGGAAACACGTCGGCCACTCACCATTTCTTGTTTCTTTTTTTTTATTGCAATAACATACTCACATAATACAAAATAGTATCGGGGGTGGACTTGTCCGGGGGGGGGGGGGGGTACAGGAAGGCGACAGAAGCCATTGTTTTGCACTAGTTCAGTGCTTTGTCGGGCCTCCAAAGGAGGCCCGACGAAGCACTGAACTAGTGCGAAACAACGTCTGCTGTCGCCTACCTGTACCCCCGCTGGACAAGTCCACCCCCGATACTATTTTGTATTATAAACAGAGGAGAAAGAAGGGAAAATTCGGGGCGGTCTCTAGTGTAGTAGGTGGATACTTTGATGGTAAGAAGAAAGAAGTAGAAGATGCCCGTCACCACACCTGAGTAGTGGTACTGATCTCTGCGGGATATGCGTAGAATGTAGCACCACTCCGGGGGGAGTGTCGGTCTTTGGTGGGATGTACCAGCTTGCTGCTCGGTTCCCCCTTGTCCGTCGCCACAAATGGGGTACGGAAAAGATGCTAGAGAAAGGAAGTGCAGAAAAAAACAGGGGGTTCTGTCTTCCGAGCGCTACTGTATTAGTTAAATAATGTTAGGGTGCCAAGGGTAACACAGGAACTTTTTTTATTGATAAAGGTAACAACTGGACAACACGTTTCGGCGTGTTCTCACGCCTTCCTCAGGTCCACAAACATAATTTTATGGCGTCCTGTTCATGTCTCTCCTGTGTGTTGGCAGAAACTGTGTGCGCCGGCATGCAGGCATGCCAACACACAGGAGAAACATGAACAGGACGCCATAAAATTATCTTTGTGGACCTGAGGAAGGCGTGAGAACACGCCGAAACGTTTTGTCCAGTTGTTACCTTTATCAATGAAAAAGTTCCTGTGTTATCCTTGGCACCCTTGCATTATTTCACTAATACAGTAGAGCTCGGAAGACAGAACCCCCGTTTTTTTCTGCTTTTCCTTTCTCTGTTTTGTATTATGTGAGTATGTTATTGCAATAAAAGAAAAGAAAGAAGAAATGGTGAGTGGCCGACGTGTTTCCTTTACCTTTGTTCTACGTTGACCTGGTAAAAAGTTGGCATTACAGTACAGAGAACTCTTGTCTATGGCGACTGAGTGACTGCATGCTGATTTTCTGGGTATAGTTAAAGGGGTTATCCAGGAAAAAACTTTTTTTTATTTATCAACTGGCTCCAGAAAGTTAAACAGATTTGTAAATTACTTCTATTAAAAAATCTTAAAGGGGTACTCCGCTCCTGGCATCTTATCCCCATCCAAAGGATAAGATGTTAGATCGCCGCGGTCCCGCTGCTGGGGACCCGGGGATCGCTGCTGCGGCACCGCGCTATCATTACTACACAGAGCGAGTTCGCTCTGTGCGTAATGACGGGCGATACAGGGGCCGGAGCATCGTGATGTCATGGCTCCGCCCCTCATGATATCACGGCCCGTCCCCTTAATGCAAGTCTATGGCAGGGGGCGTGACGACTGCCACGCCCCCTCCCATAGACTTGTATTGAAGGGGGCGGGCCATGATGTCACGAGGGGCGGAGCCGTGACGTAACGATGCTCCGGCCCCTGTATTGCCCGTCATTACGTGCAGAACGAACTCGCTCTGTGCAGTAATGATAGCGGGGTGCTGCAGCAGCGATCCCCGGGGTCCCCAGCAGCGGGACACCGGCGATCTGACATCTTATCCCCTATCCTTTGGATAGGGGATAAGATGTCTAGGGGCGGAGTACCCCTTTAATCCTTTCAGTACTTATGTGCTTCGGAAGTTAAGGTTTTTCTTTTCTGTCTACGTGCTCTCTGATGACACATGTCTCAGGAACCGCCCAGTTTAGAAGAGGTTTGCTATGGGGATTTGCTTCTAAACTGGGCTGGTTCCCGAGACACGTGTCACCAGAGAGCACTTAGACAGAAAAGAACAACTCAACTTCAGAAGCTCATAAGTACTGAAAGGATTAAGATTTTTTTATAAGAAGTAATTTACAAATCTGTTTAATTTTCTGGAGCCAGATGATATATATAAAAAAAGTTTTTTCCTGGATAACCCCTTTAAATGGCCAAATATACCATTTAGAAAAGGGGGTACAAATACTTTTGGCCATGTAATGAAAGGTGCCAATCCAGTGGACATATGTTATATATTAGTAATCTAGAGATACTATAGGTACCCAGGCTAGCTTTTGTAATAATATGTAGCATATATTCTTGTCAAGGTTTATTTCACAAGCCGCGGTAGGCAGCGTTAAATGATGCCTCAGGGTCCTATATATATGAAACTACAGCGCTGTGATATCTTGTGTTGCAATTATTACATCACCTACATACTAATTTCCTTCTCGCTCTCTGAGGCGTCCCCCATGGAGTAAAGTATAATGCCGGGATAAAGCTCTCCTCTCTCTGATATTAAAAAACATAGCATAATAATGATTATTACCGACAGCTCTAGTCTGTCTGTCTAGAAGCTTAGGTATTATTATAACATAAAAACAGACATTGCCGGGGGCTTAATAAAATTAAAATAACAAAGAATCATTGAAGGAGGTTCAGAATAATAACGCTCAGATTTGTCCTGATGAAATTTAATTGTTTTGTATTCGCGCTCATTACGCTTTGTGGTTCCCATCCACCCACTGAATGGAAAGAGGATCCTGCGCTCTCCGCTCCTTGTTTGGTGCTAACAAACCTTAGACCACTTCAAGTACTCCAGGTGGGGATGCAGATGAATTTTTGGCAAATATTTCACCATATTTCAGCAAAACCACAAGATGCAATTAGCTAAAATAAGTTTTTTGGGTGCCAACTGGGTATGATAACTGGTACATGAGAGCCATGTAATTCTTTTCCTCTCTTATGGTGGCGCTGAGAGAAAATTGAACACTTGCTGATAGGTTTTCTCTTAGATCCTACCGTATATACTCGAGAATAAGCCGACCCGAATATAAGTCGAGGCCCTTAATTTCACCCCAAAATCCCAGGAAAAGTTATTGACTCGAGTATAAGCCTAGGGTGGGAAAACATCATCTCCCCTGTCATCATCCAGACCCCCGTCATTAACACCCTCATCATCATCACTGTCACGATGCCGGCTGGCAGGTAGTGGATCCTCTGTGCCAGAGAGGGATTGGCGTGGACCGTGCTAGTGGATCGGTTCTAAGTCACTACTGGTTTTCACCAGAGCCCGCCGCAAAGCGGGATGGACTTGCTGCGGCGGTAGTGACCAGGTCGTATCCACTAGCAACGGCTCAACCTCTCTGACTGCTGAAGATAGGCGCGGTACAAGGGAGTAGACAGAAGCAAGGTCGGACGTAGCAGAAGGTCGGGGCAGGCAGCAAGGATCGTAGTCAGGGGCAACGGCAGGAGGTCTGGAACACAGGCTAGGAACACACAAGGAACGCTTTCACTGGCACGATGGCAACAAGATCCGGCAAGGAAGTGCAGGGGAAGTGAGGTGATATAGGGAAGTGCACAGGTGATAACACTAATTGGAACCACTGCGCCAATCAGCGGCGCAGTGGCCCTTTAAATCGCAAAGACCCGGCGCGCGCGCGCCCTAGGGAGCGGGGCCGCGCGCGCCGGGACAGGACTGACGGAGAGCGAGTCAGGTACGGGAGCCGGGGTGCGCATCGCGAGCGGGCGCTACCCGCATCGCGAATCGCATCCCGGCTGGAGGCGGTATCGCAGCGCCCCGGGTCAGTGGATCTGACCGGAGCGCTGCAGTGAGGAGAGTGTAGCGAGCGCTCCGGGGAGGAGCGGGGACCCGGAGCGCTTGGCGTAACAGTACCCCCCCCTTGGGTCTCCCCCTCTTCTTAGAGCCTGAGAACCTGAGGAGCAGACTTTTGTCTAGGATGTTGTCCTCAGGTTCCCAGGATCTCTCTTCTGGACCACAACCCTCCCAATCCACTAAAAAAAAGGTTTTCCCTCTGACCTTTTTAGACGCCAGAATCTCTTTGACGGAGAAGATGTCCGAGGAGCCGGAAACAGGAGTGGGAGGAACAGATTTGGGATAGAAACGGTTAATGATAAGTGGTTTAAGAAGAGAAACGTGAAAGGCATTAGGAATACGAAGAGAAGGAGGAAGAAGAAGTTTGTAAGAGACAGGATTAATCTGGCACAAAATTTTGAAAGGACCAAGATAGCGTGGTCCCAACTTATAGCTAGGGACACGGAAGCGGACATATTTAGCGGAGAGCCATACCTTGTCTCCAGGGGAAAAAATGGGAGGAGCTCTTCTTTTCTTATCCGCGAACTTCTTCATGCGTGATGAAGCCTGTAAGAGAGAATTTTGGGTCTCTCTCCATATGATGGAAAGATCACGAGAAATTTCATCCACAGCGGGCAGACCAGAGGGCAAGGGGGTAGGGAGGGGGGGAAGAGGGTGACGGCCGTACACCACGAAAAATGGGGATTTGGAGGAAGATTCAGAGACTCTGAAGTTATACGAGAATTCGGCCCATGGTAGAAGATCTGCCCAGTCATCCTGGCGGGAGGAAACAAAATGTCGTAAATAATCACCCAAGACCTGGTTAATTCTTTCTACTTGTCCATTGGATTGAGGATGATATGCAGAAGAAAAATTTAATTTAATCTTGAGTTGTTTACAGAGAGCCCTCCAGAATTTAGACACGAATTGGACGCCTCTATCCGAGACGATCTGCGTGGGCAACCCGTGAAGACGAAAAATGTGTACAAAAAATTGTTTAGCCAACTGAGGCGCTGAAGGAAGACCAGGAAGAGGGATGAAATGTGCCATTTTGGAGAATCGATCAACGACCACCCAAATAACAGTGTTGCCATGGGATGGGGGTAAGTCAGTAATAAAATCCATACCAATCAGAGACCAAGGCTGTTCGGGGACAGGCAGAGGATGAAGAAAACCAGCGGGCTTCTGGCGAGGAGTCTTATCCCGGGCACAGATAGTGCAGGCTCGCACAAAGTCCACAACATCCGTCTCCAGAGTCGGCCACCAATAGTAGCGAGAGATGAGTTGCACAGATTTCTTGATGCCCGCATGACCTGCGAGATGGGAAGAGTGGCCCCATTTGAGGATTCCGAGGCGTTGGCGTGGAGAAACAAAGGTCTTTCCTGGAGGAGTTTGCCTGATGGAGGCTGGAGAAGTGGAAATCAGGCAGTCAGGAGGAATGATGTGTTGCGGAGAGAGTTCAACTTCAGAAGCATCCGAGGAACGAGAGAGAGCATCGGCCCTAATGTTCTTATCGGCAGGCCGAAAGTGAATTTCAAAATTAAATCGGGCAAAGAACAGAGACCACCTGGCCTGGCGAGGATTCAGCCGTTGGGCAGACTGGAGGTAGGAGAGGTTCTTGTGATCGGTGTAAATAATAACTGGAAATCTTGATCCCTCCAGCAGATGCCTCCATTCCTCAAGTGCTAATTTAATGGCTAGAAGCTCTCGATCCCCGATGGAGTAGTTTCTCTCCGCCGGAGAGAAGGTCCTAGAAAAAAAACCACAAGTAACAGCATGCCCGGAAGAATTTTTTTGTAGAAGGACAGCTCCAGCTCCCACAGAGGAGGCATCAACCTCCAATAGGAAGGGTTTAGATGGGTCAGGTCTGGAGAGCACGGGAGCCGAAGAAAAGGCAGACTTGAGCCGTTTAAAGGCGTCTTCCGCTTGAGGAGGCCAAGACTTGGGATCGGCATTTTTTTTGGTTAAAGCCACGATAGGAGCCACAACGGTAGAAAAATGTGGAATAAATTGTCTGTAATAATTGGCGAACCCCAAAAAACGTTGGATAGCACGGAGTCCGGAGGGGCGTGGCCAATCTAAGACGGCAGAGAGTTTGTCTGGATCCATTTGTAGTCCCTGGCCAGAGACCAAGTATCCTAGGAAAGGAAGAGATTGGCATTCAAACAGACATTTCTCTATTTTGGCATAGAGTTGATTGTCACGAAGTCTCTGAAGAACCATACGGACATGCTGGCGGTGTTCTTCTAGATTGGCAGAAAAAATCAGGATATCGTCCAGATATACAACAACACAGGAGTATAAAAGATCACGAAAAATTTTAAAGTCTTGGAAGACGGCAGGGGCGTTGCACAGGCCAAAGGGCATGACCAGATACTCAAAGTGTCCATCTCTGGTGTTAAATGCCGTTTTCCATTCATCCCCCTCTCTGATGCGGATGAGATTATAAGCACCTCTTAAGTCCAGTTTGGTAAAGATGTGGGCACCTTGGAGGCGATCAAAGAGTTCAGAGATGAGAGGTAGGGGGTAGCGGTTCTTAACCGTGATTTTATTAAGACCGCGGTAGTCAATGCAAGGGCGTAGAGAGCCATCTTTTTTGGACACAAAGAAAAATCCGGCTCCGGCAGGAGAGGAGGATTTACGGATAAAGCCCTTTTTTAAATTTTCCTGGACGTATTCAGACATGGCAAGAGTCTCTGGGGCGGACAGAGGATAAATTCTGCCCCGGGGTGGAGTAGTGCCCGGGAGGAGGTCGATAGGACAATCATAAGGCCTGTGAGGAGGTAGAGTCTCAGCTTGTTTTTTGCAAAAAACATCCGCAAAGTCCATATAGGCCTTAGGGAGACCGGTTACGGGAGGAACCACAGAGTCACGGCAAGGGTTACTGGGAACCGGTTTTAGGCAGTCCTTGGAACAAGAGGGCCCCCAACTCTTGATCTCCCCAGTGGACCAATCCAGGGTTGGGGAGTGAAGTTGAAGCCAGGGAAGTCCAAGGAGAATTTCAGAAGTGCAATTGGGAAGGACCAAAAGTTCAATCCTCTCGTGATGAGGTCCGATGTGCATTAGAAGGGGCTCCATGCGGAGACGTATGGTACAGTCCAATCTTTCATTGTTTACACAATTGATGTAGAGGGGTCTGGCGAGACTGGTCACCGGGATGTTGAACCTGTTGACGAGAGAGGCCAAAATAAAATTTCCTGCAGATCCGGAGTCCAAGAAGGCCACAGCAGAGAAGGAGAAGGCAGATGCAGACATCCGCACAGGCACAGTAAGACGTGGAGAAGCAGAGTAGACATCAAGGACTGTCTCACCTTTGTGCGGAGTCAGCGTACGTCTTTCCAGGCGGGGAGGACGGATAGGACAATCCTTCAGGAAGTGTTCGGTACTAGCACAGTACAGGCAGAGATTCTCCATGCGGCGTCGTGTCCTCTCTTGAGGTGTCAGGCGAGACCGGTCGACCTGCATAGCCTCCACGGCGGGAGGCACAGGAACAGATTGCAGGGGACCAGAGGAGAGAGGAGTCGGGGAGAAGAAACGCCTCGTGCGAACAGAGTCCATATCCTGGCGGAGCTCCTGACGCCTTTCGGAAAAACGCATGTCAATGCGAGTGGCTAGGTGAATGAGTTCATGTAGATTAGCAGGGATTTCTCGTGCGGCCAGAACATCTTTAATGTTGCTGGATAGGCCTTTTTTAAAGGTCGCGCAGAGGGCCTCATTATTCCAGGATAATTCTGAAGCAAGAGTACGGAATTGTACGGCATACTCGCCAACGGAAGAATTACCCTGGACCAGGTTCAACAGGGCAGTCTCAGCAGAAGAGGCTCGGGCAGGTTCCTCAAAGACACTTCGAATTTCCGAGAAGAAGGAGTGTACAGAGGCAGTGACGGGGTCATTGCGGTCCCAGAGCGGTGTGGCCCAAGACAGGGCTTTTCCAGACAGAAGGCTGACTACGAAAGCCACCTTAGACCTTTCAGTGGGAAACTGGTCCGACATCATCTCCAGGTGCAGGGAACATTGGGAAAGAAAGCCACGGCAAAACTTAGAGTCCCCATCAAATTTATCCGGCAAGGATAGTCGTAGACCAGTAGCGGCCACTCGCTGCGGAGGAGATGCAGGAGCTGGCGGAGGAGATGATTGCTGAAGCTGTGGTAGTAACTGCTGAAGCATAACGGTCAGTTGAGACAGCTGTTGGCCTTGTTGCGCTATCTGTTGCGACTGCTGGGCGACCACCGTGGTGAGGTCAGCGACAACTGGCAGAGGAACTTCAGCGGGATCCATGGCCGGATCTACTGTCACGATGCCGGCTGGCAGGTAGTGGATCCTCTGTGCCAGAGAGGGATTGGCGTGGACCGTGCTAGTGGATCGGTTCTAAGTCACTACTGGTTTTCACCAGAGCCCGCCGCAAAGCGGGATGGACTTGCTGCGGCGGTAGTGACCAGGTCGTATCCACTAGCAACGGCTCAACCTCTCTGACTGCTGAAGATAGGCGCGGTACAAGGGAGTAGACAGAAGCAAGGTCGGACGTAGCAGAAGGTCGGGGCAGGCAGCAAGGATCGTAGTCAGGGGCAACGGCAGGAGGTCTGGAACACAGGCTAGGAACACACAAGGAACGCTTTCACTGGCACGATGGCAACAAGATCCGGCAAGGAAGTGCAGGGGAAGTGAGGTGATATAGGGAAGTGCACAGGTGATAACACTAATTGGAACCACTGCGCCAATCAGCGGCGCAGTGGCCCTTTAAATCGCAAAGACCCGGCGCGCGCGCGCCCTAGGGAGCGGGGCCGCGCGCGCCGGGACAGGACTGACGGAGAGCGAGTCAGGTACGGGAGCCAGGGTGCGCATCGCGAGCGGGCGCTACCCGCATCGCGAATCGCATCCCGGCTGGAGGCGGTATCGCAGCGCCCCGGGTCAGTGGATCTGACCGGAGCGCTGCAGTGAGGAGAGTGTAGCGAGCGCTCCGGGGAGGAGCGGGGACCCGGAGCGCTTGGCGTAACAATCACCCTGTCATCATCCCCTTGTCATCATCCCACACCCCCCCTTCATCATCCCCTTGTCATCATCACCACATGTCATCAGCCCCCGCCCCCCCCCCCCCACACCTTCATCATCACCGCTTGTCAATGTCTGATACAGTGGTCTTCAACCTGCGGACCTCCAGATGTTTCAAAACTACAACTCCCAGCAAGCCTGGTCAGCCATCGGTTGTCCGGGCTTGCTGGGAGTTGTAGTTTTGAAACCTCTGGAGGTCCGCAGTTTGAAGACCACTGCGGCCTTCGACATCATCCAGCCTCCCCTCCCCCTTTCACCCCCTTTAGTTCTGTACTCTCCTCTGCTCGACGGGACGTTAGGGTGCGCTGGTCCGATCCTGCAGGACTGTCCGTTGGGGAGGTCGTCCAGTGGGATAGTGGTTCCGGGCTGCCATCTTCACCAGGGGGCCTCTTCTCCACGCTTTCGGGCCCAGAATAGAGGCATTGCCTTGACGACGACGCAGAGGGACGTTGGTAATGAACGTCCCTCTGCGACGTCGTCAAGGCAACGTGACTATTTCGGGGCCGGGCCCGAAGCGCGGAGAAGAGGCCCCCCCGGTGAAGATGGCAGCCCGGAACCACTATCCCACCGGACGACCTCCCCACCGGACAGTCCTGCAGCACCATACCAACGCACCCTAACGTCCCGCCGAGCGGAGGTGAGTATAGAACTAAAGGGGGTGAGAGGGGGGGGGCTGGATGATGTCGAAGGCCGCAGTGGTTTTCAACCTGCAGACCTCCAGAGGTTTCAAAACTACAGCCGATGGCTGCCTGGGCTTGCTGGGAGTTGTAGTTTTGAAACATTTGGAGGTCCGCAGGTTGAAGACCACTGAGGACGGAGAGTTCACTCGAGTATAAGCCGAGGGGGGAGTTTTCAGCATGAAAAATCGTGCTGAAAAACTCGGCTTATACACGAGTATATACAGTATGTTGCGGCCACTGGGTGTAAGTAAGCATGTTCACTTCGTGACGCCAGGGCACTTTTTTCCGATCGATGCTCGTAAGGTTGTAGGCAGCATCTCCTGGGCCAGACACGATGAGCGGATAAACACAACGATGTCAGGTTACGGATAACAGCCTTTACTGAGCTCATGCAGATGTTGTTACACAGACAGCTGGCCTTAGTGGGAGAGTGCAGTGTACCCCTTGCGAGCCCTGTTGTCGTTCTGAGACTTGTGGTGCTTTTCACCGTCCGGAATTATAGACTTTGTCATTCTGGTAGCTAGGGTCCTTCCAAGGCACTGTAGACTATTCTGCAGGGGCATGAGTCTTCCCCGCGAGTGACAATTGTAGTATGACACACAGCACACCTGAGCTTACCTGATACTCAGGAGCATCACTAGCAGCTCCACTTTAAATGAGCACTGTTAAAGGGGTACTCCGGTGGAAAACATTTTTTTTTAAATCAACTGGTGCCAGAAAGAAAGAGTTAAAAAGATTTGTAAATTACTTCTATTAAAAAATCTTTACCCTTCCAGTACTTATTAGGTGCTGTATACTAAAGAGGAAATTCTTTTCATTTTGATTTCCTTTTTTTCTTGTCCACAGTGCTCTCTGCTAACACCTCTGTACGTGTCAGGAACTGTCCAGAAAATCCCAATAGCAAACCTATGCTGCTCTGGACAGTTCCTGACACGGACAGAGGTGTCAGCAGAGAGCACTGTGGACAAGACAAAAAAAGAAATTCAAAATGAAAAGAATTTCCTCTGTAACTGTCACGATGCCGGCTGGCAGGAGGTGGATCCTCTGTGCCAGAGAGGGATTGGCGTGGACCGTGCTAGTGGACCGGTTCTAAGTCACTACTGGTTTTCACCAGAGCCCGCCGCAAAGCGGGATGGTCTTGCTGCGGCGGTAGTGACCAGGTCGTATCCACTAGCAACGGCTCAACCTCTCTGGCTGCTGAAGATAGGCGCGGTACAAGGGAGTAGACAGAAGCAAGGTCGGACGTAGCAGAAGGTCGGGGCAGGCAGCAAGGATCGTAGTCAGGGGCAACGGCAGGAGGTCTGAAACACAGGCTAGGAACACACAAGGAAACGCTTTCACTGGCACAATGGCAACAAGATCCGGCGAGGGAGTGAAGGGGAAGTGAGGTATAAATAGGGAGTGCACAGGTGAACACACTAATTGGAACCACTGCGCCAATCAGCGGCGCAGTGGCCCTTTAAATCGCAGAGACCCGGCGCGCGCGCCCTAGGGAGCGGGGCCGCGCGCGCCGGGACAGGACAGACGGAGAGCGAGTCAGGTACGGGAGCCGGGATGCGCATCGCGAGCGGGCGCCACCCGCATCGCGAATCGCATCCCGGCTGGAGACGGTATCGCAGCGCACCGGGTCAGTGGAGCTGCCCGGAGCGCTGCGGTAGCGAGAGTGAAGCGAGCGCTCCGGGGAGGAGCGGGGACCCGGAGCGCTCGGCTTAACAGTACCCCCCCCCCCCCTTGGGTCTCCCCCTCTTCTTAGAGCCTGAGAACATGAGGAGCAGACTTTTGTCTAGGATATTGTCCTCAGGTTCCCAGGATCTCTCTTCAGGACCACAACTCTCCCAATCGACCAGGAAAAATGTTTTTCCTCTGACCTTCTTGGAGGCCAGTATCTCTTTAACGGAGAAGATGTCCGAGGAGCCGGAAACAGGAGTGGGAGAAACAAACTTAGGAGAGAAACGGTTGATGATAAGTGGTTTAAGAAGAGAAACGTGAAAGGCATTAGGAATTCGAAGAGAAGGAGGAAGAAGAAGTTTGTAAGAGACAGGATTAATCTGGCACAAGATTTTGAAAGGACCAAGATAGCGTGGTCCCAATTTGTAGCTAGGGACACGGAAGCGGACATATTTAGCGGAGAGCCATACCTTGTCTCCAGGAGAAAAAATGGGGGAGCTCTTCTTTTTCTATCAGCAAACTTCTTCATGCGTGATGAGGCCTGTAAAAGAGAATTTTGGGTCTCTTTCCATATGGTGGAAAGATCACGAGATATTTCATCCACAGCGGGCAAACCAGAGGGCAAGGGAGTAGGGAGGGGGGGAAGAGGGTGACGGCCGTACACCACAAAAAATGGGGATTTGGAGGAGGATTCAGAGACTCTGAAGTTATACGAAAATTCGGCCCATGGTAGAAGATCTGCCCAGTCATCCTGGCGGGAGGAAACAAAATGGCGTAAATAATCACCCAGGACCTGGTTAATTCTTTCTACTTGCCCATTGGATTGAGGATGATATGCAGAGGAAAAGTTTAATTTAATCTTGAGTTGTTTACAGAGAGCCCTCCAGAATTTTGACACGAATTGGACGCCTCTATCCGAGACGATCTGCGTGGGCAACCCGTGAAGACGAAAAATGTGTACAAAAAATTGTTTTGCCAACTGAGGCGCTGAAGGAAGACCAGGAAGAGGGATGAAATGTGCCATCTTGGAGAATCGATCAACGACCACCCAAACAACAGTGTTGCCACGGGATGGGGGTAAGTCCGTAATAAAGTCCATACCAATCAGAGACCAAGGCTGTTCGGGGACAGGCAGAGGATGAAGAAGACCAGCGGGCTTCTGGCGAGTAGTCTTATCCCGGGCACAAACAGTGCAGGCTCGTACAAAATCCACAACATCCGTCTCCAGAGTCGGCCACCAATAGAAACGAGAGATGAGTTGCACGGATTTCTTGATACCCGCATGACCTGCGAGATGGGAGGAGTGACCCCATTTGAGGATTCCGAGGCGTTGGCGTGGAGAAACGAAGGTCTTCCCTGGAGGAGTTTGCCTGATGGAGGCTGGAGAAGTGGAGATCAGGCAGTCAGGGGGGATGATGTGTTGCGGAGAGAGCTCTACTTCCGAGGCATCCGAGGAACGAGAGAGAGCATCGGCCCTAATGTTCTTATCGGCAGGCCGAAAGTGAATTTCAAAATTAAATCGGGCAAAGAACAGAGACCACCTGGCCTGGCGAGGATTCAGCCGTTGGGCAGACTGGAGATAGGAGAGGTTCTTGTGATCGGTGTAAATAATAACTGGAAATCTTGATCCCTCCAACAGATGCCTCCATTCCTCAAGTGCTAATTTAATGGCTAGAAGCTCTCGGTCCCCGATGGAGTAGTTCCTCTCAGCTGGAGAGAAGGTCCTAGAAAAAAAAAACACAAGTAACAGCATGCCCGGAAGAATTTTTCTGTAGAAGGACCGCTCCAGCTCCTACAGAGGAGGCATCAACCTCCAATAGGAAGGGTTTAGATGGGTCAGGTCTGGAGAGCACGGGAGCCGAAGAAAAGGCAGACTTGAGCTGTTTAAAGGCGTTTTCCGCTTGAGGAGGCCATGACTTAGGATTGGCATTCTTTTTGGTTAAAGCCACGATAGGAGCCACAATGGTGGAAAAATGTGGAATGAATTGTCTGTAATAATTGGCGAACCCCAAAAAACGTTGGATAGCACGAAGTCCGGAGGGGCGTGGCCAATCTAAGACGGCAGAGAGTTTGTCTGGATCCATTTGTAGTCCCTGGCCAGAGACCAAGTATCCTAGGAAAGGAAGAGATTGACATTCAAACAGACATTTCTCCATTTTGGCATACAGTTGATTGTCACGAAGTCTCTGAAGAACCATGCGGACATGCTGGCGGTGTTCTTCTAGGTTGGCAGAAAAAATCAGGATATCGTCCAGATATACAACAACACAGGAATATAAAAGATCACGAAAGATTTCATTAACAAAGTCTTGGAAGACGGCAGGGGCGTTGCACAGGCCAAAGGGCATGACCAGATACTCAAAGTGCCCATCTCTGGTGTTAAATGCCATTTTCCATTCATCCCCCTCTCTGATGCGAATGAGATTATAGGCACCTCTTAAGTCCAGTTTGGTAAAGATGTGGGCACCTTGGAGGCGATCAAAGAGTTCAGAGATGAGAGGTAGGGGGTAGCGGTTTTTTACAGTGATTTTATTAAGACTGCGGTAGTCAATGCAAGGACGTAGAGAGCCATCTTTTTTGGACACAAAGAAAAATCCGGCTCCGGCAGGGGAGGAAGATTTGCGGATAAAGCCCTTCTTTAAATTTTCCTGGATATACTCAGACATAGCAAGAGTCTCTGGGACAGAGAGAGGATAAATTCTGCCCCGGGGTGGAGTAGTACCCGGGAGGAGGTCAATGGGACAGTCATAAGGCCTGTGAGGAGGTAAAGTCTCAGCTTGTTTTTTGCAAAAAACATCCGCAAAGTCCATATAGGCCTTAGGGAGACCGGTTACAGGAGGAACCACAGGGTCACGGCAGGGAGTACTGGGAACCGGTTTAAGACAGTCCTTGGAACAAGAGGGGCCCCAACTCTTGATCTCCCCAGTGGACCAATCCAGGGTAGGGGAGTGGTGTTGAAGCCAGGGTAGTCCAAGGAGAATTTCGGAAGTGCAATTGGGGAGGACCAAAAACTCAATTTTTTCATGGTGAGATCCGATGCACATTAGGAGGGGCTCCGTGCGGAAACGTATGGTACAGTCCAATCTTTCATTGTTAACACAATTGATGTAGAGAGGTCTGGCAAGACTGGTCAGCGGGATGTTGAACCTGTTGGTGAGAGAGGCCAAAATAAAATTTCCTGCAGATCCAGAATCCAAGAAGGCCATAGTAGAGAAGGAGAAGGTAGAGGCGGATACCCGCACAGGCACAGTAAGACGCGGAGAAGCAGAGTTGACATCAAGGGCTGTCTCACCTTTGTGCGGGGTCAGCGTACGTCTTTCCAGGCGGGGAGGACGGATAGGACAATCCTTCAGGAAGTGTTCGGTACCGGCACAGTACAGGCAGAGATTCTCCATGTGGCGTTGTGTCCTCTCTTGAGGTGTCAGGCGAGACCGGTCAACCTGCATAGCCTCCACGGCAGGAGGCACAGGAACGGATTGCAGGGGACCAGAGGAGAGAGGAGCCGGGGAGAAAAAACGCCTTGTGCGAACAAAGTCCATATCCTGGCGGAGCTCCTGACGCCTTTCGGAAAAACGCATGTCAATGCGAGTGGCTAGATGGATGAGTTCATGTAGGTTAGCAGGGATTTCTCGTGCGGCCAGAACATCTTTAATGTTGCTGGATAGGCCTTTTTTAAAGGTCGCGCAGAGGGCCTCATTATTCCAGGATAGTTCTGAAGCAAGAGTACGGAATTGTACGGCGTACTCGCCAACGGAAGAATTACCCTGGACCAGGTTCAACAGGGCAGTCTCAGCAGAAGAGGCTCGGGCAGGTTCCTCAAAGACACTTCGAATTTCCGAGAAGAAGGAGTGTACAGAGGCAGTGACGGGGTCATTGCGGTCCCAGAGCGGTGTAGCCCACGACAGAGCTTTTCCAGACAGAAGGCTGACTACGAAAGCCACCTTAGACCTTTCAGTGGGAAACTGGTCCGACATCATCTCCACGTGCAGGGAACATTGAGAAAGGAAGCCACGGCAAAATTTAGAGTCCCCATCAAATTTATCCGGCAAGGATAGTCGTAGGCCTGAAGCGGCCACTCGCTGCGGAGGAGGTGCAGGAGCTGGCGGAGGAGATGATTGCTGAAGCTGTGGTAGTAGCTGCTGTAGCATCACGGTCAGTTGAGACAGCTGGTGGCCTTGTTGCGCTATCTGTTGTGACTGCTGGGCGACCACCGTGGTGAGGTCGGCGACAACTGGCAGAGGAACTTCAGCGGGATCCATGGCCGGATCTACTGTCACGATGCCGGCTGGCAGGAGGTGGATCCTCTGTGCCAGAGAGGGATTGGCGTGGACCGTGCTAGTGGACCGGTTCTAAGTCACTACTGGTTTTCACCAGAGCCCGCCGCAAAGCGGGATGGTCTTGCTGCGGCGGTAGTGACCAGGTCGTATCCACTAGCAACGGCTCAACCTCTCTGGCTGCTGAAGATAGGCGCGGTACAAGGGAGTAGACAGAAGCAAGGTCGGACGTAGCAGAAGGTCGGGGCAGGCAGCAAGGATCGTAGTCAGGGGCAACGGCAGGAGGTCTGGAACACAGGCTAGGAACACACAAGGAAACGCTTTCACTGGCACAATGGCAACAAGATCCGGCGAGGGAGTGAAGGGGAAGTGAGGTATAAATAGGGAGTGCACAGGTGAACACACTAATTGGAACCACTGCGCCAATCAGCGGCGCAGTGGCCCTTTAAATTGCAGAGACCCGGCGCGCGCGCGCCCTAGGGAGCGGGGCCGCGCGCGCCGGGACAGGACAGACGGAGAGCGAGTCAGGTACGGGAGCCGGGATGCGCATCGCGAGCGGGCGCCACCCGCATCGCGAATCGCATCCCGGCTGGAGACGGTATCGCAGCGCACCGGGTCAGTGGAGCTGCCCGGAGCGCTGCGGTAGCGAGAGTGAAGCGAGCACTCCGGGGAGGAGCGGGGACCCGGAGCGCTCGGCGTAACAGTAACATACAGCTGCTAATAAGTACTGGAAGGGTAAAGATTTTTAAATAGAAGTACGGTAATCTACAAATCTGTTTCACTTTCTGGCACCAGTTCATTTAAAAAAAAAATGTTTTCCACCGGGGTACCCCTTTAAATACAAAAACTTTTTATATGTTGTACATCTTGGCAAAAAAAATTACATTTCTAATATACTTCAGAAAAAAATGTATCTCCTTTTATATTTTTTATGTTTTCGTGTTATGACAGGTATGCTTTAAATATCTTTAATGTAATATGGTGACTGAAATCAGAGATATCATAGCATGGACGACATCTACAGCCAAGTGCTCATATTTGGGGGATATCTGGGGACAAGAGGTTGTTGAAGAAAAGATTTGCCGAAATCCACTCACCAGACTCATATATATCCTCATATATATGCAGGTTCTGTAGTTTTATTACATTAAAATGCTTCCTCCCCCCCCAAGCAAAATTTTTACTGCAAGGGGAAAACACTCTTTAAAGTGCTACTTGCAGTTATTTTCATATGTTATATTTTTATTAGTAGCCCCTGCCCCTATTGCATATACAGTGGTCCCTCAAGTTACAATATTAATTGGTTCCAGGACGACCATTGTATGTTGAAACCATTGTATGTTGAGACCAGAACTCTATGGAAACCTGGTAATTGGTTCTAAAGGCACCAAAATGTCATCCAAAAATAGGAAAAAGTGAGAATTAAAGAAAAATAAGTAGATAACTAATATAGATAAAGCAAATCCTTATATATAAAAGTAATAAAGATCTGCTGGGAGCTGTAAATCACTGTCTATGTCAGTGTTTCCCAAGCAGGGAGCCTCCAGCTGTTGCTAAACTACAAACTCCCAGCATGCCCGGACAGCCAAAGGCTGTCCGGGCATGCTGGGAGTTGTAGTTTTGCAACAGCTGGGGGAACCCTGCTTGGGAAACACTGGTCTATGTTGATGACAGGATCTTCTTCGGGCAATGTCCTAAAAAAGTAACATGGAGTCGCCCTCACCTGGTGTCCAAAGGAGCAGGTAACCCTGGTACAGGTAAAGAGTACAGAACATGTAATACCTCCCTGTACTGTAGGGGACGCTACCAGACATCAGTCAGTGCATACGCTTCAGTAATACAAGGGTTTTACCAGTAAAATGCCCATTCTGATAGGTCAGTTCTTCCGGCCATTGACACGTTTCACAGATCTGGACTGACTGTAGCATTGTATGTTGAGTCTGGTTTCAAGTTACAATGGTCCAGAAAAGAGCATTGTATGTTGAAACTATTGTAAGTTGAGGGATCACTGTACCATCTATGGGCCGGATTTGGCCAAAAGCTATTTCCATATGGTAAATAAGTGCAGACTGTGAAGTAAGTGAGAGATAGGGGGAGGCTGCCAATACCTATGTGATCCATAAATCTTTGCTTGGAGGATGAGACGCCTTTCTGGTTGGCCATCTGTTTCCATTTATTTAGTCCGGTTTCTATGGAGCGCAAATAAAAGTCTTAGTCATTTCCATTTAGTTTTTGGAATACAGTGCTGAGCGCCTTATATGTCGTATAAATAGTATATTATAATTTCACTGCCTTACATATTATTGAGATAGACAGTGATGCCAAAGAGACAGGCCAAGTCTTCACTCAGTGCCAATTCTCCCATCCATTACAGGTAAGACTGGGTCTAGATGACACTAGGTGCTGTCCGGATTAGGTATTTGCAGAAGTGCGGATTTTGGAAGAGGTTTGAACCCAATAGGGAATCTCTATTTTAACTTTAGCACAGTAATGTTTTCAGATTTTGTGCTGATCTCGTCCTGACTAAACTTCTGAACCCCGTAATGTAAATCTACCCACTCTTTCTCATCAAGACCACACCTTTTCCTGTTTAAAGGGATACTCCGCCCCTAGACATCTTATCCCCTATCCAAAGGAAAGGGGATAAGATGTTTGATTGTGGGGGTCACGCAGCTGGGACCCCCGCGATCCCCGCGACAAGGGTCGTGATGTCACGGCCACTCCCCTAATGGTGTCATGACCACGCCCCCTCAATGCAAGTCTATGGGAGGGAGCATGGCCCTCTGAGGGTGCGTGACGTCACGACCCCCGCCGCCCGCTCCAAGCTTTCGGAACAAAATGTTCTGAACGCTGGAGCAGTGGAATACCCCTTTAAGACCTAATCTTTGTTTACGTAAACTCCAACCCTTCCCTTTTTGGCCTATTCTTCCCCCATTAGACTCCACCCTTTCCTATTTGGGCTCCTCTTTGCGCATTAAACATGAATGCAGAGTTCCTATTTGTAAATTGTTTTGTTTTGTTTTGTGAACCTTTTCAATCTCCATTATTTTAAGAGATAATGATTTAAATGCAATAAAAAGTGTAAATTGAACCATTTTTACCAAAATCAGTCCATTTCATGGTTAGAGAGGAGTCAGAACCAGGATGAATCTGTCTCTTCATTGGCTCACTGCCCTGCCCCCCATTCCCCTTCCCCCATTAGGGGTGGCTACTGTTGACGGACTTATCATATATATATATATATATAATTGTTTTGTTTTGTTTTTTAAATCCTATGTGTGAGGTTTAGGCAGCATTGTTATGTGTGCTATGTGGTAATGCCTCCTCCCGGAGAGGTGCTGCCCCACGCTCATCAGGTACCTGTGACCAGGGGGTTGTCAGAACTTAGTGGCAGTTATTTAAAAATAACAAATTTTTTCCCCAGCCACCTCCCCCTGATAAAGTGGCACCCTATGCCTGGGCCTTGGTGATCTAGTTAAAGGGGTACTCCGGTGGAAAACTTAATTTTTAAAGGGGTACACTGGTGAAAAACTTAATTTTTTTTTAATTAACTGCCAGAAAGTTAAACAGATTTGTAAATCACTTCTATTTAAAAATCTTAATCCTTAAAGTACTTATTAGCTGCTGAATACTACAGAGAAAATTATTTTCTTTTTGGAACACAGAGCTCTCTGCTGACATCACAAGCACAGTGCTCTCTGCTGACATCTCTGTCCAATTTAAGAACTGTCCAGTGTCGGAGAAAATCCCCATAGCAAACATATGCTGCTCTGGACAGTTTATAAAATGGACAGAGATGTCAGCAGAGAGCTCTGTGTTCCAAAAAGAAAATGATTTCCTCTGTAGTATTCAGCAGCTAATAAGTACTGGAAGGATTAAGATTTTTTAATAGAAGTCATTTACAAATCTGTTTAACTTTCTGGCACCAGTTGATTTTTTTTTTTTAAAGTTTTCCACGGGAGTACCCCCTTTAAGGAAAAAAACATTTATTTTTTTAATCAACTGGTGCCAGAAAGTTAAACAGATTTGTAAATTACTTCTATTTAAAAAAAAATCTTAACCCTTTCAGT
Source organism: Hyla sarda (assembly GCF_029499605.1). Lineage (NCBI taxonomy): Eukaryota > Metazoa > Chordata > Amphibia > Anura > Hylidae > Hyla > Hyla sarda. The sequence goes on along the minus strand of NC_079198.1, from coordinate 105,035,002 downwards.
ACATATCAGCTGCTGTATGCTACACAGGAAGTTATTTTATTTTTGAATTTTCTTTCTGTCTGACCACAGTGCTCTCTGCTGACACCTCTGTCCATTTAAGGTACTGTCCGGAGCAGGATAGGTTTGCTATGGGGATTTGCTCCTAACCCTGGACAGTTCCTAAAATGGACAGAGGTGTCAGCAGAGAGCACTGGGGTCAGACAGAAAGGAAATTTAAAAAGAAATAAACTTCCTCTGCAACATACAACAGCTGATAAGTACTGGAAGGATAACATTTACTTTCTGGCACCAGTTGATTTAAAAAAAAAATGTTTTCTGGTGGGGTACCCTTTTAAAGATACAGGGCTACTTTAGCATTGCCATTCCTCTCTTCTGCGAAAGCTTCTTTCAACATATACTATGTACACAGTCATGGCACAGCCCAGGGTCATAGGAAAAAGCTGACAGCATTATTATTATTGCTAATATCATGTTGTTATCTTAAGAACGTTAGAATTTTCCTACAGTGAGGTTTTCTGAAATCCACCCACATCAACTACTGACAGCTATATCCTAACTGTGAGGAAATGATCAGAAAACGTGACTAAGTTCGCCCAGTCTGACCTCTTATATTACTCCCAATCTTTCTTCCCCTATTCTCCAATTCACATTCTGTTGGAAAGTACCGTATTTTTCGCCGTATAAGACGCACTTTTTCTTCCCCAAAACTGGGGGGGAAATGTTGGTGCGTCTTATACGGCGAATACACCCCTATTGCGGCGGTCCCTGTGGCCATCAACGGCCGGGATACAGGACATCACCGATCGCGGTGATGCTCTGTATTAACCCTTCAGACGCAGCGATCAAAGCTGACCGCCGCGTCTGAAGGGAAAGTGACACTAACCCGGCTGCTCAGTCGGGCTGTTCGAGACCGCCGCGGTGAAATCGCGGCGTCACGAACAGCTTACAGGACACCGGGAGGGACCTTACCTGCCTCCTCAGTGTCTGCTCCGTGCCGGGATCCACTGCATCACGTCACGTCACGTGTCTCCGCCGCTCCGGACCCGTCACCGCTGCCCTGGATGTCGCTCCATCGCTGTCGCCGCGTCCCCGTGGTGTCCCTGACGCTCCGGATGCCTTCTTCCCTGAGATCCCCGCGATCCACGCTCTCCGTCGCCGTCAACACGTCGCTACGCACGCCGCTCCTATTGGATGACGGGACGGCGTGCGTAGCGACGTGTTGACGGCGACGGAGAGCGTGGATCGCGGGGATCTCAGGGAAGAAGACATCCGGAGCGTCGGGGACACGTGAGTATTACCTCCTATACCAGTGGTCTTCAACCTGCGGACCTCCAGATGTTGCAAAACTACAACTCCCAGCATTCCCGGACAGCCAACGGCTGTCCGGGCATGCTGGGAGTTGTAGTTTTGCAACATCTGAAGGTCTGCAGGTTGAAGATCACTGTTGGGTTCAGAATCTTTTTTTTCTAGATTTTGCACCTTTAAAATTGGGTGCGTCTTATATGCCGGTGCGTCCTATGGGGCGAAAAATACGGTATTCAGCTAAGAATTATCACAGTCTAAGGTTTCGGTCGTTTTACCATATCTTTCTTTTCTCAAGACTATAGGTATAAAGTTCCCCAAGAATTTTTCAATATGTCTTCTCCCCCCCCAGCCCGTGCACCATATGTGCTGCTTATCTTTCAATCCCCTCTATCTTATTAGGCTTTTTGTCGGTGAGTTCTTCTCCACAACTGAACATTATAATCATTTTCTGAATGTCTGACTTCTGACGTCCTATAGGTATGGACCTATCTGGGCTCTTCATATATTGGGAAACGCCCCAGGGGCACTTGAGACTTTTTTACATAATAACAAATTGTCACAATCTCACCAGTGAAGAGAGGACTATGGAAAAATCCATGGTGACACACCCAAACATCCTACTGTCTGTTCCGCCAGCTCGAGAATTCTATATACTCATCTTAAAGGGGTACCGTATATACTCAAGTATAAGCCGAGTTTTTCAGTGAACAAAAAAACATTTCTGGCTTTAGCTGTGAGGGGATAGTCCCGGACGTCCATCTCCGCCTGTCAATCCCTTCCAGTGGTCTTCAACCTGCGGACCTCCAGATGTTGCAAAACTACAACTCCCAGCATGCCCGGACAGCCTTCGGCTGTCCGGGCATGCTGGGAGTTGTAGTTTTGCAACATCTGGAGGTCCGCAGGTTGAAGACCACTGCTGGGCCTTCGTCATCATCCAGACCCCCCTTTTGTTTTCTACTCCCCTCCCCTCGGTGGGAAGGAAGGGTGAGCTGGTCCGGGCAATCTATGCTGCAGGGACCGTCCGGTGGGGAGGGTTAGTCATTCCGGGCTGTCCATCTCAACCAGGAGGCCCTCTTCTCTGCTCCGGGCCCGGCCCCGGACTAGTGACGTTGCCTTGACGACGACGCGCAGGGACGTCCGTGCGCAGCAGACGTCCGTGATGTCCCTGCGCGGTGGCGTCAAGGCAGCGTCACTAGTCCGGGGCCGGGCCCGGAGCGGAGAAGAGGGCCTCCCGGTGAAGATGGACAGCCCGGAACGACTAACTCTCCCCACCGGACGGTCCCTGCAGCATAGATGGCCCGGACCAGCTCACCATTCCTTCCCACCGAGGGGAGGGGAGTAGAAAAAAAAAGGGGGGGTCTGGATGATGACGAAGGCCGCAGTGGTCTTCAACCTGCGGACCTCCAGATGTTTCAAAACTACAACTCCCAGCATGGCTGTCCGGGCATGCTGGGAGTTGTAGTTTTGCAACATCTGGAGGTCCGCAGGTTGAAGACCACTGAGAAGGGCTTGACAGGCAGTGATGATGAAGGGGGAGGGGATGATGACGAGGGGGATGATGACAGGGTGATGATGATGGGGCGATGATGACGGGGGGATGATGACAGGCGGTGATGATGACGGGGTGATGATGACGGGGGTGTTAATGACGGGGGTCTGGATGATGACTGGGTGATGACGATGGGGTGATGATGATGAGGTGATGATGACGGGGGTGATGATGATGGGGTGATGATGACGGGGGTGTTAATGACGGGGTGTTAATCACGGGGGTCTGGATGATGACTGGGTGATGATGATGGGGTGATGATGATGGGGGTGATGATGATGGGGGTGATGATGATGGGGGTGATGATGATGGAGGTGATGATGATGGGGTGATGATGACGGGGGTGATGACGACGGGGGTGATGATGATAGGGGTCTGGATGATGACAGGGGGGGATGATGTATTTCCCACCCTAGGCTTATAGTCGAGTCAATAACTTTTCCTGGGTTTTTGTGGTGAAATTAGGGGCCTCGGCTTATATTTGGGACGGCTAATACTCGAGTATATACAGTACTTTGTAAGAAAACATTTTATTTTATTTATGCCAGAAAGTTAAACAGATTTGTAAATTACTTTAATTTAAAAATCTTAATCCTTCCAGTACTTATCAGCTGCTGTATACTACAGAAGAAGTTCTTTTCTTTTCGAATTTCGTTTAAATTTGACCACAGTGCTCTCTGCTGACACCTCTGTCCATTTTAGGAACTGTCCAGAGTAGGAGCAAATCCCCATAGCAAACCTCTCCTGCTCTGGACAGTTCCTGACATGGACAGATGTGTCAGCAGAGATCACTGTGGGCAGACAGAAAATAAATTCAAAAAGAAAAGAACTTCCTGTGGAGCATACAGCAGCTGATAAGTATTGGAAGGATTAAGATTTTTAACCCCTTAACGACGCAGGACGTATATTTACGTCCTGCGCCGGCTCCCGCGATATGAAGCGAGATCGCACCGCGATCCCGCATCATATCGCGTCGGTCCCGGCGCTCATCAACGGCCGGGACCCGCGGCTAATACCACACATCGCCGATCGCGGCGATGTGCGGTATTAACCCTTTAGAAGCGGCGGTCTAAAGTGAAAGTGAAAGTGACCCGGCTGCTCAGTCGGGCTGTTCGGGACCGCCGCGGAGAAATCGCGGCGTCGCGAACAGCTTGCAGGACACCGGGAGGGCCCTTACCTGCCTCCTCGGTGTCCGATCGGCGAATGACTGCTCCGTGCCTGAGATCCAGGCAGGAGCAGTCAAGCGCCGATAACACTGTTAATACACGCCTGTGATCTGTGTAAAAGATCAGTGTGTGCAGTGTTATAGGTCCCTATGGGACCTATAACACTGCAAAAAAAAAGTTAAAAAAAAGTGTTCACAAAGGTCATTTAACCCCTTCCCTAATAAAAGTTTGAATCACCCCCCTTTTCCCATAAAAAAAATTAAACAGTGTAAAAAAAATAAACATATGTGGTATCGCCGCGTGCGTAAATGTCCGAACTATAAAAAATATATCATTAATTAAATCGCATTTTTGGTCACTTTTTATACCATTAAAAAATGAATAAAAAGCGATCAAAAAGTCCGATCAAAACAAACATCATACCGATAAAAACTTCAGATCACGGCGCAAAAAATTAGTCCTCATACCGCCCTGTACGTGGAAAAATAAAAAAGTTATAGGGGTCAGAAGATGACATTTTTAAACGTATAAATTTTCCTGCATGTAGTTATGACTTTTTTCCAGAAGTGCGACAAAATCAAACTTATATAAGTAGGGTATCATTTTAACCGTATGGACCTACAGAATAATGATAAGATGTAATTATTACCGAAATATGCACTGCGTAGAAACGGAAGCCCCCAAAAGTTACAAAATGGCGTTTTTTCTTCGATTTTGTCGCACAATTATTTTTTTTTCCGTTTCGCCATGCATTTTTGGGTAAAATGACTAATGTCACTGCAAAGTAGAATTGGCGACGCAAAAAATAAGCCATAATATGGATTTTTAGGTGGAAAATTGAAAGGGTTATGATTTTTAAAAGGTAAGGAGGAAAAAACGAAAGTGCAAAAACTGAAAAACCCTGAGTCCTTAAGGGGTTAAATAGAAGTGTGGTGTCAGCGGGGTGCAATGCAGGGTAGATGTTATAACCCAAGGGGCAGATGTTATTAACCCGTTCTTGTCGGGATGCCAGGGCGTGGTTTAGCCTTGACCACCCAAAGGTAATACCGCTGGTCCTGGGCTAGGCACAGGGGCAATGAAGACACCAACACCAAGTTACGGACAACAGTAGCTTTACTGAGGGTAGACAGATGACACAGTCTATGCAGTACAGCCAATATCCCAAGGAGGTGACCAGTGACACAGGGGGACCTCACAGGCTTGCTGGGACTTGCAGTATGTAGAGACACTTTAGTGCAGGCCACGGTGATTATATAGAAGACTTGACTGACTTGACAATTGACATGAAGATGACTTTGAGCTGACGTTGTGGCTGAAGACTTTAGGCTTGAGGCCTCCAATGCTCCGGGGACACACACCGAGACGACTGCATTGGACCTCAGCAGGAATAGCAGTGAGATAAGAGAGAGATTGCAGCCCCTCCCTGGTTTTATAGGGGGCTGTGCAAGGAGCCCATAGGTCACATGGGGGGTCACCAGTGCCTCCTGGGTAACAATCACATGGTAACAGCTATTAAAAAAACAGTACATTTTATTATACAACTTATGAACATAGGGGATAACACATAAAGCGGGCCCTGGGGACATGGAGAGACTCTGCCTGACAGGGCAGGAGAAGTACAGGGACACACCAGTCCGTACTGGGCCACCACAGAAGTAATTTACACATCTATTTAACTTTGTGGCATCAGTTAATTTAAAAAAATGTTTTCCAGCAGAGTACCCCTTTAAAATGCTCCGAAATAATTACCACAAAATATTGTTCTTTTGGTTTGATATGTAACCCCAAAGACATTATTTTGCCTATGGATTCTTTCCCTACCAAGTGTATTATTTTATTTGTAAGCTGTGAGACCTTATATAGACAGGGCTGTGTCTTTCCAAATTATGTCCAATCAGCAGAAGTTACCACAGGGGACTCAAAGATGATCAAGAGAAATTAAAGGAGCTAAATTTAAGCATCTGAATACTTCTGAAATTTTAGTTTTTCATGTTTAATCCATGTACATCGCTGGGGTAACCTGATCACATGTCTCCCAGCGCGGTGATCAGAACAAGCTGTCGGCTGTTGGAAGCAGCTGGGACCTCATGGATAATGGTGGATATCGGTGATCACACTTATGTACACCATTAAAGGGGTACTCTGCCCTTAGACATCTTATCCCCTATCCTTTGGATAAGATTTCTAATTGCGGGGGTCCCGCTGCTGGAGACCCCTGCGATCTCCCTGCACCCAGTGTTCGTTTAGAATGTCGGGTGCAGCATTGGAGGCTCATGACGTCACGGCCATAGACTTGCATTGAGGGGGCGTGACTGTGACATCACTAGCGGGTGTGACTGTGACTTCATGAGCCTCCGCCCCGCATCGCCAGTCATCTGGCATGGAGCCAAGTTCGCTCTGTGCACCGGATGTCTGGGGTGCTGCAGCCAAGATCGCGGGGGTTCCCAGTGGCAGGATCCCCACGTTCAGACATCTTATCCTCTGTCCTTTGGATTGGGGATAAGATGTTTAGGGGTGGAGTACCCCTTTAACCATTCATGTAAAGTATGTGCAGGGCTCAGGTGAAGTCATTGGACCACCTGCAATGCGATTACAGAGGTCCGATTAGTTAAGATGCCACCCGTCTCTAGTAGGTGGCCCAAATCAAACTCCACAAAAAGTTTGGAAAAAGTTCGACCCCTTCTAACATAGATGGTATGTTCCGGTAATGCCAGTGACAGCTACTGCAGACTGTACTCATTGATCTCTGTAATCCTAGGAAAGTTCACATACAATCCAGGCTCAATATGTTATTTTATAATATATATAATTTATAAACCCAAGGTGAGAAATACAAGCTGTAAAATAAATAGAGATTCAATTCTTTCTTATTAAAATAAACTCTGAGAACTAGAATCCCTCCCCTGAAGCCTGTACTTGAGATCTGCCAGCTCTGTATAGGCTTCACTGATTCTCCATTATACTCTATATAGTGATTTAGGGATTTAACTTGACATATATATTATTAGCACTCACCGTGGAAGGTTTTATTGAAGGGCTGAAATTCTGCAGAAGTCACAATATCACCGAAATTTATTGTTAGATATTTATGCTACAGGTTTTTTCGGCTGCACTCCCGAAGGGGTTCCCTTTTGGAGCACTCTGTTATAAAGGTCCCTTAAAGGTGTACTTCACCCTTAGATATCTTTGGATAGGGGATAAGATGTTTGATTGCAGGGCCCCACCCCAGACATCCGGTGCTTGCCATGCCGGATGACTGGCAATGCAGGGCAGAGGCTTGTGACATCATGGTCACACCCCGTTTGTGACATCACGGCCACGTTCCTTCAATGCAAGTCTATGGAAGGGGCGTGACGACCCCTCCCATAGACTTGCATTGAGGGGGCATGGCCATGACATCACAAACGGGTTGTGGCCGTGACGTCACGAGCCTCCGGCGCTGTTCAGACGCTCTAAACAAATGTCGGGTGCAGCAGGGAGATCGCGGGGAGTCCCCAGAGGCGAGACCCCCGCAATCAGACATCTAGGGTCGGAGTACCTCTTTAATATTGATAACATACTATTCTTCTGCTTCTGAGGAGCTTCTCAGTTTCACATGTGGTGTTTGTCTATAGTCACAACACAATTTTCACGTTTTGAGTGAAATTCGGTTTTATTGTACTCCAGACAATGACTCACAAAAACTGGTTCTGGTTTTTGTCGTGATGGACAGAAGGACTTAGTGTTTGTTTTCCTTGTCCCAGTACAAGTATTTCCATATGATTGGATAAAAGATCACTTGGTCATATTGTACTGTATGTACAAAAGTTTCATACTGCAGTTTAAATTGCACTTTTTCTAAGTTACCAAGTAATGGCAGATGGGAATGTGGAGATAAAGGGGTTCTCCTGGTTTTTTCCCAAGCCAAACAGAATCCAGGGAAAGCTCGAGACAACAGTCATTCAGACACTGGAGAAAGGCTGAACCTGGGGGGCCCTGCGCCATGTAGTAAATTTAATGCAGGTACACAGTTTTCATCACATGAATTAATTAAGTAAAAAGACAATCTCTACCTCCAATTTTCATGAATACCCCCTTATTGTTGCTTTGGTAAGCTTTTCATTTTTTTATTTTTTTTTGCTACATATGTACCATGCTATCACAAGGGGTTGATAAATTTGGAGAACATAAGCATTATCAAAAAGTCACAGCTGAGACTTTTGTGAGACTTTTTTAATTTGCTCACATACAGGAGTAGTGTTGAGCAGCATAGGCCATATTCGAATTCGCGATATTTTGCAAATATATGGATGAATATTCGTCATATAGTCGCTAAATTCGCATATTCGTAATATTTGCGTTTTATTTCCGCATATGCGAAAATTAGCATACGCGGAAATTCTCAGATGCGAAAATTAGCATATACAAAAATTAGCATAAGTGAAAATGCACATATGCAAAAATTTGCATATGCGTACGCCAGTCTCACACAGTAGTATTAGAGCCTTCTTTACACCACACAAGCTGGAAGCAGAGAGGGATGATCACTGTGATGTGTACTGTGAAGGAAAAAAAAACGAATATTCGTAATTGCGAATATATTGTGCTATAGTCGCGAATATTCGCGAATTCACGAATATGCGATATTCGCGAGCAACACTATACAGGAGTTTTGTACTCCAGGTCAGACCTGGAGCAGACTTGCGACATTTGTAAGGGGTTTGTACCTTTTTTTTTTCGTGACCATTGCAAAGTGACACTCAAATTTGCTTCTGTAAGGCTGTTTGTAACTTTTTTGCTAACCCACATATGTCACACAAAAAAGGGCTTAGGCGCATGTGCGACTTTTTGTGCAGCCGGAGTAAGTAAAAAAAAATGCTCTAAATACCTTGATAAATGTCCCCCTAGACTATATACCACCCAGTGTAGGCTCTCACCCTTGACAGATTTATGGTATCTCTTGGGAGTACAGTTGGGGTCCAAATGACTACTCTAGCCAGCTGTGACATCAGTGACGTCTCGACTGCAAAGGGAGGTACACTACAAGTACCAGTGGACCCTGCACCTCACCATTGTGCCCTCCCCAGCCACCACACTTGGGCCATTTCCTTAAAAAGTACCTGTCACCAAATAAACTTCTTAAACGTCTAAATTTCTAAACTAACTCAGGCTATGTTCCCTAACTATTCCTTTAAAAAGCTGTGTATCATACCTTTATTCTTGCTCACATAGTGCAGTCTCCCAGCAGGAGAAAGTGGGAGTTTCCCAGCAGGCATGATATCACTGAAGCCTGCTGGGGGACCACATCTGCCCTCACATCGTTGCATTGCTGTGATGAATAGAAGACCTCAGGCTCTGTGCAGCTTTCAGTGAGGCTCTGCAGCTTTCAATGAGGCTCTTTGCAGCTTACAGTGAAGCTTTATGCATGTTTCATTGAGGCTCTTTGCAGCTTTCAGTGAGGCTCTGTGCAGCTGTCAATCAAGCTCAGTGCAGAGAAACACTTCCTGAGTTTGGTCTCCTACCAGACTGGGAGGAGACCAAACTCACTGTATTAATTGTGGCAGGTAACAGAACAGAGCCACCTAATGGCCATTTTTTCTAAACATATTTATGAATGGGAAAGTGTCTGCTAATTACACTATAGGAACACTATATTAAAAGTTTTATTTGGTGAAAGGTACCCTCTAACTCCTTGTTTGCCAGCAATCCACGACTCCTATCACTCTATATGAAAGTAGATGCAACCAACCAGTTTTGGATCCTATCTCCCTGAGGACCCCAAACCAATTTTTACGATGTACACCTTAAGGTGTCAATACACCTTAGACTTAAGTCAACCAAAACAGTCTCCGTCCACAGGTTTGGATCATTGTCTAAGGTGTATGGTGGCCTTCTAACCAAAGAAAAAGGTTGCATGTGTGGTGGCCCAGTACGGGAGTTGTTACCCTGTACCCCTGCTTCAATGTCAGGCAGCCTCCCTGCAGTGTCCCCTACCCCCCCCCCCCCCCCCCCTCTGCATCTGTTCTACTGTAATTGTATATTATCCCCTATGTTATGGATATAAGAATGTTGTATCTTTAAGAAAGGTTAACATGTGATCACCACTTGTCATGTGAGCTGTCATGTGATTGTTACCCAGGAGGTATCAGTGACCAGGTGACTTAAGGGTGACCAATGGGATCCCACCTGAGTCTCCCCCATAAAAGCCCTGGGAGGAGTCTCTTCTCTCTCTTAGTTCCTTAGTCTTTGATGAGGAGCAGTCGAGCCTAAAAGTTTGTCTGGAGTCATAGGAGCCTCAAGTCAAGTCTGCAGCCACAAGTTAAAAGTCAACAAGTAAGCTAAAGTCACAGCTTAGTCTGTCTGCTGTCAGGTCAAGTCAGTCACTGTCATCTATTGTCAAGTCAGCGTGGCCTGCACTAAATTGTCCAAAACCACTGCAAGTCCCAGCAAGCCCTTAAGGTCTCTGAAGTCACTGGTCACCTCCGTGGGCCTGGCTACACTGTATAGACTGTACCATCTGTCATTCAGTAAAGCTACCGTTGTCCGTAACTTTGCGTCGGAGTCATTATTGCCCCCCGAGCCTAGCCCAGGATCCAGCGGTATACCTTCGGGTAGTATTGAGGATAAAACACGCCCTGGCATCACAAATACAAGGGGTTAATGCCATCTGCCCCTAAGGTAATTCCATCTGCCCAGCATCTCACACCCCATACCCCACATGTGTTGGGTTCTTACCATCTGACCCTATTGTTGGGGGAATGTAACCAGGTTTGTCGTCTGTGGCTCATCTTTTTCTATCCCTAGTGCCAAATGTTCATGTTATGGGGAGATCGGAAGAGATATTTGTTGGATGAACAAACTCAGCCGACAGTTATTGAAAATGTATGGACAACTAAAGACCCAAACCCATTCTTGTAGGAACAGTGCAAAATGAATTCATTACCCTTTAAACGTTTTATGTCAGTTCATTAGGATATAGCAAACATTGCAGAATCTTACAATAAAAACTTATATTAAAAAATTACATAACAATAATAAATCGGTGGTCATACAACACACACTGCAAAGGAATGATGAGAATGTCCCGTATGAATAAACAGAATGCACAAAATACAGAAAGTCTCATTCAATATGGTGGCGTACCACATGGGATATGTCAATATGTAAACACATAATATGTATAGGAATGAGACTATGAGGAACAGGAATCGAATACAAAGAAAGGAAGGGCAGGGTAAACAAAGAATGGCAAAAGCAAACAGATACTGGTCATGCACCCTATTCTGGGACAGCTCACCTACCCCGAACGCGTTTTCGCTTGCCGCTTCGTCAGGGGGCGTGACACGCCCCCTGACGAAGCGGCAAGCGAAAACGCGTCCGGGGTAGGTGAGCTGTCCCAGGATAGGGTGCATGACCAGAATCTGTTTGCTTTTTCCATTCTTTGTTTACCCTGCCCTTCCTTTCTTTGTATTCGATTCCTGTTCCTCATAGTCTCATTCCTATTTATATTATGTGTTTACATATTGACATATCCCATGTGGTACGCCACCATTTTGAATGAGACTTTCTGTATTTTGTGCATTCTGTTTATTCATACGGGACATTCTCATCATTCCTTTGCAGTGTGTGTTGTATGACCACCGATTTATTATTGTTATGTAATTTTTTAATATAAGTTTTTATTGTATTTTCAATAAAGTATATGAATTTTTTCCATATTTGGCCTCATTGTTTTTGGTGAGAGTATGTTATAGTGGCCTATGGTACTATTACTTAGTTAGTTTTTTGGCTAACATTGCAGAATCTTAGTAGAGTGCCTCATATATTCCATACAGCCTGGATCAGTCTTCCATGGGGTCAGTACTACAACATGTGCTTCTTATAAATGTCACTTGGAGGTTGGACATCCCTGAGGCTCTTGGGCTGCTGGTTTCCTGGCAGTGAATGGGTTTCTTCAGCCCGTCTTTGTGCCACTTGAGTCACAACAGCGCTTTGTATTCCAAGCCTGCCAACAGAAGCAGTGAATGTCGGGTACTTTTCAATTGCTATGGAAAAATCGAGTTGGCATTTGCCATTCTACAGTGAAGTATAGAGTCACAGAAAATGTCTTCAGCTGGGACGTGCACCGGTTGACTAGAAAGGGGGCTTAAGCCCCTGCCCCTTTGACGTTCTTCCTATAAGTGCCCTGAGCACTTATAACAAGTGGCCTTTTTTTTTTTTTTCAAGTTCAGCCCCTGCCCCCCAAAATGTCTGTGCACGTCCTTGGTCTTCAGAAACCAGGATTAGGATCTTCTCTTTGCTGCTCCCCTGACAGATTGACTCTGCCATACATTACTTTGAATGTGATACTTCCCACCAGGGTTCCGTCCTTATATTTTACTTATTATAGAGTAATGTTCCAGAAGCCTCTACTGCAGAGGCTTTTATCCTTGGCAGAATAACATCCTTCAGAAGTACAAAGCCTTCCATTAGCGTGTTCCTGGTCTACAATATGGAAAGTGCATACGGAATTCTATGCAATATATTGCATCGAATTCCATATGGAAAGAAATGTTAGGCAAAAGTTAAGACCTGAAGTTATGGTACGGAGGTTGTGTACTTTTTACTATATATGTGACTGCTAGGTAAGGTCCAGCCTTTTTCAATCTTTGATATCCGCTTGCCCTGCATAGCTTTTGGGGACAGCATTAATTTATTAACTGAATCCACACAGCAGCCTATATATATCCCTGTATCCAAATCCTAAATTATGGGACATTCTAAGCCCCACCCCTGCTTAAAAACCATTTGAATATTATCATAATAATATTATCTTTTGTAATCCGATAAGCAGGGCAGTCCCAAATTAAAGGAAATCTGTCACCAGTGTCACCTGCACTAACATGTCCTACCAACACGTGGCACTGCAGATGACACTGATGACAATGGTTCTCACTCTGTCCCGTTCCATGGCGGCATCTCCGGTAATCTTCTCTGTTAGCTCCAGCTCCGGGCACTCGGCTTGGGGCACAGGCGGAACTTAGTGACGTCCCTGTTGCTGCTCTCTGCTGGGTCCCGGGTCCTGGGAACAGCAGCTGTGACATCACTAAGCTCCGCCCGTGCCCCAAGCCAAGTGCCCGGAGCTGGGGCAAACGAAGAAGATTACCAGAGATCCCATGCATGGTACGGGACAAGGGAAGTACCGTTCTCATCAGTGTCACCTGCATCTGTCGGTACTGACAGATTAGTGCAGGTGACACTGGTGACAGATTTCCTTTAACTGGGACTTTTGCAAGGTATGTATATGCATGCTATGCTAAACTATTGATTTTAGTCCATAAGTGTACATTGACACAGGCATTAAAGGGGTATTCTGGTGCTAGACATCTTATCCTCTATCCAAAGGATGTCTGATCACAGGGGTCCCACCCGTCTGCGAAACGCCCCCTCCCATAGACATGAATGAAGGGGGCGCGGAGTGACGTCACAAGGGGGCGAGACCGTGACGTCATGATCATGGCCTCTGGCTCCAAGCTTTCGGTAAACAAAATGTCCAGAATGCTGGAGTATCAGGGTACCCCTTGAACGTACTGTGTTAGACAGGGAATACTTGTTAATTTCCGCATTCAAAATAGCATGGTGTCACTGCCCAAAATCCAGATTCCATTGACTTCAATAGGTGCGGGGGTAACGAGCTAAAAAGACGCAGGTGCATTGTGTGCCTGTGTGAATGTACTCTTAAAGGATATCTGTAGTGCACTATGACTGATAAGTTATAGATTGCGGGGGGTCCAAGCGCTGGGGCCCCCCAGGATCTCCCGGATGGGGCCGCAACATTATACTGGAAAGGGGGCGTTCCTTCCCCGCATGACACAGCGGCCGACACGCCCCCTCCATGTACCCCTTTCTACTGGGGACGAAACTGCACTTCCTGCAGACTGCCGCCCAGGAGATCCCGGGGGCCCCAGTGCTCGGACCCCCCGCGATCTATAACTTATCCCCTAAGTTATGTTGCGCTGGATTACTCCTTTAAAGTCTACCTCTAGGTAAACTAGAAAATTCAGTACAGTTAATCCATAGGCTTTATCACATCACAAGTTACCTGACAGCAATTCTGGAAGAAGAGATATGGACTGCTGTTGGAGGCTTCCCATAATGCAATGCTGTCTGAATTGTTATGTTGCCTGTTGGATTGATGTATAGGGAAGCTGCCAGCCACTGGCGATTTTCTTCTGATGAACGAAATAGTGACTTTGCAGGGATCAAAACGATATAGTTCAAAGGCTTTTATTGGAGGTGTTTTTAAGTAAATATATATCAAAAATGATACTTCAATATAGTTCTTTGGTTCCTTTAGCTGGAAAGATGCATTTTCTGACTTTTAAACTGTTCAATGGTCTTTAACTCTGCCAGTAATTTTATCTAAAAGCTTGGCGCTTCACTGGTTTTCTGCTTTTAAATTTAAAGGCCTGAAAATGTAAGGGAAAAATCGATACCTTCTTGAATAGGTTTGGGGGTTAAGAATAAAGAATGGAAGCATAATACTGTATGAAGTATGGATGGACAAAATCTGCTCTACTGGCAATTTTAGTTGGGCGGTTGCTTTAACTACTGGGGAAGTCAGTAGGGGGCTGCTGGGACTACTGAGGAAGTCAAAATGGTAGTTATGACTAGTAGGGAAGTCAGGAGGGTCTGTTGTGACTATTGGGGAAGTTAAAGGGCTGTTTTGACTAATGAAAATGTTAGAGAGCTGCTGTGGATACTGAGCAGTTGTGACTACTGGTGGAGTTGGAGGGCTGCTGTGACTACTGGGGGGAGCTGGAGGTGTGTTGTGACTACTGGGGGAGTTGGAGGGCTGTTGTGACTACTGGTGGAGTTGGAGGGCTGCTGTGACTACTGGGGGAGTTGGATGGCTGTTGTGACTACTGGTGGAGTTGGATGGCTGTTGTGACTACTGGTGGAGTTGGAGGGCTGTTGTGACTACTGTTGGAGTTGGAGGGCTGTTGTGACTACTGGGGGGAGCTGGAGGTGTGTTGTGACTACTGGGGGAGTTGGAGGGCTGTTGTGACTACTGGGGGAGCTGGAGGGCTGTTGTGACTACTGGAGAAATTGGAGGGCTGTTGTGACTACTGGGGGAGTTGGATGGCTGTTGCGACTACTTGGGTAGTTGGAGGGCTGTTTTGACTACTGGTGGAGATGGAGGGCTGTTGTGACTACTGGGGGAGCTGGAGATGTGTTGTGACTACTGGAGGAGTTTGAGGGCTGTTGTGACTATTGGGGGAGCTGGAGGGCTGTTGTGACTACTGGAGAAATTGGATGGTTGTTGTGACTACTGGGGGAGTTGGAGGGCTGTTGTGACTACTGGAGGAATTGGATGGTTGTTGTGACTACTGGGGGAGTTAGAGGGCTGTTGTAACTACTGGAGGAATTGGATGGCTGTTGTGACTACTGGGGGAGTTGGAGGGCTGTTGTGACTACTGGGGGAGTCGGAGGGCTATTGTGACTACTGGGGGAGTTGGAGGGCTGTTGTGACTACTGGGGGAGTTGGAGGGCTGTTGTGACTACTGGGGGAGTTAGAGGGCTGTTGTAACTACTGGAGGAATTGGATGGCTGTTGTGACTACTGGGGGAGTTGGAGGGCTGTTGTGACTACTGGGGGAGTCGGAGGGCTATTGTGACTACTGGGGGAGTTGGAGGGCTGTTGTGACTACTGGGGGAGTTGGAGGGCTGTTGTGACTACTGGGGGAGTTGGAGGGCTGTTGTGACTACTGGGGGAGTTGTAGGGCAGTTATGACTACTGTGAGAAGGTTGCTGAGACTACTGATTTCTGAGAAGGCCAGGATGGGGCAGCTTTGATTTATGAGAAAGCATAAGGCAACATTTTTACAAGCAGATGGGATGGGGACAGTTCTATAACTACAGGGAAAATCTATTCTGACTAGAATGAGTGACATGTAGGGCCAGACCCAAACATCCCATTTTGCAGTCCATTTGGAGGACATGTTTTGTTAATTGTTCTTCATCCGGGTTGTGAAGACCTGACCCTACAGATGTTGTGAGCAGCTCCGAGACCACCATAAGATCCGTCCAGGTCTGATATGAATATAAAGATATACTGCATATACATAGCTGTCAATCATGTTCACATTGACATTTACCGTGATGAGAGAATGATGTTCTGGGTTTGGTATGTACTGGAAATGTTAACTGAACCTATCCTGGGGTAAGGAAAAAAAAAGTATATCCCTTCACAACATGCTATTTATAGTGAGGAGCGCTGCAGGGTTTGCTGTACACCTGCATGGTCACAGATGAAATCCATCACATTTGCCATGTCTGAGGACACTGCAACTCTGAGATAAGCAGATCCCCAGGGGTATTAGGATTATATAGGAAACCTTCATATATGACGGATAATCTGCTGCGCTGAGGGCGATCATCTCGGAGTAATAGTGCAGCGCAGAGCAGAGAGTGACTGTTCTCCTTTACAGGATTGTGGCTCATTATCGATCTGTATACTGCCTTTTGTCAGCAATTTCGCCATCAGGATGGATAACCCGTCAGATCCACAGCCATCCATTTCCACTGTCAGAAACCTTTAAAGGCAGAAGAAATAAAATAAACTATGTGCTATATAGGATGCAGTTTAAATTGTGGGCCATAACAAGGCTTTTCTTATCACAGGGCATGGAAACTGTGTGCCTCCAGCTGTTGCAAAACTACAACTTCCAGCATACTATAGCCCATTGGTCTCCAACCTGCGGACCTCCAGATGTTTCAAAACTACAACTCCGGGCATGCTGGGAGTTGTAGTTTTGCAACATCTGGAGGTCCGCAGGTTGGAGACCACTGCTATAGCCCAATGCTTCTTTCCTGTAACATCCTTCATCAGGGAGAAAGCCAGAACACGCCTTACATTAGTTTTTCCCAACCTATGTGCTTTCACCTCTTGCAAAACTACAACTCCCAGTATGCCCGGATAGCCAACGGCTGTCCTGTCATGGTGGGAGTTGTAGTTTTGCAACAGCTGGAGGGCCACAGTTTGGAGACCACTGCTATTATATATCGCAGAGGATTATTTATTAGACTGGATACAGTTGTAACAAACTGTGTAGTTTAAGATGGAAGTGTTCCTATTCTATCAAACAGAAAAAGAATGTATATAAGTTGAGTAACCTTGTAAATTCATTACATCTTGTACTATCCTTAACCCCTTAAGGACTCAGGGTTTTTCCGTTTTTGCACTTTCGTTTTTTCCTCCTTACCTTTTAAAAATCATAACCCTTTCAATTTTCCACCTAAAAATCCATATTATGGCTTATTTTTTGCGTCGCCAATTCTACTTTGCAGTGACCTTAGTCATTTTACCCAAAAATGCACGGCGAAACGGAAAAAAAAATCATTGTGCGACAAAATCGAAGAAAAAATGCCATTTTGTAACTTTTGGGGGCTTCCGTTTCTACGCAGTGCATATTTTGGTAAAAATTACACCTTATCATTATTCTGTAGGTCCATACGGTTAAAATGATACCCTACTTATATAGGTTTGATTTTGTCGCACTTCTGGGAAAAATCATAACTACATGCAGGAAAATGTATACGTCAATTTATATGTCATCTTCTGACCCCTATAACTTTTTTATTTTTCCATGTATAGGGCGGTATGAGGGCTCATTTTTTGCGCCGTGATCTGAAGTTTTTATCGGTATGATTTGCTTTGATCAGACTTTTTGATCACTTTTTATTCATTTTTTAATGGTATAAAAAGTGACCAAAATACGCTTTTTTGGACTTTGGAATTTTTTTGCGCATACGCCATTGACCGTGCGGTTTAATTAATGATATATTTTTATAGTTTGGACATTTACGCACGCGGCGATACCACATATGTTTAATTTTTTTTTTTTTTACACTGTTTTATTTTTTTTATGGGAAAAGGGGGGTGATTCAAACTTTTATTAGGGAAGGGGTTAAATGACCTTTATTAACACTTTTTTTTTGCAGTGTTATAGGTCCCATAGTCCCACTGCAGGGCTACCTTTGGAGAAACAGTGGAGACTATTCTCTTTACCTTGATGTTATAAGCACTAGGTACACCTGGTATCAGTTTTAAAGTTTCATTGTTGGGACATTTTATTAGCACTAAATAAAAGTTATATTTTAGGGGTAAGCAATAGGGGTTTCTTACCCCGGGATAAGGCCCTGGGGTTTAGTGTGTTCATTAGGTCCTAAGTCACAACGCAACTTTGCCAGCATTGACCTCAGTTCAAGTAGCAGGCGACTGAAACCATCTCGCAACATTTCTGTGACTTGGCTATTTTTTGTAATAATTTAACTATTCCTTTATTTTTATAGTGTCCAAATAGTCCCCATTGGTGTACATAGCTTGTTATCACCCAAATTGTCCCCATCTATCTATCTCACCTATCAGGTATGTTTTAGTATGTGGGAGAAAACCCAGGCAAACCCAGGGAGAACATACAAACTCCTTCGTCCTTGGATTTTGAACCTAGGACCCCAGTGCTGCAAGGAAACAGTGCTAACCACTGAGCCACCAGGCTGCCTGTGGGGGTGATTATACTTCACTAAGCATAGAATGGCTGCCTCAACAACTACACCACCCAGCATGGCCTGCCTGTCCCCATGCTGAAGCTAAAGATCCCGCGGGATTGAAGTATGAGACTTAAAGGGGTACTCCACTGCTCAGCGTTTGGGACAAACTGTTCCGAACGCTGGAGCCGGTGCTGAAAGCTCATGACATCATAGCCCCACCCCCTCATGATGTCACGCTCCGCCCTCTCAATGCAAGTCTATGGGAGGGGGCGTGGCGACTGTCACGCCCCCTCCCATAGGCTTGCATTGAGGGGGTACGGCGTCACATAATGAGGGGGCGGGGCTGTGACGTCATGAGCTCGCGGCGCCGTTTGTCCCAAATGATGAGCATTGGAGTACCCCTTTAAACTGTCAATAAAACCGAGCCACTATAACAGCCCGTACGCAGCTGTGGCAGTGTTCTAGAAGACAGCCTTGTTTTTAAAGGGGTACTCCCGTGGAAACCTTTTTTTTTTTTTAATCAACTGGTGCCAGAAAGTTAAACAGATTTGTAAATCACTTCTATTAAAAAATCTTAATCCTTCCAGTACTTTTTAGGGGCTGTATACTAAAGAGAAATCCAAAAAAGGAATGCATTTCCTCTGATGTCATGACCACAGTGCTCTCTGCTGACCTCTGCTGTCCATTTTAGGAACTGTCCAGAGCTGGAGAAAATCCCCATAGCAAACATATGCTGCTTTGGACAGTTCCTAAAACGGACAGCAGTGGTCAGCAGCAGAGAGCACTGTGGTCATGACATCAGAGGAAATGCATTTCTTATTTGGATTTCTCTTTAGTATACAGCCCCTAAAAAGTACTGGAAGGATTAAGATTTTTTAATAGAAGTGATTTACAAATCTATTTAACTTTCTGGCACTAGTTGATATTAAAAAAAAAAAAAAAAAAAAAAGTTTTCCACGGGAGTACCCCTTGAAAGTCCCTTTAATAGTCCCTCACTGCTGCCAGTAACTTGTTCGGCTTGCCAGTCATCTTCACCTTCTCTTACATAGAAATCCCTTTGG
The DNA here is from genome assembly GCF_029499605.1 of Hyla sarda. Taxonomy (NCBI): domain Eukaryota; kingdom Metazoa; phylum Chordata; class Amphibia; order Anura; family Hylidae; genus Hyla; species Hyla sarda. The sequence goes on along the minus strand of NC_079198.1, from coordinate 105,015,411 downwards.
CTTAAGATGTTGCCAACAGGCAGGCTTATTTACAATCTGTAGAAAACTCAGGGAAATTCAGGTCATTGTGGTGCTACATAAAGGAACCCCACAGAGCGATTAAGAACCCAGACCATGTTTATTTGGGTCAGTATGGACACTGTAGCGTTCTACTTGTCGTGAAGAGTCATTTGTCTTCATGTTGCATAGTGCTTCTGGTCCTATCTCATATTGGTGGAAACCAGTGGTCTGCAACTACCATCTTTTTAGCTGCTGTGAAACTACAACTCCCAGCACATCCTGAAAAATTCCATAGTGGCAGTTACAGTGTGGCGTGCGAGGGTACGGTGTAGGGAAGATGTTGTAACACTGGGGGCATTTGTTATTAACCCCTTCTTGTCGTGACGCCAGGGCGTGGTTCAGCCTTAAAGGGGTACTCCACTGCCCCAGCGTTTGGATCATTTTGTTCCGAATGCTGGGTGCGGGCAGCGTGACGTCACGGCCATGCCCCCTCAATGCAAGTCTATGGGAGGGGGGCGTGGCTGCCACCACGCCCCCTCCCATAGACTTGCATTGAGGGGGTGTGGCGTGACGGCACAAGGGGCGTCACGACCCCCGCAGCCGGGACCCAGCGTTCGGAACAAAATGTTCCGAATCCTGGGCAGTGGAGTACCCCTTTAACCACCCGAAGGTATACCGCTGGTCCTGGGCTAGGCACGGGGGCAATGAAGACACCAACGCCAAGTTATGGACAACGGTAGCTTTACTGAGGGTAGACAGATGACACAGTCTATGCAGTACAGCCAGGGCCCAATGAGGTGACCATTGACACAGGGGGACCTCGCAGTCTTGCTGGGACTTGCAGTAGGTGGAGATACTTTAGTGCAGGCCACGGTGACTATAGAGAAGACTTGACAATTGACATGAAGATGACTTTGAGCTTACTTGAGCCGACTTTGTGGCTGTAGACTTTAGGCTTGAGGCCTCCAATGCTCCGGACACACACACTGAGACGACTGCACTGGACCTCAGCAGGAATAGCAATGTTTTATAGGTAAGCTGTGCAAGATGCCCATAGGTCACTTGGCGGGTCACCTGGTCACTAGTGCCTCCTGGGTAACAATCACATGGTAACAGCTATTAAAAAAACAGTACATTTTATTATACAACTTATTTACATAGGGGATAACACATAAAGGGGGCCCTGGGGACATGGAGAGACTCTGCCTGACAGGGCAGGTGAAGTGCGGGGACACATCATCCCGTACTGGGCCACCACAACAGTTTCACAACAACTGGGAAGCCACATGTTGCAGACCACTGAAGTGATCTCCAAACTGTGGCCCTCCAGGTGGTGTAAAACTACAACTCCCGGCATACATGGACAACCTTTATGGTATCTCATCTGGAAGGTTGACTGAACATACTGGGAGTTGTAGTTTTGCATCATCTGGAGGGCCACAGTTTGGAGACCACTGGTTTAGAGAATGGTATGAAATCCTTTCAATAAAAGTCAGCTAAGATCTAAATGGCATTTTCGCCATCAGTCAAAATCGCGAAATGACAATATTCGCGTTAAAAATGTAAAAATTTGCATTTCGAATATTAGCGTTCAACACGACTGCTGATGCCTGTCAATCACTGAGGAAAGGCAATGGGGGGGGGGGGGCACTTAATATACCAGACTCGTAATCTATGTCCGATGACAGATCCACGATAAGCCTATTCACACGAGGAGGCATCGGTGTAATGTATGTACAGCAATGACGGAGAGCAGGGATAGCATGGACATCCAGCCAGTAGTATTTACGCTATATACCTTCCTTCCAGGAGTTGTTGAAGTATGAAGATGGAGGCAAAGTTAGTTGTTAGATTGGCTTTCTGGTTGTCTGGAAGGCTTCCATGTTATATTATGCTATATTATGACACCACGTGACGCCAGGGTGAGGTTCTTTTGTATAGAAGGCCCTGCCGACAACCGGTCCACAAACTGCAGGATAATAAACGGAATGTCTACAGCAGAATTTATGAGATAACTGGAACTTTTACTGAACTTCTTATGCAACAGTCTTTATAAACATACAGTTTCTCCTGAGGTAACCGGGATGCAGGTTCCTCACAGGCTTTGCTGGGACTAATAGTCTATAGCTTTAAGCAGGCCAGCGTGCTACTAATTATAGGATTTGAGTTGAATAGTAGTCACAAAGAATTTGTAGATAGAGCTTTATAACTCACGGTTTTAGTGGCTGCTGGATCTTTAGGCTTTGGCCTAGTTAAGATGAATTGGGATATGCTGACTGTGCTTGCTTTGGATCCTGGAGATAAGAGAGTGAATTTAGTGACTACAGTCCCTTATATACAAGGGGGTATGGAATAATCCCATTGGCTGCAAAGCCTGTAGGTCCTGAACCCAGAGAACTCTGTGTACATCACATGACCCAGGAAGGTCCTAAATATCTGTACAACCATTATAATATATCATGTGACCTAGGTAGGTCCTATACATTTATATGAGGCCACCAAGGGGCAAGCCCTGCAGGAGAGATAGATACAGTGATCCCTCAACTTACAATGGCCTCAACATACAATAGTTTCAACATACAATGGTCTTTTCTGGACCAACGTAAGTTGAAACCAGACTCAACATACAATGTACGGACAGTCTAGATCTGTGAAACGTGTCAATGGCTGGAAGAACTGACCAATCAGAATGGGCATTCACTGGTAAAACACCTGTATTACTGAAGTGTGTGCACTGACTGATATCTGGTAGCGCCCCCTACAGTACAGGAGGTATTACATGTTCTGTACTCTTTACCTGTGCCAGGGTTAGCTGCCCCTTTGGACACCAGGTAAGGGCGACTCCATGTTACTTTTTTAGGACATTGCCTGTACTGTACAGGACCCCAAAGAAGCTCCTGTCCTCTGCATAGACCAGTGTTTTCCAAGCAGGGTGCCCCCAGCTGTTGCAAAACTACAACTCCCAGCATGCCCGGACAGCCTTTGGCTGTCCGGGCATGCTGGGAGTTGTAGTTTTGCAACAGCTGGAGGCTCCCTGCTTGGGAAACACTGACATAGACAGTGATTTACAGCTCCCAGCAGATATTTCTTACTTTTATATGTAAGGATTTGCTTTATCTCTATTAGTTATCTACTTATTTTTCTTTAATCCTCACTTTTTCCTATTTTTTGGATGACATTTTGGTGCCTTTAGAACCAATTACCAGGTTTCCATAGAGTTCTGGTCTCAACATACGATGGTTTCAACATACAATGGTCGTCCTGGAACCGATTAATATTGTAACTTGAGGGACCACTGTATTAGAGAGATATGAGATAGATAGATAGATACACATGCTTCAGAATTTCCTTTCCCTTGTGCTAACAACATCATTTTTTCTGACGCTGATGGATTCCAGCCTGTGATAAAACCGATAAAGAACATGATCCGTCACATTTATGGAACTTTTGCTTGGAGAATTTTTCCATGTTTCCCTAACCCTCCATTATTCTTGTAAATGCGGCAGTCTAACTGATGGATGAGCCCGGTGCGATGATAGCAATATGTTCGATTATTTGTCCGCTCTTCATCGGCCTTTGTCTGTAGCACCTACTATTGTCATTAGTCTAATCTATTGACTCCGATAGCTCTAGAATGGGAAGACAAGGCGCCGAATTGGATAACAGAATGGGCCATTGGGTTCAGACAGAGCACTATGAAATATGTTCTAATATTTTACAATCACAGAACAGCAGAGATTGATGTTGGTGTCTCATATAGTGACGGATGATAAGCAGGTGTATATATCCGGTGGGGGGGAGGATTGTTATTAGAGATGAGCGAACTTACAGTAAATTTGATTCGTCACGAACTTCTCGGCTCGGCAGTTGATGACTTTTCCTGCATCAATGAGTTCAGCTTTCAGGTGCTCCGGTGGGCTGGAAAAGGTGGATATATTCCTAGGAAAGAGTCTCCTAGGACTGTATCCACCTTTTCCAGCCCACCGGAGCACCGGAAAGCTGAACTAATTTATGCAGGATAAGTCATCAACTGCCAAGCCGAGAAGTTTGTGACAAATCGAATTTACTGTAAGTTCGCTCATCTCTAATTGTTATCACTGAGTATAGGCTTTGTGATGTTTCTTTGTCTGATCAATGTCTAAAAGGGAAATTTGTCATAAAAAGATAGAGATTTCTAACAATTGATATTAGAAATTCACATTAAACAGAAATGGAGTAGAGTTTAGAGTAACAATACAAAGCAAATGTTATAAAAGAAAATAACTAAGTAAGACGTGAAACGGAAAGAGGTTGCGTGAAACTAGAAAAAAAAAACCCTGACCGCACCACTATTCTCTGGTATTGAATGGGGCTGAGCTGCAATACTAGACACAGCCTGTAGACAAGAATGGACACATTTATAACTATCTCTAAATAAGGTCTTCCATAACGAAAACTTCTCACCGGCGCACCTGATTGGTCAGTAACATACATAAAAGAATGGGGGCCCCATAACAAATATTGATATGAGCCTTCTATAATGGAGTCTTATTTTGCCCCCCAGGACAGAAAGGTCTGGAGTTTATTTCCCATTTGCTTTCCGTGAACCTATTGGTCAATACCTCAACCCCCCCCCCCCCTCATCTATTAAAGGGGTAGTCCAGTGGTGAAAAACTTATCCCCTATCCTAAGGATAGGGGATAAGTTTGAGATCGCGGGGGGTCCGACCGCTGGGCAGGGGCAGATGCAGAGTCGAGTCTCAGGAGGGGCACTATTAGAGTATTTTGTGTTGGCGGACAGAAAATAAGATGTTGCTTACGGAACTTACAATATTATTAAATGTATCATACAGTCCTAACCTTGTTTAAGACTCTTAGACCATGTTCACATGTCAGAGTAATTATCAAATATACCAATTGCCACAGAATGGGAAAGTGCTAAAGAAGTTTTTACCATTTAAAACTACAGCTCCCGGTATGACCTAAGTAGTGGTGAGGGGATGCTGGGAGTTGTTGTTTCACCCATCATTACTGCAGAACTTCTTCAGTGACTACAGCTCTGATGGGACACACACAGGAGGATACAGAATGATGTCAGTGACTACAGGTGACGTCTTCTCTATAGTGAGGAGAATACACAATGATATCAGTGACTACAGGTGACGTCTTCTCTATAGTCTTTCCTTATCTAATTCAGATAGTACATACCACCGGGACTTGTTTCAGCTAAATGTTCTCCCTGCCGAACTTGATGCCCAGACGTCTCCTCACTATGTCAGCGGATTCTGATCCTCTATATGAAAACAATAATTAGTATAATACTGTTACGCCGAGCGCTCCGGGTCCCCGCTCCTCCCCGGAGCGCTCGCTACACTCTCCCCGCTGCAGCGCTCCGGTCAGATCCACTGACCCGGGGCGCTGCGATTCCGCTTCCAGCCGGGATGCGATCCGCGATGCGGGTAGCGCCCGCTCGCGATGCGCACCCCGGCTCCCGTACCTGACTCGCTCGCCCTCGGTCCTGTCCCGGCGCGCGCAGCCCCGCTCCCTAGGGCGCGCGCGCGCCGGGTCTTTGCGATTTAAAGGGCCACTGCGCCGCTGATTGGCGCAGTGATCCCAATTAGTGTGTTCACCTGTGCACTTCCCTATATCACCTCACTTCCCCTGCACTCCCTTGCCGGATCTTGTTGCCATCGTGCCAGTGAAAGCGTTCCCTTGTGTGTTCCTAGCCTGTGTTCCAGACCTCCTGCCGTTGCCCCTGACTACGATCCTTGCTGCCTGCCCCGACCTTCTGCTACGTCCGACCTTGCTTCTGTCTACTCCCTTGTACCGCGCCTATCTTCAGCAGCCAGAGAGGTGAGCCGTTGCTAGTGGATACGACCTGGTCACTACCGCCGCAGCAAGACCATCCCGCTTTGCGGCGGGCTCTGGTGAAAACCAGTAGTGACTTAGAACCGATCCACTAGCACGGTCCACGCCAATCCCTCTCTGGCACAGAGGATCCACTACCTGCCAGCCGGCATCGTGACAGTAGATCCGGCCATGGATCCCGCTGAAGTTCCTCTGCCAGTTGTCGCTGACCTTACCACGGTGGTCGCCCAGCAGTCACAACAGATAGCGCAACAAGGCCAACAGCTGTCTCAACTGACCGTTATGCTACAACAGTTACTACCACAGCTTCAGCAGTCATCTCCTCCGCCAGCTCCTGCACCTCCTCCGCAGCGAGTGGCCGCTCCTGGTCTACGCCTATCCTTGCCGGATAAATTTGATGGGGACTCTAAGTTTTGCCGTGGCTTTCTTTCCCAATGTTCCCTGCATCTGGAGATGATGTCGGACCAGTTTCCCACTGAAAGGTCTAAGGTGGCTTTCGTAGTCAGCCTTCTGTCTGGAAAAGCCCTGTCTTGGGCCACACCGCTCTGGGACCGCAATGACCCCGTCACTGCCTCTGTACACTCCTTCTTCTCGGAAATCCGAAGTGTCTTTGAGGAACCTGCCCGAGCCTCTTCTGCTGAGACTGCCCTGTTGAACCTGGTCCAGGGTAATTCTTCCGTTGGCGAGTATGCCGTACAATTCCGTACTCTTGCTTCAGAATTATCCTGGAATAATGAGGCCCTCTGCGCGACCTTTAAAAAAGGCCTATCCAGCAACATTAAAGATGTTCTGGCCGCACGAGAAATTCCTGCTAATCTACATGAACTCATTCACCTAGCCACTCGCATTGACATGCGTTTTTCCGAAAGGCGTCAGGAGCTCCGCCAAGATATGGACTCTGTTCGCACGAGGCGTTTCTTCTCCTCGGCTCCTCTCTCCTCTGGTCCCCTGCAATCCGTTCCTGTGCATCCCGCCGTGGAGGCTATGCAGGTCGACCGGTCTCGCCTGACACCTCAAGAGAGGACACGACGCCGCATGGAGAACCTCTGCCTGTACTGTGCTAGTACCGAACACTTCCTGAGGGATTGTCCTATCCGTCCTCCCCGCCTGGAAAGACGTACGCTGACTCCGCACAAAGGTGAGACAGTCCTTGATGTCTACTCTGCTTCTCCACGTCTTACTGTGCCTGTGCGGATGTCTGCCTCTGCCTTCTCCTTCTCTACTGTGGCCTTCTTGGACTCTGGATCTGCAGGAAATTTTATTTTGGCCTCTCTCGTCAACAGGTTCAACATCCCAGTGACCAGTCTCGCCAGACCCCTTTACATCAATTGTGTAAACAATGAAAGATTGGACTGTACCATACGTTTCCGCACGGAGCCCCTTCTAATGAGCATCGGATCTCATCACGAGAGGATTGAACTTTTGGTCCTCCCCAATTGCACCTCGGAAATTCTCCTTGGACTTCCCTGGCTTCAACTTCATTCCCCAACCCTGGATTGGTCCACTGGGGAGATCAAGAGTTGGGGGCCCTCTTGTTCCAAGGACTGTCTAAAACCGGTTCCCAGTAACCCTTGCCGTGACTCTGTGGTTCCTCCAGTAACCGGTCTCCCTAAGGCCTATATGGACTTCGCGGATGTTTTCTGCAAAAAACAAGCTGAGACTCTACCTCCTCACAGGCCTTATGATTGTCCTATCGACCTCCTCCCGGGCACTACTCCACCCCGGGGCAGAATTTATCCTCTCTCTGCCCCAGAGACTCTTGCCATGTCTGAATACGTCCAGGAAAATTTAAAAAAGGGCTTTATCCGTAAATCCTCCTCTCCTGCCGGAGCCGGATTTTTCTTTGTGTCCAAAAAAGTTGGCTCCCTACGTCCTTGCATTGACTACCGCGGTCTTAATAAAATCACGGTTAAGAACCGCTACCCCCTACCCCTCATCTCTGAACTCTTTGATCGCCTCCAAGGTGCCCACATCTTTACTAAACTGGACTTAAGAGGTGCCTATAACCTCATCCGCATCAGAGAGGGGGATGAGTGGAAAACGGCATTTAACACCAGAGATGGACACTTTGAGTATCTGGTCATGCCCTTTGGCCTGTGCAACGCCCCTGCTGTCTTCCAAGACTTTGTTAATGAAATTTTTCGTGATCTGTTATACTCCTGTGTTGTTGTATATCTGGACGATATCCTAATTTTTTCTGCCAATCTAGAAGAACACCGCCAGCATGTCCGTATGGTTCTTCAGAGACTTCGTGACAATCAACTCTATGCCAAAATTGAGAAATGTCTGTTTGAATGCCAATCTCTTCCTTTTCTAGGATATTTGGTCTCTGGCCAGGGACTACAAATGGATCCAGACAAACTCTCTGCCGTCTTAGATTGGCCACGCCCCTCCGGACTCCGTGCTATCCAACGCTTTTTGGGGTTCGCCAATTATTACAGGCAATTTATTCCACATTTTTCTACCGTTGTGGCTCCTATCGTGGCTTTAACCAAAAAAAATGCCGATCCCAAGTCTTGGCCTCCTCAAGCGGAAGACGCCTTTAAACGACTCAAGTCTGCCTTTTCTTCGGCTCCCGTGCTCTCCAGACCTGACCCTTCCAAACCCTTCCTATTGGAGGTTGATGCCTCCTCAGTGGGAGCTGGAGCTGTTCTTCTACAAAAAAATTCTTCCGGGCATGCTGTCACTTGTGGTTTTTTTTCTAGGACCTTCTCTCCGGCGGAGAGGAACTACTCCATCGGGGATCGAGAGCTTCTAGCCATCAAATTAGCACTTGAGGAATGGAGGCATCTGCTGGAGGGATCAAGATTTCCAGTTATTATTTACACCGACCACAAGAACCTCTCCTACCTCCAGTCTGCCCAACGGCTGAATCCTCGCCAGGCCCGGTGGTCTCTGTTCTTTGCCCGATTTAATTTTGAGATTCACTTTCGGCCTGCCGATAAGAACATTAGGGCCGATGCTCTCTCTCGTTCCTCGGATGCCTCAGAAGTTGAACTCTCTCCGCAACACATCATTCCACCTGACTGCCTGATCTCCACTTCTCCAGCCTCCATCAGGCAAACTCCTCCAGGAAAGACCTTTGTTTCTCCACGCCAACGCCTCGGAATCCTCAAATGGGGTCACTCCTCCCATCTCGCAGGTCATGTGGGCATCAAGAAATCTGTGCAACTCATCTCCCGCTTCTATTGGTGGCCGACTCTGGAGACGGATGTTGTGGACTTTGTGCGAGCCTGCACTATCTGTGCCCGGGATAAGACTCCTCGCCAGAAGCCCGCTGGTCTTCTTCATCCCCTGCCTGTCCCCGAACAGCCTTGGTCTCTGATTGGTATGGATTTTATTACTGATTTACCCCCTTCCCGTGGCAACACTGTTATTTGGGTGGTCGTTGATCGATTCTCCAAAATGGCACATTTCATCCCTCTTCCTGGTCTTCCTTCAGCGCCTCAGTTGGCTAAACAATTTTTTGTACACATTTTTCGTCTTCACGGGTTGCCTACGCAGATCGTCTCGGATAGAGGCGTCCAATTCGTGTCTAAATTCTGGAGGGCTCTCTGTAAACAACTCAAGATTAAATTAAATTTTTCTTCTGCATATCATCCCCAGTCCAATGGACAAGTAGAAAGAATTAACCAGGTCTTGGGTGATTATTTGCGACATTTTGTTTCCTCCCGCCAGGATGACTGGGCAGATCTCCTCCCATGGGCCGAATTCTCGTATAACTTCAGAGTCTCTGAATCTTCCTCCAAATCCCCATTTTTCGTGGTGTACGGCCGTCACCCTCTTCCCCCCCTCCCTACCCCCTTGCCCTCTGGTCTGCCCGCTGTGGATGAAATTTCTCGTGACCTTTCCATCATATGGAGAGAGACCCAAAATTCTCTCTTACAGGCTTCATCACGCATGAAGAAGTTCGCGGATAAGAAAAGAAGAGCCCCTCCCATTTTTTCCCCTGGAGACAAGGTATGGCTCTCCGCTAAATATGTCCGCTTCCGTGTCCCTAGCTACAAGTTGGGACCACGCTATCTTGGTCCTTTCAAAATTTTGTGTCAGATTAATCCTGTCTCTTACAAACTTCTTCTTCCTCCTTCTCTTCGTATCCCTAATGCCTTTCACGTTTCTCTTCTTAAACCACTCATCCTCAACCGTTTTTCTCCCAAATCTGTTCCTCCCACTCCTGTTTCCGGCTCCTCGGACATCTTCTCTGTCAAAGAGATCTTAGCTTCTAAAAAGGTCAGAGGGAAAACTTTTTTTTTAGTGGATTGGGAGGGTTGTGGTCCTGAAGAGAGATCCTGGGAACCTGAGGACAACATCCTAGACAAAAGTCTGCTCCTCAGGTTCTCAGGCTCTAAGAAGAGGGGGAGACCCAAGGGGGGGGGTACTGTTACGCCGAGCGCTCCGGGTCCCCGCTCCTCCCCGGAGCGCTCGCTACACTCTCCCCGCTGCAGCGCTCCGGTCAGATCCACTGACCCGGGGCGCTGCGATTCCGTTTCCAGCCGGGATGCGATCCGCGATGCGGGTAGCGCCCGTTCGCGATGCGCACCCCGGCTCCCGTACCTGACTCGCTCGCCCTCGGTCCTGTCCCGGCGCGCGCGGCCCCGCTCCCTAGGGCGCGCGCGCGCCGGGTCTTTGCGATTTAAAGGGCCACTGCGCCGCTGATTGGCGCAGTGATCCCAATTAGTGTGTTCACCTGTGCACTTCCCTATATCACCTCACTTCCCCTGCACTCCCTTGCCGGATCTTGTTGCCATCGTGCCAGTGAAAGCGTTCCCTTGTGTGTTCCTAGCCTGTGTTCCAGACCTCCTGCCGTTGCCCCTGACTACGATCCTTGCTGCCTGCCCCGACCTTCTGCTACGTCCGACCTTGCTTCTGTCTACTCCCTTGTACCGCGCCTATCTTCAGCAGCCAGAGAGGTGAGCCGTTGCTAGTGGATACGACCTGGTCACTACCGCCGCAGCAAGACCATCCCGCTTTGCGGCGGGCTCTGGTGAAAACCAGTAGTGACTTAGAACCGATCCACTAGCACGGTCCACGCCAATCCCTCTCTGGCACAGAGGATCCACTACCTGCCAGCCGGCATCGTGACAAATACTGCCAAACACTGTATTCTTCGAATATAATACTGGCACATACCTTCTGAATATAATTCTGACACACTGTACCTCCTGAATATACAACACACTGTACCCTCTGAATATAATACCGCCACACACCGTACCCTCTGAATAGAATACTATCACACACCGTACCCTCTGAATATAATACTACCACACACTGCACCATCTAAATATAATACTACCACACACTGTGCCCCCTGAATATAACACTACCACACACTGTGCCCTCTAAATTTAACACTAGCAAACACTGCACTCTCTGAATATAATACTACCACACACTGCACTCTCTGAATATAATACTACCACACCGTGCCCTCTAAATTTAATACTAACACACACTGCACTCTCTGAATAGAATACTACCACACACTGCAATCTCTGAATATAATACTACCACACACTGTGCCCTCTAAATTTAATACTACCACACACTGCACTCTCTGAATAGAATACTACCACACACTGTACCCTCTGTATATAATACTACCAAACACTGCACTCTCTGAATATAATACTACCACACACTGCACTCTCTGAATATAATACTACCACACACTGTGCCCTCTAAATTTAATACTACCACACACTGCACTCTCTGAATAGAATACTACCACACACTGTACCCTCTGTATATAATACTACCACACACTGCACTCTCTGAATATAATACTACCACACACTGTACCCTCTAAATTTAATACTACCACACACTGCACTCTCTGAATATAACTTGCTGTGCAGTGCACCCTCTGAATAAAATACCCAAATGTATTGTGGCCCATAAAAAACATACCACCTCAGAAATTCCTCATAATCTACAATATACTTCTGAAATGCAGAACACTCTGTGCCTTCACATATAGTAATAATGCCCCATCTTGTGCCCCTACATATAATAATTATGACCCATCCTGTTCCCCACACAATAATGCCCTGTGCCCCTAACATATATTGCCCCCTGTGCTGTGCCCTTCACATATAATTCCCCGTTCTTTGCCCCTCACATATAATGCCCCCATCATGCGTCCCTCACATATAATGCCCCCTGTGCTGTGCCCCTCACATATAATGCCCCCCGTGCTGTGCCCCTCACATATAATGTCCCCTGTGCTGTTCCCCTCACATATAATGTCCCCTGTGCTGTTCCCCTCACATATAATGCCCCCTGTGCCCCTCACATATAATGCCCCCCATGCTGTGCCCCTCACATATAATGCTCCTGTCATATGCCCCACACATATAATGCCCCCTGTGCTGTGCCCTTCACATATAATGCCCCCGTTCTTTGCCCCTCACATATAATGCCCCCATCATGCACCCCTCACATATAATGCCCCGTGCTGTGCCCTTCACATATAATGCCCCCGTTCTTTGCCCCTCACATATAATGCCCCCATCATGCGCCCCTCACATATAATGCCCCCTGTCCTGTCCAGTCAGGGGGCATTATATGTGAGGGGCACAGCACAGGGGGCATTATATGTTTGGGGCACATGACAGGAGCATTATATGTGAGGGGCACAGGACAGGGGGCATTATATGTGAGGGGCGCATGATGGCGCATTATATATGAGGGGCGCATGATGGGGGCATTATTTGTGAGGGGCACAGCACAGGGGGCATTATATGTGTGGGGCACAGCACAGGGGGCATTATATGTGATGGGCACAGAACAAGGGGCATTATGTGTGTGGGGCACAGCACAGGCATTATATGTGAGGGGAACAGCACAGGGGGCATTATATGTGTGGGGCACAGCACAGGGGGCATTATATGTGTGGGGCACAGCACAGGGGGCATTATATGTGTGGGGCACAGCACAGGGGGAATTATGTGTGGGGCACAGCACAGGGGGTATTATATCATATAATGCCCCCTGTGCTGTGCCCCACACATATAATACCCCCTGTGCTGTGCCCCACACATATAATGCCCCCTGTGCTGTGCCCCCCACATATATAATTTATATGTGTGGGCACAGCACAGGGGGCATTATATGTGTGGGGCGCAGCACATGGGGCATTATATGTGTGGGGCGCAGCACATGGGGCATTATATGTGTGGGGCACAGCACAGGGGGCATTATATGTGTGGGCACAGCACAGGGGGCATTATATGTGAGGGGCTCAGCACATGGGGCCCCCTGTCATGTGCTCTTAACATATAGTGCCCCCAGTGCTTTGCCCTGCAGCACCTCACATAAAAAATTCCCCTTTCTCTTTCCCCCCCCCCCCTAAGTTTTTAAATCCCCTCCCCCTCCGATAAAGTGCCCTTAACAGTGGCAGATATTCTGTCTCCCAAATCCCCTGGGCCCTGAGCATACTCTTCTTACTTACTGTATGCTGGCCGCGGGGACGGGATTTCCGGGCGCCGGCGCGATGATGTGACATCATCGCGACGGCCTGCAGAGGATCGCGTCCCCGCAGCTCACTCGCTGTGTACTCACAGCGTGTGACTGCCTAGGTTAGTGAATGGTGGAGCGGAAGCTTACAGCTTCGGCTCCGCCATTCTAGGGGGCGGGGGGCAGCAATCTCGGGGGGGGCAATTGCCCCGTTGCCCCCCCCCCCTGGATTCGCCACTGCCGCTGGGGCCCCCTGCGATCTCTCTGTAGAGGGCCCTGGCTCTCCAGCCAGATAGCGGGTGTCGATCCCCGCACGAAGCGGCGGCCGACACGCCCCCTCAATACATCTCAATGGCAGAGCCGGAGATTGCCGAAGGCAGCGCTCCAGCTCTGCCATAGAGTTGTATTGAGGGGGCGTGTCGGCCGCCGCTTCGTGCGGAGGTCGACACGCCCCCTTCCCACGGGCTCTCGGGGCTCCGTACAGGAGATCGCATGGGGCCCCAGCGGTCGGACCCCCCGCGATCTGCAACTTATCCCCTATCCTTAGGATAGGGGATAAGTTGTTCACCACTGAGTCACCACTGGACTACTCCTTTAATGTGCAGACAATGCAATTCCCTGGATAGAGGAGTTCTGCACAATTTCTTACCAAAAGAGAGAGAGGAATAGGATAGACTATGACAGGGCCCCTTCTCCCCAAGGGCCCTAATAGCAGCCGCATGGTCTGTCACTATGGTACATACGCCCTAGAGGAGGGTGAAAGGTGTCTAAATGGTGGGGGTCCGACCACTGGGGACTGGAACGTCGGACAGCTATCAGCCTATCACTGGCCGGAGCGATGTCCCACCCCAGCCAGTGATAGGCTGAGCCCACTGTCATGTAAGAAGCCTATCACTGGCCGGGGCGGGACAACACTTCGGCCAGTGATAGGCTGACGGCTGTCCGACGTTCCAGTCCCCAGCGTAAGGCCGACGTAGGTAAGTTAATGTTTATTTTCTTTATCTTTTGCAACCCTTGTATACTTCAGAGGAAAACATTATTTATTTATTTTTTAAATCAACTGGTGCCAGAAAGTTAAACAGATTTGTAAATTACTTCCATAAAAAAATCTTAATCCTTCCAGTACTTATCAGCTGCTGTATTATCCACAGGAAGTTCTTTTCTTTTTTAATTTCCTTTCTGTCAGGCCACAGTGCTCTCTGCTGACACCTCTGTCCATTTTAGGAACTGTCCAGAGTAGGAGCAAATCCCTATAGCAAACCTCTCCTGCTCTGGACAGTTCCTAAAATGGACAGAGGTGTCAGCAGAGAGCACTATGGTAAGACAGAAAGGAAATTCAAAAAGAAAATAAACTTCCTGTGGATCATAACAGCAGCTGATAAGTACTGGAAGGATTAAGATTTTTTTTTATTTACAAATCTGTTTAAAGGGGTACTCCGGTGACAACCTTTTTTCTTTTAAATCAACTGGAGGCAGAAAGTTAAACATATTTGTAAATTACTTCTATAAAAAAATCTTAATCCTTCCTTTACTTATTAGCTGCTGAATACTACTAGGAAATTCTTTTCTTTTTGGAATGCTCTCTGATGACATCACGAGCACAGTTCTCTCTGCTGACGTTATTATAATAATAATAACGCTTTATTTATTGTTGTCCTTAGTGGGATTTGAACCCAAGTCCCCAGCACTGCAAGGCAGCAGTGCTAACCACTGAGCCACCATTCTGCCTTAGCATACATCTGCTATGCATGGTTGCTAAAATGGAAAGAGATGTCAGCAGAGAGCACTGTGCTCGTGATGTCATCAGTGTTCCCAAAAGAAAGGAATTTCCTCTGTAGCATTCAGCAGCTAATAGGTACTGGAAGGATTAAGATTTTTTAATAGAAGTAATTTACAAATATGTTTAACTTTCTGGCACCAGTTGATTTAAAAAAAATATATTTTTTCCAGTGGAGTACCCCTTTAATGGAGCGGTGGTCATACATGATGCTCTGCCTGTCATATGACGGGCAACTATTACACCCGATGGACACTGTTGGCTTATTTTGGGGATCAATGGCACCCCATTATGGTGGCATCTTGTACTATTCTAGCTGCCAAATGTGCCAAATCCTCAAACAGAGGACACCAGTGTGAACAGAACCCAAGTGGTGAGACCCAAAACTACCCCACTACTACACGGAATGGGTAAAATCCAAGGTTTGCTTTACCCCCTCACCCTAATAATTAATAAAGTGTATTAGAGAGTAATAATAAAGGGCGTGTTCTTGCCCCAGTTGGGAGGGCCCTGTGTATATTTTCACTCATCCATGAAACAGTTAAATTTTCCTTCGCCCCTAATGTTCCTTCCTCACCAATAATGTAAATGAACTGCAAGCGAGCACGAAAACAGCGCGAGCGGGAAAACACGAACAGATACGCAAATGTCTCTTACTCTGACCTTTTCAAGTGGACAAGTGTATAATACGGAATAAACAATGTGATATTTACAAAACGGAAATACCCCCAGAGCGAGCGGGATGATGAATGTCTGCGAGAATGTCTCTTTTTCCATAACGCTGCGGGATCCAAGTTTATTGCTGCACAGTCTAGAATCACTGCAGTTACTACTAGAGATGAGCGAACTTACAGTAAATTCGATTCATCATGAACTTCTCGGCTCGGCAGTTGATGACTTATCCTGCATAAATTAGTTCAGCTTTCCGGTGCTCCGGTGGGCTGGAAAAGGTGGATACAGTCCTAGGAAAGAGTCTCCTAGGAATGTATCCACCTTTTCCAACCCACCGGAGCACCTGAAAGCTGAACTAATTTATGCAGGGTAAGTCATCAACTGCCGAGCCGAGAAGTTCGTGACAAATCGAATTTTCTGTAAGTTCGCTCATCTCTAGTTACTACCTCTGCGTAGCTTAAATCTCTGTTTGCTGTCAGTGCATGGAAACCTTCTTGATTTCTTTCAGAAATGTCAACATCTGTACAATCAAGGCAATACATCAGCAGCACCCTCCTGATAATTTGCCATAAAGCAGTGGTCTCCAAACTGTGGCCCTCCAGCTGTTGCAAAACTACAACTCTCAGCATGCCCGGACAGCCGTTGGCTGTCCGGGCATGCTGGGAGTTGTAGTTTTGCAACAGCTGGAGGGCCACAGTTTGGAGACCACTGTTGTAATGTATCAGTGTAGCTAAAATGTATCAGCCTGTAGCCGTTGTTTAGAATTATTTATTAGAAGAATGTAGCAAACTACCGTATTTTTCGCCGTATAAGACGCACTTTTTCTTCCCCAAAACTGGGGGGAAAAAGTCGGTGCGTCTTATACGGCGAATACACCCCTATCGCGGCGGTCCCTGCGGCCATCAACGGCCGGGACCCGCGGCTAATACAGGATATCACCGACTGCGGTGATGCCCTGTATTAACCCTTCAGACGCTGCGATCAAAGCTGACCGCCGCATCTGAAGGGAAGGTGACACCAACCCGGCTGTTCAGTCGGGCTGTTCGGGACCGCCGCGATTTCACAGCGGCAGTCCCGAACAGCCCGACTGAACAGCCGGGTTAGTGCTTACAGGACACCGGGAGGGACCTTACCTGCCTCCTCGGTGTCTTCTCCGTTCAGGGATCCCCTGTATGGCCGGCGCTCTCCATCCTCGTCGTCGCCAACGGCTGTCCGGGCATGCTGGGAGCTGTAGTTTTGCAACATCTGGAGGTCCACAGGTTGAAGACCACTATTGGGTTCAAAATCTTTATTTTTTTTAGATTTTGCACCTATAAATTGGGTGCTTCTTATACGCCGGTGCGTCCTATAGGGCGAAAAATACGGTATATAGTTTTAGATGTGAGTGTTCCTATTTTATCAAATGGAAAATACATTTTTAACCTTGTTAAACACCATGTAAATAAATTACATCTTGTACTATCCTTAAAGAGTACCTGTCATGATCTTGTTACATTTTATAATCCTCCCAGTTCACTGCCCCCATCATGATAAACCACCCCCTGGCTTTATTTTTATTATTTTTAAGTTCTCCACCTTTTCCAGCCCACCGGAGCACCTGAAAGCTGAACTAATTTATGCAGGATAAGTCATCAACTGCCAAGCTGAGAAGTTCGCGATGAATCGAATTTACTGTAAATTTGCTCATCTCTACTGCTGACCCACAAGCTATATCAGGGCATGCTGGGAGTTGTAGTTAGTAACTAAACTAAGTAGCTAAAAAATAATAATAATAATAATAATAATAATAAAAAGTGACCAAAAAGTCACATCTAAACAAAAATGGTCCTGTTAAAAACTACAGATCGGGGTGGAAAAAATGAGCCCTCATACAGTCCCATATAATGAAAAATAACAAAAGTTATAGGGGTCAGAATAGGAGAAAATGTCCCCCCGCATATGTGTATCCTGTGATGTTACGCATATATAATTATGCAATTATGCAAATTATGCAAAAAATTTTTGCAAGAAAGGTGGCAACCCTAGAGCCAAGATACCATGCACGAAATGTGAGATCTCTAGCTAAGCCAGGCCAGAGCATCCCTGCGCATGTGCCACTTACTATATCAGGAATCGGTGAGCACATTAGAGATTGGGGTGACCTGATGATAGGTCTCTCTCTGTCTCTTTACTAAATCCAGGTGCAACAGAGGTCATCAATTTTGTATAGACAATGCAGTGCAGGTAGTAGATGACAAGAGAAATAAGGCTGAGGTGTAAAGTAGGTCGCTTCTCGGCCTTTTTTCTAAGATCAAGTGTAGTATCTGTTCTTATCAGTGGTTTAGTCTCTGCCATTGATGTAGGATGGAAGCTGCATGGAGGAGCAGGTGAACCGGGGCTTTCCTAGTGCCAGAGGACCAGCTCAACGGCTGCCCTGATGTGACCAGTTTCCTCAGGGTCTCGCCATGAGGTGGGGGGGGGGGGGGTGTAGAGCCGAGGTGAAAGGATCTGCTACTCCTCACTATATGCCCCTGGCATAAGTGCCCTGGTTCCACCTTGGTTTGCTTAACCTTCCCTGGTGCCAGGAGAGAAGCACCTATGGTCTATGCATATGGACCATCGGTGCCATGACAGCCCGCAGAGGTTCACCCCTCCCCACCCCTGGCTCTGGGTTGAATCAGAGGTCAGCGTGGGGTGTGGGGTAAATATTTTCATATCACCCCCATAGGATTGGTCCCCAGAAGCCAGGGGAGGGGAATGTGGGTCTCACACTATTGCAAGATGTGCTGGTGCTGTTAGTGCCCCCTCAGACTCAGGAGTCACTCGTGTTATACTGGGTTGAAGCTTCGTGCCCGCAGTTTCCTGCGGTAGGCATATGGGTTAAGTTTTACAATAACATTTTATAATAATAAATCTGTGGCCTTTACAACCCCACAAGTTGTCATGCAATTTTATTCGGGGGGAGAAGGTCAGGCCACAGTAAGGTTTTATTTAGAAGGTTGATGCAGATAGGTTGTCAAGTGTCTCCCTCATAGGAAAAGATGACAGACAAGTAGGTATGAAGAAAACACTCTGACTTTATTATTATCAAGTATTAGTATAGAAAAGTGAAGGGCGTACCTACCAATTTTGGGGAGTAAATGGTTAGTACAATAATTGCAGTTTTAGCCAATCACAGAAAGTTTCAATTCTTCAGCAATTGACGTCAGCTACAGGAAACAAAATGTATTAAGAACAGGACCATGAAAGAAACTGGGAATTTAGAAAAAGAGAGAAGAAAGAAAAATAAAATAATAATGAAGGAGAGTTCTCTCCCAACCTTTCAGAGAGCACTTACCTCGGGTCTTAAAATAAAAAAAATAAAAAAAGTAAAGTAGGCCCCCAGTCGTCATTCATAGAGTAACATTAAGGGCCCACAGACTTCAGGACCCACATTCTGCCCTCTGCTGTCACAGGTTCTTTGGGTTTATGTGTAATTATTAATCCATAGATATAATAAAGGTAATGCATTCAGTTCCCATGTAAGTCAATTATTAAGAGAAGTACATTTCTGGCGCGCCATGCTGCATACATAGATGTGTAACCCCCGTCACAGATGAGTGCGCAGCAGACAATGAACCGGTTACAGGTCACACCTCACACCGGCCTGCCAGACTGACGCAGGTCTCTTCAGGACAAGCTGTTTTTAATCTCTGGCAGGATGTGTCTGTTTTTGCCCGGGTTCCTGGGTGGGTCGGCTTTTTAGGCACACTTTTGGCAAGGAATGTGTTTGCTCTTGTTCTATTTTTTAACCCTGTGAACTCCGGAGATGAAGGTCCGTCCCTGTGTCTGCTGCGGAAACCATCACAGAGCATAAATCTGAACCTTGTAGAGGCTATTTCCCCATAAATATAAACCCTAGTAAAGGAATGTCATAGCAGGCTCCTAGGCCTCACTGCAAACTCTGTAACAGGCCTCCCATCTACCATGTGCTATTTATACAAATGGAGCCTTCTTATGTGGCAGAGGATATTTTGATCCACCCTTAGGCACTAAATTACAATTTCTTTCACTGCCCCCAACACCCCCCACCTCTAGATGTAAACATGCCTAAAGTCTTCCTTTTTAAAGGTGTACTCCACCTCTAGACGTCTTATCCCCTATCCAAAGTATAGGGGATAAGATGTCTGATTTTTGGGGTCCGGCTGCTGGGACCCATCCCTGTACGCCCCTACCCCCTGTGCAATCTATGGCCCAGCTGTGGTCATCATGCCCCCCTCCACTAAAGGAGTACTCTGGTGCAGACTACTGCTCCGTCCTGCCCAGGCTGCAAAAAAAATGAAAATAAACCATCAGTCACCTTCCTGGGTTCCCGCGGAGCGTCACTACAGCTGATCGGTCCTCCAGTCCATCTCCTTCATACTTCCGTGTGAACGAAGTGTCACATGGCGATCAGCCTATTATGGACTGAAGCAGAACATTGCGGCGGCCAGCGATAGGCTGAACGCCATGTGAAGCTTCGTTCACATGGAAGTATGAAGAAGATGAACCGGAGGACCGATCAGCTGTAGTGGGGATCCGCAGGAACCCAGGAAGGTGACTGATGGTTTATTTTAATTTTTTTTGCAGCCCGGGCAGGACGAAGCAGGAGTAGTCTACACCAAAGATGAGCGAACTTACAGTAAATTCGATTCGTCACGAACTTCTCGGCTCGGCAGTTGATGACTTATCCTGCATAAATTAGTTCAGCCTTCAGGTGCTCCGGTGGGCTGGAAAAGGTGGATACATTCCTAGGAAAGAGTCTCCTAGGACTGTATCCACCTTTTCCAGCCCACCAGAGCACCTGAAAGCTGAACTAATTTATGCAGGAAAATTCATCAACTGCCGAGCCGAGAAGTTCGTGACGAATCGAATTTACTGTAAGTTCGCTCATCTCTAGTCTGCACCAGAGTACTCCTTTAATTTCAATGGGAGAAATATGAAGGTGACACAACACCTTTGGTCGCTCGTAATCCGGCACGGAGAGGAGTTCACTCCATGCATGCGGATCACTAGGGTGCTGAAGATCCTTTAGATAGAGGATTAGAAGTCTAGGTGAGGAGTAACCCTTTAAAGGGGTATTCCAGGAATCAAAAAACAGGCCTTTTTTTATTTTTTTTTCAAAGACCTCTTCCTGTTTGTCTCCAGGTTCTGCAGCTCAGTTCCATTGAAGTAAATGGAGCCAAGTTGTAATACCACACCCAAAGTGCAGACAAGGAGGGAGATGTATTTGAAAGAAAAGAAAAAAAGGCCTGTTTTTTTATTCCTGGAATACCCCTTTAAGGGAAGTTAGTAAAATTGTAATTCAGTCTTTTTTTTTTGTAACAATTGTGTGGGTGGCAACCAATATGGCCCCATTACAGCTTCCAGGGAGAATAGGGCCTGTATATGGAGCTACTCCAACTCAATCCATACAAATGAATGGGGCTGAGCTACAGCAACATTGACAGTGTTGGCACTGGTGATCCTGTGTATGCTGCCGCCTCAGCGTTCTGCTTCCTGCAACATACATTTTTTGTCTTCCTGTGAATTTAAATGATAAAAGTAAGAAAACTTTGCAAATAATCTAAATAGAAGAGTATATATAACAGTTTTGTGTATACAGCTTTTCTGCTCATCTATATGTCTCTATGCTTATAGATTACAAAGAAATCTTGAGGGGGGGGTTGAATAATCATCATCTGTGTAAATCAAGTTATTTTTACCCCTGTTTGCCTGGGCAAGTCTATGGGAGGGGGCGTGCGAGGGCATGGCCGACCCCCACAGCGCGCAGCCAGCGTTCGGAACTAAATGTCAATGACTAAAGGCCAGTGGAGTACCCCTTTAAAAGAGTCTGTATGATTTGCGCAACAATTTTATGCCTTTTCACCAATTGCGATGTTTTAACCCCCCCCCCAAAAAAGAAGGGTACAACCAATAATAAATCCCCCCCGCGTGTCCTGCATTCTCTTTCCTATTTTATCTTACTTATCTCTTGCATAGTTGATAGTTGATAGGAAAGCCAACATGCAGGTATAGAGAAAGCCTATAGTGGAGTGTTTTCCAACCATTGTGCCTCCAGCTGTTGCACGACTACAACTCCCAGCATGCCCGGACAGCCTTCGGCTGTCCGGGCATGCTGGAAGTTGTAGTTGTGCAACAGCTGGAGGCACATTGGCTGGAAAACACTAGGGGTGTCCTGACTTTCTCCCTGATGAAGGATGTTACAGGAAAGTAGCATCGGTGTGTAGGATTTGCTTTTGAATTAAAGGGGTACTCCCGTGGAAAACTTTTTTTTTAAATCAATAGGTGGCAGAAAGTTAAACAGATTTGTAAATGACTTCTATCAAAAAAATATTAACCCTTCCAGTACTTTTTAGGGGCTGTATACTACAGAGGAAATACTTTTTTTTTCAGATTTCTCTTCTGTCACGACCACAGTGCTCTCTGCTGACCTCTGTTGTCCATTTTAGGAACTGTCCAGAGCAGGAGAAAATCCCCATAGCAAACATATGCTGCTCCGGACAGTTGCTAAAATGGACAGCAGAGGTCAGCAGAGAGCACTGTGGTCGTGACAGAAGAGAAATCCAAAAAGAAAAGCATTTCCTCTGTAGTATACAGCCCCTAAAAAGTACTGGAAGGGTTAAGATTTTTTAAATAGAAGTAATTTACAAATCTGTTTAACTTTCTGGCACCAATTGATTTAAAATAAAAAAAGTTTTCCACGGGAGTACCCCTTTAAGGGCAGATAAGACACCATTAAAAGTGACCGACACCCGCTTCCTATGCTGGAAGTTGCGGTACTGCAACAGCTGGAGGCACATTGGTCGAGAAACACTGCTTTAGAGGAACCAGCACAGTATATAGTGTAGGTTAATATTTGCTGATGGACTATGGCAGGTTTACAGACAATATATTGATTGGCGTTTACAATAAGAGAGGACTTTGTTCATGTTTAAGAAGACTGCCCCTCCCCACCGTACTTCGAGGTGGATGTGTAATGGAGTATTGAGTTTTTTTGGGTTAAAGGGCAGAAATGTTCAGGTTTACATGACATTTTATGAGGTATGGAATTACTGAGGGATGAGGTAAGAGGCGGAGCTTGAGATTTATGTCTCCAATGATGTCTGTCAAAAGACGTGCGAGATTGGGGATTTATTGGCTAGAATAGGTAGAGAACTCATGTACTGGATATAATAGACTGTGAGTACGCAGGGTCTGCTGGTACCTTCTCTGAATGTATGAGTCTCTGTAAGAAATACGAAGGTTGGCTGTACACATTGGATCAATGTCGGCTGAAGCCACCAATATCTGTGGGACCAACCAACCATATAATGTGTAACGGAGCCTCCCAACTCTCCCCCAATGACAGATATTGGGGAAGACAAGAATAGTGCAGTTGGATTTCAGCATACCCCAACTACAGTGCTCCCTCAAGTTACAATATTAATCGGTTCCAGGACGACCATTGTATGTTGAAACTAGAGATGAGCGAACTTACAGTAAATTCGATTCGTCACGAACTTCTCGGCTCGGCACGGTTTTAGGTCCGGTTGTAAAAGCGCATACGGCGCAAAAATGAGCCGACCGGACCGAACGTTTCACTCCGGTCGGCTCATTGAAGTGAATGGCATACGGGAGCGCATACGGTTACATACGGGAGCGCGAGCTTTTAGCTCCCCCCTGCCGTATGCGCTCCCGTATGGGACAAAACGTAGTGTGAACCCAGCCTTATACAGGGGTTTTACCAGTATAATGTCCATTCTGATTGGTCCGTTCTTTCAGTCATTGAAGTTTACCAGATCTGGACTGTCTGTACATTGTATGTTGAGTCTGGTTTCAAATTACAATGGTCCAGAAAAGACCACTGTATGTTGAAACTATTGTATGTTGAGGGATCACTGTATATGGAGTAGACTGGTTGTAGTTTATTTTACTTTCCCATTCAGAACACATACCTGCTTGACCGAGCCAAGGAGGGAAGACGGGAGAGATACCTATCGCTAAACGTTCTATCTATGTGTATCACCGAAAAGGTCCTCCTGTCGGTCAGGCCCTAACATGATAAAGGGCCAAGTCCCAACAGGGCTTTTGAGGTCCAGCAGTCTCTGCAATGCAGTCATGGGCACATCCACTTCTTCCTTATAGCCGGATAGTGGGTCCTCAGTAAGATTTGTTCTTAAGATGGTGGATTCAAGGTCCAATCTAGGACACAACTACAAACTTTACCGGTCACACATGGGATTGGACTTAGCAGTTGGTCCAAGGACATCTTCAATCCCATGCCGTAAGCAAATGGCGTCCCAGTGTTGTCTTACTGACAACTTTTAAGACATTTAGGGGGAGATTTATCAAAACATGTGCAGAGTTAAAGTTGACCAGTTGCTCATAGCAACCAATCAGATCGCTTCTTTCATTTTTCACAATGAAAGAAGCAAGCCGATTGGTTGCTGTGGTCAACTTTAAACTTGTGCCAGAAAGTTAAATAGATTTGTAAATGACTTCTATTAAAAAAAATCATTACCCTTTCAGTACTTTTTAGCAGCTGTATGCTACGGAGGAAATTCTTTTCTTTTTTTAATTTCTTATTTTGTCTTTTCCACAGTGCTCTCTGCTGACACCTGATGTCCATATCAGGAACTGTCCAGAGCAGGAGAAAATCCACATTGCAAACCTATGCTGCTCTGGACAGTTCCTGACATGGACAGAGGTGTCAGCAGAGAGCACTGTGGACAAGACAAAAAAAGAAATTCAAAAAGAAAATAATTTATTTTCTGTAGCATACAGCTGCTAAAAAGTACTGGAAGGGTAAAGCTTTTTTAATTGAAATCATTTACAAATCTGTTTAACTTTCTGGCACCAGTTGATTTAAAAAAAAAAAATGTTTTCCACCGGAGTACCCCTTTAACTCTGCACAGTGTTTCAGGTGTTCCAGTATTTACAGACTTAGCTATGGATTTCGGATAGGAGTGTAGGCCTCAAAGTTGGAGAAGTCTAAACCAGTGGTCTCAAACTGTGTCCCTCTAGGTGTTGCAAAACGGCCAACAGCTGTCCGGGCATGCTGGAAATTGAAATTTTGCAACATCTGGAGGGCCACAG
Organism: Hyla sarda; assembly: GCF_029499605.1. Classification (NCBI taxonomy): domain Eukaryota; kingdom Metazoa; phylum Chordata; class Amphibia; order Anura; family Hylidae; genus Hyla; species Hyla sarda. The sequence continues at coordinate 104,990,583 of NC_079198.1, read as the reverse complement.
TTTGAGACCACTTGTAAATTCTTAAAGGGGTACTCCGGTGGAAAACTATTTTTTTTATATATATATTAACTGATGCCAGAAACAGATATGTAAATTACTTCTATTAAATCTTCATCCTTCCAGTACTTATCAGCTGCTGTATACTTCAGAGGAAGTCGTATACTTATTTTCTGTCTGACCACAGTGCTCTCTGCTGACACCTCTGTCCATGAACTGTCCAGAGCAGGAAAAAAATCCCCATAGCAAACCTCTCCTGCTCCAGACAGTTCCTGACATGGACAGAGGTGTCAACAGAGAGCACTGTGGTCAGACAGAAAAGAACTACACAACTTCCTCTGTAGTATACAGCAGCTGATAAGTACTGGAAGGATTAATAGAAGTAATTAAAAAATCTGTGTAATTTTCTGCCACCAGTTGATTAAAAAAATTAATAAATAAATAAAATTCTTCTGGAATACCCCTTTAATATCTTCTGCAGACAGAGACGTAACTTGTAGCTGATGGGCACCAATGCATATGGTAAGAGGGCTATCACCTACAATGTGCCATTTACAGTCATGGCCATAAATGTTGGCACCCTTGAAATTTTTCTAGAAAATGAAGTTTTTCTCTCAGAAAAGGATTGCAGTAACACGTGTTTTGCTATACACATGTTTATTCCCTTTGTGTGTATTGGAATTAAACCAAAAAAGGGAGGAAAAAAAGCTAATTGGACATAATATCACACCAAACTCTATTAATGGGCTGGACGAAATTATTGACACTCTTTCAAAATTGGGGAAAAATAAGATTATTTCAAGCATGTGATGCTCCTTTAAACTCACCTGGGGAAAGTAACAGGTGTGGGCAATATAAAAATCACACCTGAAAGCAGATAAAAAGGAGAGAAGTTCACTTAGTCTTTGCATTGTGTGTCTGTGTGTGCCTCACTAAGCATGGACAACATAAATAGGACAAGAGAACTGTCTGAGGACTTAAGAACCAAAATTGTGGAAAAATATCAACAATCTCACGGTTACAAGTCCATCTCCAGAGATCTAGATTTGCCTTTGTCCACAGTGCGCAACATTATCAAGAAGTTTGCAACCCATGGCACTGTAGCTAATCTCCCTGGGAGTGGACGGAAGAGAAAAATTGATGATAGGTGTCAACGCAGAATAGTCCAGATGGTGGATAAGCAGCCCCAAACAAGTTCCAAAGATATTCAAGCTTTCCTGCAGGCTCAGAGAGCATCAGTGTCAGCACGAACTATCCATCGACATTTAAATGAAATGAAACGCTATGGCAGGAGACCCAGGAGGACCCCACTGCTGACACAGAGATATAAAAAAAAGCAAGACTACATTTTGCCAAAATGAACTTGAGTAAGCCAAAATCCTTCTGGAAAAAACGTCTTGTGGAGAGAGGAGACCAAGATAGAGCTCTTTGGTAAAACACATCATTCTACTGTTTACCGAAGACGGAATGAGGTCTACAAAGAAAAGGACACAGTACTTACAGTGAAATATGGTGAAGGTTCAATGTGTTTGCGTCCGAGACCTTGGGTCTTCCAGCAGGACAATGACCCCAAACATATGTCAAAATGCCCCCAGAAATGGATGGCAACAAAGCGCTGGAGAGTTCTGAAGTGGCAGCAATGAGTCCAGATCTAAATACCATTGAATACCTGTGGAGAGATCTTAAAATTTCTGTTGGAAATAGGCGCCCCTCCAATAAGAGAGACCTGGAGCAGTTTGCAAAGGAAGAGTCGTCCAACATTCCGGCTGAGAGGTGTAAGAAGCTTATTGATGGTTATAGGAAGAGACTTATTTCAGTTAATATTTGGTTGCACACCCTTGGAAAAAAATAAGTTAAGGGTGCCAATAATTTTGTCCAGCCCATTTTTGGAGTTTGGTGACATTATGTCCAATTTGCTTTTTTTCCTCCCTTTTTTGGTTTAGTTCCAATAGACACAAAGGGAATAAACATGTGTATATCAAAACATGTGTTACTGCAATCCTTTTCTGTGAGAAATACTTCATTTTCTTGAAAAATTTCAGGGGCGCCAATATTTACGGCCATGACTGTATACAAAAATGAACACTGATAGGACCACCACTAAGTGACTAAAGTTTGGTGACCCAACTAAGCTGGTGCTGGAGGTGCAAACTTTTGGAAGAGGTGAATATAATCCAAACAATAGAACAAAAGAAGAATGCACTCACCGTCCAGATACAATCTTTATTCCATTAGTGTATCATAAAGCTGACAGGCAGGTGAGGCAGGTATGGTGGGGGCATAACCGGAACAGACTGTTTCGTGCCATTGACGCACTTCCTCTAGCCGGTGCCATTTATGATACTGGTGTCATCTTATGTTGCACAGGTGTCTTTTGGGATCCCTCAAGCATCAGGTGTCACCCTGCACTTCTTGTATCTATGGCCCTAGTTGCAGGCCTGACTATGTAATGTATTAACCAAAAAAAAAGTAAATCAGCATAGATAGCGAGCATACATTCCATCGTGCACATATTCAGTACTAAAAGTTTTCTTCTGTATCTAAATAATGTTTTTTTGTGTTTTTTTGTAGATCGTTCCAGCTTCGTCCCAGATTCAGAAGGTGACCTTTACTTCCTGCTGGACAGCTCGGGAAGCGTCACCTACGATGAGTTTTCCAAAGTCAAACAATTCATTGGGGATCTTCTCCAACCTTTTAAGTTTGGTCCACAGGACGTTCAGGCCAGCGTCGTCCAGATCAGCACTAATCCTACGCTGGAATTTCCCTTGAACCAATACAGTTCCAGTAAGGATGTCCAAAAAGCCATTCAGCAAATAAGGCAACGTATGGGCGATACAAATACAGGCAAAGCTATTGATTATGTCAAGAAAAATCTCTATGCAGAAGACTTTGGCTCTAGGGGTGATGTCCCGAAAGTTCTGGTTTGGATGACGGATGGATTGTCCACTGATGACATCTCTGGGCCTATGAAGCTTCTCAAGGACAAGGGCGTTTCAGTATTTATTATTTCCACAACGGGTCGAGGAAATTTCCAGGATTTATCTGCGGCAGCCAGTGATCCCAATGAGAAATATTTAAAGTTTGTCGATAAGGATGATCTGGGGATCATTACAAAGGAGCTGCGGGACTCAATCATTGGTACGTGGAGCCACCTCACATACAAAGTCAACCTTAGTCAATGGTGGCGACAACAAAGAGGGACCAAATTATTCTTAAGTCACCACCTTAAAATTTGGGATAGTGAATAAGTTACTTCTAATCCTTAGAAATACTTGATATATACAGTATATATAGCTTTGGGGGTTACAGTTGACGCATCAGCTGCTCTTGGTCCACTGATGTCCTGGCAGTCCATTGCTTGCGACCATCTTGAATCTCAGGGCTCTTTTACATGGCCTGACCCCGCACAGTAAATGAGCACCAATCTCATAGATCGGAACCCCATTTCTAAACCTTTTCATAGCTTGAGTGTTGGGCAAGGAGGGTAAAATGACCCAGTCAATCTACAAACGAGCTGAATGCTGTCCCAATTACACAGAATCTACACAGGGTCTTCAGTATAAAGTGTATAGAAGTGTAGTATTCTTAATATATCGCTTTATGCATGTTGGTATAATTTTAGCACTGGATAGATATGCCGGTAGTTATTTGCGTGACTCTACTACTTGAGCCCTGTACAGAAATGATTTTTGCAGAATATTGTGCTGCAGTATTGTTGTTTAAGCAATTTTATGGAGGTGTTTTTGGCTGATTCTTAGCACTGATATTTAGGTACTATTTCATAGGTGCTGTTTATTATGGTCATTTGTATACCCTATGACAGTACACTATATGAGGGGGCGGGGTACAATACAAGGCACTATCCACATACAGTCAGCCCTGGATATATCCCCTTTACACTGTCTGATCCCGTCCCAATTGCCAACATTCAGCAAAATTAGGGCCCTGTGCAGTCAGATTGGACTTTACTGCAGTGAAAACATAATTGCTTTCTTATGGAATCACGGATAAGAATTAGGCCCAATCCTTAGGGTATGTTCACACGCCGCAATGTCTGCCCGGAAAACATTCCACCCGAAAGTTCCCCCGTGTGCATGGTGCAGCATAATCCTTTTGAAAATAATGAGAGTCTGTTGCAAAAAAATTTCCAAACAGAATTTTTCTGCCGTATCCTGCTTGGAAATTCTGCTACAGAAAATATGTGCCGAAGTTTGGATTTATTGTGGCTTTTATACTGTGTTGAGTGATTTGCTCATAACAACCAATCACAGCTTTCATTTTACCAGAGATTGACAAGATATTAAAGCTGAGCAGTGATTGGTAACTATGGGCAGATCTCTCCAGTGTTTTTCACAGACAGATAATAAATCTGGGCCATTGTGCTTGAAGGGAATCTATTACCAGGTTAGGGCTTCCTCATCTGCTGATATGAGCGAATAGGGGACATTACAATTATTATCATGGTACTTTTATTATCTGTCGTTCTCCCCAATCGACCATTAATCAGTAAAACTAATTTTTTATAAATTTGCAAATTGGTGTGTTGTTGCACTAGGGGTATTACTATACACCTGTGTACGCCAATGTGCCAGCTCCTGTAAGAACACCTCGGAATGAACATAGGCGTCCCCAGTGCCCTTTGTTTGGAGTCAGGAAGGTAGGTAGCCAGGTAGGTAGCTAGCTAGGGAAGTAAATAGGTAGGTAGGTAGCCAGGTAGGTAAGTAGGTGGCTATGTAGGTAGGTAGATAGCTATGTAGGTAGCCAGGGAGTTAGCTAAGTAGGTAGCCAAATAAATAGGAAGGTAGTTATATAGGAAGTCAGGTGGATATAGGTAGATATATAGGTAGGTAGGTAGCTATGTAAGTAGCCAGATAGTTAGCTATGTAGGCATGAAGCCAAGTAGGTAGCCAGGAAGCTAGCCAGGCAGGTAGGTAACTATGTAGGTAGCCAGGTAGGTAAGTAGGTAGGTAGGTAGATATATAGGTAGGCATGTAACTATGTAGGTAAGTAAGTAGTGGAGTAGCCAAGTAAGTAACCATGAAGGTATCTGTATGTGCTTGTGCATACAACTGAAGGCAGCACTCGCTTGTCCGGGGATCAGAGACAAGTGTCCTGGATCTCCATTAGCAAGCGTGCATCTATGCTGGATGGGCCACCCCTCTGCCTTGGGCTATCCGGCAGTGGCGGACCTACCCTTTGGTGGCCTGTGCCCCCAACCCAATTTGTGTGCCCGCGGCAGGTGTCGGATTCCCCAAAGTGTAGTAATACCACTGCGCATGAATACTCCACAGTGTTTTACAAGGCCTTCACTCACGGCTGCAAGCGCGAGACTTCATTGCAGCCGATAGATTCCCTTGTAAAAACATCCATGGACTAACTGCAGATTTTGACTTCCCCATTGATGTTAGTGGGAAAATTCACAATAAATCCATAGCAAATCTGCAACATAAATTGATCAGCGGCACCATCAGTGTAAGGTGTTGGCCCATTTACAGCTGTATGTGTATGGCCTTAGTTTTGTGGGGTCGGGTTATGTTTTTACTATGATTTTTCCTCCTTATCTATTTCTATGTTTAAGAGCCTCAGAGGTGTCAGATCTTAACTACGCAGCAATTTTATCTTTAGAACCGGCGCACAGACACGCCTGTGGTTACCTGATACCTGATATTTATAACATTGCCTTACGGTGAGACGTCATGATCCAGCTAAATACAGACACTCCTGAGTCACCACAGACCAGTGTTATCCAACCAGGGCACTTCAGCTGTTGCAAAACTACAACTCCCAGCATGCCCAGACAGCTTAAAGCTGTCTGGGCATGCTGGGAATTGTAGTTTTGCAACAGTCAGAGGCAACTACCAACATCTACTGGGTTTTGCTGTATAACCCACCATGTTTAATCAAAGCAAAATGACTCAGTGACTAAGGAGCTAGGTGGTGACCAATATGGCTGCACTTCCTGATGTCACTTTTTGGGTCTGTTCACACAACATCAGGGGCAGAAGTCCAAACCTATCCTTGTATCTCTTGCCAAGGGTTTGCGGCCTGTATGTTGCAGATTACCGCCATGCATTGGGACTTATCCCTGTTAAGGCTATGAGATGCGGATCACCATAAATGTTGTGTCTGGGAACTGACAGGACACTTCCTATTACACAGATTTCAGAAAAATTTGCACTGTGGGATTGATGTGGTTCTGTGTAGTTTTCACGTAGGTTCTAACGCTGTGTAAATGAGGTCAGATAACTTGGGCTGGTTTCATGCAGACGCAATGCGGCCAAATTTTTGTGTCCATATTATCGGCGCAAGTCCCAGGACTGACGGCCATTTGTATTACAGCCGCAAAATGTGGCTGTAGAACGACCATGTGTGGGGCTCCTGAGGCCATGTTCACATGACAGAATTTGAACGGAATTTAATGGTATTTGGCTGCACTGTGCACACGGTTGAATTTGTGCGGCAGATTTTTCTGGCGTGGAAATCACGCTTCCGGCATCCACAAAAACATTGAATGGTTCTATGAATGCGCCGCATTTCCCAGCAATTCTAGCGCCGACAAATCAAGCAAATGTGCAGAATGTCCTCCTGTATTTTGTCGAGTGGACATTTTGCCCCTTTTTGGCCGTGTGAACATGACCTTATACTGCATACTCTTTGCACTCTGCTATTATTTTTCCCCATTTTCTTAGGCTCAGTTCACACCTATCAGTACCGTATACAAAATCTCTTGACATACAGCGGTCCCTCAAGTTACAATATTAATCGGTTCCCGGGCATCCATTGTATGTTGAAACCATTGTATGTTGAGAACATAACTCTATGGAAACCTTGTAATTGGTCCTGAAGACAAAGGAAAAAGTGAGGATTAAAGAAATGCCCATTCTGATTGGTCGGTTCTTCCAGCCATTGACAGGTTTCACAGACCTGGACTGTCCGTAGCATTGTATGTTGAAACTATTGTAAGTTGAGGGAACACTGTGTGTGTATGTGTGTGTGTATATATATATATATATATATATATATATATATATATATATATACATACACACACACACACACACACACACATGCATGGGCCACTTTATGAGGTACAATTGCTTGTTAATACAAAAAGCTAAGAGGCCTATGATGTATAATATATCAAGAGTATTGTCTATAATAATAATTTTATTTATACAGCGCCTACAGATTCCGCAGCGCTCTATGTCACCAGGGTCTTCCCCACCAGGGTGCCTCCAGTTGTTGCAAAACTAGAACTTCCAGCATGGCTGAACAGTCTGGGCCCGGGCATGCTGGGAGTTGTAGTTTTAAAGCAGCTGGAGCCACCCTGGCTGAGAAACACCGGTGTATGGGGAAGATTTATCAAAACCTATGTAGAGGAAAAGTGGTGCAGTTGCCCATAGCAACTAATCAAATCGCTTCTTTAATTTTTAAAGAGGCCTGTGAAAAATAAAAGATGCGATCTGATTGGTTGTTATGGGCAACTGGGTCACTTTTCCTCTGCACAGGTTTTGGTAAATCTTCCCCATTTGTAAGAACTCTCAGTTATGACATCGTAGGAGGATTTAGAATTGAGGCAATGCTGCCATCTTGTGTCCATTTTTAAGTACTGCAGCTACAGAATAGGGATTTGTACTAATCATGAAGAAATGTTCATATTAATGTTTGTAAGATATTTTTACATATATCTCCATTTTATATCTATATCTATCTATGAATCATCTGCTATCTATCTACAGCAAAAGAATCTCACTGCAGCTCACAGTCCATAGTAAAGTGCAAAAAAGTTAATTTATTCCATGATAAAAAAAAAAACAAAAAAAAAAAAACAAGTGTTTCCAAAAAAGCAGCGACATTTCAACCAGCTCACCCGGCCCTTATCAAGCAGTGCCCAAATGTGATCAAGTCATACATATATAGGGGAACCAATCAAGTACCAACTGTGGACAAATCAAGCATTATACATACATAAATGTTACGCCGAGCGCTCCGGGTCCCTGCTCCTCCCCGGAGCGCTCGCAGCGTTCCTCTCTCTGCAGCGCCCCGGTCAGACCCGCTGACCGGGAGCGCTGCACTGACATTGCCGGCAGGGATGCGATTCGCATAGCGGGACGCGCCCGCTCGCGAATCGCATCCCAAGTCACTTACCTGTCCCGGCCCCCGGCTGTCATGTCCTGGCGCGCGCGACTCCGCTCCTTAGGGCGCATGCGCGCCAGCTCTCTAAGATTTAAAGGGCCAGTGCACCAATGATTGGTGCCTGGCCCAATTAGCCTAATTAGCTTCCACCTGCTCCCTGGCTATATCTGATCACTTCCCCTGCACTCCCTTGCCGGATCTTGTTGCCTTGTGCCAGTGTAAGCGTTTAGTGTTGTCCAAAGCCTGTGTTTCCAGACCTTCTGCTATTGCTATTGACTACGAACCTTGCCGCCTGCCCCGACCTTCTGCTACGTCTGACCTTGCCTCTGCCTAGTCCTTCTGTCCCATGCCTTCTCAGCAGTCAGCGAGGTTGAGCCGTTGCCAGTGGATACGACCTGGTTGCTACCGCCGTAGCAAGACCATCCCGCTTTGCGGCGGGCTCTGGTGAAAACCAGTAGCAACTTAGAACCGGTCCACCGACACGGTCCACGCCAATCCCTCGCTGACACAGAGGATCCACAACCAGCTAGCCAAATCGTGACAATAAACTTACTTAAAGTGCATACAGTTCATCCCATTATAGTACAGTGTTATATTGTTGCCATAATAAAGTGTTCTAGTGCGTAATCAAAGTGCATAAATCGTAAAAGTTGACGGCCGATATATCATATATGATATACAGAAAATACAGGAAAGGAGCACTCCAAGTGAAAAAGTGCATGGGTGCCTACTGTGTCAGGTCCAGGTTAGGGACCCCCTTTAGCTACTAAATCCAAAAAGAACAGTGGCATACCAAGTGTACAAAAATAAAAGATGTTTATTCAAAATGTGTAAGTTGACTTTTCGTCTGGCTCACCCAGCCATTTTCCAAATGGGTGAGCCAGCCGAAACGTCCCCTTACACGTTTTGAACAAACACCTTTTCTTTTGTACACTTGGTGTGCCACTGTTCTTTTTGGATTCTTATATATAATATACACACGTGACTGATAACATTTATAATAAAGGGGAGGGGATTAAGAAAACACTCACCAGATGTATGTATATAGAAAACATGGCCATGTTAGTGTGGGGTATGATCTACTGCGCATGCGTGCCCTCAGTGCGGCATTATGTGTGACAGGAGACGTATTAGCCAATCGGCTGATTTGTGTATTGGTTGCCATACGTGCAACCCGTGCACATCTTACATCGTGCGCACAGAGCCGCCACTCTGCGCCGGCGCTCTGTGCAAACACACTACCTTAGTGGACATATTGGATGAGGGCAAATGATAGGTAAGTACATACAAAGGAAAACCAAAAATAAACGGCAAAAGAACAGAAAACTAAATTATCAAAAATATTTGCAAAGAAATGAAATAATGAAAAAGTTAATAAAATAATGCACTCCTTAAAAGGACCCAGAATATATCTTGGTCATATATCAATGTTGTCAGACCTTTTTGTGGCATCATAGGGACAAGGCTGTCCCCCAGAAACATGTTAGTGTCCCTAAGGAGAAACCTCCTCGGGGTGTGTAGGGTACACCAACCATCTTAGATGGCTGGATGTATTCCCCCGCTCACCAGTCCAGCCACTAGACCCTCACGGTCATACAAGGAACATGTCCAATTGTTAAAATAAAATAAAAACAAAATTTAAAAAAATGAAAGAAAAGGAAAAAAATAAAAAATGCAAAAAATGAAAGAAAAATTACAAAAATAAAAAATTAAGAATAAAAAAAGAAATGTTTTTTTTAAAAGTGAAAAAAAATTAAGAAAATGAAAAGATGAAATACAGCAGGGGGTGCGGGTGCTCGTGCAGGGGAGGAGACCTGGGCTGTTTTCTCCTCCCCTGCACAAGCACCTGCACCTCCTGCTGTATCCTGCTGATCTAGCTGTACACCACGCGATCAAGTTTTAATAAAGAACGACGCAGATGAACAGCATTACTTGTGTGGTGAGTGCGTTCTTATATTCCTTGACTTGGATTTGCATAGGACTCTGTACCTGATGGAATAGCACCCCACATTTGAGAAGCGGTTTCAGATGGCTCCTAGTGAGTGTGTTTTGGCTAGCAGTGCCTAGTGAACTCCCTTTTCATACTCACGTGAGATCATACTATGCTATTATCACTATGTCACCTGTCACAAATATGCACAATCATGTATCAAGCAATAACAATATATTTCAAAAACTTTATTGTATACATTTTAAATAAACATATATCAAAATGACATCTAAAAGCATCTAGTGAGTATCCATGATATGTTCCACCTCCATGTTTCTGTGAAAAAGCAAAAGATACAGTATAATTAGTGTTGATCATCTGTGCATAAAATGATAACACTGAAGTAAATGCATAGAATTCCAAAGATATCATCATCTAGCAATGAACAATCCTGTTGGAGGTCTTAAACCCAACATTGAGGCCTTGAGGTCTGTACGTGTCTAGTGTAAACATCCACTTAAGTTCACATTTCTTCAGTAGTGCCTGTCTGTCGCCTCCTCTTTTTAAAGGGGGATATGGTCTATGATCAAGAACCTCAGATCCCTTTCCGAGTGTCCAAGCTCCGTAAAGTGCTTGGACACAGGAAGGTCCCATTTTTTCATAGCAGCAAGAAGAGAAAGAGGAAATGGCGGCACTGGTGTATGTACAGCTGCACTCAAATGCTCCGGGGTATAGTAGGAAGGTACATTCCGTGGAATAAATGCATAAATCGGGGTGCTCAATCCAGTAGTAGCAAAGCAATATGGATGTATATTGCAGAAGAAATGTTGGAGGCACTCACCGTTACGGTAAAATACTGTACTTTATTCCAAAGGAAAGCAAACAAAAAGCAGGTACAAACACATGGGATGCCAAAAGGAGGTGATAGCTATTTCGCGCAGGTAGCGCTTCTTCAGACCACGAAGTGTCTTTGTGGATTTGGTTGTGCTGCTTTCTACATTTTTTATCTATCTATCTCCTATTCAAATCTATTTATCTAATATTTATATCTATCTTTCTTTCTCCTATTTTTATCTATCTTTATCCTATTTAAATCTATTTATCTCCCATTTATGTCTTTCTTTCTATCTCCTTTTTTATCTACCTATCTATCTCTTAATCAATCTATCTATCTCTCATAGCTATCTATCTATCTATCTCATATCTATCTATCTATCTCATATCTATGTATCTATCTCATACCTATCTATCTCATATCTAACTCTATCTAATATCTATCTATCTCAGCTCTATCTCAGCTCTATCTATCTCATATCTATCTATCAATCTCATATCTATCTATCTCATATCCATGTATCTCATATCCATCTATCTATCTATCTCATATCTATCTCTCATATCTATCTATCTATCTCTCATATCTATCTATATATCTCATATCTATCTCATATCCATCCATCTATCTCATATCTATCTATCTATCTATCTATCTATTTATCTAGTTATCTATTTATTTCAGAACTGATTCAAGCAAAGAGACTTCATGCACAGAATATAACAACAAGCAGCTTCCAGCTAACATGGCCAAGATTATTATCCAAAGATACAGGACATTATGTATTGGAATATGCACCAGTTGCTGATTTGGGGAAGAAGTTACAGCACAATCTTCACGGCGATCAAACACGTTTAGAAATTACAGGATTAACTGCAGATACCACGTACGCAGTCACACTGTACCCGGAGTCGAATATTGAATATTTGCAGCCTCAAACCATACAGGTCTCTACTCTTCAAGGTAAAATTATTTTAAGGATTCAGACATGCTCAAAATGGTCATGGCCATGGTCTACATCAGTGGTCTCCAAACTGTGGCCCTTAAGATGTTGAAAAATTACAGCTCCCAACGGCTGTATGGGCATGCTGGGAGATGTAGTTTTACAACATCTGGAGGGCTGCAGTTTGAAGAACATTGGTCTAGATCAGTGTTTCCCAACCAGGGTGCCTCCAGCTGTTGCAAAACTACAACTCCCAGCATGCCCGGACAGCCTTCGGCTGTCCGGGCATGCTGGGAGTTGTAGTTTTGCAACAGCTGGAGGCACTCTGGTTGGGAAACACTCATCTACATGGTTAGACAAAGTCTGCCAGAGCAGGACATGCTCTTCTCTGGCTCTTCTTTGACCCCCCCCCCCCCCCCCCTCTTTATTTCCCATTGAATTTACTAGATTTCTAACCAGAAGATGTTTCTATTTCAGAGGCGAGAGAAGAAAGGAATCTGGAGGCCCTGGATATAACAACCACAAGTTTCTCATTGACCTGGTCAAGGTTATCTGGAGATACAGGGACGTATGTTGTGGAGTATTCACCGCTGTCTGACCCAAGAAAAAAGTTACAGAAGACCATGTCGGTGGAGGAGACTACTATGGTCCTTAGTACTTTAACCCCAAATACCACCTACCAGGTCACACTCATACCTGATTCCAACAACCCGAATATTCAGCCTGAAACAATCCAAGTGTCCACGCTCCCAGGTATTCCGTGTGCACCACTGTCCTTTATTCTGTCAATTTTTTCTCCATTTTAGAATAGAAAACCAAAGCTAGCTTCTTCTAAAAACAGTATACGAAAAGACAGCAGCACTCCCATGAAGTGGAAAAAAGTTTTGGTCTTACACTGATGTGGAAAAAAAGACCAAAACTTTTTATCACTTCATGGGAGTGCTGCTGTCATTTCGTATACTGTGAAACTGAGATATCCATAACCAAGATCCAGCACAGCCTGCAGCCGTTTACCTTATCATATGGGAGTGCTGCTGTTATTTCGTATACTGTGAAACTGAGATATCCATAACCAAGATCCAGCATAGCCTGCAGCCGTTTACCTTATCATATGGGAGTGCTGCTCTCATTTTGTATACAGTGACCCCCCCAACCTACGATGGCCCCGACATATGATCAAATCGACATACGATGGCCTCTCAGAGGCCATCGCATGTTGATGTCAGCATCGACATACGATGCTTTTTTATGTCAGGGCCATCGCATTAAGTGCTATCCGGCAGCGCCAAATGCTTAAGCTGCTGCCGGATAGCAGCTTAATGTTCTCCGTGTGGTGCGGTAAGTATTACTTACCCCTCCACGATGCTCCGGGGTGCCCTCCGGGTCCAGCGCTGGTCTTCCGGTGTCTTCTCGGCCCTCTCCGATGACGTCAATACGCTGCTGCGCACGTCATCCAATAAGAATGGCGTACGCAGCGACGTAATGACGTCGCTACGCAGGCCCAGTAAGGCCTTGCGGAAGAAAGCAGAGGACCGGAGAAGACAGAAGAGGACCGGAGAAGACAGAAGAGGACCGGAGAAGACAGCGGAGGACCGGAGAAGACCAGGAGAGCCCAGCGGAGGCCGGGGTCACCATCGGGAGCGGCGGGGACAGGTGAGTACAGCTTCCTATACTTTACATTGCACGAATCCCTCAACATACGATGGATTCGACAAACGATGGCTCGTTTGGAACGAATTACCATCTTATGTTGAGGGACCACTGTACTGTGAAACTGAGATATCCATAACCAAGATCCAGCACAGCCTGCAGCCGTTTACCTTATCATATGGGAGTGCTGCTTTCTTTGGAATTCTTCTAAAAACAGCTTAAAGGGGTACTCCGCCCCTAGACATCTTATCCCCTATCCTTTTGGGGGGGGGGGGGTAAAGTATAAATGATATGTTAATTCCACTGATTGTTTTGCTAATCTGCTCTATTATAATCCATAATATTGATCTTTCTATTTTTTTTATATTGTTCTACAGATTACATCCAAGCAAGAAATCTACAGATTCTAGATATTACATCCACTAGTTTTAATGCCACCTGGTCCAAGTTAATAGGTGATACAGGACGCTACTTTTTGGATTATTCTTTACTATTTTATCCAAGGAGAAAGACAAGAAAGACATTGTATGGAGAGCAGACCAGTGTGGTGGTCAGTGGTTTAACACCAAACACGACCTACCAGGTCACATTTATTCCTGAATCCAAACTGGAGGCTCCACAATCCCAGACTCTCTCAGTCTCCACACTACCAGGTAGGATGTCTGTTTCCATCGTTACAAATAAGAGTCTATTAATAGAGTACCCAGCACCTAATGACAAAGAATGTCCTGCCATGAGTGACCCCTTGTTCCCACCGTATGGAAAAGCATTGGACTAGTTTAAACAACCCTTGTATTAGCGCATTTCGAGTTAAAGGGGTACTCCAGTGGAAATCAACTGGTGCCAGGAAGTTAAACAGATCTGTAAATTACTTCTATTTCAAAATATTAATCCTTCCAGTACTTATCAGCTGCTGTATACTACAGAGGAAGTTGTGTAGTTCTTTCCAGTCTGACTACAGTGCTCTCTGCTGACACCTCTGTCCATGTCAGGAGCAGAAGCATATCCTTATAGCTAACCTCTCCTGCTCTGAACAGTTCCTGACATGGACAGAGATGTCAGCAAAGAGCACTGTGGTCAGACAGAAAAGACATTCAAAAAGAAAAGAACTTCTAGTGTAGCATACAGCAGTTGAAAAGTACTGGAAGGATTAAGATTTTTAAATAGAAGTAATTTACAAATCTGTTTAACTTTCTGGCATCAATTGATTTAAAAAAATATTTTCCACCAGAGTACCCCTTTAACGCATGGGGGTCCTCCTCCCTTTGTTAGCTACAGAGCTGCTCTCTGCTCATTCTAGAACCGGCATCAATGGAGGTCTACAACTTTTGCATAAGTTTTTTTTTTGTTTTTTTTATACAGACATGATTCAAGCAAGAAATCTACAAGTCCACGACATCACCTCAAGGAGTCTTCATTTAACCTGGTCCAGAATAGAAGGAGATACGGGATATTATAGAGTGCACTATGCATTAGCTTCCCAACCAGATGTCAAATCTGAAATGTCCTTGTATGGTGAGAGCCGTGCAGCCATTGGAAACCTAAGACCAAACACCACCTATCAGATCACCTTGATTCCACAATCCAACCTGCAGTACATCCACCTGCAGACGATAGAGATCACTACTCTCCCAGGTAAGACGCCATGTTCTGCCATATATCCCACCCATCATGGTATTTGTAGGATTGTCCCACAAAATGCTACTACAGTCGCATGGGCTTATGAAAAAATGGGCATTGAAATATTGGGAGATATGTGTAACTTTGGTTTTATTTAAGTACCCACCATTACCTTGGCTAAGCCTTTACAGAAAGTGTGCTTGGTTGTATGAAAGCAAGTAGGAAGACAATGGGGGAGATTTATCAAAACCTGTCCAGAGGAAAAGTTGCTGAGTTGCCCATAGCAACCAATCAGATCACTTCTTTCATTTTTGAAAAGGCCTCTGAAAAATGAAAGAAGCGATCTGATTGGTTTCTATAGGGAACTCAGCAACTTTTCCTCTGGACAGGTTTTGATAAATCTCCCCCATTGTCTTTAGAGATCAGGTTGTAAGGCTGTCACGCCCCCTCCCATAGACTTGCATTGAGGGGGCGTGGGCCGTGATGTCACGAGCCTCCGGTGCTGCACCTGTTGCTCTAAACAAACGCCGGGTGCAGCGGGGAGATCACGGGGTCCCCAGCAGCGGGTCCCACACTTCACCAACCTCTATGTCGACCCCTTTCTAAAAGTTTTGCTTTTTAATAGTTTATATTTGTGAGCGGAGACCTTTTACCTTTTATGTTTTGTGAGCTTTTGTGTCCTGTTTTACCTTGTGATTTATACATGATAAATTGTATCTATCATATAGAACACACACAGACAAGAAACCTGCAGGCTCGGGACATGACAAGCACTGGTTTTCTCCTAACCTGGTCCAGGCTGCATGGAGATGAAGGGCGTTATGTTTTGGAGTATGTTCCTGTTTCTGATCCAGAGATGACGCAACAGAAAATTGTGTACGGAGACGAGACCAGTGTGGTTGTGAGTGGTCTAAGACCAGAGACCACCTATCAGGTCACACTGATCCCAGAATACAGTGCAAACTATACTTTTCCTGAAGTCATCATGGTTTCTACACATTCAGGTTAGTGTTCTGTATCCAAAATAATATAAATAATATTGGATAATATAAAATTTGCCAGCTTATTTGCATACCTTTTTCCTAAGGGGATAAGATGTCTGATTGCGGGGGTCCCACCGCTGGGGACCCCCACAATCTCGGCTGCGGCACCCAAGATATCTGGTGCACGGAGCAATCAGTGCACCGTGCGGGATGACTGGCGATGTGGTGGAGACTCGTGATGTCACGGCCCCTCCCACAGACTTGCATTGAGAAGGCGTGGCCATGATGTCACGAGCGAGTCACGGCCGTAACATCAGGAGCCTCCATTGGGGAACCTGACGCTCTAATCCCCTTTGGATAGGGGATAAGATGTCTAGGGGCAGAGTTTTTAGGTTTTGCTGGTAGCTTTAATCAAGCTGCAAGACTTTTTAAAAAGAGTTGGACATTGATGTACAAGGAAGCTACCACCAACAGTTGGCACTAGAGAGGCAGTCTTCCCTCTGGAGGAAAGCTTATTTGCATACCATTTTCCCAGGGAGCATTGCCTGCTCTGCAAGACTCCCAACCCCAGCTGGTGGTTCCCACAAAGTATAACAGTATTCCTCTAAGCCTACATATTCTACCTTTTGGATAAGATTAAGTGTAGTATTTGTTATGAACGTTGGTGGTGTAGCAGACTAAAAAGGCAGAATGGAGAACATCACAGGGGTAAACTTTTTGGGTATGCAGGGGTTGGCCCAATGCCTACCGGGTAACCCGGACCGTGGAATCTGGCCATAAGGTCTCAGTAGGGTAAGAGTGAAGACCAAAAGTTTCCTGCTGAAAGGGGATACTTTTTAAAGTCGTTGGGTAGGGGAAAAGCCGCCTAAATATTATTTAAAAAAAAGAAATTTAACAAACATTGCTGTTTCTTGGGGCCTGTCACATGCTAATATGAAAAGTCCATATGAGCTTTGCACCAACATGAAATAAAGATATATATATATATATATATATATATATATATATATATATATATATATACATACATATATACAGTTTAATTTTCTTATTTCACATTTAGTGAATTGGAGTTTTACCGCCAGTCTTGTCATCTGTTATTTGAGACAGATTTTTGTGAATATTCACTACTCCATCTTTTACTCTTTAGCTCCGGTTCAGGAAAGGCATTTACAGGCCATAAATATAACAGCGAGAAGTTTTCTGCTAACCTGGTCCAGGCCTCCTGGGGACAGGGGCAGATACATTGTGGAATATTCCCCAGTATTGGATCCGAGAGGAAAATTGCAGAAGACTTTGTCTATGGACGCGAGCAGCGAGATGTTCACTAACCTAACCCCCAATACCACCTACCTGGTCTCCCTGATCCATGAATCCGGTGCCCACTATGGAACAATTCAAGTCTCTACTCTCATAGGTAAGTTTATTTAGGGTAAATTATGAGTCTCAGATTGATTTCTGGAGGCCATAGCTAATACATGATCTCACACACGGGACATTTTAAGGAACGCTTTTAAATTTTAAATTTGTTTAGTTTCACATAGGAAAAAACAGTCCTAAACTTTTGCAATAAATCCAACAGAGGAGAAATGTAAAAGAGGCACCAACCAATAACTTTTCTTCTTTAGTCCTAAAGGGGTATTTTAGGATTTTTTTTTTTATTTTGATTGTGCTATAGAGGCTGTAAAGTTAGTGTAGTTCATAATATAGTGTCTGTACTTGTGTTTGGTGGCTGGTCTCGCAACTCTTATGTAAACTTTGCCTTGGTCTTCATTTTTAGCAGCATACAAAATTAGTGTTGTCTCAGGCTTTTCCCAGGTTGCAGTGTGGCCCAAGACAGGACACCACTAATAAGGTGTTGAAAGGGAGCATGGCAGTATTTCAATGGGTGGAGCAACCACTGGGTAGGAGGAAGATCATTCTTTACAGGGATGCAGGGAATTGTAGTTTCAAGCATAGCATGCATGGAAGGGAGCCTAGCTGTAATGCAATTTGTGGGGTGACTGATGTGTGGGATGGAGAAAAGTGATTCCACTCTTACAAACAATGGATCCTGAGACTTGTAGTTGGAGGGAGGGAGCTCCAACAGGAAATAACCCTTCCACAAAAAGAAACCAGCAGCATTATGGTAGACTCAGAACACGGCCATTTAGCCCCAAGACAAGCACAGATCCTTCCTAAGCATGTCCATAAGTACTATAGTCAATTTATGTTGGATAATCCCGTTAATAACAGTGCATAGTGCATCCGCCCTGCCATCTGTGTTACTCCCTGCTTCGTTTTCACTATGCACCATTATTAAGAATAAAGAAGAAAAGTTCTGCTTTTTGGTGAGTGCCGCTTTTACAATTCTCTTCTGTTGGACTTTTGCTGTTATTTAAAGGGGTACTCCGGTGGAAAACAATTATCTTCAAATCAAATGGTGCCAGAAAGTTAAACAGATTTGTAAATTACTTCAATTAAAAAAATCTTAATCCTTCCAGTACTTATCAGCTGCTGTATGCTCCACTGGAAGTTGTGTAGTTCTTTTCAGTCTATAACTAATACTCATCTAAATGTAAATTGGAGGCTGTAGAAATCAGCAATCTAAACGCTAGTGGCCTCTTTGGGCTCCTTCTGCCTTCCTTCATTAGGGAGAGGTAGGAGGTTCCTGATGTAGGTGGTCCTCACAAGGAAGACCTTCCTACATTAACAGGCAGGGGGTCTACACAGACCAGGAGGGCCAGATAGATAGGCCACTAGATGCCTAAAGCCCTTATCTAAGGACTAGCTGACATTCTCACGCTATTGTGTTATCACTTTATTTAATTATTTGTATGTCCAATATTTTAATACATATCTAATAAAGGCTATATTTTATTATATGACCTAGTGTTTAATTTCCTATTTTTTCAGTCTTACCACAGTGCTCTCTGCTGACCCATCTGTCCATGTCAGGAACTGTCTGGAGCAGGATAGGTGTGCTATTGGGATTTGCTCCTACTTTGGACATTTCCTGACACAGACAGAGGTGTCAGCAGAGAGCACTGTGGCCAGAAAGAAAGGAACAACTCAACTTCCTCTGGAGTATGCAGCAGCTGATAAATACTTGAAGGATGAAGATTTTTTAGTAGAAGTAATTTACAAATCTGTTTAACTTTCTGGAGCCAGTTGATATGAAAAAAATAGTTTTCCACCAGACTACCCCTTTGATCTGAGCACTACCAGACAAGGAGAACGGAGGTGCAGATCAAGTGCGGTATCAGACCGTTCTATTATGTGCGAACAGTGACTGATAATGCATCCGACTGACCTTATGCCCATCCTAAACGTCCATCCTTTGCCCATCACAAATGTCATATAAATACTTTACAATGATTGTAATAGTTCTTTTCTACATTTTCAGATCCAGTTAAAGCAAGAAATCTACATGTTCAGGACAGAAAGTCTAACAGTCTCCAGCTGTCCTGGTCCAGGTTGGCTGGAGACACGGGACGATATGTGTTAGAATACGCACCAGTAATAGACTTAAGCAAGACCATACAGAACGTTTTATACAGGGGACAGACTAGTGTGATATTCCACAACCTAACCCCAGATACTGTATACCAGGTCACCTTTGTCCCTGACTCCAGGGGGCAGTATAACCAGAAGCAGAATATCACAGTTTCTACACTTCCAGGTATGTTGTATAACCTTCTGTACTAATATGCTTCACTTCCTACCTCAACATGATGATGAACATGATGTCCCCTTTTAACACCTCATATTTTAGGGCCAAATTCTGCACTGAATATTTAGTTTTTTTACTGTATCAGTTTTTTTTTGTTTTTTTTTTATACAAACCCCTATTTAAGAAAATGTACAATGAAACATCTTCGAGCCGACCGCCTAAATTTACACAAAAAAGTGAACTTCTACAAGGGTGGTCCTCTCAGAGATAAAATATTACCCAATGATAGTTAGTGTCCAGTGGCATTAGCAAGCATGTATAGCATACATATAACCACAAATTATTATAATAGAGCCATAAATGATGGCAGTCATGGTAGGCCCTCTTATTCATGGTCCCCAGCAAGTCTACTTATTTAATTCCTGGTCCATGCATAACTTCCCATCTCATTCCTGGTCCGCAGATCTAATTCCTAGTTCCCAATATGGCTCCTCATTTCATTGAGTTCCCAGCATAAATCTCCTGCTCATTTCTGGCCCCCATTATGGCCCCCCTCCCTCTGATTTCCAGTCCCTAGCATGGCTCCCTCTCTTTTTTCTGGTCCCTAGCATGGCTCCCTTTCATGGTTCCCTCTCTTATTTCTGGTCCGTAGCATGGTTCCCTCTCTTATTTCTGGTCCCTCTCATGGCTCCATCTATTATTTCTGGTCCCAACCATGGTTCCTCTCTATTTCTGGTCCCTAGCATGGTTCCTCTCTTATTTCTGGTCCCTAGCATGGTTCCTCTCTATTTCTGGTCCCTAGCATGGTTCCTCTCTTATTTCTGGTCCCTAGCATGGTTCCCTCTCTTATTTCTGGTCCCTACCATGGTTCCTCTCTTATTTCCGGTCCCAACCATGGTTCCTCTCTTATTTCTGGTCCCAACCATGGTTCCTCTCTATTTCTGGTCCCTAGTATGTTTCCCTCTCTTATTTCTGGTCCCTAGCATGGTTCCCTCTCTTATTTCTGGTCCCTAGCATGGTTTCCTCTCTTATTTCTGGTCCATAGCATGGTTCCCTCTCTTATTTCTGGTCCCTAGCATGGTTCCTCTCTTATTTCCCATTGCTAGCCAGATTGCACCCTCATTACAAGCCTCTAAAAATACTTCCCGATCACGTGTGGAAGCTTGTGATTTTCCTGCCGTACACGAGATACCTATTTATATGATTGTAAGGAAGGCTGCAGCACACCAAGATGAACGGTGAAAGAACAAGGTGTTTATTCCATCACAACAGATACTACATTTCGGTCGCCCAATGCGGCCATTTTCGCATCTGTTGTGATGGAATAAACACCTTGTTCTTTCACCGTTCATCTTGGTGTGCTGCAGCCTTCCTTGCTATCTTGTTATCCGGTGCCTGGGACCCGGCCACATTACTGCGTGCACCCACTGCAATTTATTCTAAGGTATGCTGCCCTATGTCTGCTGTCTATTTATATGATTGGCTACAAAGCTTCACACGTAGCAGACAATAAGTCTTCTTTATAAAACTCTATATACAATATACATTGACAGCCAGAGCCGGCTCTGCCAATAGGCAAAATAGGCAGCCGCCTAGAGCGCCCTCTTGATGGGGGGCACTGCTCTGCCTACTGCAATAAAGTTATCCAGCATCCAAAAGCACCTGCCGATCAAGCAAAACCCCGCCATGATACCTCCACCTCACCCATATTACAGCAGTCAGCATTTTTCAGCCTGCTGGAGGAGCGCAGCACCACCTCCAAGGCAGATAGGGGCGATGACTAAGGTCAGATCCGTCCGACATCCTGACATCGCGCACATCTCCATACATCGGGAGGAGCCAATGGGCAGGGTCAAGGGGCGGCAAAATTAGCTTTTGTCTAGGGTGGCAAAAATTCTTGCACTAGGCCTGTTGACAGCACAGAAGATTTTAAAGATTTATCTCCCCAAGCAAATTATACATTAATTGATAACCCTCTAACATTACTTAGGGAGCCTTTGCTTCATAGGCAACAACTTGTGAAAGGTCAACTTTAATGGAGAGATGTGGTTTTCCAACAATATGCATTCATAACCATAATTATTATGATAACCATAACCAAACTATATAAGGTCAGAATTGAGGGTACTGGTTCTTATTGAGATGATTCTGCCATCTAACCCCCCCCCCCCCCCCCCCAAATTTCTAAAACAGCTGGGTGAATCTTCCTTTTGGTGAATCTTCCTTTTGGTTTGGCTCATAGTCCCTAGTTATGTTTCCAGGCTCTTTTTCTGATTCAAACATTGACTTACAGGTTCTCTACCTATAGACGCCACTAGTGAGACAGATTTATTATTAATTTGGATGAAGGGTAAGCTATATCATTAATGCTAATGAGAAATAACCATGCCTGCTTACCTTTACAGAACTGAACCAGAAGAGATCTGTATATGTTCGGGATATTACAACTACAAGTTTCCAGTTGGCCTGGTCAAGGATGCCAGGAGACCAGGGACCCTATGTAGTGGAGCTTGAATTAATATCAGATCCAAGAAGGAAACTTAGGAAGACTTTGCCCCATGACCAGACAAATATCATATTTAGTCATTTAAGTCCAGAAACTAAATACAGAGCCACGGTGTTTTCTGAGGCTAATATTCAGTATGTCCCACCACAGAACATTCAGGTCTCCACTCTTGAGGGTAAGTAGCACAGCAACTTCACCAAGATAACAGCGCCACTTTTGGAATGTGCCTGGTATTTCAACGTGGCTCCATTTACTGTATGAATAAAATTGTTACGTGACATCCAAAAGTGGCAGATGAGACTAATCTGGGCCAATAAGGTTTAATGGTCATGTGCCCTTCACCAAGCACTAATGCCATGATACACTCGATTGAGTTAAATGGTTTGTCCAAGATTACATAGTAAACCTTCGGATCACCCGGACATGTGCTGTCCCCATTGGTATTCCACTGAAAGAATGAATGTGTTCAATTCTATTGGAAAGTAATATGGAATTTAATTCAGTGGAAATTCTGCAATGTGAACAGCGCAGCAGAGTACCATTGAAAGGTATGGAAGCCTGCTGCAAGCAGAAGCTTGGGGTCAGTCAAAGCAGATATTCCTCATAACCAATAGGATAAAGTCACACATAACG
The DNA here is from genome assembly GCF_029499605.1 of Hyla sarda. Taxonomy (NCBI): domain Eukaryota; kingdom Metazoa; phylum Chordata; class Amphibia; order Anura; family Hylidae; genus Hyla; species Hyla sarda. Next base: position 104,967,698 of record NC_079198.1, on the reverse strand, counting down.
TATACACAGCATATTTCACTCTGCGCAAAATCCACTGCACCGTGGGAAATCCGCTGCATAGGGCGATCTATGGCAGTCCTGTGTGCGCAGGGAGGTTTAGAGATGGGGCCAGAGTGCTAATATGACTGTGACGCACCCTAGTTTGTCTACTCTTAGGAGAATTCGCCGTAGATTTCACATAGCCTGAAATACACTTATTATATACTATTATGCATAGCTCTACTCTTAAAGGGGAACTCCGCCCATAGACATCTTAGGGGATAAGATCTCTGATCTTGGGAGTCCCGCTGCTGGGACCCCCGCGATCTCTGTGCAGCACCCAGTATTTGATTAGAATGCTGGGTGCGGGCAGCGGGGTCGTGATGTCACTGCCACGCCCCCCTCAATGAAAGTCTATGGGAGGGGGCGTGGCGGCAGTCCCACCACTTCTATAGACATGCATTGAGGGGGCATGGTGTGACCGTGACGTCACGACCCCAATGCCCGCTCCAAGTGTTCGGAACAAAATGTTCCGAAAGCTGGGGGGGCAGCGGAGTACCCCTTTAATGTCAAATAAAAGAGGTAGGCCAGTTTTAAAAAGCATGGCTGCTGTTCTTCAAAAGCAGCACCACACCAATTTTAGACAGCTCCTTCCTTTAAATATTCAAGGAAATAAAGAATTTCATCAATAGGACTAATAAATCACATGTCTTGTTTATTTTACAGAACAACATTTTCCAGCCCACATCCTGATTTCTGACCCCAGTGCGCACAGTTTCCGGGTGAGTTGGGGTCCCAGTCCTGAAAGTGTTGCTGGATATTTAATTCAGTATGGACCAATTCCCAGCAATACAGTGCGAACCTTGCAGGTAGACAGCAAGGTGAATAGCACCATTCTGGAAAACTTGAAATCCAATACAACCTACCTGGTTACAGTGTCTGCCATATTAAAATCTGGTGGCGAAAAATCCTTGTCTGCCATAGCATGCACAGAACACGGTAAGTGAATGCATTGAGCACTATGAATGTATCATGAGCTCTTACAGGATGAATACTGTCTAGTAACCAGGGCTAGAAAATAGATAAATACATAAAAAATTATAGGGTATTCCATTCTGAAGAAGGTATCCTCTATTTATATGATAGGTGATAACAAGCTGATCGATGGGAGGGGGGGTGTCTGATATTTGAGACCCCCGCTGATCCAGAGAATGAGGACAAAATTGTCCCCGGAATAAATGGTGAACGCCACACACTTGGCAACTTTGGTGGCTCCAGAAAGAATCAAGGATTACTGGCAACACATGATGAGCACCAATCATTCCAGAGACTGTCCTCGATCGGTGGGGGTCCCAGCAGCCACACCGCCAGTGATCATCTTGTTATTCTCTATCCTGTGAATAGGTGATTATTTCTTAAAGGGGTACTCCGCTGCTCAATGTTTGGAACAAACTGTTCCGAACGCTGGAGCCGGCGCTGGGAGCTCGTGACGTCACGCTCCGCCCCCTCGATGCAAGTCTATGGGAGGGGGCGTGACAGCAAAGGTGCTCCATAGTGGAGTATCACTAGTACAATGAAGAGCCGGGAAGGGGGGGAGGGGGGAGCAGCCGCTTACCGCTACAGGTTGTGTACCTGCATAAACAACAATGGATAGCGAGTAGTATAGCACAATGTCCCGTCTACAGCCTTCCTGATGTAGTGGATAAAAATGGAGCGGAGCTTCGAGAAATCCCAGGAATACACTTGGCACTGACCGGGATAGAAGGATCAGGAGTCACAGCACTTCAAGTAAGCAACTTTTTTTTTTTTACCAGGATGCAACGCATTTCGCTGCGCATGTGCAGCTTCTTCAGGCATGCCAAAGGTTATAACCTAGAGGGCTTCCCTCATTTGCCATGCCTAAAGAAGCTGCACATGCGCATCGAAACGCATTGCATCCTGGTAAACAAAAATGTTACCTACTTGAAGTGCTGTGACTCCTGATCCTTCTATCCCGGTCAGTGCCAAGTGTATTCCTGTGATTTCTCGAAGCTCCACTCCATTTCTTCAGATTGGAACACACCTTTAAGTTCTGTCAACATTAGTTTTAGAAACCTTGCATTCCCTCCTCTCCCATAGAGATACATGGAGGGGGCCGCGGCGTCATGCTGCAGCCGACACTCCTCCTGTCTCCTACCCCCCTACAGGAGATCACAGGGGGTCCCAAAATTACATGTTATCATCTATCCACGGGACAGGTTATAACTGGCTAATCAATTTGATTGCTGAGACCCCCATTGATCACAAGAATGGATGCCGCTTGTCAAGCCCTTAGCTGAATATAGAAACTGGTGATCGGTTGGGGGGCTCAGCAGTCGGACTCCCACCAATCAGCTAGTTACCTTCTTTCCAGTAGACAGAGGATAACTTTTAATCTTGGAATTAATGGTCCATAATATGTATTAGGCTAGGTTGACATCAGAAAACTCAAGATGATATATTTATTCACGGACAGGCACGGGCCCCATTCATTTTAATGGCCCGAGCGTAGTCAACTAGTTCCGCACATTTTCCGAGCCTGAGTGTGGCACTTTAAAAGTGCTGCACACCACACTTCATAGTCTGAGCCAAAACTTGAAAACGCTCGAGAAATTACCCAAACGTTGTCACTGGCTGACTCCATTTGGACCATCGATATAAATGTAGCTTGTCCGAGCATGGATACCTTTATGTGTCATTTTGGCAGTTTCCTGACATATCCATGCCTCGGAAGCGCAAATCGTGGTGTGAACTTAGCCTTATGAGTAAAATGTCAGCATCAGTATAACTAGTGTCAGGCAGCTGCTATCAAGGCAATAGAATTCTACGACATATCAAAAGATATCTAAATGCACATAATGAGGACATCATTTAACCCTTATAAAAATGACCACATTTCCTTGCTCAAACATTGCGAAATGGCAAATTTACCTATAGTCTTGTCTACATATCTACCACACATCTTTTGTGAAGACCTATATTTCACCATAGTTACTGACTACAAACAAACCCTGTTAAAGGGGTACTCCGCTGCCCCATTATTTGGAACATTTTATTCGGAATGCTTGGAACGGGCGCTGGGGGTCGTGACACGACCACGCCCCTCGTGATGTCACACCACACCCCTCAATACAAGTCTATGAGTCACCACACCTCCTCCCATAGACTTGCATTGAGGGGTGTGGTGTGATGTCACGGGGGGGGGGCGTGGTCATGATGTAATGATGCTGCCGCCAGCACCCAGAGTTCTAAACTGGATGCTGCACAGAAATTGCAGGGTCCCAGCTGCGGGACCCTCACGATCAGACATCTTATCTCCTATCCTTTGGATAGGGGATAAGATGTCTAGGGGCGGAGTACCCCTTTAAGTCTGTTACTCCACTTCCTCTTTAGACAGAAGTATGGAAAGTCTAACATATGACTGTGGGATTAGACTACACACATGGCTTGTTTATAACCATCAAGTGACATAAACCTGCATATGAATTGCTACAAAACGGTAGCATTTATCACAGCGGTTTTCAAAATAATTTTATTTTCTATGCACTGAAATTATAGAAAACTACCGTAATTGGTTAAAAGGTAGACACAGCATTTAAAATGTATATCAACTCGATGAATCCGTGCTCCTGCATTTATCAAAGAAAGTAGAAGTAATATCAGGTGTAAACATTTCTCCCTTTTGTTAGATGACACAAGAGTAAAGTACTTACATTTCAATGACCTGGGTGACAGAAGTGTGAAGGCTACATGGGGATCAGCAGATGGAGACGTACAGGGCTATCGAGTTCGGTGCCGGAGACAGGCAGGATCCTCCTCGGTTATCAGCGTAGCTCCGCAGACTCACAGTGTATATTTAACAGACTTGGCAGAAGGAACCATGAACAAGATCTGCGTCATGCCGGTCTATAAGAATGGAGAGGGGAAGAACCTGTGCCGAAAGATTCAGATGCAACCAGGTAGGTGACAGACTCAATGGATAGTCTTACCTATTAGAAATAACTAAGGGACACTGATGTAAGACCAAAACACGAACTCATCAGCCATTACTTTAAAGGAGAAATCCAGCCAAATTAAACGTATCCTCTATCCATAGGGCAGACAACCTTCGGCATTTGTATATGTTTTGTACTACATCTCCCATGATGCTTTGGCAGTGTTTTGGCTGTTAGAGCATCATAAAAGATGTAGCCCAAAACATCTGCAGTGCCGAAGGTTGCCTATACCTGGGATAGGGGATAAGTAGATTTTGAGCGCTGGGCCCACCCACGATTACCGAGATGGGACCTGGCGCTCAGACAGTACACGCTGCATTCATTTCTATATAGAAGTGCCGAAAAGACCCAAGTACAGTGATCCCTCAACTTACAATGGCCTCAACATACAATAGTTTCAGCATACAATGGTCTTTTCTTGACCATTGTAACTTGAAACCAGACTCAACATACAATACTACACAGTGTGAAAAAATATCAATGGCCGGAAGAACAGACAAATCAGAATGGAATGGACATTCACTGGTTAAACCCCTGTATTACTGAGGTGCATCTACTGACTGGCTGTCTGGTAGCGCCCCCTACAGTACAGGGAGGTATTACATGTTCTATACTCTTTACCTGTGCCAGGGTTACCTGCTCCTTTGGACACCAGGTGAGACGACTCCATGTTACTTTTTTAGGACACTGTGTGTACTGTACAGGACCCTGAAGAAGCTCCTGTCCTCTACATAGGCCATTGTTTCCCAAGCAGGGTGCCCCCAGCTGTTGCAAAACTACAACTGCCAGCATGCCCGGACAGCCTTTGGCTGTCCGGGCATGCTGGAAGTTGCAGTTTTGCAACAGCTGGAGGCTCCCTGCTTGGGAAACACTGACATAAACAGTGATTACAACTCCCAGCAGATCTTTCTTACTTTTATATGTAAGGATTTGTTTTATCTGCATTAGTTATCTACTTATTTTTGTTTAATCCTCACTTTTTCCTATTTTTGGATGACATTTTGGCGCCTTTAGAACCAATTACCAGGTTTCCATAGAGTTCTGGTCTCAACATACAATGGTTTCAACATACAATGGTCGTCCTGAAACCAATTAATATTGTAACTTGAGGGACCACTGTACAGCTCTCGGGAATCATCGTCTCTCTCATAGAAATGAATGGAGGGCGTGCCATCTACTGGTAGACAACACACACTCCGTACTGAGGGAGCCAGGGACCTGTCCCATAGATCGTGGGGGGTCCCAGCGACACCTTGCAATCAGCTACTTATCCCCAATACTGTGGATAAGGGATAAGATTACTTTTGCCGGAGTTCTCCTTTAACCCCTTAAGGACCAGGCCAATTTTCGTTGTTGCACTTTCGTTTTTTCCTCCTCGCCCTTTAATGGCCACAACTCTTATTTTTATCATCTACGGGACAAATTGTAATTTGTAATATCTTCATTAATTTTTCCATAACATATGCTCCAATAAACGGAAAAAAAAAATTATTTGTGAGGTGAAATTAAAAAATAAATCAATTTAGCAAATTTGGGGAGTTTCCTTTTTTACGCCATTTTCCGTGCAGCCAAACTAAAATGTAATCTTGAAACTTTAGGTCTGCGCAATTAAAACAATACCCAATTTGTAATGTTAGCATCATGTTTTACTAATTTTAAAAAATTCAGAACTTTTAGAAAAAAAAAATGTATATATTTTTTAACTTCTTTTTTTAATTGACTTTTTTGGCTACTATAACTTTTTTTTATGTTTTTGTTTACCAGGCTTTCTGAGGGCTCAGTTTTTATCGGTACCATTATGGTATTGATCAGACTTTTTGATTGCTTTTTACTTCAATTTTTCTGGGGTATGATGTGATAAAAAAACACAATTCTGGAGTTTGTTTTTTTTTTACGTTTACACCGTTCACTGTATGGGATAAATAACATTATATTTTAGATAGTTCGGCCAATTGCGCATGCAGCAATACCAAATATGTTTATTTTTATTATGTTTTACATATTTTTTTACATGGAATTTGGGAAAAGGGGTCACTTAAACTTTTAATATAGAAAGGATTAATGTATGTGGGTTAAATCTTTATTGAAATTTTTTTTTACACTTTGTTGGTCCAATTAAAGGGGTATTCCGGGCAAAAACATTTTATCCCCTATCCAAAGGATAGGGGATAAGATGTCTGATCGTGGGGGGGGCCCGCTGCTGAGACCCCCCCGTGATCTCCCTGCAGCACCCGCATTCTATGCGGGTGCTGAATCTCCAGTTTCGGAAACCTCCGGGAGATGTGACATCACGCCACGCCCCCTCCATTCATGTCTATGGGAGGGGGCGTGACGGCCGTCACGCCCCCTCCCATAGACATGAATGGAGGGGGCAAGGTTTTGATAAATCTCCCCCAATGAGTGTATTTGTAGATACACTGGAAGAATAGATGCAGCAAGATTGTTCTAAAAAAAGATAGCCATTGCCATGTACCTTTTTTCAGAATGTTACTTCTGTCACGTACAAGGCCTGATAAGCCATTGCCTTTAAAAAAAAACTATTAAAGGGAAGGATAGGGAATAAGTGTCTGATCGAGGGGGGTCAGACCGCTGGGACCATCTGTAATCTCCTCCCCTGCACCCAGCTCTCCTCATGCACAAAGCAACGTCAACCAGCGCACGGAGCGGTGGTTGACACGGCCCTTCCATGCATCTCTATGGGAGCGCCAGAGATACACGAGCTCTCCTATAGAGATGTATTAAAGCTGTTGTGTTGGCCACCGCTCTGTAATTGAGGAGAGCCAGGGCATGCAGCGGGAGATAGTGGGGGATTCAAGTGGCCGGTCCCCCAGTGAGCAGACACTTATCTCCTATGCTGTGAATATGGGATAAGAAGTTGAATGCCCCCCTAAGTTCCCCTTTAATGCACCATAAATAACTATTACTCATTGCATATAACACAAAGTACACAGAACTGCACTTACAAACCTCTTTGAATGCTTTGTGTTCAGACTGTCATAAAGAAGCTACATAAGCACCGAACTGCTAAAAATGGAAATAATTTACAATAGAAGAAAATGGATCTAAGCCTTCAGCCAGCCTTAATAACATTGAGTTTAGCCAAGAAGGTGAGAAGATTTCAGCAGCTTTTAGTATGAAATTACGAAGCGTCCTTGAGAAGAGAAGACAGATTGAATGCAATAAGCAATTACACTCGGCATTCAATATGATTAGGGATCAAGCCGTATCCTTGATAAACGCTGAAGGTTCACGCCATGGAACTGTACCTCTACATTTAGCTAAATAGAATTCAAGAGTTTTTCAAAATGAAGGTGACTTCTGCAGATGATCTTATCCCATGTAAAGTGCCTGTCATGTACCATTTATGGATTTCACGATAAGCAGAATAGATTAGGTTGGCGATCATGTGAACATTGAGAAAAAGTCTTGTCAGTAAGAATACGGAAGTTATAAGTATCTGTCTTTCTCCTTGTAGATGACATTTTGGCCTTACAAGCAATTGAACTATAGTTTATAATAGGCCCCTAGGTGGATAAAAAGAAGTTAAAATACAAAAGCGGTAACATGCAAAAACAACAGCTCATGGCCCAAAATCTGAAATTGCACTGAAATACATGCAAAATACGCTTGTGTGAAAGTGGCCACAGTCTATGGGTGCCTATGGGGCCTTACTGGGCCTCTCTATGCCTTCCATTTTTTAAAGGGATAAATATAAGTACACTTTGTTGAATTTTGTATGGTGGTTTGCTCCATTAGGCGCCATGTTTCAAAGTTATACTAATATTAGTACCATATTAGCACCTGACATGACTGTGGCCATATAGTACAAATACAGTAAGTATTCGGAGTATTGGGCGGACTAGATGAGCTGAATAGTTCTTATCTGCCGATACATTCAATGTCTCTAGGACTCCATAAGGCTCTGCGCACCAGTCCAAAACTATATTATACATACTAAGTCATGGAAAATATTGAATCTAATGACAATGTACCCATTTTCTCTTAAGGAACATCTGCAAATGGTTATTCCAGAATATGAACTCGGTAAAAGAAGGATAGAGATGCCATGAAGGCCATCGTGAATGGAGGCACGTGAAAGCCACCGGCTCTACAAGATGAGAAACTTTTACTATCTGGAGGTTTCTGCAGAAGAAAGCTAGAAGAGCGTGGGCACTTAGGCCTCAAGAAGAAGATGAGGTTATTATGGGATAACCTATTTGTACAGTCCTGTGGTCAAGATGATATCTAGTGACCACAATGAACCCGTGTACTTCTCTCATAACCACTTCAGACTGTTCCTAACACGTTCATATTAAGGTGTTCTTCAGGACTAGAAAATGCATGACCTGTCCTTGGAGTAGGCTATCAATATCGGAGTGGAGGTCTGACTATTAGCACTCCCACCGATCTAAGGGACCACGGTGCTTCAGTGAGTGCTGCCCCCCCCCACTCTTTGCTTACCCAAAATTCTTTAATGGCCGTCATGCTCCTCCCATAGACTTGCATTAAGGGGTCATGGCCTGAGGGCAGGAGGGCGCGTGGCCGACCCCCGCAGCGCGCACACAGCATTCAGAACTAAATGTTCCGAACGCTGGCCAGTGGAGTACCCCTTTAAAAGTATAGGACTCTGCTGGGTAAACCGTGGAGAAGACCACTCAGTGGAGCCCCACTAACTACCCCTTTAATCAATGATAAGCAGGGTTGTGAAGAAGAGTCAGACCACCACCGCTCTGATATTGATATCCTGGAAAATCACTTTACTCTTAAAGGGGTACTCCCGTGGAAAATGTTTTTTTTTTTTTTTTTTTTTTTTTTTTTAAATCAACTGGTGCCAGAAAGTTAAACAGATTTGTAAATTACTTCTATGAAAATCCCCATAGCAAACATATGCTTCTCTGGACAGTTCCTCAAATGGACAGCAGAGGTCAGCAGAGAGCACTGTGGTCGTGACATCAGAGAAATCCAAAAAGAAAAGCCTTTCCTCTGTAGTATACAGCCCCTTAAAAGTACTGGAAGGATTAAGATTTTTTAATAGTTTTTTTTAATAATTTACAAATCTGTTTAACTTTCTGGCACCAGTTGATTTAAAAAAAAAAAAAAGTTTTCCACGGGAGTACCCCTTTAATGTCAACATAGACTGAGCACATTGTTACCTGCTGTGTAATACGATGGACATCTTGCTTCAACATGGGCCTAGGATGGTAATGGTTAATAATGGAATAGGGTCCTAGAAGCAGCAGAAGATGTTCTATCTTTTTTTTTTTCTTTTTTATACAATTTTATACCTGCAAATGAGGAGATCTGTTACAAGAGGAAGAAATCTCTGAGCAAAAAGGAATACCCCGATATTACACAACAGACTAAAGTGATGGCTACCAAGCGAAGCCCCCCCCCCCCCCTCAAGTCACAGACCATGTCATAGACTACAAACCACTTTCTTCAGAAGTCGGGTGGTGCCGTATGAGGCAATCTTGGCAGATCGCTAGCTTTTGGCCTGTCAATCTCTCAGATTTCTTCATGTTGTCTAGATCCTGAAGATCAGTAGTGATTCTATCACTTTACACTACTAGATTAGTTTTAATGTGTAGGGGGCACAGTTAGCGCTCCCTGTGGATGGGTCCACAGCAAATCTGCAGACCTTTTCATGTCAAAAGGTAGGAAGATCCGCAGCAGAATATGTACATTTGAACATACCCTTAAAGGAGTACTCCACTGCTCAGAGTTTGGAACAAACTGTTCCGAACGCTGGAGCCGGGAGCTCGTGACATCATAGCCCCGCCCCTCATGATGTCACCGCCCCATCCCCTCAATGCAAGTCTATGGGAGGGGGCGTGACAGCCGTCACGCCCCCTCCCATAGACTTGCATTGAGGGGGCGGGGCGTGACGTCATGAGGGGCGGGGCTATGATGTCACGAGCTCCCGGCTCCAGCGTTCGGAACAGTTTGTTCCAAACGCTGAGCAGCAGAGTACCCCTTTAATATGCATGCAAGCAGTGGAAAAAAAAAGCTATATGGAGATTCGGAACTGGAGAAGAAATGACCACATAAAGCTCTGATAGTTGTACAGACATGTAGGATACCTATGGATAACCACTGTCCCTTTTTACCTCTAATTTGTCTCTATTCCTTTATGCCACATTTCTACTGTATGAGTAAAGGGGTTGTCAAGGATTAGAAAAAAGGGTTTACTTTTTGTTCCCTAAAAAAAGCAGCTCCGTTCTCCCCCATGAGCTGTGTCTGATGTTGCCGCACATCTCCATTCAAGTGAAAAGAATAGCAATACAGACACCTCCATAGACGAGCGTGGGGTAGATTCAAGAGAAAAAGAAGAAAACCCTTATGTGGAATTCTAGACAACCCTTTAGGCTAGGTTCATACTGTGGAATTTCTGGGCAGAATTTCTGCTGGAGATCGAGCAGGCGGCATTAGGACCGCGCGGACTACATAGATGGCAATGCATTTCTGAGCAGATCTCCCAAAAACATCCACCCAGAAATGCATTGCAGTCTATGGGGGGTAGCAATGCAGTATGCTTGGTCCTAGCGCCGCCGGCTCGATCTCCGGCAGAAATTCTGCAGTGTGAACCCAGCCTTAAAGGTATATGTCCAGTTTGGTGGGACCTGGCATTATGTGTTATGTAAAATTCCTATCAGCCAAACTAATCTAATTTAAAGCAGAATCGATCAAAACTTAGATCAGAGGAGCTGTGGTGAAACCAATTCCCGGCAGCTTGCTAAAGCTCATTGTCTCACAGTCTGTACAAATTTCTATATTTTAAGTATTTTTACTAACTTTTATATTTGTTTGTTTGTTGCACAATAAAAATGTAACAGCGGGTTGAACAAGTACAGTGAATTGGTCAACTTTCATTGGGAACTCAACAATAGCGATAATGGTTTACCTATAGGTGCAACAGGCAACTACCGTATATACTCGAGTATAAGCCGACCCGGATATAAGCCGAGGCCCCTAATTTCACCCCAAAAACCCAGGAAAAGTTATTGACTCGACTATAAGCCTAGGGTGGGAAATACATCATCCCCCCCATGTCATCATCCCCCCCTGTCATCATCCAGACCCCCGTCATTAACACCCCCGTCATCATCCCCCCTTCATCATCACCGCCTGTCATCATCCCCCTGTCATCATCCCATACCCCCCCTTCATCATCACCACCTGTCATCACCCCCCTGTCATCATCCCACACACCCCTACATCATCACCGCCTGTTAATCCATTGGTCTTCAACCTGCGGACCTCAGATGTTGCAAAACTACAACTCCCAGCATGCCCGGACAGCCGATGGCTGTCCGGGCATGCTGAGAGTTGTAGTTTTGCAACATCTGGAGGTCCACAGGTTGAAGACCACTGAGAAGGGATTGACAGGCGGAGAGTTCACTCGAGTATAAGCCGAGGGGGGTGTTATCAGCACGAAAAATCGTGCTGAAAAACTCGGCTTATACTCGAGTATATACGGTAGTCGTGATGTTATATCGCAGCAGTAACAATTCACAGGCAAAGCAATATGTTCCACTTGCAATATGCAGTATAACAGAAACTTAAAGGGGTACTCCGGTGGAAAACTTTTTTTTTTTAAATCAACTGGTGCCAGCAAGTTAAACAGATTTGTAAATTACTTCTATTAAAAAAATCTTAATCCTTCCAGTACTTATTAGCTGATGAATACTACATAGGAATCTCTGCTGACATCTCTGTCCATTTTAGGAACTGTCCAGAGCAGCATATGTTTGCTATGGGGATTTTCTCCTACTCTGGACAGTTCTTAAAATGGATAGAGATGTCAGCAGAGAGCTCTGTGTTCCAAAAAGAAAATAATTTCCTATGTAATATTCAGCAGCTAATAAGTACTGGAAGGATTAAGATTTTTTAATAGAAGTAATTTACAAATCTGTTTAACTTTCTGAAGCCAGTATCCTTTAAAGGGATACTCTACCCCTAGACATCTTATCCCCTATCCAAAGGATAGGGGATAAAATGTCTGATCTTGGGGGTCCTGCTGCCGGGAACCCCCGTGATTTCTGCTGCGGCACTGCAGTCATCCTGTGCACGGAGTGAACTTTGCTCCGTGCCTGATGACTAGCTATGCGGCACTGAAGTCATGGCCACGCCCCCCTCGTGACGTCAAACCCTCTCCCTCAATGAAAGTCTATGGGAGGGGGCATGACGGCCATCACGCCCCCTCCCATAGACTTGCATTGAGGGGGCGTAACCATGACGTCACAAGGGGGGGGGGCACAATTCCAAACGAATGCTGGGTGCTGCAGGGAGATCTCGGGGGGGGGGGGCACTGGGGGGGCTTCCAGCAGCGGGACCCCCGCGATCAAACATCTTGTCCCCAATCCTTTGTATAGGAGATAAGATGTCTAGGGGCGGAGTACACCTTTAAACATCCTTCACATCAGGTTCTACATAAACTTCTGAGCTTCTCACCCAAAACTTGGCACATTCAGTCCCAAAGTCGGTATCTTTGGTGCAGTGTTTTAGTATCCAACATAGCACAGACAAGCTGATCTGCTTCAGAGCAACTCCTCTCTGGCAGTGCTGGAACGCCTGTGAGATCACGTACAGGACTACAACACACCACAGAACTAGAGTAGGGGAGAAACATTGGGGGAGCTTTGTCAAAACCTGTCCAGAGGAAAAGTTGCGGAGTTGCCCATAGCAACCAATCAGATCGCTTCTTTCATTTTGCAGAGGCCTTGTTAAAAATGAAAGAAGCGGTCTGATTGGTTGCTATGGGCAACATTTACTTTGCACAGGTTTTGATAAATCTCCCCCATTATCTCCAGAAACTTCAGTCACTGCCAAAACCTGGACCCAAACTCCAGTCTTATGTTACTGAGGCAAGAAGCTACCTACCACCCACCATCTTACCAGCTGCTTGCTTACAAAATATCTACCGTATTTTTCGCAGTATAAGACGCACTTTTTCTTCCCCAAAACTGGCGGGAAAAAGTCGGTGCGTCTTATACGGCGAATACACCCCTATCGCGGCGGTCGCTTCGGCCATCAACGGCCGGGACCCGCGGCTAATACAGGACATCACCGATCGCGGTGATGCCCTGTATTAACCCTTCAGACGCGGCGATCAAAGCTGACCGCCGCATTTGAAGGGGAAGTGACACTAACCCGGCTGTTCAGACGGGCTGTTCGGGACCGCCGCGATTTCACCGCTGCGGTCCCGAACAGCCCGACTGAATAGCCGGGTTAGTGCTTACAGGACACCGGGAGGGACCTTACCTGCCTCCTCGGTGTCTTCTCCGTTCAGGGATCCCCTGTATGGCCGGTGCTCTCCTTCCTCGTCATTATGTCGTCGTCGCTTACGTGCATCGGCGTGCATAACGACGTGATGACGGCGACGGAGAGCGAGGATACCCGGCCGGCAGCAGAGACGTTCAGCAGCAGGCCGGCAGCAGAGACGTTCCGGAGCGACGGGGACACGGCGACAGCGATGGAGCGACATCCAGGGCAGCGGTGACGGGTCCGGAGCGGCGGGGACACGTGAGTATTAAATCCTATGCAGTGGTCTTCAATCTGCGGACCTCCAGATGTTGCAAAACTACAACTCCCAGCATGCCCGGACAGCCAACGGCTGTCCGGGCATGCTGGGAGTTGTAGTTTTGCAACATCTGGAGGTCCGCAGGTTGAAGACCACTATTGGGTTAAAAATCTTAAATTTTTTTGATTTTGCACCTAAAAATAGGGTGCGTGTTATACGCCGGTGCGTCCTATAGGGTGAAAAATACGGTATATCCCTCTCTTTCTCTCTGTTAAATGATTGGCATATATGTTTTTATAAAAACAAACAGAAAAATTGTGTAGACCGATGCATCTGTCAAGCAGATAGCTAAATGGACAGACGCAGCTGTCAGTCGTGAAAATATGCTGGTTTATATTATGTCCATTTTCTCTCTCCATGCTGCAGTCTATATCCGATGAGATGTAAAAGATGAAGATGAAGCATCCAATCCATCCAATAAAGAAGACCTCTGACACCTAGTGGATAAAATGGGTCCCATTTACCTTCACAGAGGTGTCCATGGTTTTTCATGCTTTACTGATTTTTTTCCCCCTGTTGACACCATGTGGTGAAACATGTTGGAAGAAGATTGTCTAATTTAGCAAATTTCCTAAAGTAAAACCTCCTGAGTGTGCACTGCTAGTGTACATAGGATAAATTACTTACGTTCAGAGACTGACAGCAGGCAACGGTGTTTGGTTGGACCAGTGTTGCAAAACTACAACTCCTAGCATGCCTGGACAGCCAAAGGCTGTCCAGGCAAGCTGGGAGTAGTAGTTTTGAAACAGCTGGAGGCACCCTGATTGGGGAACATTGTTATATGGTTTGATGGGAAAAGCTTAGGAGTCCAGTGGGCGGTCCTACTCAGTGACTTGGCACTCTTCCTTATATATGTATGCAAAGATAACTGACAATCACAAGAGGAAGCAGAGGTTTTCGTGAATAGATTAGTAGCAGTTCTGAATCTTTTCCCACAAATGGCCGTAAATGTTGGTACCCCTGAAATTTTTCTAGAAAATGAGGAAAGGTACTATACAGGCTGGAAGTAGCGTGAAACAGACTGCCGGTTACGTCCCCCGCCTCCACTTCTGACCCAGCTTGTTATGCCTGACACCCATCAATAAATACCGTTTGGATGGTGAGTGCAATCCCTGTCTCTTTTGTTCACTACTTAAAGGGGTATTCCAGGCCAAAACTTTTTTTTTTTTATATATCAACGGGCTCCGCAAAGTTAAACAGATTTGTAAATTACTTCTATTAAAAAATCTTAATCCTTCCAATAGTTATTAGCTTCTGAAGTTGAGTTGTTGTTTTCTGTCTAACTGCTCTCTGATGACTCACGTCCCGGGAGCTGTGCAGTTCCTATAGGGATATTCTGGGGATATTCTCCCATCATGCACAGCTCCCGGGACGTAACATCATCATTGAGCAGTTAGACAGAAAACTTTAGAAGCTAATAACTATTGGAAGGATTAAGATTTTTTTAATAGAAGTAATTTACAAATCTGTTTAACTTTCCGGAGCCAGTTACATAGTTACATAGTTAGTATGGTTGAAAAAAGACATACGTCCATCAAGTCCAACCAGGGGATTGAAGGGAAGGATGTAAGGGGATAAGGGAAAGGGATGTAGTTTTATAATTCTGCATAAGCATTAATGTTATTTTGTTCCAGGAATGTATCTAATCCTGCTCTAAAGCTGTTAATTGTTCCTGCTGTGACCAGTTCCTGAGGTAGACCGTTCCATAAATTCACAGTCCTCACGGTAAAGAAGGCGTGCCGCCCCTTTAGACTAAACCTTTTCTTCTCCAGACGGAGGGAGTGCCCCCTCGTCCTTTGGGGGGGTTTAACCTGGAACAGTTTTTCTCCATATTTTTTGTATGGGCCATTTATATACTTATATACGTTTATCATATCCCCCCCTTAAACGTCTCTTCTCAAGACTAAACAATTGTAACTCCTTTAATCGCTCCTCATAGCTAAGATGTTCCATGCCCCATATTAGTTTAGTCGCGCGTCTCTGCACCCTTTCCAACTCCGCAGTGTCCCTTTTATGAACAGGCGACCAAAACTGAACAGCATATTCCAGGTGAGGCCGTACCAATGCTTTATAAAGGGGGAGTATTATGTCCCTGTCCCTTGAGTCCATGCCTCTTTTGATACATGACAATATCCTGCCGGCTTTGGAAGCAGCAGCCTGACATTGCATGCTATTCTGTAGTCTGTGATCTACAAGTACACCCAGATCCTTCTCTACCAGTGACTCTGACAGTTTAATCCCCCCTAAGACATACGACGCATGCAGGTTATTAGTACCCAGATGCATAACTTTACATTTATCCACATTGAACCTCATTTGCCAAGTGGATGCCCAGACACTTAGTCTATCCAAGTCATCTTGTAACTTATGCACATCCTCTATAGACTGTACCGTGCTACAAAGCTTGGTGTCATCTGCAAAGATAGAAACAGAGCTGTTAATACCATCCTCTATATCATTGATAAATAAATTAAACAGCAGCGGGCCCAGTACTGAACCTTGGGGTACACCACTAATAACCGGGGACCAATCAGAGTACGAATCATTGACCACCACTCTCTGGGTACGATCCATGAGCCAGTGTTCAATCCAGTTACAAACTAAAGTTTCCAAGCCCAAAGACCTTAACTTACCTGTCAGATGTCTGTGAGGGACAGTATCAAACGCTTTGGCAAAATCCAGAAACACTATATCCACAGCCATTCCTCTGTCAAGGCTTCTACTCACCTCTTCATAAAAGCAAATTAGATTGGTTTGACAACTTCTATCCTTAGTAAACCCATGCTGGCTATCACTTATAATACTATTATCCCCTATGTATTCCTGTATGTAATCCCTTATAAGTCCTTCAAACAATTTACCCACAATGCACGTTAGACTTACCGGTCTATAATTGCCTGGCGAAGACCTAGAGCCCTTTTTGAAGATTGGCACCACATTAGCCTTGCGCCAGTCCCTTGGCACAATACCAGACACCAGAGAATCTCTAAATATCATGAACAAGGGTACAGATATTACTGAACTTACCTCTCTAAGAACTCTTGGGTGTAGTCCATCCGGCCCTGGAGATTTGCTTACATTTACTTTACTTAACTTACCTTGTACCATCTCTACATTAAGCCAGTTCAATACATTATATGATGTGTTACCAGCACTGACCTGACCAATGTCAGCTCCTTCTTCCATAGTATATACAGAACTAAAGAACCCATTCAGTAGCTCCGCCTTCTCTTGATCGCCCGTGACAACCTCCCCATTATCATTATTAAGGGGTCCTACATGCTCTGTCCTTGGTTTTTTTGTATTTATATATCTAAAAAAATATTTAGGATTAGTTTTGCTTTCTTCGGCCACCTGTCTCTCATTTTGAATTTTTGCTGTTTTTATTACATTTTTACAGATTTTATTAAGCTCCTTGTACTGTTTAAATGTTATAGCTGACCCATCAGATTTGTATTTTTTGAAGGCTATTTTTTTGTTGTTTATTGCTCTTTTAACCTCATTTGTCAGCCATGTAGGCTTTAGTTTTAATCGTTTATATTTGTTCCCCTTTGGTATATATTTAGCTGTATAGTTATTTAGAGTTGATTTAAAGATGTCCCATTTACCTTCTGTATCAGTATTTGAGAACACCTCCCCCCAGTCTATGTCCTGTTGTGCAGCCCTCAGCCCAGGGAAGTTTGCCTTTTTAAAGTTATATGTTTTTGCTTTCCCCGTCTGTCTTTGTTTTCTACATTTTAAGTCAAAAGTAACTATATTGTGGTCGCTATTACCAAGGTTTTCCCTCACAGTTACATTACCAACCAGCTCTGCATTGTTGGAAATGATCAGATCCAACAAGGCATCACTTCTTGTTGGGTCCTCCACAAACTGGCCCATAAAATTATCCTGCAATAAATTTAGGAATTGTCGCCCCTTTGTAGTTTTAGCCAACCCCCGGCCCCAATCTATATCTGGATAGTTAAAATCTCCCATTATTACCACTGTACCTGCCCGGGCGGCCCTCTCTATTTGTTTATACAGCCGACCTTCTATCTCTTCAGTGATATTAGGGGGTCTGTAGATTACACCAAATATTATTTTTTCAGTATTTCCCTCCTTTTGTAATTCTACCCACAGTGATTCCACCTCCTCAGAATCATCACACACTATGGCATCGTTCACACTGACTTTCATACCACTTCTTACATACAGACAGTCTCCACCACCTTTTCTGTTCATTCTATCCTTGCGAAACAATGTAAACCCCTGCAGATTGACAGCCCAGTCATGCGAGGAGTCCAGCCATGTCTCAGTGACCCCAACTATATCAATATGTTCCTCCAGTATCAAGGCCTCAAGCTCCCCCATTTTATTTGCTAGGCTTCTGGCATTTGTGAACATACACTTTACATTTCCATTAAGTTTTACACATATAGTCTCACTAATGGGATTTTCAGAGTTATTGGGGTTAATGTCATTTTTTGAGTTATAAGGGATAATTGTACTATTTAAGTTATTGGGGCTAATGGGATTTTTTGAGTTATTGGGTCTAACGTTATTATTTAAGTTATTGGGGCTAATGGGATTTTTTGCGTTATTGCGTCTAACGTTGTTATTTAAGTTATTGGGGCTAACGGTATTTTTTGAGTTAATGGGGCTTATTGTAGTTATTGAGTTATTGGGGCTAATGGAATTTTTTGAATTATTGGGATTACAATTTTTCGGGCTACATTTATTTTTACAGCTGGTTTGTAACGCATGAATCTCCTTATCCACTGTTCTTAACCTCCCCCCACAGGACTCCTCTCCACCCGCCATTATGTCCTGACCCCTCTCTAACCTATCCATCCCACTGTCTGCTTTCTTTGCTTTATTATCCTTGATATATAAAAAAAAGTTTTTGCCTGGAATACTCCTTTAATATTTGGTTGCACACCCTGTGGAAAAAATAACTGAAATCAGCCGCTTCCTATAACCATCAATAAGCTTCTTACACCTCTCAGCCGGAATGTTGGACCACTCTTCCTTTGCAAACTGCTCCAGGCCTCTCTTATTGGAAGGCGCCTTTTCCCAACAGCAATTTTAAGATCTCTCCACAAGTGTTCAATGGGATTTAGATCTGGACTCATTGCTGCCACTTCAGAACCCTCAAGTGCTTTGTTGCCATCCATTTCTGGGGCTTTTTGACGTATGTTTGGGGTAATTGTCCTGCTGGAAGACCCAAGATCTCGGATGCAAACCCATCTTTCTGACACTGGGCTGTACAGTGCGACCCAAAATCCGTTTGTAATGCTCAGATTTCCTGATGCCTTGTACACATTCAAGGCACCCAGTGCCAGAGGCAGCAAGACAACCCCAAAACATTATTGACCCTCCACCATATTTCACTGTAGGTACTGTGTTCTTTTCTTTGTAGGCCTCATTCCACAGTGGAATGATGTGCTTTACCAAAAAGCTCTATCTTGGTCTCATCTGTCCACAAGACGTTTTACCAGAAGGATTTTGGTTTGCTCTAGTTCATTTTGGCAAAATGTAGTCTTGCTTTTTTATGTCTCTGTGTCAGCAGTGGGGTCCTCCTGGGTCTCCTCCCATAGCGTTTCATTTCATTTAAATGTCCACAAATAGTTTGCGCTGACACTGATGCTCCCTGAGCCTGCAGGACAGCTTGAAAATATCTTTGGAATTTGTTTGGGGCTGCTTATCCACCATCCAAACTACCTTGCGTTGACACCTTTCATCAATTTTTCTCTTCCGTCCATGCCCAGGGAGATTAGCTACAGTGCCATGGGTTGCAAACTTCTTGAAAATGTTGCGCACTGTGGACAGAGGCAAATCTAGATCTCTGGAAATGGACTTGTAACCTTGAGATTGTTGATATTTTTCCACAATTTTGGTTCCCAAGTCCTCAGACAGTTCTCTTCTCCTCTTTCTGTTGTCCATGCTTAGTGTGGCACACACAGACACACAATGCAAAGACTAAGTGAACTTCTCTCCTTTTTATATGCTTTCAGGTGTGATTTTTATATTGCCCACACCTGTTACTTACCCCAGGTGAGTTTAAAGGAGCATCACATGCTTGAAACAATCTTATTTTTCCACAATTTTTAAAGGGTGCCAATAATTTTGTCCAGACCATTTTTGGAGTTTGGTGACATTATGTCCAATTTGCTTTTCTTCCTCCTTTTTTTGGTTCAGTTCCAATACAAACAAAGGGAATAAACATGTGTATAGCAAAACATGTGTTACTGCAATCCTTTTCTGTGAGAAATACTTAATTTTCTAGAAAAATTTCATGGGTGCCAAAATTTACGGCCATGACTGTATATACCTGTTTTCTTAGCTTATTTTTCTCTAAAAGACGATGCTGGCTGGTTGGACGGCATTTAACACTACAGGTTTCATAAAGTGTTACTTACATTAAGAAAAAACTTTTGACATATCAACAGTTTTAATCCATCAGGGTGCTGGTGTTCAGACCACCAGTGATTGCTAGAACGAGCAGGGAAGTGCTCAGCTATCCTTTGTCATGTGTTACTAGTAACGCCTTACCTGTTTAAAAAGAAAAGAAGAAAAATCTTTTTGCCATGACCAATTATGTAAATGAGCTGGGAGAACACGGCTGCGAGCTTCTCCTCCCACCTTGTGTCTTTGACACCTGGATGGCCCCACAGACTTACATGTACAGTGGTCCCTCAACATACGATGGTAATCCGTTCCAAACGGACCATCATTTGTTGAAACCATCGCACGTGCACTGTAAAGTATAGGACAGTGGTCTACAACCTGAGGACCTCCAGATGTTGCAAAACTACAACAGCCGTTGGCTGTCCGGGCATGCTGGGTGTTGTAGTTTTGCAACATCTGGAGGTCCACAGGTTGAAGACCACTGTTAGAGGAAGTTGTACTCACCTGTCCCCGCCGCTCCGGACCGTCACCGCTGCCCTGGATGTCGCCGTCCATCGCTGTCGCCGCGTCCCCGACGCTCCGGCAAGGCCTCTGCTTCCCAGGCATCCGCGCGCTCCGTCGCCGCCATGCAGGGGATACCGAAGAGGACGCGCCGGAGCCCCGAGGACAGGTAAGTGATCGTCAGCGGACCACACGGGGCACCGTAAACTGCTATCCGGTGGCAGCTGAAGCAGTCAGCGCTGCCGAATAGCCGTTTATGCGATGGCCCAGACATAAAAAAGCATCATATGTTGATGCTGCCTTCAACATGCGATGGCCTCTGAGAGGCCATCGCATGTTGAATTGATCGTATGTCGGGGCCATCGTACGTCGGGAGGGGTCACTGTATATATCACCATGACGCCACAAGAAATCCTAGCTGATCTGTTTCAAAATTCGACCCCTTAACCCCCATTAACAGCCTGCACTTGTTTCCTGTGTGAGCTGCGGGAGGGGTTGCGTTATGAGGGCTGAGAAGGTCACATGGTTAGAGAAGCAGTGAATATAGATGAGGGAGGTGTGTGCGCCTCAGCCAATCAAGGACAATCACACACACTGAAGAGGTTCTCTGAGCTGAGGAGAAGGGAGTATGGTGTTACAAAGTGATGGTAACAGTCAGGACAACATCTTATCCCCTATCCAAAGCATAGCGAATAAGATGTCTAATCGTTGGAGTCCCGCCATTGGGGATCCCCGCTGCGGCACCCCAGTCATCCGGTGCACAGAGCGAACTCTGCTCCATGCCGGATGACTTGTGACTACAGCTGCCACGCCTCCTCCATTTATGTCTATGGGAGGAGGCGTGACAGCTACATACTAGCTGTCACGCCCCGTCCCACAGACATGAATGGGGGGGGGGGGGGGCGTAACACCACGAACACGGAAGCTCCAAGCATCCGTGTTCCAGACACCACCACTGCCGGCCTGGAGATCGCAGGGGGTCCCTAGTGGTGGGACCCCCCATGATCAGACATCTTATCCCCTATCCTTTGGATAGGGGATAACATGTTTTCCAGAGGCCCCAGGTATTTTCCCATTAGGCCCCAAGCTTCAGGATACACTTTTGTAGACATGTTTCTTTAACACATCTGACAGAGAAAACACATTACTGTACGAAATAAATCTTTGTTTCAAGAGAATTTATTATAAGTAGATAGAATAATGGATACAATTATACAGACACAGCACCAACATCAACCATGAAATAAAGGGACCAAAGTTGCTTCAGGAAAACTAAGTTCTAGAAAGATAGGACAAGAGTTCAATGTTACAATAAACTGTTTCTCTAGTCATGATCTGAGCATTAATAAAAGGATATTTATGTCAACTAGGTTTCTAATTCATACACACATTTTAGTGGCTTTCAGAAGACTTTGTAACAAACCACATTTATCTCAGACATAAAGTACCTAACCGACCATAGCTGTTGTAGGCGCCTCCTGAATTAACTCACTGGTCTGAGCTTGGCCAATCAGCAATGCTTATTTTAAAGGGGTTGTCCAAACATACTCTCCAGCCTTATCTGACATGGCACGGGGAGACTAATGCATGCTGGGTGTCACGCTTGCTGAGGTAACTATCTGATGCCCAGGTCCTGTTCTAATGACTGGGACCAGGGCACAATTCTTGCTGGGCATCTGAGTGTGCGACTGAGTCTCTCTGCACCTGATGTCAGATCAGGAAGGACTATCTGCCTGGACAACCCCTTAAAGATTCCATTATTAAGAACAGAAATATTATGAAAAGAGACATTATTTCTATGGATTGACAGCATTACATTGGTTCTTAGCATCACAAGATAGCGGACTAAATGTGACACTTCAGGTCACTTACACCACACAAAAAACTTTAAATCACCCCCCCCCCCCCCCTATACTCCCAGGTGAAGTAGTAGTAGAAAAATGTATGCAATTCCAAACATTACCTTCACAGTAAGGCTGGGTTCACACTTGCAGAAAACAGAAAACGATGCAGGATGGTTCATTAAACAATGGATAGAGATGGATCCCAAGAGCTCTCATTGACCTCAATGGGGTTTGACAGTTTTATGTTTGGTGTCTGTTTATTTTGCAGGATTTATTGGACTTTTGTGTCTTTATATCTAACAAAATAAACAGAACTTGTGATGGAGATGCCTGAATGGCACTCCGATGCAAGTGTGAGTCCGGCCTTAAAGGTACTCCATCCCTAGACATTTTATCCCCTATCCAAAGGATGTCTGATCGCAGGGTCCCACCACTGGGGACCCCCAAAATCTCAGCTGTTGCACCCCAGACATCCGGTGCAAGGAGCGAACTTAGCTCCATGCATCGGATGACTGGCGATGCGGGCTGGAGGCTCGTGATGTCAGGGCCACGCCAACTCAATGCAAGTCGATGGAAGTCTACAGCCGTCACGCCCCCTCCCATAGACTTGCATTAAGGGGGCGCATTAAGGGGGTACGCCTTTAAGAGCGACAACATTACTGCTAAGGATATGCCAGAAAGTGAGGCCACATCATGCCAGCATGCCATCAAGGTCTAAGCACAGACAAGCCTTTTCCTGAAAGATTTTTTTGTTCTTATAATAGCTAAAATATTAAACAAGTGATTAAAATAAATAAATCATCCCAATTGGTAAAGAAGTGCTAAATAATAATATTATGATACGTGCAGGATAGGGTTCAGAACACTGTAGCAAACCCATAGCACTGGTTACACACACACACACAGCCCTGAGTTACTGTCACACATACCCCCATCTCTGTGTTTCCCCTTTACACTGTATCCAAGGTACCTTGAAATACAGAACTGGAGAGACTTCTTGTGAATCCTTTTTCATCACTTATCTCTACTGAAATATTTGCATGCGGTCCTATTACCATCCCGCACAAACCTAATTTGCTGCAAACGAGGATTCAAGTTACACCGGCTCAAAGTGTGTAGCCTTAAAGTGCTGCAGAAAATCCTTGGATGAGGTGGCGAGATCCTGCCGGTAATTGAAGATGGATTGGTAATCCTTACTTGTCTTCAGTAGTTCATTATTCTTACGAGCTTCGTAATGGAACTGAGAGTTCTTCATCTCATACCTGCGAGGTATAAAGAAAAAGACTGTGAACTTGGCAGACAATTCCTTAATTATTTTTCTATAATGTCATTTTCCTGTTAAAGGGAATTTATCTTTTTACAGCATTTAGAGATATGCTTTACAGCAAGCCCCAATGAGAGCTTTTTTTGTGGTTTTTACTTGGTCTGCACTCTACCCCTCCCCCTCAGCCCAGCTCTATATAAATTAGCAGGAAGCTGCATAGGGCCCCTTCCTTTCTGGCAGCCTCCCAGACTGACTGGGAGCACATGGTAAGTGAGCTTTCACACTGGTGTGGTGCTGTGCTGTGTCCGTTGCTGCCGTGGCACTGTGTCTATGGAGAGGCACGGCCCTGGGACTGGTCTGAGTGGCATTGGGGCTGCTCTGCCAGTGGGTCGCTCCCCCTGTGGGCACTGGTGTTGCGGTGGTGGTGGTCGTCGCCCAGTGTTACGCCATTTTATGCTAGGGACGTTAGGGACCCACTCTAAATAGATGGCCTTGACGTAGCGAGTGGGCTTGTACTTTTTGATCAAAATGTATACTAACAACCTGTTAGTTTTTGAATTTATGCTGAGAAGCAAGTAGATCAAAATACAAATTGTGGATGTGCGACTATGTCTGTTTTCTCTACTTGAATTCCCAATGAGAGCTGTCTCATTTACGTGGATAGGAAAGGTTTTGGGTGTGCTCTGTAACCTTTGCAAAGGTCATTCTACAGAGAGGGGGAGGATGAGCTGTGGACATCACCTGTTGTATTCTTTGGGTGCATTCACATTTGAGTAATTCAAGAGGAATTTACTTTAGTTATTCCTCTTGAATTCTCCGCTTAGAAATAATTAACATCTGCTTTGCCATTGACTTCAATGTATTTTACTCTGCACTGTGCGCACTGTGTAAATTCCGCTGCGGAATTCCGTTCCGCTAGAAGAAAGAACATAAAAAGGGAACTTCCAATTGGTGGTTGTAGTCCAGAAAAAAAAAAAGTTTCCGCACAAAAAAAAAACACTAATTCTGCGGCGGAATTTTTACGTGAGGATTCCTCTCCTTTTTCTCAGTGTGAATGCACCCTTTATCTACTGGTGTCACCTTTCACTGTAAGGCTGTCAGGGCATGCTAGGAGTTATTGTTTTGCAACAGGTGGAGGCACACTGGTTGGAAAACGCTGATATAAATAATAAAATGTAAAAAACGAAATCACCAAAAATTCTTTTAATGCCGGACGCTGTGTGCAGGCTTCCATGTTCAGGGCCGCCCCTCGTGACGTCACGCCCGCCCCCTTCGTGACCCCATCGCGCCCCCTTCCCATAGACTTTCGCTGAGGGGGCGGGCGTGATGTCACGAAGGGGGTGGGCGTGACGTCACGAGGGGCGGCCCTGAACACGGAAGCCCGCACACAGCGTCCGGAACAATAAACTTCCGGACGCTGGGGAGCGGAGCTTCCGACACAGGGCAGCGGAGTACCCCTTTAAGGGACATAGGAAAGGAGCATGCATTTTCTAGTGTGACCCACGTTTTTTTCTGTATTGTTCGACCAGCAGTGTTGCAATTGATCTAGGATACAGGCTTTATTATAGTTCTCTAATTGTAGAAGCCCTAGTCCCCTCACTTCTCTATGCAGGGTCATCACTTTGCAGGCCACTCTGGGCTTTCTATCAGTCCATATAAACTGGGATATAGTCTTGTTAAGGGAA
This sequence comes from Hyla sarda, assembly GCF_029499605.1. Lineage (NCBI taxonomy): Eukaryota > Metazoa > Chordata > Amphibia > Anura > Hylidae > Hyla > Hyla sarda. Next base: position 104,942,445 of record NC_079198.1, on the reverse strand, counting down.
GTAAAAAAAATTACCAATCCAGATTCTAATCGGTTCTGAAGAGGTAAAAGGAGTTTAGGGAGGAATAACATTTTAAAAGTTGCTAGACGACCAAACCAAGACAGAGTATGTTGAGAATAGGAAAGCAGGGATTGTGAAATGGAGGTTGCTAAAGGAGGAAAATTTGCCTAAAAAAGATGAGAAGATGGAGAGGTGAGATGAATAGATAAGAAACTGCTCTGTCCTGCCAATCCAAAGTGAACTACAGCTTCATTGAGGTTACTGAAGATGTAGGAAGGTGTACTGGGAGTATTTGGGATCTGGAGGCATTTCGCTTATTAAAGGAAACACTGCTAAATTGCTGTATAACCTGGAACAGCGACGACAAAGAAGTCTCAACGTCAGCGAGGAATAATATCGTCGGTGAATAATGCCAGTTTATGTTCTACTCCTTGCACTGTCACACCATGTCTGTTAGGATGAGTGTGAACGGCATGTGCGAGGGGCTCTGTCGTTAGGGCAAAGAGCAGGGGTGAAAACGGGCACCCCTGTCTAGTTCCATTCGACAGGGTGAACTGGTCAGACAATACTCCATTGACAAACACCATCGCAGCAGGGTTAGAGAAGCCTGAATTGTGGTCATGGAGCCAGAGAAGCCAAAAGTCTTTAAAGTAGAGAATGCATATTGCCAGTTCACCCTGTAAAAAACTTTCTCTGCATCAAGTGTCAAAAATTCTGACGGGGTATTAACCCCTTAAGGACGCAGCCCATTTGGGCCTTAAGGACGCAGACCTATTTTGAAGACCTATAACTTTTAAATTTTTCCGTATAAGCGGCGGTATGAGGGCTCATTTGTTTGCGCCGTGATCTGTACTTTTTATTGATACCATATTTGCTTATATAAAACTTTTAATAAATTTTTGATTAATTTTTTTTGGAATAAAATGTTATAAAAAAGCAGCTATTTTGGATTATTTTTTTACGCTCACGCCGTTCACCATACGGTATCATTAACATTTTATTTTAATAGTTCAGATATTTACGCACGCGGCGATACCAAATATGTATATAAAATATATTTTTAACACTTTTTGGGGGTGAAATAGGGAAAAAGGGGCAATTTACGTTTTTATTGGGGGAGGGGGTCTTTCACATTTTTTTAACTTAAATTTTTTTTTTTTACACTTTAATAGTCCCCATAGGGGACTATTTAAAGCAATCATTCGATTGCTAATCCTGTTCAGTGCTATGTATAGGACACAGCACTGTTCAGGGTTATCTGTGATCTTCTGGTCTGGTCTGCGGGAAGGCAGATCAGAGCAGAAGACTTCCGGAAGACAGCGGAGGCAAGTGAGGGTTCCTCCGGCTGCCGTGCTGGATGATCGGATCGCCGCGGCAGCCAACTCTCCCCCCCCCCCCCTTCCCCCCAAAAAACTGGATTTAAACAGCCCACTCAGCTGTTCTTTGCTTCCTGACCAACTCTGGCATCTGCCAGAAGGTTGGAGGTGATCAGGAGGACCAAAATCTCAAGGTAAGTGCAAGTCCCAGAGGGGAGATCCGTTTCCATCAGACATTTTTGGCATAGATATAACTTTATGAGATTACAGAAATACAGAATCTCACCACTTTGGCTTTGGTCCTCGGGTTCTTTCCAACTCTTGGTGCCTTTTAATCTCCAGCAACAATTCCTCTTCCACCCGGAGCCGCTCCAGTCGTAACCGCGTGAGCTCCTGCTGATAAGGTGAGGCATCTACTACAGAAGCTCCCACATCTGCCCCTGCCAAGGTCTTCAAGAATCTAACACAATAAAGTCAATATTCCTTAGATTAGCAACATATATAGCACATCAGAGATAGAGTATATAAGTCATATGTGAACAACACCTCTATTACAGGAATGATAAAGTTATATGGTGATAGAGATCAGCTGTATTTACAATTGATCACAGAGTGATCACTAATAACATAAATTCATCACCCAATAATAATTAGTGGAAACGTAAAATGTTACTTTTATTATGCCAAAAAGATAAAAAAATCTTAGCAGTTGGGTCACAATTACAATATTTTTCCAATTGATATGCATGTCACTGCATGCTATAAGACAGTACACCATAGACTATTGTTGCAGTTGCAGTCCGCAACTAATAGATTGGAGATCAGATGGACCCTACTGGTGATTGTTTAAAAACTAACACATTGCCCCCCTCGACGTTTCGCCACTGACAAGTGGCTTTATCAAGGGCTATGGGGCAAATGGCTTGTGTTTGAGCCGTACTGGGGTTTATATAACCGCCCATGTCTGATGTCATCAGCAGGAATTGACCTCAATCCATATTTGCCAAAACCCATTGGTGCAATAGAGGACAGACAATTATGTTGTCCAATAGCATATCAGCTTTCTATATGATGTTTAAGTTCCCATCATGCCAAGTTATAGTGTCACCATAATAGACAAAGCATTGGACCAATAAAATCCTTACCTATTCCCAATGTTGCTCCGGACTGGTTGCCCGCAATGCTTACGTAGATGCGCAGAGTCCTCTGCACCAGGAAATAGCCTCTGCTATAATCGCGGCCCCCTCGGATTTGCGCATTAATTTGCACATTGCACGTCTTTTTTACAATGGTGCTTAGAATAGCTGCCGATATGGCCGCGGCTGGCTTTATTTGCACACACGCATATATTTGCAGTCAGGTTTGCTATGGGGATTTGCTCCTGCTCTGGACAGTTCCTGACATAGACAGAGGTGTCAGCAGAGAGCACTGTGGTCAGACAGAAAATAAATTCAAAAAGAAAAGAACTTCCGGTGGAGCATACAGCAGCTGATAAGTAATGGAAGGGTTAAAATTTTTAAATAGAAGTAATTTACATATCTGTTTAACTTTTTGGCACCAGTTAATTTGAGAGGGAAAATTTTTTTTTCCAGTGGAGTAACCCTTTAAGAGCCATTGGCTACACCTATCCAACTGTTCCTGACTTAACATAAAAAAGTGATTTTTTTACATGATCAAAAAAAGTGTTAAAAAGTAGCCAAAAGGTATGGCTGAATTACTTTAGAAAACACCTTTGACATACTGGTATTAGGAAAAAGGGTTAAAACATCAAGAGTTGCGCTTTCATGTTTATTTCTGCTCCTCTTTGCATTGCTGTACTATTAGTAGCGCCAATGCAAGGTACTGCTAGAAATGGGAAGCCATACCCAAAAAATAGCAACACCATACCTGTCACTGATCTCTTCTGCAGTTGGTGCCGATATTGCAGATGATGGAATACTGTAAGGAGACCATGAATAACTCAGGCTGCTTTTGATCTTCCTCGGGGGCGTGAAGGACCTAGTAACCAAAGTTCCTGGTCTGTAGAACCTCGAGCGTGACTGCCTGTTGGAAGACGACATCTTGCCGCTGGATTTCACTCTTGGCGGAGGTTGAGCACAGGCGTTGGCTTTGGCAGAGTTTGGCCTCCAGATGGGCTTAGGGGATTGAGAACGTGATCTCAGCCATCTGGTTTTCTTTGAGGCGGGGGAGAATGAATGGGAACGGTCTAGGGACTGAGATCTTCCTCTTACGGTGGAGACTTTAGTTCTTTCAGGAGAACGAGAACGTACAGGGATCTTAGGAGGTAATAAGGATTTAACTCCAATAACGTGAGGAGCACCAAGCTTCATGGGGATGGATTCTCTATAAGCAATGTCTGATGGGATCAAAGATGTGGAGGTTGCACCGTGGACAACTGGACCACTAAAGGAGAACTTAGAAAACGTAGGTAGCCCTGAACTCTGTACAGCAGAAAATATTTCATGTGGTTTTTTAAGATGACTTAATGTCAAAAACCAGTCAGAGTCCAGTCCTGGATCACGGAGATCATCATACAAGGAGTCATCCATTTTCTTTGGCCACTCGTGGATACTGGCGTTTGATCTTTTGCTTTCAAAATTTAGGCTAGAAGCCAAACTGTCCACCTGTACTTTGAGTTTCCTCAAGTTGTCCTCCAGGTCATCGATGGAGAGATTCTCTTTGGCATACGAAGACAATGTGTTACCTGGTAATGCAGGACATCAGGTTAGAAACATAATTTTTTACACTTGAGTACACATGAGGCCTCACTTGGAGTATTGTGCGCAGTACTGGAGGCCGTATCTCCAGAAGGATATAGATACTCTAGAGAGAGTTCAGAGAAGATACTAAACTACCGTATATACTCTAGTATAAGCCGACCCGAATATAAGCCGAGGCCCCTAATTTCAGCCAAAAAAAACAGGAAAAGTTATTGACTCGACTATAAGCCTAGGGTGGGAAATACATCACCCCCCCCCCCCTGTCATCATCCAGACCCCCCCCGTCATTAACACCCTCGTCATCATCACCCTGTCATCATTACCCTGTCATCATCTCCCCTTCATCATTACCCCGTCATCATCCCCCCTTCATCATCCCCCTGTAATAATCATCCCACACCCCCCCCTTCATCATCACCAACTGTCATCATCCCCCCCCATCATCATCCCCCCTTCTTCATTACCCTGTCGTCATCATCCCCCCCCCTTCATCATTACCCTGTCATCATCCCCCCCTTCATCATCATCCCCCACCCCCCCTTCATCATCACCAACTGTCATCATCCCCCCCCCTTCATCATTACCCTGTCATCATCATCCCCCCCCTTCATCATTACCCTGTCATCATCCCCCCCTACATCATCACCGCCTTTCATCATCATCCCACACCCCCCTTCATCATCATCCCCCCCCATCATCATCCCCCCGCTGGATGATGACGAAGGCCGCAGTGGTCTTCAACCTGCGGACCTCCAGGTGTTTCAAAACTACAACTCTCAGCATGCCCGGACAGCCGATGGCTGTCCGGGCTTGCTGGGAGTTGTAGTTTTGAAACATCTGGAGGTCCGCAGGTTGAAGACCACTGAGGGCGGAGAGTTCACTCGAGTATAAGCCGAGGGGGATGAAAAACTCAGCTTATACTCGAGTATATACGGTATTACATGGATTGCAGGATAAAACTAACCCGGAAGGGTTAAAGAACCTTAACATGTATAGAAGAAAGAAGAGACAGAGGGGATACGATAGAGACTTTTAAATACATAAAGGGAATCAACACGGTTAAGGAGGAGAGGAGATTTAAAAGAAGAAAAACTACCACAAGAGGACATTGTTTTATATTAGAGGGGTAAAGGTTTCTGCAGTAATGTCAGGAAGTATTACTGTACTGAGAATGTAGTGGATGCATTGAATAGCCTTCCTGCAGAAGTGGTCGCTGCAAATACAGTGAAGGAGTTTAACCATGCTTTGGATAAGTATAAGGCTATCCTTCATATAAGATAGGGCTAGGGACTATTCATAGTATTCACATTATTGGGCAGAATAGATGGGCCAAATGGTTCTTATCTGCCGACACATTCAATGTTTCTATGTAAATATATAACAGCCTAAAGTGTGAAGTTATGTCTTTATTTTCTGGCCTTCAAGAACAACTTCTCCTCATACCCCAGCGGAGTACCCCTTTAATTTGCACTTTACCTCCTATTTCAGGATGGAGAGATGAAAGGGCACTTGAAACAGCCTATAGTCTTCAGTATCTCCAACCTATGGTCAGGGCCGGCTCTGCCTATGGGCAAAATAGGCAGCAGTCTAGAGCGCACTCTTGATGAGGGTGCCGCTCTGACCACAGCAATAAAGTTAGCCAACATCTGAAGCATCCGCACATCTAGCTAAACCCTGCCCCCCCCCCCCAGTAGTAAGGAGATTACAAGAGGAGGGGGTTTGTTACAGTGTGTCACCAAAGTAATAAGGTAATAACATGAGGAGGTTTGTTAAAGGAGAACTCCGGAATAGGAAAATTGTCCTCCATACTGCCAGCAGTAAAAAAAATCAACAGGTACATACCTTCCTTTGCTCCCCCAGTGCCTCCGGTAACCAGCTCCGGTCTCCGTCGCAATCCTCTTCCTGGTTGCTGGTGGTCGGCGAGTCATACTGCACTCAGCCAATCACCGGACGAAGTGAAGTCCTGGCTCGGCCGGCGATAGGCTGAGCGGCAGTGTGACGTTTTCGGCCATGGCAGCAGGTGCCGGTGTAGTGAAGAATTGTGTGTCTTGAAGTTTTCTCACACTGCCGCTCAGCCTATCGCCGGCTGAGTCGGGACTTCATGGCGGCCGATGATTGGCTGAGTGCAGTATGACTCGCTGACCACCGGCAACCAGGAAGAGGATCGCAGCGGAGGCCAGAGTGGGTTACCGGAGGCCCCGGGGGAGCGAAGGAAGGTATGTACCTGTTAATTTTTATACTGCCGGCAGTATGGACAATACATTTTCCTATTCCGGAGTTCTCCTTTAAAGTGTGTCAACCCAGTAGTAAGGTTGGGCGCGTCAAAGCGCAGAGCCAATGGGCAGGGTCAAGGGGGCGGCAAAATTAGCTTTCGCCTAGGTGGCAAAAATCCATGCACCAGTTCTGCCTATACACCAAAGAAATAGCAGGCTCAACCTAATGATATAAACACATGGGTGCTACCCATGAGAAGAGCCCCTGGGGTTTGGGGGTCCCACTCCGTGGCTTAGGGTGGTCTATGTGTTGTTTTGGGCCCCCTTTTTAAGTGGTTTTAATTGTGTGTATTTTTTTGTATCCAATAAAATATAATATTTATTGCAATATATTAGGCGTGCACCTCGTTTTTCTTGCCTTGCTCTTTTCTTGGTTCATTTCCAGGTCTACCTATGGCTCTCCAGAGCTGTTGCCAAACTACAACTCCCAGCATGCCCGGACAGCCGCTGGCTGTCCGGGCATGCTGGGAGTTGTAGTTTTGCAACAGCAGAAGAGCTGCAGGTAAAATACCACTGTTGTACAATATATAGTACAGAGACATACAAATTGGATACCCTATTAAAAGACAATTGTTGAGGCCTACCGTTTGAGTCATCAGAAAACGCGTGTCCTCCGCCTTGACTGCCATGTATTCTGCGACTGTTCGAGGACCCTTGGAAGCTGAGATTGTGGGTGCTTGTGGTCTTCTGTGTATTGCTGACAAATTCATATGGCTTCTCTCTACAAGATAAAAGGGTATACAAGATTTAAAGGGGTACTCTGGTGGAAAAACATTTTTTTTTGTTTTTGTTTTTTTTAATCAACTGGTGCCAGAAAGTTAAACAGATTTGTAAATGACTTCTATTAGAAAATCTTTACCCTTCCAGTACTTCTTAGCAGCTGTATGCTACACAAGAAATTCTTTTCTTTTTGAATTTCTTTTTTGTCTGGTCCACAGTGCTCTCGGCTGACACCTCTGTCCGTGTCAGGAACTGTCCAGAGTAGCATAGGTTTGCTATGAGGATTTTCTCCTGCTCTGGATAGTTCCTGATACGGGAATCAGGTGTCAGCAGAGAGCACTGTGGACAAGAAAAAAAAAAGAAATTCAAAAAGAAAATAATTTCCTCTGTAGCATACAGCTGCTAATAAGTACTGGAAGGGTAAAGATTTTCTAATAGAAGTCATTTACAAATCTGTTTAACTTTCTGGCATCAGTTGATTTAAAAAAAAAAAAAATCTTTTTCACCGGAGTACCCCTTTAACCTCTTCAGGACATAGGGCGTATGGATACGCCCTGCATCCTGAGTCCTTAAGGACCGAGGGCGTATCCATACGCCCGTGGGAATTCCGGCCCCCACCGCTAGCCGGTTGGGGACCGGAGCCGGATGCCTGCGGAAATCGTTCAGCAGGCATCCCGGCATATCGCCCAGGGGGGTCATTATGCCCCCCCATGTCGGCGATCGCGGCAGATCGCTGGACAATTCAGTCCAGCGATCTGCGGCGATTCCGGGTCAATCGGGTCTCCAGTGACCCGATGACCCGGAATTACTGGCTGTTCGGGGCCGTCAGAGCCAGAGCCTGCAGGGGTGAGGTGGCACTGGTGCCACCTCACGATCGCCCTGATTCGTCGGCCGGATTACCGGCCGACCAATCAGGGCGCCTGCTGCGGGTGTCACTCCCGCACCCGCTCCGCCCCTCCTCTGGAGGACGTGAGCGGGTGCGGGACGTGCACCCCGGGTGCTGGGGACCCCGATCCCCGGCGTTAATGTTGGGATCGGGGCCCCAGGAGCAGCAGCGGCGGCGGGACTGACCTGCAGCGTCTGGATCGTTGGAGGTGAGTGACAGCCTCCTGCTGTTGCTTAGCAACAGCTCCCAGCATGCAAAAAGGGCATGCTGGGAGCTGTAGTTATGCAACAGCAGGAGGCAGACCACCACAACTCCCAGCATTCCCTTATGGGCATGCTGGGACTTATGGTTTTGCAACAGCTGGAGGCACATTCTTTCTATGGAAAAGTGTACCTTCAGCTGTTTTATAACTACAACTCCCAGCTTGCACAAACAGCTAAAGTGCATGCTGGGAGTTGTAGTGGTGCATCTGCTGGTTGCATAACTACAACTCCCAGCATGCCCGTTGGCTGTCGGTGACTGCTGAGAGTTGTAGTTTTGCAACAGCTGAAGGCACACTGGTTGTGAAACACTGAGTTAGGTCACAAACTCAGTGATACATAACCAGTGTGCCTACAGTTGTTGCAAAACTGCAACTCTCAGCAGTCACCGACAGCCAACGGGCATGCTGGGAGTTGTAGTTATGCAACAGCTGGATGTCCCCCCCAATGTGAACGTACAGGGTACACTCACATGGGCGGAGGATTACAGTAAGTATCTGGCTGCAAATTTGAGCTGCCGCAAACTTTCTGCTGCAGCTCAAATTGCCAGCGAGAAACTACTGTGAACCCCCGCCTGTGCGACTGTACCCTAAAAACACTACACTAACACAAAAAAATAAAAAGTAAAAAACACTACGTATACACATACCCCTACACAGCCCCCCTCCCCAATAAAAATGAAAAACGTCTGGTACGCCACTGTTTCCAGAACGGAGCCTCCCGCTGTTGCAAAACAACTCCCAGTATTGTCGGACAGCCGTTGACTGTCCAGGCATGCTGGGAGTTTTGCAACAGCTGGAGGCACCCTGTTTGGGAATCACTGGCGTAGAATACCCCTATGTCCACCCCTATGCAAGTCCCTAATTTAGGCCTCAAATGCGCATGGCGCTCTCACTTTGGAGCCCTGTCGTATTTCAAGGCAACAGTTTAGGGTCACATATGGGGTATCGCCGTACTCGGGAGAAATTGTGTTACAAATTTTGGGGGGTATTTTCTGCTTTTACCCTTTTTAAAAATGTAAAATTTTGGGGAAAACAAGCATTTTAGGTAAAAAAAAAATTTTTTTTTTACATATGCAAAAGTCGTGAAACACCTGTGGGGTATAAAGGTTCACTTAACCCCTTGTTACGTTCCCCGAGGGGTCTAGTTTCCAAAATGGTATGCCATGTGGGTTTTTTTTTGCTGTCCTGGCACCATAGGGGCTTCCTAAATGCGGCATGCCCCCAGAGCAAAATTTGCTTTCAAAAAGCCAAATGTGACTCCTTCTCTTCCGAGACCTGTAGTGCGCCAGCAGAGCACTTTTCACCCCCATATGGGGTGTTTTCTGAATCGGGAGAAATTGGGCTTCAAATTTTTAGGGGTATTTTCTGCTATTACCCTTTTTAAAAAAAAAAATTGGGGGAAAACAAGCATTTTAGGTAAAATTATTATTTTTTTTTTACATTTGCAAAAGTCGGGAAACACCTGTGGGGTATTAAGGTTCACTTTATCCCATGTTACATTCCCCGAGGGGTCTAGTTTCCAAAATGGTATGCCATGTGTTTTTTTTTTTGCTGTTCTGGCACCATAGGGGCTTCCTAAAGGTAACATGCCCCCCAAAAACCATTTCAGAAAAACGTACTCTCCAAAATCCCCTTGTCGCTCCTTCCCTTCTGAGCCCTCTACTGCGCCCGCCGAACACTTTACATAGACATATGAGGTATGTGCTTACTCGAGAGAAATTGGGCTACAAATACAAGTAAAAATTTTGTCCTTTTACCCCTTGTAAAAATTAAAAAATTGGGTCTACAAGAACATGTAAGTGTAAAAAATGAAGATTGTGAATTTTCTCCTTCACTTTGCTGCTATTCGTGTGAAACACCTAAAGGGTTAAAACGCTGACTGAATGTCATTTTGAATACTTTGGGGGGTGTAGTTTTTATAATGGGGTCATTTATGGGGTATTTCTAATATGAAGACCCTTCAAATCCACTTCAAACCTGAACTGGTCCCTGAAAAATACTGAGTTTGAAAATTTTGTGAAAAATCGGAAAATTGCTGCTGACCGTTGAAGCCCTCTGGTGTCTTCCAAAAGTAAAAACTCATCAATTTTATGATGCAAACATAAAGTAGACATATTGTATATGTGAACCCAAAAAAAATGTATTCGTAATATCCATTTTCCTTACAAGCAGAGAGCTTCAAAGTTAGAAAAATGCAAAATTTTCAAATTTTTCATCAAATTTACGGATTTTTCACCAAGAAAGGATGCAAGTATCGACAAAAATTTACCACTATGTTAAAGTAGAATATGTCACGAAAAAACAATCTCGGAATCAGAATGATAACTAAAAGCATTCCAGAGTTATTAATGTTTAAAGTGACGGTGGTCAGATGTGCAAAAAACGCTCCGGTCCTTAAGGCCAAAATGGGCTCCGTTCTGAAGGGGTTAAAAACAGCATACAAAACAACAAACGAAAATGGAAAAAAGGGTAATGCCCTTTACCTAATGTCTCAAGACCCCTAGCACCAAAACGCAATGGTGGTTGCAAATAGCAGTTCCCCTTGGCTCCCCTGTACATGTGTTTTATATGGGCAATGACCAGATAATCTTGATTTTTTTTCTTGGTTTAGTAAACTGTTCTTTATCACCATTCAAGCTTTGCTATAATAGCCATCGGCTGTCCATGCACTGACCTTCTGGTTGGCCCTATGTCCTGTCTTTCCTGTCCTATCAATCTGTCAATCCTTTCCGTTCATTAAACCCTTTAGGGTAGGGTCACACGTAATGCAGCATGAAATACTCTGTGGATGCACCGACGCCAGTCAATAGAGCGAGCACACTCTTGCGGCTTGTTAGCTCTGTCTGTCTGCTTGTAGCATGGGGGGGGGTTTCCCGCTTCAGATCTGCTGCAGGCAGACATGGGGCTACCCAGCAACAGCAGAGCGATCACTCTAGTGCTTAGCGCAGTGCATTCACAGTGTGAAATAGGCTGCGGATGCGCTACATGTGACCCTACCCTCAAAAAGGAACCTGTCATCACTTTCATTCTGTCTAAACCTTGAGTCCTCGTGCTGGTTTCTCCCTGCCCCTCCAGCCTTGATTGGTAGATCTCTCTGTATACCCAAGGGCTATATTCACATGGCAGAATTTTTGCGAAATGCCCACCCGCAGAACATGCCGATGCTAAGAACTTTAGAAAATGCTATTTCTTCATAGATGGCAATGCAATTCTAAGCAGATTCCACTGAAAGAATTGACATGTCAATTCTTTCGACGGGGGCCGGAATCAGAATTTCCACGGCAGATTGTTCTGCTGCATGCTCGGTGCAGAAGAATCACATTGAAAACTATGAGACACTTCTGTAAAGTATTTTCTTAGTGGAATTTTTCCACCTGATTCCGCTCGGAAATATTGAGCTATACACCAAGGCTGGTGGGGTGGGGAAAAGCCCCCACAGACCGCCCCAAAGACTCTTGGTAGGGACACTTTCTTTAAAGAACTCTGTCATCAGTGTTGCCTGCACTATCCTGTCGGTACCGACAGGTAGTGCAGGTGACACTGATGACAATGGTACTCACCTTGTCCCATTCTGTGCAGGGGATCTCCGGTTATCTCCGTTGGCTTCAGCTCCGGGCACCCGGCTTGGGGCATGGGCGGAGCTTAGTGACGTCACCGCTGCTGTTCTCGAGCAGCGGGACCCAGCAGAGAGCAACAGCGGCTTGGGGTATGGGCGAAGGTTAGTGACGTCACCGCTGCTGCTTTCTGCTGGGTCCCGCTGCTAGAGAACAGCAGCAGTGACGTCACTAAGCTCCGCCCATGCCCCAAGCCGAGCCAGAGCTGAAGCTTAACGGACAAGATTACCGGAGATCCCCTGCACAGAACGGGACAAGGTCAGTACCGTTGTCATCAGTGTCACCTGCAGGTTAGTGAAGGTAACACTGGTGACAGATTTCCTTTAACACCCATACATTACCCATAAAACCCAAAGACTTTGGTTTCCCAGAAGTCACTAGTCAGCATCATTATGGTCTGGATCTGATCATTTTCTACAACAGTTCTCTATGAATAAAAAGCTGCCCATACACCTAAGTCGGTTGAACTCGGCGATTGTGACGGGACTGTCCGACTATCTAATGTGTATAGTTTGGGCAGAGAAGGATGGGACAATTGGATCTGACAGCCTGATCGAGTAAATTGTACCATTAGTCAGCACCAGTGTGTGCCGAATGTCCTTCCCAAACTAGTTCTTGATCAGAACAGTGAGCAATTATTATTTGGTTGGATAGTGGAAACTAGTTGTTATTTTAAATAACTCTCCTGATTTAATTAAAATAATAAAAGTTAAGTTTTATAGGAGTAGGATTCAGGAGGATTTTTATGCCTTATGGGCACTATTGTTGGTTAATATTGGATCTGAACATGTCACATATCTATCTATCTCATACCTATCTATCCCATATCTATCTATCTCTCATATCTATCTATCTATCTATCTCTCATATCTATCTATCCCATATCTATCTATCTATCTATCTATCTCAGTGGTTCTCAACCTGGGGTACAAGTATCTTCAGGGGTACTTAACAGTTCTCCAGGGGGTACAGGAGTAATGGCAGCCACAGCCACTGGTTACTGGTCTGGACCACTTTGAAATAAATGGTTGGCTGACATCACTGCACTGAGGAGCGGAGCCATAACAATAGGTCCCCAGACCAGAGGAGCAGTGGAGCAACAAAGCGGGACAGTATGGTGCCCTACAACTAAATATGGGGGCAGTTTGGGGGCCTACAGCTATATTTGGGGGCACAGAAGGGGCCTAACTACTTTATGGGGATGCAAAGTGGGTACTATTACTGTGTGTGACAATAAACATGGGGAGTTTGCAAATAGTGGGGTATTGTACTGCAGAAAGGAGCCTAAAATGTTTGTTTGGTTGGGTCTGTGGAGACGTCTTGTATGGGAGAAATCTTAATGACGGTCTAGACCAGATAGAGAAGAAAAGTAAATAACTCCGGTAAGAGAAGACGTCACCTGTAAATCGGGGGACTGGGGAGATAGGGAGGGGATCAGGGGGCCTGTTATAGAGGAAAGTAAAGCATGTGAATTATACTACAATCATTACAAAATGTCTCTTATATGGGGATACAATTTGGGAATGGGCTGTCAAGGGGAACTCAGGCAAAAAAAGTTTGAGAACACCTGATCTCTCTCATATCTATCTATCTCTCTCATATCTATCTCTCTCTCTCATATCTCTCATATCTATCTATCTAATATCTATATCTCATCTATCTCATATCTATCTATCATCTATCTCATATCTATCTATCATCTAATATCTATCTATCTATCTATCTCATATCTAGCTATCTCAGATGCCTTAATTTCTCAAAAAAAAAAAAAAAAGGGAAACAAAATTTCTTGAGATTCCAAATGCTATGTTTGACCAATGTCCTCCTCCTCTGAAGCTCTTATGAGTGCAGCTTCTCCTGCCTTCCATACTGTCGGAGACATTGTGTTTTGTGAAGGGGGATTTGGCTGTCATGGAAACCTCTGGATCTGTCCACACATCCTCCATAACGGAGCCAGTAGAGGAGCCCGGGCCTGATGCTAACGTAGGATGATCACGTTAGAGGAGATTTTTCCAAGCTTCAGGGCGCAATTATGAGATAGATAGATATGAGATAGATAGATATGATATAGATATGAGATAGATAGATAGATATGAGATGGATGGAGATAAATAGATAGATATGAGATAGATAGATAGATAGCAACAGGAGAATACAGCAACACACTGCTAGCATGAAGATATAGATAAAACATGAGTATATAGATAGAACATGAAAAGCTATACAGCTGTAGTGCAACAAATGAAAATATGAAACTATGAAATTATGAAATAGTGAGGTACTTAGCTTGCAAATTTGGCAGCCAAATAGCTTGGACCGTCCCACCACGGTAAGGTGACCTCATTCTGGGGCGGACCCTACACTGTGTATATGGCTCTGTGTGAACAGTTCAGCAGGCATTGCAGGATCTGAAACATACAAGGCACCTTACTTCATATTTTCATTTGTTGCACTACAGCTGTATAGCTTTTCATGTTCTATCTATATACTCATGTTTCATCTATATACTCATGTTTTATCTGTATCTTTGTGCTAGCAGTGTGCTGCTGTATTCTCCTGTTGCTGTATATTTAGCCCAGCAGCCTGCACCTGTGAGCCAGGTCCCTATAATAGTTTGGAATCAATAGTGCTGGCCAACTTATTCTTTGGTTAGATAGATAGATAGATAGATAGATATGAGATAGATAGATAGAGATAAATAGACAGACATATAGATAGATCGATATGAAATGGATGGAGATAAATATATAGATAGAGATAAATAGATATGTAATAGATAGATAGATGGAGATATATAGATATGAGATATATAGATAGATATGAGATAGATAGAAATGAGATAGATAGATATTAAATAAATTTGAGATAGATAAACATATCTATCTATTGTTCCTTTACAGATTTACACAATCCCATGAGCTTATTTATGCCCATGTTTTCTTGATGACAGGCCCACTTTAAAAGGGGTACTCTGGGGGAAAACGTTTTTTTTTGTTTTTGTTTTTTAATAAACTGGTGCCAGAAAGATAAACACATTTGTAAATTACTTCTATTAAAAAATCTTAATCCTTCCAGTACTTGCTGAATACTACAGAGGGAATTCTTTTCTTTTTGGAACACAGAGCTCTCTGAGACATCACGACCACAGTGCTCTCTGCTGACATCTCTGTCCATTTTAAGAACTGTCCAAAGTAGAAGAAAATCCCCTTAGCAAACATATGCTGCTCTGGACAGTTCCTAAAATGGACAGAGATGTCAGCAGAGAGCACTGTGCTCGTGATGTCAGCAGAGAGCACTGTATTCCAAAAAGAACAGAATTTCCTCTGTAGTATTCAGCAGCTAATAAGTACTGGAAGGATTAAGATTTTTTTACTTTCTGGCACCAGTTGATTAAAAAAAAAAAAAAAGTTTTCCACCGTAGTACCCCTTTAACTTTTGACATGAATGAGAAGATATTGGAGGTAAATGGATTACCATCTTGGATTTTTTTTTAAAGTTTTGCATATTAATAAAAAGGCTTATATCTCAGCACTGGACTATTGAAATTAAAAAAAGGAAGGCCTGGAATCCTGATGACTAGTCCTATGTAGCCATTGGCTTATGTACACCCAGATGATATCTGTTAAAATGTTGTTTGCCCAGAGACAAGTGTGACCAGGAGACATGCCAGCACTAGAACCATTCGAAAATGCAAAGTGACATGAATTTCGGAATTTCAGTGGCCGATGTTTCTGCCGTGTGCATGGTGCAGCAGAATCCCACTGTAAAATAATTTTTCAGCAGAATTATTAAGACGGATTTCGCTCAGAAATTCCGCTGTGTGAACATGGCCTTACCAGAAGTCCAATGCAAGTCTATGGCAAGTCCGTCTCCTCATCATCTTTGTCTCAGGGCAAGTCTTATGCCAGGTTCACACCACAGAATTTCTGACCGGAATTTTGGTTGGAAAATCCGACGCAGCCAACTCCCATTGCTGTTAATAGGATTCCACTGCCCAGCTCACACTACGGAAATTCAGCGGAGGATGTTCTGCAGCTGAAATTCTGCTGCCAAAAGAATTAACTTGTTCAATCTTCGGGCAGAATCCGCTCCGCAGCCATTGTGGTCTATAGGGATGGCAATGTCCGTGCAGTCCTAGCGCTGACTGGCAACCTTAGGCCGGGTTCACACTACAGAATTTACGAGAGTAATTCCTTTTTGAAATTCTGTTTGGAAATTCCGATGCAGCAGAGTCCCATTACTGGCAATGGGATTCGGCTGCATAGTGCACTGCACACTATGAAATTTCAGCAGCGGATATTTCGCCGCTGAAGTTCCACCGCCAAAAGGATGGACTTGGCAGAATCCGCTCTGCAGACGTGTATGGAGATGGCAATGTCCGCGCCCTCCTACTGCTGGCTGATTCAGTAGGCGCTGGCCACACTCAGAAGCTCCATACGGAAATTCTCAGTCTGGAGCTTCATAAGTGTGAACCCGGACTTAGGCTATGCAGCTGCTGCATATTTATGCAGATATACTACCACCGGACAATTATCTGAGATGTGCTTTAAAGGGGCACTCCAGTGGAAAACAATTTTCCTTTAAATCAACTGGTGCCAGGAAGTTACACAGATTTGTAAATTATACAAAAAAAGAAGATTGCAGCAGCACACTTGGTAAAAAAAATGGAGGCTCTTAGCGCACTTTTTGATCAAAACGTGTCCCCCCATCCACCACGCGGAGGAGGCCTCATTTCGGATGGGACCCTAACACACATTCTGAGCCTAACACTCATAACACTCACCTCTTGCTGGGCATATAGCCTCTGACTGGGGGACATGCTGGATCTATTATCAATTTAAATGAAAATACCTCCTGTAAAAAAGGGGGGGGGGGGTGCACGGCTACAGAGGGTGCCATTCCCCCTAAGCTGCAAAAAAACAAAAACAAAAATAGCCAGCACAACTACCTAAAACACAGATTTGTAAATTGCTTCTATTTAAAATCTTAATCCTTCCAGTACTTATCAGCTGCTGTATACAACAGATATACTACAGAGAAAGTTATTTTCTTTTCGAATTTCCTCTCTGTCTTACCACAGTGCTCTCTGCTGACACCTCTGTCCATATCAGGAACTGTCCAGAGTAAGAGAGGTTTGCTATAGGGATTTTGTCCTGCTCTGGACAGTTCTTGATATGGACAGAGGTGTTAGCAGAGAGCACTGTGGTCAGACAGAGAGGAAATTCAAAAAGAAGAGAACTTCCTGTGGAGCATACAGCAGCTGATAAGTACTGGAAGGATTAAGATTTTTAAATAGAAGTAACTTAAAAATCTGTGTAACTTTCTAGCACCAGTATATTTAAAAAAAATAAAATAAATAAAATTCCACAGGAGTACCCCTTTAAAGGAGCTATCTAGACATACTCACCCTCCTAATCTGGTATTGGGCAGGGAGGGAAGAAAGTACATATTGGCCCTTATTTACTATTGTAAACCCGACATGTTTAGTGAGGTCGTGCGGCAGATACTGGCGCATTGCTCCAGAAAATTCTGTCTGTGCCAGAATTTGCGCCATAATTTTGTCTGCACCAGAAATGAAAAACCCGACCAACTCTCCATATTACTGAGAAACCCCGAAAAAAGGGGCATATCTGTCGGGAAAAGGCGGCGTGGTTATTGAAATGGGGCGTGTTCCCAAAATTTTAACAAAAACCCAACATATTTACTAAGGGTTTCAACAGAAAATGTGGTGGATTTGAGCTGAGGAAAACCCCACAGATCGGAGCATGTGTAAAAAATAAAAAAGTAAAATGTAGGGAAAAGTGCAAAATGTAGGGAAACCTTAGTAAATACCGTGGAAAATAAATTGTAGGGAATTAAAACCCACAAAGAAACCTACACAACATTCTTAGTAAATCAGGGCCAGTATGGGCATTACAGGTGCCAAGGCAACCATCCAACGTCTGTCAAGTACCGTGCATGGTTTATATTCTGATTAAAATCGACACCTTTCAGGATCAGGAGGGCGAGAATATTTAATCGCTTCCAATGCAGGGAGCAGAATGCACTCTACGCTAGGGCTGGGCGGTATAATGGTTCATACCGAATACCGAAATTTTTGTGCTGCACGATAAGAATTTTAACCCATACCGCAATACCGGTTTGGCCCCTCCCCCTCGGGAATGAATGAATCAGCCCAGCGCTGCGCTGTCCCCACATCGGTGAACTAATCCTATGTGTCCTGCGAGCGCTGTTCTGCCCCCCCCCCCCCCCCCCAATTAATTATTAGCCCAGCGCTGTCCCCATCAGGGTACTACTCACATGTCACCCGCATGCGCTGCCCTCCTCGTCCTGTTTGTTGCGGCCGCCGGCGCTGACACTCTATACCAGTGGTCTCTAACCTGCGGACCTCCAGATGTTGCAAAACTACAACTCCCAGCATGCCCGGACAGCCGTTGGCTGTCCGGGCATGCTGGGAGTTGTAGTTTTGCAACATCTGGAGGTCCGCAGGTTGGAGACCACTGCTCTATACTGTATCCCTATGCCCGGGCTGCAAAAAATATAAACAAAATACATTTTAATTCACCTGCCGTTGGTCCGGTACTGGCCTCACTTGTTTCCTGGGGACGGGAACGTCGGACAGTCGTCGGCCTATCACCGGACGCAGCGATGTTCCGCCTCAGCCGGTGATAGGCTGAGCCCACTGTCATGTAAGAAGCCGGCTCCTTACATGACAGTGGGCTCAGCCTATCACCGGCAGAGGCGGAACATCGCTGCATCCGGTGATAGGCTGACGACTCTCCGACGTTACCATCCCCAGCGATAGGGCAACGTAGGTGCGTTAAAGTTTATTTTGTTTACCTTTTGCAGCCCGGGCATAGGGTTACAGCGTACAGTATAGAGTGTCAGCGCCGGCGGCCGCAACAGGACAGGACGAGGAGGGCAGCGCATACGGGTGACATATGCGAGTAGTACCCCGATGGGGATGTGGGCTGATAATTAATGGGGGGGGGGGGGGGCCTAGGAAATACCGTTAAATACCGTGGAACCGCCAAAAGTTTAAAAAATACAGTGATACACACATTTGGTCATACCGCCCAGCCCTACTCTACGCTATCTGTAGGGTCCGCTGAACGCAGGGGTCACATGACCAGGTCAATAAGTTGCTGACATCTTCAGTTTCCTGCAAACCCCTGGAGAGCCATAGCAAATATGGGGCTGCAAGGTAAACAGGATAACAGGGGGCATGGTGGCCGGACCCTATCATCCAGACTTCTGTAACTGTGTTCCCCCAACCTGTAGACCTCCAGCTGTTGTAAAACTTCAACTACCAGCATGCACGGGCAGACATTGGCTGTCCAGACATGCTGGGAGTTGTAGTTTTGCAACTAAAGATCCACAGGTTTGGGGAACATTGTGCTGTATCAGTCTGTGGACCTCTAACTGATGCAAAACTACAACTCCCAGCATGCCCAGACAGCCATTATGCTTTCATTATAAACCTGAATTTGAAAAATGCAATGCATAACTACCCACAACACTAGGCTGGCAAGTCAAGCTGAGACTTGTAGTCCTAAGGATGCTTAAAGGGGTACTCCACTGGAAATAATTTTTTTTTAGGGGGTAGTCAAGTGGTGAAAAACGTATCCCTATCCTAAGGATAGGGGATAAGTTTCAGATTGCGGTGGGTCCGACCGCTGGGGCGCCCCGTGATCTCCCTGTAGCTCGCTGGCCAGATAGGGCGTGTTGACCATCGCACGAAGTGCTCCGGCTCTGCCATAGAGTTGTATTGAGGGGGCGTGTCTGCTGCCGCTTCGTGCGGTGGTCAACACGCCCCCTTCCCGCGGGCTGTCGGGGCCCCATACAGGAGATCGTGGGGGGCCCCAGCGGTCAGACCCCCCCCCGATCTGAAACTTATCCCCTATCCTCAGGATAGGGGGATAATTTTTTCACCACTGGACTACCCCTTTAAATCAACTGACTTGTAAATTACTTCTATAAAAAAAAAAATCTTAATCCTTGTAGTACTTATCAGCTGCAGTATGCTCCACAGGAAGCTTTTTTTTATTTTTGAATTTCTTTTCTGTCTGACCACAGTGCTCTCTGCTGACACCTCTGTCCATCTCAGGAACTGTCCGGAGCAGGAGAGATTTTCAATGGGGATTTACTCTTTATTCTGGACAGTTCCTAAAATGGACAGAGGTGTCAGCAGAGAGCGCTATGGTCAGACAGAAAGGAAATTCAAAAAGAAAAGAACTTCCTCTGGAACATACAGCAGCTGATAAGTGCTGGAAGGATTACTTTTTTTTAATAGAAGTCATTTACAAATCTGTTTATCTTTTTGGCACCAGTTGATTTAAGAAAAAAAAATTGTTTTCCACCGGAGTACCCCTTTAAGGTTAAAGCCCAGCATTAGATCTATAATTAAAAAAAAACCTAAGCATTATTATGTAATAGGTGAGTCTCTATATAACGCCCTCTCCACCCACCTGAGCGCCGCTTTCCTCCCGTGCAGGACGAACGCTCCCTCCGCTGTCTGAGCCATGGTGGCTTCTCCGCTTCTATCCTCTGTTACTAGGGGGAGGGGCCAAACAAGACGTTGCTAAGCGGAAGTCTCCACTTCACTCAACCCTAACGTTTCCGATTCTCTTTTGTCCCTCCGCGCTTTCCGTCCACAGGATGTCGAATGCCGGTCAGAGCTCAGCCAATAGCCTTCTGGCGTGTCACGTGACGTCACCACCCGGGCGGGTTGTACGCAAAGTGACCTTGCACAGAGGTTGATGCGCATGCGCGGTGTTCTCGCTGACAACCCCACGTGTGTATCAGTGGAGAGAGGAGACCGGTGATCTGTACCGGGGATCATGTCATGGTTGTTCGGCTATAACAAGGGGCAGCCCGCCCCGCCAGATGTGCCAGGCTTTCCGGTGCCCCCGCCACCTCCTGGAGGCGGCGGAGATGGAGGGGACAAGAATAAACCCAAGGACAAATGGAGCAACTTTGACCCCACCGGCCTTGAGAGGGCAGCTAAGGCGGCCAGGGAGCTCGACCAATCACGTAAGTGTACGGCTAGGACTGGGTGTGCTGGGGCCTGTAGTCCTTCTTTCATTCTCCACTATGTATAGTGGTGTTTCCCATCTAGGGTGCCTCCAGCTGTTGCAAAACTACAACTCCCAGCATGCCCGGACAGCCGTTGGCTGTCCGGGCATGCTGGAAGTTGTAGTTTTGCAACAGCTGGAGGCACCCTAGCTGTGATGTCACATCTATGTTCCAGAATGCTGTTACATTTGTTGTTGCCTTGCTTGTTGCGACACAACCCTTGGCTGTCCAGGGTGTGCTGGGGCTTGTAGTCCTCCTTGCATTCTCAACTTAGATATAGCTGTGATGTCGTGTCTATGGTCCAGGATGCTATTACGTGTGGCGTGCGTTGGTGACAGCGTTACCGTAAAACAGTGGTGTCCAACCTGTGGCTGTCCGGGCATGCTGGGAGTTGTAGTTTTGCAATTGCCGGAGTGCCCCAATGTGGTGACCACTGCCTGAATGTTAGATCAGTGATTCTCAACTAGTGGGCCTTCAGATGTTGCAAACTACAATCCCCAGCATGCCTTGACATGCTGGGGGTTGTAGTTTTTGCAACAGCTGAAGGCCCACTGGGGAATAGCACAAAACGTAACCAGCCGGCCATTATCCTTGGTGGTTGACCTCTAAAATGGCGCAATTCATTCATAAATGCGGTGCTAGTGTGAGCATTGTGACCTGATAGCAAAAGATACTGCCAAGCTGTCACCTCCACCCATGCATGAGTTGCCCACTTGGACAGATGCCACCCATTTAAAGGGATTGTCCAGGATTAGAAAAATTGCTTCTTTATTTTTTTGCCGAAACTGCACCACTCCTGTTCACAGGTCGTGTGTGGTACTGCAGCTCAATGCCATTAACTTCACTGAGCAGAACCGGAGGACAGGAGTGTTGCTGTTTTTGCAAGAAAAAAACTGCATTTTATAAGTCCCCAACAACCCCTTTAAAGGAGTACTCCACTGAAAAGCATCTTTTTTTTAATCAACTGGTGCCAGAAAGTTAAACAGATATGTAAGTTACTTTTATTAAAAAATCTTAATCCTTCCAGTACTTATCAGCTGCTATATGCTCCACAGGAAGTTCTTTTCTTTTTGAATTTCCTTTCTGTCTGACCACAGTGCTCTCTGCTGATATCTCTGTCCATTTTAGGAACTGTCCAGAGTACAAGCAAGTCCCCATAGAAAACCTCTCCTGCTATGGACAGAGATGTCAGCAGAGAGCACTGTTGTCAGACAAAGGAAATAAAAATAAAAAGAACTTCCCGTTGAGCATTTAGCAGCTGATAAGTACTGGAAGGATTAAGATTTTTAATAGAAGTAATTTACAAATCTGTTTAACTTTCTGGCACCAGTTGATTTATAAAAAAAAAAAAAGTTTTCCACCTGAGTACCCCTTTAAAAATGACACTTGTGCTGGGACTAGCAGAGCGCCCTCTCTATGTGACTGGGGCTGCACTTGCGATTCCTAGGATTTCGTGCCATTTTGGAAAATTGGCACCGTTTTTACTGGCTACCATCTCTGATTGTAGGGTTGCGATTGCACTCCCATAATCCGACACCTGATGCCAGACGATCGGAAGGTGTATGCTATTTGCATTGGTCTCCAACTGTTGCAGAACTACAACTCCCAGCATGCCCAGACAGCCAACGGCTGTCTGGGCATGCTGGGAGTTGTAGTTTTGCAACAGAATGGAGGGAACACTGCTCAAGATCATTGGTCTCCAAACTGTGGACCTCCAGTGGTTACCAAACTACAACTTCCAGCATGCCCGGACAACTAATGGAGACCACCAATCTAAGGATGTGTACACACACACACACACACACACACACACACACACACATACTTTTGGGAAGATTTATCAAAATCAGTGCAGAGGAAAATTTGCCCAGTTGCCCATAGCAACCAATCGGATCGCTTCTTTCATTTTTAACAAGGCCTCTGCAAAATGAAAGAAGCGATCTGATTGGTTGCTATGGGCAACTGGGCAATTTTTACTCTGGACAGGTTTTGATAAATCTTCCCCTATATATGCTGCAGATTGTGTCATTGACTTGGCATTAGAGATGAGCGAACTTACAGTAAATTCGATTTGTCATGAACTTCTCGGCTCGGCGGTTGCTGACTTTTCCTGCATAAATTAGTTCAGCTTTCCGGTGGGCTGGAAAAGGTGGATACAGTCCTAGGAAAGAGTCTCCTGGGACTGTATCCACCTTTTCCAGCCCACCGGAGCACCTGAAAGCTGAACTAATTTATGCAGGAAAAGTCATCAACTGCTGAGCTGAGAAGTTCGTGACGAATCGAATTTACTGTAAGTTCGCTCATCTCTACTTAGCATCATAGAATCTGCAGTGTATATATAGTAGGTGTGAACATACCCTTACTCCAGTGTTTCCCAACCAGGGTGCCTCCAGCTGTTGCAAAACTACAACTCCCAGCATGCCCAGACAGCCTTTGGCTGTCTGGGCATGCTGGGAGTTGTAGTTTTGCAACAGCTGGAGGCACCCTGGTTGGGAAACACTGCCTTACTCATATACATACAAGTATATACTGCATTGGCGGTCAGCAGGTCCTATCAGATTGGTCAGCCCTGACTTTGCTCTTTGGCGCAGGCCCCTGATCTCTCTCTCTGTACATAGATGAGCCGCTCTGTCCGCCATATCCTGATATCCTCCACCTCCTCAATGTCACGTCCTGATGTATATCCCGCTCTGTATCTCATGCCCTTGCCTTGTTGTGTCTGTACCCCCCCCCCCCCTGTTTACTCTCAGTTGCATCATTCCTCTTGATCTGTGGACTGTAGGTCACATGATGATGCTATTGCTGCAGTATTGTGTCACCCTCACTATATATACTGTACAGTTGTGCTGGAAAGTTTGCATATACCTGGTAGAAATTGTGAGATTTTGGCATTGATTTAAAAAAAAAAAAAAAAAAAAAAAATGTAAATAAAAAATTATCATGGAAAAACATTTTTGAAGTAGTAAGTTCCCAGTATCATTAAATTTTTTTTTTTTTTTTTTTTTTTTTGACAGAGTTCAAGAACAGATACTTTTTTGGTACTCACCAGTAGAGATGAGCGAACTTACAGTAAATTCAATTCGTCACAAACTTCTCGGCTCGGCAGTTGATGCCTTTTCCTGCATAAATTAGTTCAGCTTTCAGGAGTTCCGGTGGGCTGGAAAAGGTGGATACAGTCCTAGGAAAGAGTCTCCTAGGACTGTATCCACCTTTTCCAGCCCACAGGAGCACCTGAAAGCTGAACTAATTTATGCAGGAAAAGTCATCAACTGCCGAGCCGAGAAGTTTGTGACGAATCAAATTTACTGTAAGTTCGCTCATCTCTACTCACCAGTACCAATTACTGATATATTATTATTATTTTTTTAAATGTCATGTGACTTGGTCAAGCCTTAGGCAAATGACGAACGTAAGGCCTAATTAGGTAGGTATCCCCCCCCCCCTGTTTTGTAGAAGCGCCCAGAAGATAAGTAGTTATGGATTGACCTCCTTATAAGGTCGAAGCCCCTAGAAAATAGGTATGAACCCCCTCTTAGGTAGAAGCCCCCAGAAGATAGGTGGATAAGATAACCTCCCTATTAGGTTAAAGACCCCAGAGAAAAGGTAAGATAGAGAAGCCCCTAGTAAGTAGTTAGGGAAGCCCCCAATAAGTAGGTTGGGAATCCCGCCTATTAGGTTGAACCCCAAGTAGTTAGGTAGGATTCCCCCGTCCACTATAAGGTAGAAGCCCCACAAGATGGGTCGGTAAGGAATTCCCTTATTAGATGGAATCCATCTATCAGATAGGTGCCCCAGTAAGTAGAAAGTGAATCCCCCTCTTGTAAAGAATCTACACTATTAGGTAGAAGCCCCTAAAAGCTAGGTAGGTAGGGAAACAACAACCACCACCTCACCTCCCCAACGGCATCGCCCACCAACTAAACAGTCCCAAGTCCACCATAAGTCCAAGTCCAGCTGCACTGCTCTGCAAATTAGTCAGAATGGAATTGTCGTATTAGGTAGAAGCCCCCGGTAGTCAGGTAGGTAGGAAACTATCTTTTGTGTAGGTCACCTTTTTAGTTTTCCCTCAAAGAGAAAATAATAAAAATCCCACTCCTGCACTCAAGCCTCTACATCATGGGTCAAGTCCTGGAAAAAAAAAAGTGTGGGAACTTGCCCAATATTTCCATTCAAGGGCTGATCCTGCAGGACTACTGCTAAAGGGAACAGTGTTTCTGCTGTGGAAAAAGTGCAGGAACTCTGCCTTGAGCTCTGCTCTACATCCTCCACTCTGATAATGGTGCAGGACCTTCTCCTACAAGCCAGAGTGGTGCAGAACCTGCCACGCTATTAAATAAAACATTATGTACTGGTCCCGCACCACTCCGGATAACAGAGCGAGTGATGATGGGTGCGGGAGCAGTGTGAAAGCAAGAGGGATTTTTTTGGTATCCCGCTCTAAGTCCCATGTCCTTACCTTGTTGTGTCTGTATCCCCTGCTAAGTAATCTGTTTATTCTCGGTTGCATCATTTACACCTTATATTAAGGTTTTTAAGCCAGGGTTTCTTCGGCTTTTGCAAAACTACAACTCCCAGCATGCCCGGACAGCCTCTGGCTGTCCAGGCATGCTGGGAGTTGTAGCTTTGCAACAGCTGAAGGCACGCTGGTTTGGAAACACAGCATTAGACGGTCAACTAGCCCCATTGACGGTTTTACAATTCACTCCGCAATCGTAGTTCTAGAACCAGATAGGAATGGGGTTAATTAAAAATGCATAGATGGAGGCTTATTGTAATTGTCTAATTGTAAACTTTTTATTTTTTTTTAAATCAACTGGTGCCAGAAAGTTAAATAGAATTTCCTCTGTAGTATTCAGCAGCTAATAAGTACTGGAAGGATTAAGATTTTTTTAATAGAAGTAATTTACAAATCTGTTTAAAGGGGTTCTCCGGTGCTTACACATCTTATCCCCTATCCAAAGGGACCCCCGGGATCTTGCACGCGGCACCCCGTTTGTAATCAGTTCCCGGAGCGTGTTCGCTCCAGGTCTGATTACCGGCGACCACAGGGCCGACGGCGTGTGACGTCACACCTCCGCCCCCCGTGTGACGTCACGCTCTGCCCCTCAATGCAAGCCTATGGGAGGGGTCGGGACAGCTGTTGGCCGTGTGGTTGCCGGTAATCAGATCCAGAGCGAACACACTCCGGGGACTGATTACAAACTGGGTGCTGCGTGCAAGATCCCAGGGGTCCCCAGCGGCGGGACTCCCGCGATCAGGCATCTTATCCCCTATCATTTTGGATAGGGGATAAGATGTCTAAGCACCCCTTTAACTTTCTGGCACCAGTGGATTTAAATAAAAAATAAAATAAAAAAATGTTCCGCCCTTTAAGATTTACTCCTCTTTATTCTCGTTGCTTTACTCTTCAGGACATGCCAAAGAAGCTCTTAACCTGGCAAAGATGCAAGAAGAGACCCTGCATTTGGAGCAGCAAAGTAAAATTAAGGTACCTGAATCCTGCACCACACTAATAACAAAGATGGCCCCCAGGCTGTAATGAATGTAGATGTGGCCGTGATACTACAAGACGCACTCACAGGGATAGCACAGGACAGACATAGGCAACCTCCGGCACTGCAGATGTAGTGGACTGCATCTCCCATAATGCTCTTATAGCCAATACGCTGCCAAAGCATCATGGGAGATGTAAAGCACAAAGCGGCACCACAACACTTCTAATATAGCAGCACCTAGTTATGGACACTGGATCGGCACTTGGGGTATTCAAGATCAACGACCAGCGGTGGTGCTAGGAATAGTGACTAATAGCATCTTGAGAATAAATAGTAGCAGAACATGACGGCAATCCTGCACTCACCGCAACAGTAGGGAACATCCGACTCCTTTCCAGGACCTCTAACAGACGGACAGGCAATGCTGGTGAAGGGCGCTCAGAGGCGACTGCCGGCGGCCTCGCGCAGCGAGGTGCACTTCTTCTGTCAAATCCGGAGATGTAGTCCCCAAAACATCAGCAATACTCATGGTTGTCTAGGCTTAAAATCTTTTATTTTTTATATCCCATGACCACATCTGGTCATGGTTATGTCTGGTATTGCAGTTCAGCTCCCCCGTAGACTGAGCTACATCCCCAAACACACAACCTGTTGACAATTGTTGCACTATCTTTTTGGAAGGAAGCAGCAAATAACAGGACATCTAGACATGCACCCCCCCCCCCCCCCCCAAGTTACCTCTCACCTGTAACCCCGAACGTGTTTTCGCAATGCTGCTTCATCAGGGGGCACTCCCTGACGAAGCAGCAATGCAAAAAACGCATTCAGGGATACAGGTGAGAGGTAACTTGTGGGGTGCATGTCCAGGTGTCCTGTTATTTATGGCTGATCTGTCTCCATTTTTCTCTCATTGCTATACCATTGTTACCTGTGGGAGTAACCATTGTCCCTTCGACAGAAGTTCATTCATACAAGTGATATTTTTCTGTGTATTGCAGTGATCCCCAAACTGTGGCCCTCCAGATGTTGCAAAACTACAATTCCCAGCATGCCTGGACAGCCGTTGGCTGTCCAGGCATGCTGGGAGTTGTAGTTTTGCAACATCTGGAGGGCCACAGTTTGAGGACCTCTGGTGTATTAGCACAGCTTCCCTGGTGATACCCCTTTATCATCAGTGTGCACTTTCATTTTGAAGTTTCACCTGATGCTTTTCACCCCGCTGTATACCTGTACAAATATGTGATCCTTTTACTTTTACCTTCACCTCCTGCTTTTTTCTGCCTGTGCATCCTGTTGTACCTCATCATTTTGCTTTTTACTTGTTTTTACATAATTTTTGCTACCAATGAAGATCAATATTTTTCTGATACTTGAGTATTTTCTACGGTCAGTTGTGTTGGTGTATGTTTGTACGGACCATGTAATCAAGGCTCTCGGGCAATATTTTTTTGGGGTAATTATTTTGCCCTGACCTGTTCAGGGTAAATTTGACTTTTTTGGGGATGCTGAACGGGTTAAAGCACAGCTGACATCACCAGATCCCAATAAAATCCCCTGAATTTTTTTATTTTTTTTCCTCCACTGAACTCCTGTCCTTGTGATGGACTTACAGACGAGCAAAACAAAACTGCACATAATGTGATGTGGCCCCCAACCCACTTATGAATTTACCTGGGTGATCTCCAGCTCTAGCAGCCTGAAGAGGATGACCAGGTGCTGTGATCAAACTCCACCCCCTCAGTCAGAGGGTTCATGGGAAATGTAGGCTGCATTACAGGCTAGAAAGATAGAGATATATAAACCTGAAGTGCTTCTCTAAGCAGGGCATGTATCTTATGTGTATAAGTAGCTGACATTTTTGCTATAAAGATGAATATCTCGGCGCTCCACTTAATATTACTTATTTTTTTGTTGTTGTTTAGGAATATGAAGCTGCTTTAGAACAGCTGAAAAACGAACAGATCCGAGTGCAAGCTGAGGAGCGCAGGAAAACATTAAATGAGGAGACAAAGCAGAATCAAGCGGTGAGATGAGAGATCTGAATGGAATATCCTTCTATCTGTCCAGGTCCATGATTTCTTCCATAGAGAGACAGTTTTCGAGCCAATTTGACCGTTTATGAGCCAACCAGAAAATGATAAAAATGGATCTTCAACAGGCACATTTACAGCATAGAATAAGGATGGGAATGTTCAAAGTTCTTATCATAACGATTTATTAGGCACAACCAGCAACGCGTTTCCTGCCTGTAGCGGGCACTTCGTCAGGCAAATGTGCATATACAAACAGGTGAAGCACTCAGACCGATCCCTCCAAGGAACAGCCCAGGATAAAAGCAACGCACAAGACTTCAAAGGTAAAATGGTTTATTTACCCGGCATGCAACGTGTTTCGCTGGACAACCAGCTTCATCAGGCATAATGCCTGATGAAGCTGGTTCTCCAGCGAAACGCGTTGCATGCCGGGTAAATAAACCGTTTTACCTTTGAAGTCTCGTGCGCTGCTTTTATCCTGGGCTGTTCCTTGGAGGGATCCGTCTAAGTGCTTCACCTGTGTTGCCAGGATCAGCTGCCGTTCTTCGCCCGTTGAAGGGTTATTCCACGCTTTCACCATAGTTGTACTTGGTCGCAGTACAACTATATTCGGTGAGCATTTTTGCTTGTTTTCCATCTCCTCTTTACAATACGGTATCGCACTAGGAGCGCTCTCCTTGTCTGTATTTGCATATACAAACAGGAGACAGACAGGTTTAAATAGACAGTCATTACGTACATTTAAGGTCACGTCACGTCAATCAGGCTATTCAGGAAAAAAAAACCGCTAAGAAACATGACTAGCAGGTATATTTAGAAATAGTGGATACAAATAGAAACATCAAATAGTATTGTATACAAGAAAGAACATAGTATGGACACATGTCAAAAAGTGCTATTATGAAGGGCAGAGGTGTCATTAAGAAATATAATATAAAACGCAACTCTAATCCAAGCTCATTTGATAGACTAGGTGTGAGTGATTGGCCGAGGGTACGTATCTCGGCACTATAGTAGTAAGTTTCTTTATGAATGGAAGGCGCCGTGTGCGCTGTAAATGAGCTGAAACTGGGCGGAGTAGACAAGTGTAGCACAGATGCAGCGCCAAGAATGGGTGGTTGTCCCATTCATTCTT